>NC_134374.1:14820797-15445797 GCF_035582795.1 Mycteria americana | reverse complement strand
AGTGACGCAGGCTCTCCTCCTGCTCTCAGCCCTTGCGAATGAATCAACCGTGGCTCAGCAACACCCCTTCCCCTCCCCAGCCACATGCTCCCCACCAAGAAGGAAGTGAGCTCAAGATCAAGATACAGAAATCCCCCGCAGCCTCGCTGTTAGTGCCCAGGCTCCTTCTTGGGCTGCCTGCAGCAGACAGGGACCCAGCTGGGCCAAAGCCCTGCTGCCTATGGCGCTGCAGGCAGCACCATCACTGAGGGTGCTCCTGGGCAGGACAGGCAGCACCACAGGCACAGCAGGGCTCCATGGGGGGATGCCCTGGCACAGCCAAGCAGAGGCTGGGTACCCAGAGTGGCTAGGGGGGGATGACACCAAGACTCGCCTATTCCCAGAAACCCTCTTGCAACAGCAGCTGTTGGGAAGCAGTTTCAGGCAGGGAGCAGCACCGGGGCACCAAACATGGCTCCAGCTTCCAGACCTCACACACAGCTCCACATCCATCTTCCCAGCGCCCCATCCTCACCTCCCAGTCTACCGCTGTGCTCCCCCCACCCCCCGCCCCGTTCAGGGCCCTGATCCAGCAGCACAGGCCAAGGGCCGAGAGCGGGCAGAAGCATGGAGTGAGTCAAGCACACATCCCTACAGGAGCAGCAGAAAGGCATACAGTGGCAGGGTGCGTGTAGCCAGCACCAAGGAAGGTAGGAGGTAGCTCCAGCCCGGAAAGGGAGCCAAAAGCCCTGCAGAAGCAGATCTGAATCAGCCCTTGGAGCCCCATCACCTTCCACAACTGGGGCATAGAATATCTACAGTTGGAAGGGACCTATAAAGATCATCGAGTCCAACTCCCTGCTCCTCGCAGGACTACCTAAAACTAAGCCATATGACTAAGAGCGTTGTCCAGACACTCCTTGAACTCTGACAGCCTTGGTGCCGTGACCACTTTCCCAGGGACCCTGTTCCAGTGACCAACCACCCTCTCAGTGAAGAACTTTTTCCTAACGTCCAATCTGAACTTCCCCTGACGCAGCTTCATTCCATTTCCTCGTATCCTATCGCTGGTCCCCAGAGAGAGGAGATCAGCAGCTCCCCTTCCTTTGCCCCCTTTGAGGAAGTTGTAGACTGCGATGAGGTTGCCCCTCAGCCTTCTCTTCTCCAAGCTGAGCAAACCAAGTGACCTCAGCTGCTCCTCATAAGTCTTGCCCTTGAAGCCTTCCACCATCTTGGTCACCCTCCTCTGGACACACTCCAATAGTTTGATGTCCTTCTTACAGTGAGGTGCCCAAAACTGCACACAGTACTGGAGGTGGGACCGCACCAGTGCAGTGCAGAGTGGGGCAATCACCTCCCTTGACCGGCTAGCTATGCTGTGCTTCATGCACCCCAGGACACAAATGGCCCTTTTGGCTGCCAGGGCACACTGTTGGCTCATTGTCAACCACTGTTGTCAACTCTCTGCAACTGTCAACTCATTGTTGTCAACCCAAATCCCCAGATCTCTTTCCACAGGGCTGCTCTCCAGCCTCTCATCCCCCAGTTTGTGTGTATAACCAGGACTACCCTGTCCCAGGTGCAGAATCCAGCTCTTGCTCTTGTTATATGTCATACAGTTGGTGATTGCCCAGCTCTCTAGTCTATCCAGATCTCTCTGTAAGGCCTCTCTACCCTCAGGGGAGTCCAAAGCTCCTCCTAGTTTAGTATTGTCGGCAAACTTACTTAATGTACAGTCAATTCCTGCGTCCAGATAATTTATAAAAACATTAAAGAGCACTGACCCTAAAACTGAGCCCTGGGGAACCCCACCGGTGACTGGCCACCCGCCTGATATAACCCCATTTACCATAACCCTTTGAGCCCGACCCATCAGCCAATTGCTCACCCAATGTATTATGGACTCATCTAGCTGCGTGCTGAACAGTTTATCCAGGATACTGTGAGAAACAGTATCAAAAGCTTTGCTAAAATCCAAACCACCACATCCACTGGCTTCCCTTGGTCAACTAGATGGGTGACCTTGTCATAAAAGGAAATTAAGTTGGTTAAGCAGGACTTTCCCTCGTGAGCCCATGCTGGCTATGACCAATGACTGCATTGTCTCTCAAGTGTTTTTCAGTAACTCCCAGAATAACCTTCTCCATAATTTTACCAGGCACTGAAGTGAGATTGACAGGCCTGTAATTACCAGGGTCTCCCTTCTTACCCTTCTTGAAAATTGGGACATTTGCCAGCTTCCAGCCTACTGGGACCTCTCCAGACTCCCAGAACCATTGAAAAATAATGGGGAGAGGCCCCACGATGACATCAGCCAGCTCTTTCAGTACCCTGGCATGAATCCCATCGGGCCCCATAGATTTATGCGTGTCCAGCTGGAGCAGCAAGTCTCGAACAAGTTCGGGGTTGGCTGGGAGTTTATCATCCCCCCAGTCATGGTCTTCCAACACAGGGCTCAGGGGGTCCCAGGGCCCATTATTGGTGTTGAAGACAGAGGCGAAGGCGGCATTAAACATCTCTGCTACATCCCTATTTGTGAGGTGACTGACCTTGTCAAGCAACGCACCAATGTTACCTCTGATTCTCCTTTTGCTATTAACATATTTTAAAAAGCCCTTTTTGTTGTCCTTCAGAGTGCTGGCCAGCTTGAACTCTAATCGAGCTTTCAACACACTAATTTTCTCCCTACAGTGGCAGACAGCATCTCTGTAGTCCTCCTGTGTTGCCTGTCCTTGCTCCAATGTCCGTACACTTTCCTTTTCCGCCCAAGTTCTGAAAGAAGATCCCTGCTCAGCCAAGCCGGTCTTCTGCCTTGCTTGCTTGACTTTCGACACTTTGGAATTGCCTGCTCCTGCACCCTTAAGAGATGGCTTTTAAAAAGTGACCAGCATTCATGGACCCCAACACCTTCAAAAGCAGATTCGCAGGAGACCTTACTAACTAGCTCCTTCAGCAGCCCAAAGTCTGCTCTCCCCATACCCAGGATCAAAGTTTTCCTGGCAGTTTTCTCCTATCGCCAATGATTTGAAACTCCAACTACTTCGTGGTCACTGGGACCAAGGCAGCTACCAATCATCACTTCACCCATGAGTCCCTCTCTGTTTACAAACAACAAATCTAGCAGGGCACCTTTCCTAGTTGGCTCCCTTAGTACCTGCACCAAGAAGTTATCTTCAACATGCGTGTACAGGGAACCCCCCATGTACAGTGCACTAGAGTGTTCCACTGCGGATCAGGCCAGCACTGGAGCTGCTCACCTTGGAGACTGAGTGCCCAGCAGGGGTGGGAAACAGCAGACAGAACATCCCTGTGCAGCCACCCCTGCACGCGGTCAAGGGCAGCCACCCCACGAAGGGGTGCAGGCTGCCTGCGGCACTCCAGGGCAGCCAGGAACACCAGCGGGAGATAACAGAGGAGCAGGAGCAGGCCAGCCTTCCTGGCCCAGCCTCAGGGGCACCGCCAGCACCAGGCAGCGGGACTGTCCAGGGCCTCACCCAGACGTGAGGCAGCACGACAAGGTGCCTGCATCAACCTACGACAGAGAGAAGGCAGCAGGGCAGGGCTTCCAGCACTGGCGGGCAGGAACAGTGAGGGACTGAGTCCCAAGCACTGCTTCCCCACCACCTGCCCCCAGATGCTGACACAAGACACCAACTAATGAAAAGGTAAGCAGCAGCAGCTAATGGCTGCAGAAGCCCAGCGTGTCATCAGCCAGCACTGGCTCTTCCCATGTCCAGCATGAAGGTAGCTTAAGGCAGAAACCTGCCCGTACAGCTGCCTGCCACCGCCACACATCCAAGCATCCCACCTGGAAGCACCAGGTTTGTCCAGAAAGGCTTCCCCAGAGCCATGTTGCGCCTCCATCCACCAGCACCCACCTCCTCCACGCAGCAGACCTGAAGTCTCTGGCTGAGCAGAACCAGCCACAGCCGGACACAGACCTGCTCCTTTCTGCCCAGCCCTTTGGAGAACAGGGGGCAGCACTGGGCACTGGCCCTACCCCAGGAGACAGCAAGCATCACTGGGAAAAGACACCTTTATTTTAAATACAAGGAGTTTAAAAAGTCATTCATTCAAGAGCTCCACAAATATCACTGGCCCAGCAGCTCAGGCAGCTGCACAAGTGGCTGTTGTGAGTCTGTCCCCATGTGCCAGCTGTCAGTCTCTCCCTGAGTCACCACTCTCCTCCACTGCTGCATCTTCCAGACAGATTCCTGGGGAGCAATGGCAGAATCAAAGCACTGCTGCTCCCAGCACTCAGCACCTGCCCCACGGGAAAGGCCACGAGCTGTGTCCCTTCAACCTGCCAGCCCTGTTACACCGGCAAGGGATCACCGGAGAATCCCTGCAGCCTGCCCAGGGGCAAGGGCTCACCCCAGCAAGGGAACATACCTGCTGCTCTGAGCTGAGCCTGCAAGGAGGAGATGGTCTGGCGATAGGCTTCACACTGGGCAGTCTTGTCAGCTGCAGGCAGGAGGCAAGTAGGTGTGTGCTCAGCCTGTCCTGAACACCTCACCCCCAGACCCTCTGGGGTGGCAGCTGGGATCCTGCTCTACCCCCGAACAAGAAGCCAGCCCCATCCCCAAAGAGCTGCAGGCCCTGGGCTCCAGGTACAAGTGCAGGGGGCATCATCTAGATTGTGGGTGTCCCGCAGCTCCTAAAACAGCCAGCCCCACGTACCAAGCTCGCCCTTCATTCGCTCCAGCTCGTTCTTTACACGCTTCAGCTCCTCGGACAGCTGATCACCTGCAGACTGGCAAGGGTGTGTGATGGTCACCCCCACACAGTGACCCGCAGCCCAGCCCCAGCACAGCCCTTCCTGTGGAGGAGGATCTCTGCAGGCAGCACACACACACCAGCAGTTCTTGGGCTTGGGGAGCCCTGCTCACCACCATCAGCATCTCAGAGCAGGGCCCCATTTTGACATTCACCCCTGCTTCAGGAGCCTGGCACTGCTGCAGTGCAGCCCAACCAAAACCCCAAGCTTAGCACTCACAGGACCACTGCCAGGCTGTGTTCATCGCAGCAGCGGTGCCTGGCAAAGGAGCCACTGTTCGCTTGTCAGCGAGCAACTGCCAGCGCCCGTGGGTCACAAGGATCCCTTTAGCAGGCTACAGCCACATAGCGAAGAGCCCTAAAACCACTGGCAAATATGCACAAACATATTTTGCAGGTAGGAGACTTCACACCTTGGAGCCTCGCCTTGCTGCAGGCTCTGCTCAGCCCATCCTGGGGACACGTCCCACATGTCAGGGGGTATAAAAGTGACACCACAAGCCACAGGGGGCGTGCATCTTTCAAAAGCCCCTTAAAAAAATTAACTGGACAGAAGCCTGCGGTCCCCTGAGCACTGGAGGGGTGGCAAATGCACAAGGTCTTGTGTAAACCCCAGGCAAAGGCTAAAACAGCTCAGGTGCCAGCCCAGAAATTAGCAGCCCCAGGTCCCATCACCTCCCACCTCTGGCACAGCTGGCCCAAGCCACTGGCTGAACGGTGCTCCATGGTGGCAGGACACAGTTGGCTCTTACCTGCTCAGCAGGGACTGCATCCCCACACCCTGGAGTCAGGGCAGGGGGCAACTCGCTGGAAAAAGAGGACCCCACACACACCCATGTCTGGTCAGCCTTACCTGTGAAGAGAAGCGTTGCCACTAGAAACGTCACTGCCATCCCCGGCCACTCTTCAACCACACCACAGAGCTGCTCCAGACCAGGGGCAGAACCTGTCCAAGGGAGCCAGAGGTCTTCAAGCCCCTCCAGCCCAATGGCTGCTGCTGGCCTGGCCTGTATGGGTGCTGCTGGGAGAAGGTGGTCCTGCACGGCCTAGCTCCCAACAGCTCTGGGTTCCTGCTCACAGTCTGCTAGCACAGGGAGGGCAGACAGCTGCCCTGGGCAGGGCAGTCCCAGCAGAGTGGGGATGGCCTCCGTGCTTCCTCTTCCTCTGCAGGGCCCAGGACTGCAGGCTGCCCACCTGCAGTTCTCAGGCAAGGCAGAGCACCCTGCCTGCAGAGCAGGCTGGAGCACCCCCAGGCACACCTGTTCAGCGAGGACCCTGCTGGCGAGTGGCACTGCCAAACAAGGCAGCTGCCCATGTTTCCCCATGCTCACCCCAACACAAGGCAAGAATCCACCAGAGCCCAATGCAGAAATGTAGACTCTCCTCACCGTGGTACGCTCACATGACCCTTGGTTTTCAGCAGGTCTTTGGCAGTCAGGAGCCAGGAAAGCTCCAGAGGGGCTCCTCTCTACAGGGGAGCAAGCTCCAGCTCCCCACTCCTGGGTGGGACCACACCTCCATACTGCTCACCTGCTCCCAAGACAGTCCCTGCTGCAACCAGCCGTTCTTTGCTCTCACCATTTTCCTTCAGCTCTCGGGTTGTATTGCACATCAGCTCCTGTGTAGTTGATCCTGAAGTGGGATCCAGGAAATGAAAGCGAAGAACATCAACCCCTGCTCAGACAGTGCCCTGGCAGCAACATGCACTGACCGGGGCCGCTCCCTGTCCTACAGATGAGCTAGAGCACCAGATTTGTTCAGGCTCTTTGTGGGGTGCCTCTCCAGGGAAAGGGACTTTGCCTAGCCTTACTGCTCTGCATTTCACTTCCCCTCCTCTGAGCCCGAGCACACGCTGTCCCTCCTGTCCTTTGCCTGGGATCAGCCTTGACTCTGCAGCCAAGACCTGAATGTTCTCCCCAGGGCAGCAGCTCCCCCCTCCCATGACACCAGACCCTCCGGGGCTTCTGCCCAAATTCACCCTTACCGAGGCAAAAGCGCTTGGGGGAAGCCACTTTTCCCAGCGGCTGCAGTCGGGAGCAAGAAGCCATGGCAGGAATCGCTGTAGAGAGCCTCCAGGAGGGCCGTCTGCGGCCCCCAACCTTGACAGCAGCTATAGCGGACAAACATTAGGCACAGAGGCTGCCAATCCAAAGCAGCTACACTGCACCTCTCCTAGGGCAGCCCAGGGCTCAGCCAGGCTGCCCGCCCCAGGCCCACGGGCACCAGCACCCCCACAACCCCACAAGAGCTTGGGGCGAGGGCTCCAAGCTAACAGGCTGCTAGCCCACATCGGCGGGAAGCCAGACAGTGCTAATTAATACAGCACTTGGGGCATGAGCACATTTCCTGGCCTCCTACCTGCGCCACTTCCAGGGACTCCCCAGTCCCCCCACTCCATCCCCATCCCATGCTGCAGCCCACATCTTCCCCCTTCTAGCTGCAGCATCAGTCCCCCCAAGCTTCCCTGCTTTGCATGAGGCAACTGGCAGGTGCAGAATTACTTTCCATCTCTGTGTCCCGGGAGGTGGGTCTGGGAACAGCAGAGGGTTGTGCCAGCTGCAAAGCCCTGCTGGGATGCTGAAGCCTGGACTTAGCCGCTGGCATCAGCTTCAGCTTGGTACCTGGGGAAGAGAGAGCTTTGCAGCCCCGGGGAAGCGGTCGCTGTGCTGGGGCTCTCTCCAGCGACCCGGCTCACCTGGGGGCTGGGGGAGCTTCGTTCCCGGGGCACGGAGGCCCTTGCCGGCCTTGGGGAGCTCCAGACCCAGAGAGGCCCGTGCCCGGGGGAGAGAGAGCCTGCCGCCGCCGCGGCCCGGGGACCGGGCGGGGGTGCGGGGGAGGCCCGCGGGGCCCGGCCCGCCGAAAGGGGGCTGTCCGACACCGCGCCGTGCTGCCTTACGGGACAGGGCCTGCGGGCGAGCGAGGCGGGAACCGGACCGCGCTGCACCGGGGCAACCGCCGGCAGCGGGCTGCGGGAGGCGCCGGGGCTCCCCGCGGGCCGGGCCCAAGGCGGCGGCGGCCTCGCAGCCACCCGTGCTCGGGCGGGCGATGGGCGTGGCGCTGCCCGGGGCCCCCTCGTCGAGGGGCGGCGAGTCCTGCAGCGGCGTGGAGGTGACGAGCCCGGCGGCGGCGGGCCACAGGGCGCTGCCCTCGCCCGGGCTCGGCAAGGGCTCCGCCGCAGCGGCGGCGCCGAGGCGCAGGCGGGAGGCGATGGCACGGCACTCCTCCTCAAAGAAGCTGAAGTACAGCGGGGAGCGGGGCGAGCGCGGAGGGCCTACGTGTCGCAGCAGGTCGGGGCAGCCCGGCGAGCCGGAGCCCGCCGGCGGCTGCTCCGACCGCCACATCCCGCCTCAGCGCCGCCGCGCAGCGCCCCCTGCCCCCGGGGAGGCCCACGTGCACCCCTTCCGCCTCCGCACAGCGCCCCCTGCCGCGGGGGAGGGCCACCCGCACCCCTCCCGCCTCGGCACCTCCGCGCAGTACCCGGTGCTGCCCCCTCCCGGTGCTGCCCGCCCCGCGCCGGTAGCCCCCAGGACGAGGCGGAGACTTGGCTTCACAGTGGTTTAATGCGAACGGAACCGGGACGTTACACTGGACAGGGTGGAGACAGCTGGGTGGATGGCAGCTCCGCGGCAGGACAGGCAGGAGGAAGGGGCCGCCCCAAGCGGGGACCGGCAGCAGCAGGGGGACAGGGGCTAAGCCCCGCTGCGGGCACGGCTTCCTCCATTGGCACCAGCCTCCACGCTGCCCCACAGCCCTTCCCGGGCCGAGCCGGCCCCCGGAGCAGTTCCCTCCCCGTTTCAGCGACTTCTCTTACCCAAGAGCCACCTCTCACCCTGAAGCACCAGTTCCTCACCAGAAAACCCAGGAGACTTTAGGGAGGCCTTAGGGAACATGCTTGGCAGGAACAGGAGGGCAGTCACTGCAGGCCTGTGCTCCAAGAAAGGCTCAACTGTGCCACCACAAACTGACCAAGTGCTTATAAACCAGCCAGTCTTGACCTGAGGAGCCCCCGAGCTGAGGCCCAACCTCACTCATCGCAGCTGTGGCAGCTGGGGGAGCCTGCAAAGGACAGTTCTGCTGCAGCAAGTCACAGCCTCATGGTCCCTCTCAAGCTCTGAACGCTTCCCTGACCAGTCTTGTGTCCTTGCTTCCACACAAGTAACTGCCTAGCTCACTGCAGAACAGGGGAGAACACACAAAAAGCCATTGTTCCTTCTCCTGCTTCATAAGCAAATGTCTAACCCAGGACTGACAGACCATTTTCTGCTGTCCTTTTAGGAGAGGTGGCCCCCCCCAGGCCCCACTGCTGGGCTCCTCCTGTGGCAGCCATCACAGCTGCACACTACAACAGTCCCCACCAGCCCTCTCCTGCTCCTCCTCAGCCAGACCCATCTCCTCCCCTCTGCAGCCAGGGCACAGGATAAGATCACCATGGCTCAGCTGAGCAGGGTGCTGCTGGAAACACCACCACACCAGCGTACGGCAGAGCAAGCTGTGGCGTTTTTTAAACCCTGGGCCAAGGCACCACAGCACACACTGCTACAGCCCAGGCTATCCCAGCTTCCACATGCCAAACTGCCCACGGAGAGCATCGTGAGAGCACATGTCATGGAAACCCCTCGAGCTGCCAGCAGCATGTTAGAAAGGAGGGGGATTAACACAAATACACCAAACGGGTCTGTAATGCAGGAGGCTGAGAGCAGGGTTAGAGTAAGTCTTGGGTCTCAGCACTTCCAGACAGTGAAGAATGGGGGTTTCATGCAGGGTGAATGGGGTGGACGAGAGACCAACACACCCAGGCACCTACTCACTGTTTTGGATAAGCCTTATAACTAATACCTGATGCAATCACTGACCAACATGACAACTGCTATTCTTCAGAGTCTCCTGCAGAGATGCTTGGGGCTGCACGGATAGGGGAGTGAAGGTCATCTCATACCTTCCTGTACAGGGAGAGAGGCAGCTCCTACACCATAACGCCATAAGTAAGTTCCTGCTCCACACCTATTCACATCTGCCCCTAGGTGCGGGACAACACGCTCACTTGCATTACTCTTCATACCTTTAGGCCAAGACCACAGCCCAGTAGAACAAGTTGCTGCCAGTTACAAAAGAGGAAAATACTGAACAAACTGGGAGGTTCAAGAGAGGAAAAGCTGGTTCAGAGAAGACAGATTTAGTGTAAAAATAAATGTCATTTTTGCAGGAGGGAGGGTGGAATGGAGGAAGACAGTGCCAGGTGCTCCTACTGGCGCACTTTCCCTGGGACGTAATTCCTATCAATAGTCTCCTCTTGCAGGAACATATGTAAGCAGCGCTCATTCTGTGCCAGTGGGTGTCCAGCAATTCTGGAAGAAAATCAGATGTGGAGGTTAGCACAGCTGCCACAGAGACCCCCACACCTCCACTCTCTGTAGGGAGTAAGGCAGACCTCCTTGCTAACGGGCAGCCAGTTCCAAGCACACCCGCACTGGGCTCAGACCAAGGTCACTGGATCGGTGTGCAACAGGGCCAGCAAGAGGTGCTTGAGCACAGGGTGTTCCCTCCCACACCATGCCCTGCAGCAGGACATGAGCATCCTGAACCAATGCTACCCTGTTGGTCGGTCTCTGCAGCACAGCTATTCTGCTAATATTTGCTTCACTCTCAGAAGAGAGTGCTGAACACGACCCACACTCAAGGCAGGACTTGCTTCAGAACCGTGGTTTCATTACCCGGCTGCAGGCACCACCCTTTAGTACGGCACCTGCGTGCAACAGATCAAGACTCCTTCCTGGTCAACCCACAGCCCTCTTCTACCGGCAGTAGCTGGAAAGGCAGCACACAGCAAACCCAGGACATCAAGCTTACTTGTTAATAAACTGTTCTAGTCCCTGTCTCCGCTCCTCAATGAAGGACTCCTCAAAGATGCCTTCGTCTCCTCGGAAGGGAAGCTGCCGTTTCAAAGCTTTTCCAGGCAGTGGTGGCACTACAATCTGAAAGCACAGAATCACCCTGTCAGCAGAACAGCCACCTGCAAGTGGATATCCATTGCCATTTGACGCTCATCTCCAGCCCTATTAAGTGGATAGCCCCAACAGCTGCCCACCACCACAGCCTCTCTTCTGGACAGCTCAATCTGATTGCTACAACTGTTCCCATATGTCCTGGTTTCAGGAATAGGCAGGTCTGAGCCAGTCCTCACCTTACTGTCTCGTTCCAGCTCATTCTTCAGCCATTCAAAGTCACTGTATCGTCTTCTCACACATGACTCCTTCAATTTGAAGATTGGAAGGTTTGTCTGTAATGAAGAGAAGTAGTTAATTTGCAGGTTGCTTTGGAAGCCAGATAGTATTTCAACATGTAATTGAAACCTGAAGCTGTGTTTAGAAAACCAAGCCCCCTGAAAAGGAGGCATCACAAGAACACCTAGCGTCTTTATTCAGGACAGAGCGCATGCACCAAAGCCCTTCAGAATCAAGCAAGCACTTGCCAGGCTACTCAGAGCCAGCCATTCCCTCCCCTTCAGGCGACTGTTTCAGGAACACACCCCCTCCCAGGGGCATGCGCTGGAACCAGGGCTCACAATACAAAGAAGGCTGATTTTTTTTCCCCTGAGTTCACTCCATTTTGGAGTGATCTACAAGAGAGCTTCACAGCAGCCTGCAAAGCAAAGGAACCTCTGACCCGACACTGGCGTTTCCATGGAAGAACTAAGGGAGGAAATCTTGTCCCAGCAACTGTTCAAGGCCAGACCTTGTGCTACAATCTTCTCTCAGAACACATTGCCTACCCTAACAGGTGAGCAGCTTTTTCCATATCTGGCTTGTGTCACTGGACAAACGTACAGCAATTCCCCACCCTTCTCCCCCGCCACTAGAGTCTAAAGACTGACAGCTACAGTAACTTCACCTTTACCCTATCAACACAGGCCGAAATGTTCAAGGAACTGAGGTAGCAAAACCTTCTGACAAGCAGCACCCAGATGAACACAGGTATTGCTACAAAATGTTTAACTAGATTCTTATGAGGTCTGCAAAATAAAACCAGCTGCTTTCAAAGCATCTCTGCAAGACCTAGTTTCAGTGAGACTAAGAGGTTCTCATTGCCACCTGCCAGCCACCCTTCGGCAGGCTGATGGAAACCAAGCGTCAGAACAGAAAAAAGCAAACACTCAATTCTTCTGAGAGGCAGTGGAGACTTAGCAGTTAAATCACACTATGAACAGAAGTCAACACCAGCATGGTAACATATGCTAGCTTGTTTCAGGGGAAGCTCAATTTTACTTCTTTCAGCTATCAGATGCAGAGCTGCAAAGAGGTCCCCAGTTTGGCTTGGTTAAGGCCCAGCAAAGAGAACCCTGCAAGAAATCCTCAGCCTGCTACTCACACTCCTGGATCACAGGCTCTTTGTAAAGCGATCAAGCTGATGCAGAAGGGGTTGCTAGACTGCATTGTGATCAAGTCCCAAGACACTGCTAGCTAGCTTTCCTCCCCTGCTTGAGATAACCAGCTGCATGCAGTCATGCCCTGCACAGCAACCACCCAACGGTGCCCAAGTGCCAGGCCTGGGGCTCTAGAGAGGGGACAGGAGCAGGAACCTGCTGAAGGAGCACCCTCCTTGTCCTCGTGCATACCAGCCCTCGCTAGATGCCGGAGGGCCCCGGCAAACCCACCAGCTGCGAGCGCTCTGACCTTGAGCCCTGGCCCGCCGGAGAACCGCAGGCAAGCTGCCAGCCCAGCCCAGCACTGCCCGGCTTGCAGGGCCGGGGCTCACCTCCTCAGCCCTCCACCACCGCAGACAAGCACAGCCCCTGCCTGGCTACCCCGAGCCCCAGGACCTACGCCCGGGCTGCACGGGGCGGCCCTCGCCGGGCTCCCTACGCACACACCTCCGCTCCCCGTCCCGACCGCGCAGGTCGCGCTCGGCCAGAGCAGCGAGACCACCCCGGCCCCGCCCCGCCCCCCCGCCTTCCGCTGCCCACCCGGCCACCCCAGCACCACACACCAAGCGCTGCCGCCCCTCCCCGGGCCGTACACCCGGCCACTGGGCAGCCCAGCCCCGCACAGGGCTCCGCGGCCCACGGCGGGCCCCGAGGCCTGTCCCCGCCCCGGGCCCGCACCCGCATCCGGAGCTCGTAGCTGGTGTATCTGGCGCGGCCCATGCCCACAGTCTGCGGGTTGAAGATGTCGATCTCGAGGAAGTTGCTAGGCGGCCCGTACGCGTCCGTCAGGTCCTGCGGCTTGGCGTTCAGGCGCCGGGTATCCGCCACCGCCGCCTCCGACATGGTGGTGCCGCCACCGCCCCGCCCGGCCCGCCCCGTCCGCTGCCGCAGCCCGCCCCGCCCGCGCACGACGCGACGTCGCGGGCCGGCGGCCTGCATAACGCAGGGGGTATCCAGGGTTTGGGGCCCCTCAGCCACCGCCCCGCCTGCGCACGCCATGGCCGCCGCCCCACCGTCGCCTGCATAAGCGGAGAGGGTATTCAGGGCGCGGGGCATGCCACGGCGCAGCCCCGGAACCTGTACGCGGGGCTCACTCTCCACTCTGCCTCGCGCTGTCTGGGTCGCCCCAGCCAGGCCCTTGCGGGGCGGTGCAGAGCCCGAGGCCGAGTCGGTCGCGCTGGGCGCCTGCACTGGGAACCGGGGCGCGGGGCCGAAAAACCTACATAGGGACTACGCCATACAGCGTCCTAGGCGGGACAAATCCCGGGCGGTGTATGGCGCGGGGACTGCCAGGGCCCCGGAACCTGGTTGCCGCAGTTCCGACGAACGGACGGGGACCGGGACGCGGGCCTGTCACGCCTTGCGCTGGGGCGTGTCCCGGAAACGGGCTTCCATCCGTGACGGGACGGCGCGAGGGAGCAGCACTCCCGGGCCCGCACACCCCAGAGTGCCGTAGCACGCTCTTGTGCGAGTGGAGGAGCGGTTCGCTTCACAGGGCTCCCGACGCAGCCCCACCCGCGCGGGGTCAGCGGGCCCAGAGATCCCCAGGGTGAGGCGTAGAACGGGGCGGTGCAGGTTATGTAAGCAGGGCCGCCGCGGTGCCCGCTGGGAGCTGTAGTCGTGCGGGCGCACCGGCTGCCACGCTCGCCCTTCGGGGCCGCGCCCCTCCCCGCCCCTCCGGCGCGGGGGGTGCTGGGTATTGTAGTCCGTCGGCGGGAGAAGGCCGCCTGCCGCGGCCCCGCCGGGACTACCGCTCCCGGCGTGCCCCGCGCGCGCAGGCGCAGGGCGCGGCGCTGCTCCCTGGTAAACAGAGCGGCGCGGCGGCGGCGGCGGGGCCCGGGTCTCACAAAGGGGTGGCGGGCCGGGCCGGGCCGATGCGCGGCGGTGGAGCGGCTCAGACCCGGTGGCGGCGGCGGCGGCGCTGAGGCAGGCGCCCATGGCGGAGGCGGGCGGCGCCGCGGCGCCGCCGGACATCGATCCCGACTTCGAGCCGCAGAGCCGGCCGCGCTCCTGCACCTGGCCGCTGCCACGGCCTGAGCTGCCCGCGGCGCCGGCGGAGGCGGGCGGCGTGGCGGGCGCGGCGGAGGAGGGCGCAGGTGGCGCGGCGGCGGGGCCCGGGCGGGCCGAGGGGGCGCGGGCGGGTGGCGCGGCGGCGCGGAAGGGCGGCTCCCGGCGCAACGCCTGGGGCAACCAGTCCTACGCCGAGCTCATCAGCCAGGCCATCGAGAGCGCCCCCGAGAAGCGGCTCACGCTGGCGCAGATCTACGAGTGGATGGTCCGCTCCGTCCCCTACTTCAAGGACAAGGGCGACAGCAACAGCTCTGCCGGCTGGAAGGTGCGCGACGGGACGGGACGGGGCGGGAGGGACGGGCCTGGCCTTCGGCGGGGCGGCTGCGCTGTGCCGGGGCTGGGGCGGGCTGTGCGGCCAGGCAAGGAGCGGCTGCCTGAGGCGCCGTCCCGCTCCCCTGCTGCCGAGCTGGTGCTGCCGCTTGCCCCGGCCTGCCGCCCTCCCCGCCGCGCAGCCCCGTGCTCGCCTGTTGCTACGCGTCGCCAGCCAGGCTCTGCGCACTCGGCGTTGGCGCCAGCGCCTAATCCCCATGCTGCAGTGTAGTGGCCTGGGGTTCAGCTCTGCCGAAAGCTGCTTGGTTGGCACGGGTTTGTTAGCTCGGGAGTGTGGGGTAGGATCTTCTCAGGCCCAGGCCAAGCTCCGGCTCTGTGCAGCTGGACCAGAGAGGAGCAGGCTTCTCTGGGTGGGTGGTTATGGCACGGCCCTGTGAGGCTGCTTCTTGCGCCCTTTGCATTTGGAAAGTTTTCCAGGAAAGTAGCAAGGGTTAGTTAAAAGGCTGTAGCTAAGCTTCTGTGCATGAGTTGAAGGGTTTTTAAATACAAGGCCGCGTTTTTTTGTCACCTGACTGTGCTAAAGCTCAATATAAATAACTGTTTCATAGCAGGCATTCTTGGCTTTCAAGAGGCTCCCTTTAAAAAGGGTGCTGTGTCCCAAAGCAGCGCTGGTGCTGCGGTCAGGCAGGGACTGGGGACCTCTGCTGGAGTTCGGAAAAGGGAAAGCAATATAGTGCTCCAAAGTCTCAACATTGTCTTCTCCTCTCGCTCTGGAAATAGACACATGTGAAGTTCTCTTTAAAAGAGCTAAACTCCATTTCCGTCCTCTGCAGTGGCAGCCTGGTGTTCCCGTTCTCTTTGACTCTCTTCCCGGAGTCAAACAAACTCCAGCAAAAAGAAAGGGAGATGTGAGAGCTGGCTTGCGAGATAGGACAACCTGAGGGACTGATATATTGCAGTGGATGTTGCGGTGACTGGAGTCTAAAGAGTGTGATCTATTGCCCTCACTGCAGACTGGAATTACACTTAATGCCACACTCTTGTTTGCAGTGTACCTCTCCATTTGCAGTGTTGGTTAGCAGTTCGTCCATACTGCAGTTCTGTGGCAACTTGAGCCAGTGTGGTTTGGGGCTTCCACGACTCCAGCCATGCGTTCCTCTGCCTGTGTGACCGAGCAGTAAGTCAGCACAGAGAGTTAATTTGGAGGGGGGGAAGATAGCTTTTTCTGGTAGGTTAGCTTTCAGCTTGCTCAGCTCTCTGAAGTGGCACACCATGTGGTTGCATGAGTGCGAATGTTTGCTTGAGAGAGGTCCATCTCACCACGTTTGCTTGAACGTGGTGAGAGGGACACAGCTGTCACAGCTTAGGCTGGCACAGATTGATACAAAACTTTTTACCTTTCCCATTTATCTGGTTCACTGACAATTCCTGGAGAGTGCATGTAGTTTGACTAAAATTGACTTTTTTTTTTTTCCCTCCTTTGTGCAGGTTGAATCCTCCTTATTAAGTTCTGATTTGGGACAGTGCTTGGGTGCATTTTCTTTCTCTTCAGAAGATTTGGTGGTCTCACTGGAAGACAGTTCTTGCTTCCTCAGGCTAGGCACACTGTCCTGGTCCTGCTGCTGCTGTGTGGTCACATTATCTTGGCAGACAGTTTATGGAACTGGTGCATTTTCTCTTCAGGAATGTGTCTGTATCTGTTTGGCAGTAGTGCCTGAGACTGAAGTTTAGTGTAGCTTCTGAAATGCATCCACAGATATCATGGGGAAGGTGGAATATAGTGAAGTATCTTGCCAGATGGGATGCTGGAATAGGTAGACTTCTGGCTTGATTCAGTATGGCTGTTCTTTTGTTACATTTGCTCATGTGTAATGGGAGCGTCAGTCTTTGGTTTTACTCTTTGTTTTAATCATGTATCACTTTTGGGAAACGTACAGTGGGATTTAAATTGCAGAAAGGCAGAGATAAGAATTTGTGCACATATGAGGGTTGAGGTTCCTGCTCAGACACTGTTGCTGTAGCTGTTCTGTCATGACTTTTCAGTGTGAAATTAATTTGTAGTTTTTCAGCCTGGGAATGGGCTAACTCAGGCTGGCTTTAGTAGAGGAAGAAAACAGAAACTTCTTCTTGCCAGGAAAGATGAGGGAGGGCAGAATGACAGCAACTGTGGTGGGAATCAGCCTGCCTTATGATTAGGGCAGTTAAAGTCCTTGACTTTAACCAGCAAACAAAACCATGATAGAAATACAGCTGAAACTGTTTAAATGTCAGGGGAAATTCTCATAAAAACTTGTTTTCATTTTTAACAAATACTGTCAAAGTTTGGGTTGGTATGTAGGGGGTATGCAGTTAATCTTACATGCCTAGGAGAGGCAAAGGGGACTGTGGTATATTCCCTCTGCTCCATTTTCTTCCCTGCTCGTGCTCTCAAATCCTGTTGGCAGGGCTTGGCAGGATGCGTGCCCCATCACGTGTGACTACAGAGCTCTGACTTTTAGTCTTGCTTTATGTTAACATACAGTTATATGGAATTGCAAGAGGTTTTGTTTGTTTTACTTAGTCTATTTGCATAAAGGTGCATTAGATTAAGGCAGGTTAGACATTTACATTTTAAACATGTAGAATCAATCAAATCAGTTCAATTTGATTTTGTGGACTTAGAGTAAATTTAATAGGTGCGTGTTTTATATTTAAGACAAACTGAATAAACAGAAGATGTCTCTTCAGTTGAGGAATGGACCTGCCTGATTTCTTGTTTTCACTGTTCCTTGTTATTTTTAGAGCTGTGAAGCTCTGCTTGCATCTTTTTTTAATTTGTAAAGTAAAATAAAAACTTCTTGAGTTATCTTAGCTTTATTGATTTCTCAGTTTTGAACTGAATGAGTTTGGATAAAGGAAATTAATGCAGAGCTGCTGCTAAATGCTGATGTAGCATTTTGATGCCTGCTAAGGTAGTACTACAGCTCCTAGAGTTCTGGTATTTCTGTGTTGTTTGGGCAGAGCCGTACTGATAATATGTCCTATTTGTATGTAGTGTGGTTCTAATAGAAAAATTCAAATGGGACATTAAAAGAAATGTGTCTTTAAAAACTTTTTTTTAATCTATTTTAGTTAATATAAACCCGATAAACTCATTGTTGCTTCATAATTACTTTACAGCTGTCCTATCCCACTATACAATTGGGGGAAATACAGCTGTTACAGGCTGCCAGGGTGTAACCTCTGTGAATTCCGGAAGAATCTGTGTTTTCGAGGAAGGTGGTGTTTGCTGTTCTTGAACTGCTTCAAGTGCTTTGTAAAGGACAGATTTGCTGGGTGTGCAGTCTGTCCTTTCCCTGCAGTAATTCAGCTGAAGTTAAGAATTAACCAACCTGAAAGGCAGAAGTGTCCTTGCAGGGGTGTGTTGCAGGGCTTCTTTGTAATCCTCACCTCAGTGCTCTGCAAGCTGCTCTGTGGATAAGAGGATAATTCCTTCTGGCTTTGAGATTACTTGGGGGAGGAAGGTGTTGAATAATGTAGAAGTGCATAAACCCCGCTGAAGCAGTTTGCACTGGTTGTTGCATTTCTCACATCCATGCATATGAGCAAGTTTGACACAGTAAGGAGCAATGTTAAAGACTAGTCTTTCTCAATGAAACATTCCGTGTATTCTCCCAAAACTGTTGTCTCTCCCTTTGTAGGAACAGAATGAACTTTAAAACCATCCTTTTCACCCTCCAAAGACACTTCACTGAAGCAAAAATCGGGCATTTCCTATGCGTGCAATGTGAAGGAAAGAACAAATGATTCTGCAGTATTGCATTAGTTATAGGAGGCTGAAGTCACACCTCTGCATTCTGGTACTTCGCATTCACTTTGATTCAAGTGTGTACATGTGTATACACATACATATGTGCGACAACTCAAGTAGCTGTATTACGAATTAAGAATTACCAAGCATTCTGCTTGTCTGAAGCAGAAGGTGTCATCCATCTGGAAACTTGGCTAGCTCTTAATCTTCATTACAGTGGGCAGCATTTTACTTTAAACCCTTCCATTCCACGCTTGTGTTATATGCATATTGCCCATAGTTGATGTCAACTGTTTACCAGATGGATTGGGAGACCTGGCTGAGGGCTCTCAGGTGCTTCCTTGCACGTACCCTGCAATTCAGTTTATGATGATAGAGTGACTTCACTGGTTTCCAGTGCCATAGTGCTGGCTCTGAAGGTCCCCAGCCTCTCCCAGAGCTGAGGATGTCTGACCTCCTGGCAGAGCGTGCACAGAGCGTGCTCAGGTTGGAGCAGCTGCTCATCCTGTGGCCCTCTGAAGCTCCTCCATGAAAGAATAATAGGCCATCAGACAAAAGCAAGCCTGTCAATCTTCTGGACTATTTGTGCTGTGCTGCAGCTGATAGGTTCTGCCAGGTTATCCTTATGCCTTGCAAATAAATTCCAGTTCAGTGGATACAAAATTACGTGAACACTTGTTTTGGTAAAGATGAAAAGTTTATCGTTTGTTGGCTTGTTGACTACTGTTCAGCCAGCTTTTGGTGTTTTTCTGTAGTCAGATCTACAAAAAAGCAATGGTCGGTTCCTAAAATAGTCACATTAGCTTTTGCTTATGTCCATCTGGACTGTGCTGTATCCTTGAAGATTTTTTGGCTCAGACTTGTCAGAATCGTAGCTTCTTAACATGGACAGGTAAGGGCCCAAATCACCATTGGGAGAGCTTTCTTTAATTTCACAAAGAAACCCTTTGTCTGGAAAGGAACATCTGGTGGGAACACTTTACACAGGTTTGCTTTTGACTTTTGGTAGTGATAATTTCAAGATGATGGGTTGAGAAGACATTCAAAATATTTCCCTGTCTTTGCTCACTGAGGCATAACTGACTTGATGCCATAAAGTAAAAGGAAACATAAAACTTAAACTCAGCATCTTAGCTCTGAGCAAAGTATAATTCTGCCCGACCTTCAGCCTGGCGCAGGTTTGTGCATAGGGGAGACTCAGTCTAGAGTCTGGGTCTCTCTCTGCTGCACAGAGCCATCAACCTCAGTCTATGAAGAAGTTGACTGTATTTTCTGTTGACTGTGCTGAGAAAGCCCATAGTGTTTACTCCTAAATCCATGTGCCTGAAATTATACAATTCTCCGTTAAACCGTCTGACACTAAAAATGAAGAATTGCATGTTCTAAATCGAATCGGAATAGCGATGTCATTGCTGTCATTGGTGGTACTTAATTTAAGTCCAGTTAATCTTTAGTGGTGTTGTAGGTGCTGCTTTCTATTAAGTTGGGATTATTTTGGTTTCTTGGAAGTTGCTGCCCTGCAAGAGGAGGGAGGGTCTGGCTGTTTGAATCCAGAGTAGCTGGGGGTGGGTGGAAACTGCTGGACTCTTGCCATTACCTTGTATGCCCCCAAATGCATTCATGTGGTGTTAACAACGTGCTTAGTCGTGGCAGCAGGGAGATGTTCTCTGTTCCAGCTGCTGGCAGCCTAGCTGGGTTTCCTTAAAGCAGGGGGGAAAATAACAGACAGAAGCTGAACGACTGTTGTTCAGAGGCTGTAGTGAAGAGTCTGGCGTGGAAGCCTGAGGATCATGGGTGTGGCTTTTGTCCATCAGTCTTTCTTTTAACAGAATCTTTTACCTTTTAATCCCATTAGTCCTTAAATGGTCTGGCTACAGCAAGTAGCCTGGCCTAGGTGAGGGCCCGGTGAGGAGGGAGGAGGGCAGCTGGGCATGGCAGGGTGTTGTGGACGGGAGGATGGTGAAGTGCTGGGTGTGGAAAATGAGGCCAGTGGCAGTGCATAGGAGCAGGATGATGGTGCAAATGTGGGGTCACCAGGTGTCCTGTTTTTCAGGTGGAATAAAACTTATTGATGAGTGATCAAATGTGATGAGGGCCCACCATAGCAATGTAGCAACATATACTTAGCTCTTGTTAAAGTGACATTAAGAACCCCTTATCCCAAACAAGGTGTAATGCGCTGAATAAGTATGGAAGTGCAAGATTTATTTTTTTCATTTGAAGCCTTACAGAGTATAGTTGTCTCTCTCAAAAGTGGGGGAGAGCTCGTCTTTAGGCAAAAGTCCATCTGCCCCGTGCAATGCCCGTCAAATTACCTGAAGATTTTGCTGCTGCTCTTTCCTGCTCCCTGCCCGTTTGTTCTGGAAAGCTGCTTTGTTGGAAGATTCTTCCTTGCAGCACGGCTTAATTTTCCCGGCAGTCCTCGGAGAAGGCTGCTCCTGGGCTGCTGGTATTACTTGTTCCAACAAGTTTCTTCTGCTCTATCTAATCCCGAACAACTTTTGTTGTATATGCCTGCCTGTCTTGGTAAACTTGTAAATCACCTCGGTCTTTGCTTTTTAGACAGCTAGAATTCGCTTTTTCTGGGCTCCCATTGAAAAGTTACAGAAAGGAAAATGTTCATCCTAAGATACAGCTCCCTGTCTGCTGTGATTGACATCTGTGCTCACGTGTGACTTGTGGAAGGGTATTGCTGGGGAAATGTTTTAGCTCCCTGGCTCTGGAGCAGTTGTTTACTTGCTGGACCGTAACTTTGCAAAATCTCTGCAATGAAGGCTTTTTCCTGAAGCCTTCGAAGCCAAGTGGCCGGGTGAGTGCCGAGACAGGCACTGACAAATGTAGCAGGCGGGGTGTTCTGCCCTTGCAGCCTCCCAAGAATGCCATGGCAAGTGATAATTTGGCACAATTATAGGCCTGGCTTTGGAACATGGCCCTGCGCTGGGATGTGACCATGTTCTTTTGTGTGTCTCCGAGGCAGTGAGGGTGTATTACAGGCAGCTGCAGTGATTGCATTATTTTTTTTTCCCCTCCTGTTGCTCATTCTTGAGAGAGATTTTTTGTTAAGAAATCTGGTGCCTCTGTGGTTTGTAGTAGAAACTTGACGTTTCCTGGGAGAATGGCTCTGGTGCTAGGGAGCAGTGGTTGAAAAGCCAGGCAAATGTGGGCAAGCACAAAATTATCAAGGATAGCTACTGTTCCTTGTGTCTTTCTCAGCATAGCTTGTGCTTGGCCCGGAGCACTCTGCTAGCACAGGACACAGAGCTCCTGCGGATAGGGCACAAGAGCTTCCTTCTGCTCCTGTCACATTGGTGCTTAGAAGAAAGTACATCACAGGAGGGTGAGTTTAAGCTTGTTTTTAGTGTGAGGAACCTTAAAGTCTGAATGTTTCCTGTAAACCACTCTAAATGTTTAGATGTCTCTAAACCAAACCATCCATCCTGAATGTTCTGACCTGATCTGAGTGAAACTTCAGTTTCATGGTAGATAACCTCGGTCTTACCCACAAAGCCCATGTAGTCCCCTGGCAAGGCTGTCACTGGCATTCTGTCTTCTGTGTGACCCACTTGTGCATTTTCCATAGTATCTTGGTGTCTATGGCAGTTGTCCAGAAGGCTGACTGGGTTGGTTGGTTGTGCTGCCAGCTCCCGTGGCTAATTCTCCATCCTGAGACCAAAGCACTGTTCAGTGCTGGGCAGGGTCCACAGCAGCACTCATGCTGGTCTAGGGGCAGGCCTGGTATGATGGTGAGGAGTGTTCCTGTCCTTTAGATAGGGCTAGGAGATTTTATCAAAGAAGATTTAATGTTGTGGTAACTGAGATGTAGGAAATAGTTTGTGTATGCTGCTAGCCACACTTCTATGGCTGGTCCATATATCCTAGCTTGTACACACAGTGGCTGGGACCTAGTGAACGGTCCACCCTTCAGTGTACAATAAATGTCTCTAGCCAAACTTTAATTTTTTGCGTAATATCTGTCATTAATTTCAGAATGGTTTTGTCTGAATGTGGTTTACAGGAATCATCCTTGATCAGATGGATTAGAGACACAGACTGGCATTTTTTTCACTGCAATACTTAATATACATAAGAACCTCTATAAGATATCTGAATAAACAGCACTAACCACCCCTGACTAGTTGTTGAAGAGGTCCCTAGGTATTTGAAAGATTCCTGCCTGTGCCTCTTCCTTCAGGTCATGTTTCCTTATGGTCAAAGATGTTGCAGAGCCAAGGCCTTGTGTGGATTGCAGGTGCTCAGACCAACTGGGATCCTCCTGCACTGCTGAAGTTGAGCATCTAAAAAGTTAATGTCATCTATATGTTTCTGGTTTGAGTTGCTTAACATTGAGAAAGGAAATACGTCAGGGTTGCCTGGGTGACTGAACTCTGTCGTTTCCTCTCCTGTCATGTTTGACCTGGAGTTCTGTGATTATTTTAGCGTGACTGATTTGTCCCTCACTTTCTCAATGAGATTTGAGGGTGTCCTCCATATGTTAGGTGTATTAAATCATTCTAGCAGATGCATTCTTGTGCTGGGGAGTGTGTGGTATGCAAGTGTGAATCTCTTGTGCTGTCTTACAGCACCCAGGCTGGTAGGTGCATCGGTTCAGTTGTATTTTGGGACTTTCTAGACCTGAGTCTCCAGTATGCAGGCAAGCTCAGTCATGCAGGTGTGTTATGGCTCTGGGTGCTGTGGCTGTGGTGGTGAGCTGCCTTGCAAAGTCTGCAGGAGAGGTGCAAAAGTGATAATTTAGGCATTGCACTTTTGACAGCAGTTAACCCTAATGTAAGAAGTGTTTGGGTTTTTTTCCTCTGCCTCCAACCACACATTCTGTTCTCTTCCTTAGTTTTCGGTGCTCGACCCCCACAGCAAGGTAGTTCAAAAAAACAGGTAGAGATAAAAGAGGCAGGAAAATTAACTTTCAAGGAGGGATAGGGCTGCTTTTCAGTTGGGTTAGCTCTCTGAATCAGCTCACAGATCCTTGTATTATGGGAGGAGGAGAGTTTGAAGTTGAGGAAGGAAGGGGTGGCACAGCAATTATCTGTTCCTAGAGCTATTAGCCATTATGTCAGTTTAGCAGTAACATGTAAAAGCACTTTGTTTCACAAAAGGTACCAGGCTTCGCATATCTGTGTTCATGTGAATCCTAGTCTTATTCCAATATGTCTTATTTCAAGCAGCTTTTCAGCCAAAAAACTAGAAAACTAGTTACTAAAATTGTCACTTATGATACCTGAAGTGGTGCTAATTTTCTTGAGGTTTCAGTGTTACTGAAATGCTTGCACCAGTGCAGAAATGCATGCACCAGTGCAGTCTGCTTTTGCTGACACAGGAATTAAAACCTGGCTATAGCCATGCATGAGAAGAAAACAGAATATAGTTAGTTGTGAAATTTTGAAAACCTGAACCTATTGGTTTAAAGTTCCATTTTAGTAAATGGAGCTAAAAAATGGGTGATTATGAGACTCCAAATGTATACCGTGTGTACAAGCTATTGGGTCATTCCTGACTGGACTGGGTGTCATCATGAGTTCACAAATCACTTTCAGGAGAATAAATGAAGAATTAGTGACAACCTGGTGGTTCTTATTGCTGCAGCAGTATGCATTCGAAGTCATGCACATTTACCTGGGAAAAGGAGGGGCATTCTTTGGAAATGAAAGCAGCAGCCTTCCAGGAGACAGGGTACAAGTCTGAATTAGGTTTTTTGAGACTTGAAGGAAAAGAAAGCTTTATTTAGAGAAGATGCCAGGCAGGAGTGTTGTATAGCTATTACTGTGAACAACTCAAATAATAAAACTATGTAAGACCATTGACTGACACATGTTCCATCAGGCCCTGGCTCCACAGTAACCTTTGGGGTGCTCTCTGAGTAAGAGCACATGTATCCTTTGATACCAATCACAACAAGCAGCCAGTCTTCTCCAAGTCCTCAAGAGCCAAAGGTTAAATGAAAGCTAACACAGAATGATTCTCACATCTCCTTCCTTCTCCATGAAAACTTTCCATTTTGCCTGTATTGTTTATCTACATCTGCTTTGTTCTAGGATAGTACTTTTGGTGAGGTGGCCAAAATTAGCATGGTGAGGTCTGAGAGGAAGAGGGTGGGGAGAGGGAAAGCAGCAGGCAGGAAAGAACTGTGTTCAGAGGTGGTGGGAAAGGATGATAAAAGCACAGTTAACTTTGTTAAGAATTAAGAGAGCATGCATGAAAGCTGAAGGCTGCTATATACCTTTTAGTTTATATGAAAAAGGTGTTGCAGTTAGACTGCTGTTATGCTACCAGTGTAGCACCTTTAATGATGTGTAATTTGACCATCTGAACAAATTAAATGCAAATATCAAATAAATGCATGACACAGGCCTCAAGGGGAGTTTATGGAGGATCTGTTCAAACAATGAGTATTGCTTGATGATCCTAAAATACTGGGGAGTTTATCAGTTGCAGAATGAAAATTCAGTTTGATGATGGTGTACAGATATGTTAGCTTGCAGTTTCCAGCAAAGCTAAACCAAAAGGAGGGAGTTGGGAGAGGCACGGAATGTGTGCCTTGCCAAACGGAAAGATGGGAGAGGCTAAAACTGGCATGTACTGTGTGGGAGTGCACTATCTGCTGAACATCTTACCCCATTAGAAATGCACCTAGAGGAAAGCGTACTGCCTCCTTGCAGAGTGAGGCTGGGAGGCTCCAGGATTACTAAGACTCTTGTTCCACAAAGTTTCTCTCTTGTTTCTCTGGCTTTGGGATGAAGATGCTAATGGGCATACTGAATTAGAAGTGTTTTGCCATTTCTCTTCACCCAGTCTATTTCATTCACTGCTGTGCTGTGTCCAAATCCATCTGAAAGCTAGCCATATAAAAATTAAAAACATCAGCCAGGCTTATGCTGGCTAATGGGGTTGGCAGAAGGGTGGGAGCAGCATTAGCTCAAATTCAGTTAGGCTTATGTTGAAGTTGCAAGCTGTATTTGGTAATTTGCTTACTTGCTCTATGGTATGCTTAGTTTTTGCAGATTCTGTATGGTCTTGAAAAGTTCTTTTGTGTAGTATTTTGCTAGTTGGAAGCTGCTAGTTGTCATGGTAGTTTCACCCTTGGTGCTGCAGTGAGACATGGCACTGCTTGCTAGTGCTGTCAAGCATGTTCAAGCAGAAATAGCAGTTTTTTTATGGGTAGGTCTTTGTTAGAACTTTCTTCTCTGGATACTGTCTGAATGCATTTATGCTTGTGAAGTTTCTAGGTGGGAGGTATGTCAACTGTCAGATCCTCATATCTTGTTTTGGTTTTTTGTTTTTTGTTCGTTTGTTGGTTTTTTTTTTCCAGAACTCTATTAGGCATAACCTGTCCCTGCACAGCAAGTTCATTAAAGTCCATAATGAAGCCACAGGGAAGAGCTCTTGGTGGATGCTCAATCCTGAGGGTGGTAAAAGTGGAAAAGCACCAAGAAGAAGAGCTGCCTCCATGGACAACAGCAGCAAACTTGCAAAAGTCAGAGGTAAAGCATCCAAAAAGAAGCCTTCTCTCCAGTCTGCTCCAGAATCCACTGCTGACAGTCCTGGCTCCCAATTCCCTAAGTGGCCTGGGAGCCCATCCTCAAGAAGCAATGAGGACTCTGATGTGTGGAACACCTTCCGGCCTCGAACCAGTTCCAATGCAAGCACCATTAGTGCCAGGCTTTCTCCTATCCTGACAGAGCAGGATGACCTCCATGATGAAGAGCTGCTTCCTTCTCTAGTGTACTCCAGTGCATCCAGCAATGTTCCACCAACTGTGACTGAGGAGCTTGAGCTCATTGATGGGTTAAATTTGATGTCTCCCAGCTCATCTGTATTATCTACGCAGCAATCTGCCTCAAGTGGTCAGATCCAGAGAGATTCCAGCTTTTCCTTGCGGAGCCCGAATGCAGCTGGTCAGACCACTACTTTTGGCAATTCCCTGTTTAACCCTGTTGATATCTCACTGCAAAGTTCTGTCAGCCATTTCTCTGCCCCTCAGACCTTGGAAGCTCTTCTGACACCCAGCTCTCCACCTCCAAGGGATGTTATGATGACTCAGGTGGATCCAGTTCTCCCACAGACTGGTAACAGGATGAGCAGCCGAACTCTTCTGCTTCTAGGTGGACAAGCCTCCCAGAGTAAGATCAGCTCAGGCAATACACGAGGAAAGCCTACAGAGCAGCAGGCAGAACCAGTCAGTGCCAGTGTTTTGCCTTCAACGCTTCCCATAGTAACATCTCCTCAAAACACTGCCAGTGTCACCAGTTTGAAGGCTCCAGTTTCTGCAACAACTGCCCAGTCGGTCCAGCTGGGTAGTCCACTGCTTCTTTCTTCTGATAGCCCTGCTCCCTTGGGATTGAACCAGGACAGGCTGCCCACTGACCTGGACATTGACATGTACATGGAGAACCTTGAATGTGATATGGATTACATAATCAACAGTGAACTCATGGATGGAGAAGGACTGGACTTTAATTTTGAACCCATTCTGTCTACTCCCAGCTATCCCAGCACCTCACAGGCCTCCAACCATACCTGGGTACCAAGTTAACTTCAGGAGCACAAAAAGGTAGGTGTAGTTATGTAAAATGCTACAGCTCTATAGTGGGAACAGCCCGGTCTAGGATAGTTCCTCTGCCCACTCTGCAGCAGTTAAAGATACCTCTTTGGAAGCACAAGTGGTCTTTGAGTAAAAAGCTTCTGGGAGAGCCACAGTCCCTTTTAGATGGAGAAAAAGCTGTGTAAAGGTAGGTAGATTTAACTTACCAGGTAGTAAACTCCTTTATGGAGTAGAACAGCAACCTGAATGAAACTCCTGTTGTCTCTTGTTACCAAAGATGACTGCGTTACAGGATGTCGGTCTCTGCCAGGCAATGCCTATAGCTCTGAAGTTGACATGAGAGCATATGCTGATTCCATAAATAAAGACATGATCCTATGTATACGGAACGGTTGAACTGAGCCAAGCACATGCTGTGTTTCTATCCAGGTTATTATTATCCTTGCAAAATTTTCTAGTATGTGTAGTTGCAAAGCATGTCTGTGTCCTGACTGCCTGCTTTGCCCTGTGTGTAGCAGGACACAATCACTCTCAGTTATCAGACCTTCTGCCCTGCCCTTATCTGGGATAGTGTCTGTAAAGTCTGGTAAGCTGGTTCATCAGCATTAACTACTGAATTGCTTATGTACCCATTATTGGAATGAGAACAGGAAACACGAGTATGCAGTGTGGATGGAGATGGAAGGAGGAAGGACGTGTTAGTGCTATCCCATGCACAGCAAAGCTGCCTCTTCAGCGATCTTTCATATTTGCACAAAGATTTCTGGAGTCAGTTTGGCAAATGGTGTATATGAGAAGAAGAGTTAAAAATAAAAATGTCTTCCTCTCTGGGGATGTGACGCCCTGATTTGAAGCTCTCTAACCACTGAGGCAGTTGAAGAATTAGAGAAATGGAGCTGAAGGCATACTTCACAATTGGATCTCAGTTAGCTAACAGAAAATGGACAGTTTATTTTATGGACTGGAGCATAGGCTGGATATTGCATGGAAAGTGGAAGCCTTGCCAAGAATATTTCCTTTTTAGGAGGCAGATATGGTTAGTGTTGTAAATTCAACCCCTAATACTGGCCGGCTGAGCAGGCAGAATTAAGGGCAAATTGCAGATACTGCTTCAGTTGTGGGAAGCCCTTGAGCTTCAAAATTATGGTGACTGAAGTGAAATTATCATGTACTTGACCTTAATACTCTTTCCGAGGCACCTGAATAAGCTGGAGGTAGTTTGGACTAGGTGACCTCTGGAGGCCCATTTCAACCTCAGTTTTCTGGTGATTGCTGCTGCTGTTCATGCTGGAGACCAGATATTAAGTTAAATATTTTTCTGCTCTGCCCCAGTACAGCCATTCTAGAGTCTAGACCCAAGTGTCTTGGGTCTAGACAAAGTGAAATGCCATCCTTTGAGCTGGTGGTACTTAAACCTTGTCAACATACTGATACACCACTATATATTGACTTTTTAAACACAATTTAACTCCCTCTTATTCCAAGTCCTACCACACTTCTTAGGACTTAATTTATTAGTAATGTTCTTCTGTCTGTACTTAACAGATCTCTTCACTGTAGAGAGAGGGAGGATCAGTCAAGCTTTTCTGTTTCGTTATGGGGCTTTTTATAGTCTTGTACGTTTGTTAGCTGTGCTCTTGCTGAATTACTGAGTGTCTTAAATTGAATATCTTAACTTCAGGTGGAATACGGAAACTCAGTTTCGATTTCAAAGACAAATTTGGTTTACAAAACATTGGCATCCTTCATCCATGTTAGGACTGTTTGCAAGTTAGTGACAGAGGCTGTGGCCTTTTGAGTAGTGTTTCCACTGGATATTGTTCTGAGCCTTTGTGGTTTTTTTTGTGGGGTTGTTGTTTTTGTGCCATGCTAGGGCAGGCCATCATATTTGGGGAAGACATTGACTTTGCAGGGGCAAAATGTTTTTCACAGGAGCATTTTCAAAACGTATGCAAGCTGTCCTGCAGTCCCGGGTGCATTAATCACCTGGGCTAGATAGACGAGACCTCTGTCTACAGAATACCAGGCACAGATTTTTTTTAAGAGCGTAAAGCAGAGAAGCTGAGGGAATGTTTATCAAAGGGTAGGGTCTAGTACTGGTGAAGATGTGGCTATAATGAAATGCTTAAGAGGGAGAACATGAGCTCTTAACAGCATGGTTATGTTCTTGGTCCATATTATTATTCCATACTTACCATGTGAATTGATTAATCATAGCAGAGGAGCAGAGGTGGGCCAGATTTCTAAGAAAGGGGAAACAGGGCACATGTGGAGAGAAATAGGACTGTTCCTGGAGGCCAGGAAGGACCCTGGGAAAAGAAGGTAGAATGCTTTCTCAAATTTACAAGTTCCAAAACCAAGTGAGCTGCAGACATCAGTGTCTGTGAGGAGGTCAAGATTGTGTCATCTCTCCCTTATCTGAATCTGTTACTGCAGTGAGTTACTGGGGTCCCTGTTTGGAAATCACTGTTCAGGGAAAGCATGGCTGCCACTATATATTGTTCCGGTGTTACAGGCTTTTTTCCTTTCCTATGCTTTCTATGAATGTGGGGTTTTTTCCATGTTAAAGTCACATTGGCAAAAGCTACTCTAAGTGATCGCTAACCTAAAGCTGTCCTTCTGAGTAGTTACTGTGGGCTTAACCTGTAGCCTTCTGGGTCAGTTATGGGTGTAACACTGAGCAAAAATGGTTCATCAATAAATGCCAGTGATCACTCTCTGATTTGAACAGCCAGAACGAAACTGGAGCTGAAGAAATATTTCTCTTCGTAGGCAAGAGAAGATCTTTAGGAATAAGTACTTAGTCTCTCTGCAGCACTTGGGAAGACACAAGCTAGTTGATGTTACCTATGGTGCTCAAAGCTGACATGAGTTTATCTCCTTCTTGCAAGTTAAATGCTGAAGAGCTTGTCCACAGCTTCACCAGGAGTCTGTTTGAACCCTGTGTCTCTTTACTTGGAGATTAGAGATCAAACACTGAAACTTTGCCTCTGCCCAGCAGCGGTGCAACGCCCACAAACCTAGCTGTTAGCCATAGAGGAAGAAAGTCAGCGTGTGAATACTTCCCTTGACTAGGAAAAACAGAAATACTACAGTTTCTGCTGCTGTTGTCTGGTAGCTGCGGCTCACTTAGTTGTAAGCCTGCCATTCACAGGTTAAGGCACTGGATGTGCAAGCCATACAGAGTGACTTAAGGGAGCCTTAATGAGCAAGATGATGGAAAAAGGGTAGGCACAGCTGGAATTAGACTGTGGCACACAGGTGCTCAATCACAGGCAACCACTCTTGCCTTCAGCACTTAATGCAAGTGTCCTCCATTCCGGTCGTGGGAGGTGTGGGTGGCCACCCGGCTGTCTCTGAGCAGCTCAGGGACTTTGGGCTTCCTCATCTATCTCTGTCATGTATTTCTGCAAGCCAGTAGGAGGAATACGTGGGAACAGAATTGCCTCTTTTGTACAGTGGTACAGTTTGTGCCTCATTGACGAGTGTAAAGTCCATCCACTCTTCTGGTGGGCATTAGTTAATGATCTTTAGTTGTTCAGTTAGACTCCCTATAGCTTCATAGCCTGGAGAACTCTTTATCCCTTGCCCAGCTTGGTCTGGACTCATGGTTTTCTCGCTGTGCTCTATCTAATTCCCTTTGGTCCAAATACTGTATTTTTGTCTACCAAAACATTAATAAATAAATAAAACTCCCATCAACTTGCAGTTTCCCAAAGTAGCCTGTTGCTCTGGCTTCTGTTTTAAGTTACTGTCTTTTCTTGTACAGGTCTGATTCCCTCTTGTAGCTTCTTTCCCTTTCCACAAGTTTATTTCATGCTCACTATTACTGAATGCAATTGATTGGATGCCCTATGTTTATCTCGCTATTCTGCCTTCCAAAGTGGATCATAGACCTACGGTGGAGGTTTTATGTCAGTGTCTTAAGTCTGCTCAGACCTATTCCAAGGCTTGTTTGAATGAGTTGTGGCAGCTTTGTTGAGGTGAGGCAGAAGACCTCAGAAGGGATCTATAGACTTGTGGGGGAATGAGGTATCTAGGAATGTTTAATTATTTGCAGGTAGATACAGGACTTCTTTAAGTGGGTGAGCATAAACAGTTTTAGTGTGTGATCTCTAAAAATCCCTTTGTTAGTCTTTTCCCCACCAATTGATATTTGTAGTAGTTGCTTAAGGGGAAGAGTGATTTTCCTCTTCTTGCTGCTTTCCTGCAATGTCTCTGGGGTAAACCAAGTCCTCCTTTAAACCTCCTTATCTTGCAGAGCATTGTTGGTGCCATCAGCTTACAGGAGGAGTGCTTACTTTTGACCTTTGTGCTTTTGTTTTGTCTGTCTCAATCCTACTCTGAAGCTTAGAGCTGAGCAGTTGCATCCTCCACTTGACTCTCCATTGGTCAAGGTCTCTTGTGATCTGCGTTTGTTCCTTGCTGGAAGTTGGCATCCTTTGAGCAGCAGGGGCTGATTGATAGTAATTAACTCCTTATCTATGCATCCAGGATTCCCACTGAAGCTGAGATCTAACCATTCACTCTATTTTTCTTCTTCCTAGTGTCCTTCAGGTTTTGAACATCGGATTCTGACTTCACTTCCCACCCCTGGCAGAGAAAAGAATGGAGCACATTGGATTCAGTTTCCCTGCACACCATGCCTGGGGCAGAAGGACCTGCCCACCTGGGAAGAAGGGGCAACCTGCATCTGGCTGCAACAGGAAGAGTTTAAAAATAATAATTCTGTTATGTGCCACGGCTCTTCCTACAAACCTGACCCTGCCTTGGACCATCTGGAGAAACCCTGGACTGTACACGTCCAAAGAAGAGCCCTGGTAAAAACCTTGGCCAGAAGACTGTGTGCTGGGCAATAGCGTTTTCCCATGTGAAGAGTTGGGTTTGCTGGAGAATATCTCAATGGCTATCCTCTCTCTGCTATGGCAGAAAGTCTCCTGGTGCCTTGAACTGGCAGAGGGCTGGCTCTGCTCTCCCTTGGCTTGCCCTCTGGGGCAAAGTAGTTGGATATTTTCATTAAGCCACCAGATGCGCACTTGGTATCCCACAGACTTGCAGAGGAATTGGAAGGAGCTTGTTGGTGGAAGCCCTGTGGGAAAAGGGCGTGCTATTTCAGGGGTTGGTTTCAGTGGTTTCCATGTGCCCATCTCTGGAGCACCCATCATCATTCTGCAGGGAAGGGTGGTGGTCATGGTGTAGAAGGCTTCCTCTTGCCCACCTGAGTGGAACGGGAGGACATTGAGTTTTTCACTGTGCCAGCTGAGCCCCATTGAATCAGAAGCATGTTTCGAGAAGTCCCTATGCTGTTCTCAGCACTTTCCTGATACACCAGGCTGCTGTAAAATAAGCACAGGTGCTAATAGCTGTTTCTGGGACATAAAAACTTCATTTTGGTTTTGTTTCTGCTCTGTCTTGCTACAGCAGAGAAATGGAAAGCCTGGATGTGGCCTTAACAAAGCCCTGGTTGCTTTTCAGAAGGGCATTTTCTATAGATGAAATATTTTTTTACTAATCTGGGAACTTTCTACAGTGAATATGAAGCCAATGTTAAGTGTGTCCCCATTAGGTGTATTAGGCATCTCTCCCTCTGAGAAGGTACCAGTGACAGACTTCTTTTTCAGAGCTGTATTAGGAACAAATACATTTAATGTTTGATAATGTATATGATTGAGGGGAAAGAATTGGCAGGTCCCCGTGGTTTCAAACCACCTTGGGGAAGAGTTGTACATTATTGTAATCTATATGTAAAAGTAGCTGCAAATTACATAGAAGCTTTTCTAAACCTTTTAAAATATATATTATATATTTTAATTGAAAATGAGATTATTGGATTAAAAAAAAAAACACATTTGCTGCATCTGTCCCCTTGATATCAGATAACACTACAGTATGGGAGGGGACAGACCTAAGGCATTTTGGGCCAAGAAGCTGAAAATGTCATTGGAAAAGCGGGAAGGGCACCACAGTGTAACTGGGGAATGGCTTCTCTCCCCAGAACAGGTGGAAGGTGTTGCGTGGCATGGCATTCAGCCACAGCTACTCAGTCTCTTTCCTTGACTGGGCACTCCCGCCAATCTGAGAGCACAATGTTAGGGAATGCTAATCATTAACAGCATGCTCATTCTCAGCTAATCCCTTAAGTAGCTGGACTGCAGGTGATACATAGGACAGATTCCCTAGTCTGCTAAGAAGATGGTATGGACTGGATCATGCTAGATCTGCTGACACTCTGGGTAGCCCTTATGGAGGACACGATGAGTTGTATTTGGTAGCTTGCTTTTTGGTTTCTGAAGGTTTTTGTTTTCTTGCTGAAGTTTCTGCTACTGCTGGGGAACTTGAAGCCTGTAGGTACACCCTTGAGGATGTGCCTAGGATCCTGCCCTGTCTCTTTGTTCTTGCAGGACAGAAGCTAGGAGTTCAGAGCATTAGCTGGCATGTTCCTGTCACCTTTTTGGTGTTTGCAGTGGCAGGATCTGTGGGAGACATGGTGCTTTCATGGTGTTCTGGTAGGCTTGGTCTGGCAGAAAGCCTCTCCAATCCTTTCTGAAGGTGGTGTTGGCTTCTGTTCAAAAGGTTTGTATCATGCAGTGCAATGTGCCATACTGTTTTACCATCTTGTCTGTTCTGTTTTCATGGGTTTCATTTCACTTGAGTGGAGATTGGAACAGGAGTGGTTTGTCTGGTTACCTGCAACAAGGAGTCTTCAACAGTCATCTTTAGCATGCTCTGCCATCAGAGCCTTTGAATAGTTTGATAACCTTTGCTTTGAAGGCTGTCTTCATGGCAGACCTCATGATGATATGTTTCAAATCTACTCACAATCTTGCATGTCTGGACATACCTCATTGTAACAAACAAAAAGGCAGATCCTAAGCTGGGATCCCAGGTCTTGCAGACTTGAGTCATGGATGCACATTTTCACTACAGTTAGTTCATTACACAAATGGATAGATACGCTTTCCACAAACACCTGATGGCATGTGCCATACAAGAATCTGCCATTCTGGGCTGCAGCTAATGGATCTGGTGGGATTTGTGTTATTTGGCACATAATATGCCACTTGTCAGCTTGGGCCCTGAGAGGAAATGAATCCCATGATCTCCAGAGCAAGTTGACTGGCTGCCTGTGCTTCGCAGCCTTGTATCAAAGGACAAGACACCGGTATGTGTGGTCATGTTATATGTGAATCTCTAGCCCATTTCTCATGAAAACGGAGCCCAATAGGAAAGCAATAGGAAAGACAATATTAGTAACCAGTGCTTCAGACATGTGGTGAGCCATCTCTGGCTGGGTTAGTCTGTGGGGAAGAAGTGCTGTCTTCAGGCTGTTCCAAGGTGTCCCCTAGGTGTGACAGCACTGGGGACCTGGCCTGATCTCTGGCTGCAGGAACCCTGGCCCTGAGCACTCGGGTAGAGCCCTGGGGAGATCTGACATACTCTCAGCTAGTACATGTCCTCACCCTGTACCAGCTGAAGGAGCTGCAGTCCAGGTACACCAAGGCTCATCTTGGTTGGTGCCCTACAGTATGAGTTCACAAGAGACCCTGTCCTTTTATTAAGGAGTAGAGCACCTCTGTTGCGTGGGTTTGTTGGGTTTTTTTTCCTGTATTCCCAGGCCAGACTCCTGCAGAATTGCCTGTCCTGGGGACAGCACTGGAGACAGGAGCACCTCTGGCTGGAGTCCTGCTGTACCAGTATGCTGACAGTGATGCCTCTGTCTTGCAGCAGTCCATGCAGGTGCTCTCTGTCTCCTTAACACATCAGGAGCTGGCAGTGGTTGAAGAAGCCTGAGAGCACGCTAGTGCTGAGGATGGTGTTTGGAAGACTAAAGGTGTGCCCGGAGTGCTTAATAAACCATGAATGTAATGTTGCAGGCTCAGGCAGGCAACTTAGCTTCTTGTTTGTATGTGTAGCAAGATAGCTTGGATCGTGGGCACGGAGGGCAGGGATGCAGAGAATTCAGGAGTTCTCCAGCCCCTTCTCAAATAGCTTCCTTTTCATAAACCTTGAGCTTTTTAACCTGGGATATTTCCCCATAGGACACAGGAGACTTTAAAGTTCCTAAACTGCTGCTTGCTGAAAGACTGTACCTGGCAGGGGGTTGCTCAATACTTGTCCAGTTTTTTGTATTTTTGCCCAAAGTGTTTGCTACTGACTGCTGCTGAATTCAGGATAGTGTCTTGGTGGATCTTCGTTCTGTAGGCCCCGTACTTGTGGGCTAGTTTTTGCTCTAATGAAGGATTGGACTGGGATTTCAAGAGCAGCTGTGAGCTGGGTGGGGACGGAAGGGGCCCATGACATGGGGAGTGATGCTCCTGGGTAAGTGCCTGAAGGGAGTGGGCAGGGGACTCTTGGCATGAAGCCTTATGTTGTGCTGTATGTGTTTTTCCTTGTCCTCACTGAGCTCGGGTAACAAGTTTCTTCATCTCCAGAGGACCGAATGCCATCTTTCACAGCATGAAGCCACCATGCAGCTCTGGGCCATGAACAATTCAGGTAACTAGGCCCATGGAGCCTAGTAGGAGGCAGACTCGTTGCTTTTATTTACACCTGGGTTTAGCAAATTGCTTGAGCCTTCTTTATAACTTAAGCATATCATATTATACTCCTAGCTTCCTGTGAGAGCTTAGAATATTGAAAACTTCTTGGAGCCCCTACTTTTCCTTGTTAGTGTGTCTAAAACCATGTCATCCCCTACCCTGTGCTGCTTTAAAAACAGCAGTCGAATCATCCTGGTAAGTGAAAGGAATGAAAGCAGTGGGAGTGTTCCAGAGCCCGGGTGTATTCATAAACAAGGCTCGTACTGGAAGCAAGTAGCACTAATCAGTTTTTCCAAAGGAAATGCCTAGAAAGCTTTTATGTAGATCATCATTTGTTAATTTTCTTACTTAGTTGCTTATTTATTACAGCCACACTCAAATGTTTCAGGGCTAGCCTTGCTCCAGGAATGAGAAACCTGTGTCTGGTGCCACAGGTAGGGGTGTCCTGGACTGTCACCAAAATAGTGTGCAAGTTTGGACCCATTATCAAAAAAACCACAACAAATCATCAACTTTGGGACATGAGCATGAACAGGGATAGCTTAGGGTTTGCCTCAGTTGCATGTCTAATGAAAAACATGTTCTAATTCATATGGGGGAAAAGCAAGCAAGAGGTGACTCCTGAAGCCTGAAAGATCTGTCCATGTGAAAGCTCGGTAGCATGTGGTAACCCATCACCACAGTTGCTCACCCTTCAAGAAAGGGATCTCCTCTCTCTTCAGTAGCCTTTATGTCTCTCCGTGCACCCCAATGTGTCTGTAGTTGATGGAAAACAATCTCTGATGGAATCAAAATCACATCTAATATGGTGTAAAGCAGGGAGAAGAGGCAGCAGAAGCTGAAGGTGAAAGAGCTGATGGTGTTGCATTTATGGTTCTCTGGCTAAGGCAGCGTTATGGTGTGTGGTAGAAGGGAATGTTTGCAGCTGGTGCCATGGTGCTCAGCGTGATGCTACTCTGTGGTGCTCCCCAAGGTGTCTTGAGAGGTTTGGCTACATAGAAGATGGGTCACTTCTCCTGAAAGAAGCCTTCTTCATAAAGCAATGGGGATGGTTCTGTGCAATGATGCTTCCAGCACAGTGGAGTCTTCACCTGGTACAATCCCAGGAAGGGTTTCTGCATTGCTAGCACAGATGTCTGCTGCACACAGGGCAGGCACCACTAGCTGACATAATTTCCACCCCATCCGCTCTGCACTTTCACCCATTTCTCACAATTTTTTTTACATAATAAATCTCTGCTTTTGTTTGCTCTCTGTAGCAGTGTAACTTCTGAACCATTACAGGCTCTCTGTTGCCATCTGTGCTAGCAAGACTATAGAATGTGCTAGACTAGGGGGGAATGTTTGACAAATAAAAACCTGTAATCCTCTGCTCTGTGTCTCATGCAGTTTGTTCTGTTTCCCTGGCAAGGACCAGCTATTTTTTCCTTGCCCTTGGCTTCTTTCCTCTGCCCTCCTCACCTGTTAGGGCAACCCCTTGGTTAAATGCCCCTTAACTGGCCAGAGGTGGAAGGGTTGCAGCGTGACAGCCCACAAAGGCTCCAGTGTGCTCTGCGGTGTATAGAGCCCCTTGTAACAACTTGCCAGCAGTGCATGGGGACCCATGGGTTACCAAGCCCTAAAACTGACCTGGAGAGTTTCAACTTCTGCAGGACTAGTCTAGAATCACCCTAGCCCCTTCATTCCTTGCCCTTCTAGTTACATTCAAACATCTTTGAGTGTCAGCAACTCTACCAGTTATCTCTAGGAATAGAGAGATGGGTTTGCTTCTTTCAGCCACCTCATCCACAAGCAGATGCTGACACTTAATTAGGACAGATGAGCATGTGCGTGAGCTTTTATCTTTGCTTGCATACCCTAAATCCTCCATCAGAAAAAGGAAGGTTACTATAGCGGGGGAGCATTTTTGATATTAGAAGATAATGGCTTGAGCTGCCCATCAATGGGGGCATGAATGTCAGAGTGGAAGCCAGGAGCTGGTCATTCCTTAGGACTGCTCAGAGGTGTGCAAGTGGGTAAGAGGCCTCTCTGGTCAGGAGAAGGCTTCAGCTAGGTACCTTAAGGGGTCCTTCCTTGACATGAGGCAAGTAGGAATGCAGATACAGTCTGAGCCAGTGAAGCAGCTTGCAAGGAATGTGGTGGAGCCCTTGAATCAAAACAGCGTGTCATTCCAGCAGGTCTGCCTTCTTGCACCTGAGATGAGGCTGGAGAATGTGCTGTCCCCCTCTGCCCTGGGAGTGCTCCATGCACCATGGCTCAGGAGAGGTATTCCAGAAGATGAGACCTGGATGCCTTGGCTCAGGGTCACTTTTGATGTCTGTGACACCATCTGTAGTAGTCACCAAGAGTCCTGCTGTGTTCTGTCCTAGCAGCTACATGGGTTCAGTGCACCTTGTTTGCAGTAGGTCTGCCTTTCTTGCAGTCTTGGAGACCTCATAGCTCTCCCAAGTTGTCACTATAAGCATTTTGGCCTATGGATAGTTGCCTGCAGAGCAGCAGTACCTGAAGCCAGTGCAAAAACTTCACCAGCTTTTCTGCTCAGCTTAGTTTCTGGCCAGAGACCTGCTTTGCCCCAGATGCTTGCTGGTTGATGAATGCTTCTCCTGTGCCACCAGTGATGAGACCACATGTGAAAGCACCGTGGGGAAGTCTGTTGCTCTACTTCACGTGGCTTTTGTGGTAGAGTAGCTGGTGCGTGGAGAAGGCAGGCTGGGGAATGGGGGGATGGTGGGGTGCACATTGCCTGCTCCAGAGCTGTCCTGGTAGGACAGTCTGTCCCCAGTTCCCATGTACTATTTTTTTCCCCTGACACTGCTGTGGTAAGACCAGCAGCCATAGGCCTGGCTTTTAATGGGGGGATTGTAGGAGCTGTGACAGTAACCATTGCTGTAGCGTGGCTTGCTGTTCTCTGCAGACTAGGACACACCATTCCTCCCACCACCAACAGTTACAGGCTGTTGCAAGAAACCCAGTGACTGCTTTGGACGTGTGCCTGCATCCTCCCCTCAGTAATTCCAGGTAAGGTCACAGTGGCCTGGCTCACATGTGGGTGTGCTGGACATCCTGGAGGGTTCCTGCAGAGGAGAGGTATTCCGGGATCTGGCAGCTCTCCTCTTTCCAGCCACAGAGCAATAGAGAGGAATATCCTAGTCCAAGCAGATGAAGGGTGCAGGGGGCACCAGGGCAGGGTCCCAAGTGTTGAAGTTGCCAGACTCATGGTATGCCACATGGCTTAGAGTCATCCATCTACTTACCTTGAATGGTGTAGTGCCTGCACTGCCTTTCCCAGGAAGCCTCAAAGCCTGGAAGCCTCAAAGCCTGGGCCTCAGCGAGTGCAACAGCTTCACAGCCTGGCTGGGCACAGGGGAAGAGCAGGGGGTATTGATAAGGTGAAGGACCAGCTCATGGTTTTCAAAAGCTAAGCTGTAGTTACTGGTGTGCGTGTAGACCTGCCCTGAAGTGCCTGGTCAACAAGACCCTTACAAGCTTCTCCAGTGACACAATCCCTCATACTTGAGTTATCTGCTACGAGACCTACTAGGGACATGATAGTAACTTTGCTGGCTCTGCAGGAATGGGAGTAGATGGTTGCTTCGTCTCTTGCTTTCTAGCTCTGAGATCATGTGGGAATGTTTTCTCCTTGTCGGGGAGCTGAGGCTGGCAGTCTCCCCTGGCCTTGCCAGCAGCTGTGCTCGTTTCTGGCCAGGGTTGCTAGCCAATGGAGCCCTTCATCTTGCTGCTGTGACCAGTGCTTGTTCTGTGAGCCAGGGCAAGTGGCAGCTGCCCTGGCTCGTGCAAGGCCAGCTCTTTGTGCATAAATGGAGAGAGATGGGGGGCAAAAGGGAACCTGCTCCGTGCCTCCGGAGGACAGGCAGCCCTTCACACCCAGCCAGAGCCGTTCTGTCACTGCCTTCCCCCTTCTCTCTCCGCAGCAGCGCAGGATGATGACGGATGGTGAGGATGCTGCTGCTGGCAGCACGCAGGGACCTAGCCCCGGGCTGCGCGGAGCTGAAAGCTCTGGTCATCTGGAGGGAGAGCGGCGGTGGCTGAGGGCAGCCGGCGGCCCTGGCAGCGGCCGCAGAGCCCAGAGGCCGAGCCCGCCGCCCGGCGAGGCCACGGCGCGTCCCCCACCGTGCCCGGGGGGCAGGCACCCGTGGGATGGCCAGGAGGGGACTCACCCCCGTGCTTGACGCAGAGGAACATGCTGCCGGTGCGAGCCCGCGGCGGTGGGGCTGGGACGGCGTTTGTGAGGTCAGAGGTGGGCGGGGCGCGGGGCTCCGCCGGCGCTTCCCCCAGACCCTGCGAGACGAGCCCGGCCGATCCCCCAGCGCAGCAGAGCTTTATTGCAGCGGAAAAGCCGGGGCGCAGGCGAAGGACCGGCGAGGCCCCGGGGGGACAGCCGGGCTCGCCCGGTGCCCCGGGGGCAGCAGCCCTCGGGGCCGGAGGTGACATGCTGGCTTGGCCCCTCTGGCCCTTGGCGCTCCTCAGCCCCGGTGTCCCCGTCGGTCGGCCGGTGGCTCCGGCCTGCTCGGCCGCAGCTGGGCTTGGCATCGGCTAGGGTCGGGCCCCCGGGCTGCCCCCTCGCCAGGACACGTCCCTGGCGTGCTTGCGGGCACCTCGGAGCAGGGAGGGGGGTCGGCGAGCCCCCAGCAGCTCCAACACGCCCAGCGCGGGAGCCCACGGGACGGCAGCGTGGGAGCCCTTCCGCCCTCCCGCGGCTCTGCTCTGCCGTGGCAACCCCGCAAGGGATCCTGCACGCGGCAGGGCTCGTGGTGGGATGTCACCCTGCCCTCCTGGACGCCCCAAAGACAGGGCAGGTGCTGGCACACCGTGCAGTGCGCCCAGCGTGCCTCAGCGCACCCAGAGCAGCACCCAGTGCACCCGATGCAACAAAGAGTGCACCCAGGGTGCTACGCACTGCACCCCCATGCACCACCCAGCGCACTGTGCACTGCATCCAGCTCACCTAGCACCCTGCAGTGCACCCAGCACCCGGCAGTGCAGTTACAGCCGCCGTGTCGTGGGGGGCTCAGTGTGGCCGTGGCAGGGAGCAGGGCTGGGGGTCCCGGGCATTTGGCAGAGGCAGGGTGGGAGCAGGGAGCGAGGCCCGCGGGGCGGCGAGGTTTTGGGCAAGCGGGCGTGCAGAGCGTGCGGGGCACAGGGGTGCAGGAGCGCGTCACACTCCCACGTAGCTGTTCTTGTAGGGGCTGTGCTCGCAAGGGGCGGCCGGGGCCCCGGGCATCATAGACGGTGCATGGTTGCTGCTTTGCCAGAGGGGCTCGTAACTGTCCTTGGGGGGCAGCTCGCTCACGTAGCAGATGCTCTCGCTGTAGTTGGGCTTGAAGCTCTCCATGACGTCTTTGGGGACTCTGGCCCATTCCTGCACAGAACAGATCCCCACCCCCCCAGCCTGCTGGGAGCCAGCGCCAAGCTGCGCAGAGCTGCGGATGCGCTGCTTGCTTCAGGAGTGCTGAGCCCTGCGGAGAACTGGCTGCTGTGGCTCGTCCCAGCCCTGCAAGGGGACAGAGCTACTTTTGGAGGGGCGGGGGAAAGGTTGGCAAAATGGCTGGCAGGCATCCAGGCTGCGACGGTTAATCAGAGTGCTATGCCTGACAGTGAGCAGGACACCCAGCTGCCCCGATCTGTGACCGTGCCCAGGCCTCACTGGGGCTAAATGATGGTACAGCAGTCCCTGTCCCAGTACTGTCAAGCGAAGCCTGGTGGCAGCTGTCCCAGCACCAGTCATCCTGGCACTGGTGCCACTGTCCTGGCACCAGTACTGGCTCAGCCAGTACTGCCCAGCACCAGTTGTCCTGGCATTTTACTGCCCAGGCACCAGCTTGGCCCCAGTACAAACAGCTGGGCTGCCCAGCCCCAGCGCTGGTTCCTCCAGCCCATGCAGCAGGGAGGGCACCTGCAGCGTGGCTGGGGAAAGAGCTGGTCCTGGTTTCTGGCCTTGCTTGCTGGTGAGCTGCTTGTGAGTGCAAGCAAAATGCTTCTTCCTCAGCTGCAGAAGCAGCACCCACACCTCGCCCACCTGTGCCCAGGTACCTGGCAGGGGAGAAGCTAGCTCTTTCCTCCAGCACCCTCCTCCTTGCCAGAGCACCAAAGCCCCTTGAAATCCTTCCCTCTTTTCATATTGAATATGCAACACTGCAGGAGTTGCTCATCTGAGCATGGGAAGAGGACATAGCTGAGCTGAACAGGATGGGTCCAGCCTCAGTGACCAGCTGCTGGCCCTGGACCAGAGCTGTTGGTGCAGGATCCTGCTGTGGCTGGGAACATTGGGTTTCCTGGAGCTGGAGGTACCTCAGGGCTGTGGTCAGCCAGGCACCGCTGCCCTGCCTTCAAAGCAGCCATGTAAGTTTGGATCCCCTTCCCAACATCTGGCAGAAATAAAGCACGCATCCATGTCAAACATAATATATTTATAGCAAAAATAGGCTTTTTCTGTAGCTTCCGTACACAAGGTTTTCTCCCTGTACATTTACGCAGTAAACAGGTCGACTGAAACAGCGTGTCCTGGGCTGACTCGACAGCTGCCCTTGCTTCAGGCTCCCACTTATCACGGGTGGCCTCATGGCTCCCCTTGCACTGGCTGCTCTCCGGACCGTGTGCTGAGTCCCTCGCACCTCCCCAGCCAGGGGCTGCGGCACAGGCAGGGAGCAGCCCTGGGACCAGGGGGAGCAGTTGTGCATGCTCCTGCCCGCCAAGCAGAGGCCAAGGCTGGTGTACGGGCTGCCTCTGTTCAAATGGGGACAGCCCAGGGTGTCCTCCCCAGCACAGGTTCAAGGAGAAGCTTCCTGTAGCTCGCCTGTGCCAACCGCAGGCTCCTCCACCATGCTGTTAAGGAGCAAGTGACTGGGCACAGGACCTCAGCCCTCTCATGGGGTAAGGAGATACAAGCCACGTGAACTCAGGAAGCCTCCCTTGTTCCTCCTGCCCCTCCGCTGACGGGAGGCAGAGGAGGGGCTTTGGGGCGAGCTCCCCGAGGACTGCCCAAAGTTCCCTGCAGAAAACTCCAGAGCCTGAACACTGTCAGAGACCTTCTCACTCTGCTGTCAGAGAAGGCAGAGCATGAGGGGGCCCTGCCAGCAAGAGCTTCACAGTTTGGAGTTCACCTGGGTCATCGCTTGTCCGTCCCAGAGGGGTTTGGCACATAGACCTAAAGGGCAGGACATGTAGGCAGCAAGCACATCCCCTTCCCGTCCTGGGCTGGGGAAGGGCCTTCGCTCAGAGCGAGCTCTCCTCCCTGCCTGACCACGCAACTCAGGCCATTGCAATGCAACTGCGAGCTGCCCGTGCTGTTCCCAAGCAAGATGCATCACCCCAACGAAGCCAGGTGCCGAAGGGTGGCTTGCAAGCAGGGCAGCTGCTGCAGCACAGGGGAGGATGCCAGCTGTCCGCTCTGCCCTCCCTGCAGCAGCCGAGGCTCCTGCGGCGGCCAGGCAAGGAGCTTCTGCTCATGGGGGAGCATCCCTCTAAACCGACCCCAGTCCCCTCCTGCCTCCCTCTCCCCCCGCATCTTTGGCAGTCCTCCTTGGACATGTTCAAGTCTCCAGCATCACACCGATATCTCAGCAGCACGGACTTGCCTCACAGTTTGGTAATTGCACATAACGGGGCCACTCAGTGAGCCCCACAAGGGGAGGGTGGGCGGGAAGGAACAAGATAGTCAAGTAAACTAAACTGAGTAATCCCTCGCTGTCCATCCCAGCATGACGGGTCACACATGAGTCCAGGGAGAGAGGGTGCTGCCCAGCCCTGCCGCAGCACAGCTCCCCACCGTCTAGGAGATCATGTACTGGGTGATGGCCTGCAATGCATACAGCAGCTCTGCCTGCATTCGGGCTTCCAGGATGAGCAGGTTCACGTGGACCTAAGGGAGAAGCAAGAGAGGTTCAGGCAGCCACAGTACCACGCTAAGCCCAACTCCTTACAAACAGCCAGTTTCTATTTCCCCTCCCACCTGCCTTGGACTGGTTTGGTGACTCAAAGGTTTCCCGTACACCCCCTGAAGCACCCCAGTCTGCAGCCCCTGCCCGCTCCCAGCCCCACTGCAGCCAGTCAGAGCCAGGGGCGGCTGTCCCACCTTTTCACTGTGCTTGAACTGCTTCCAGAACCTGTCAAACATTTCTGAGTTTGTCTTCTCTGGGTAGCAGGTTACAGTTTTAATGTAAACTTTGAGCATTCGCTCCAGGAGCTGATTCACTTCTGCGTAGTCGTAGTCATCGTACCTGCAGGACGCACAGGGGCGAGTCACAGCCAGCACCATATCCCTATGGAGCACCTCGCCCGTGGTTTGCCTGGGGCACAGCACAGCCATGGGGCAGGGGGACACATGGCAGCAGCCACCAGGCACTGAAGCCCCGTCCCCAGAGCGCCCTGCCCTGGCCAGAGAAGCTGAGCATCTCTTCCCTGCCTGGCCCAACACCCAGGCAGGCAATTCACCTCCGCCTCTTTTCCAAGCCCATCTGCAAGACAGCCCAAGTGCTCTACCCTCCTCCCACCTGGGTCAGCTCAGTTTTCTCCCCTGGACCGCAAGGTTGGTTTCCCTACCTAATGCCAAACATGCAGTGGATGTAGTTCCAGATGCCCCGCTTGAAAACGGAGGGTTCACAGCCCTGCCGCTTGGCCATGGCACTGCTTTGCAGACCATCCACCATCCGAAACTTCTCATCCAGGAGATGCCCAATGTCAGAGTAGAGCCGATTGACCAGCGAGAAACCATGGTCTTCCCAGGAGTAATCCTGTTGAGCACAGCAAGAGGTTTTCGCAATTGCAAAAAGGAGCCTGGGGTATGTTCCCAGGAAGAAAGGCTGGAGACCTCGGAACGCAGCAGAATTTGATAGGTTTGCTCTGGGGACGGCTCTGCCACAAACCACAACATCCCTCATCAGGCAGCTTTTGAATGATTTTGACCCTTGCCTCTGTGAGGGTGATGTGAAGAAATTGGCAGCCCTTGGGGACAGCAGTCACCAGTTACCTCCCTCTCCCCAACCCTAGTGGGGCAGGTCCCCTCTCAGAGCTGAGCTTCCCCGTCCAGGCATTTTGCAAAAGCAGCTGCACCAGATCCGGGCTGCGTGGTCATGCCCACAACTGTCCGCTCCCCACCAGGAGCGGAGAGAAAAGCAGAGGTGGCAGCCTGGGCTGCTGCCCACTGAGAGAGCAGGAACCTCACCTGGACTCTGAATACCTGCGTCTGATCCTCGTCACGCCGGGCAAAGTCCTGGTATCCAAAGTCAGGGTCCTGCATGTAGCATGCAAGATTGGCGGCACTGGTGACTTCCCCATCAGTATCTGTGAGAGGGGACAGCCCCACAGATGGGTCAGAGCGATGCTCAGCTGCCCTAGTTCCCAGCTGCAGCAGGCGTCGAACGCAGGGCCTTGCTGTGCCTCTTCGGGAAGCACCACAGCCTTCTTCCCCGCCACCAGCATCCCAGGAGCCCCTCTCCAAACCATACATCATGGAAAATATAAATATAGACATGGGGGAGCAACATCCAGGTATGCCATATGAACTCCCATCCTGCACACCCACGTCCGCTCCCTGCCCCTCACCTTCCTCTCGGTCTTGCTGCAGCAGCCTCGTCTCCTCCCTGCCCTCGGTCTCCACGTGGATCCGCTGCACACATTCCCGGAGGGAATCCAGCTCCATGCAGGAGTCCAGGGACTGCACAGACACAGGCTCGGGGGTGAGGGCAGCGGTCCCGGCTGTGCCCCGTGTCCCGCCCATGGACCCACCCTCGAGGGCTCACCCGCTTGCGGTTGATGCGCAGCAGCTCCTGGCTGCAGCCGTTGCCGGCGGTGGCTTCGCAGAAGCACTGGTTCCCGGGCGACAAGGGCTTCAGTGAGCCTCGGCCCCCTGGCCCCTCGTCCTGCTCGCAGCCACAGCCGAAGACAAAGCTGGCGAGTGCGTGGCAATGTGCCAGGAGGACGACGGCGTGCACCAGCTCTGCCAGCGACCAGCTCCACTCGCTGATTTTCAGCAGCTTCTGCAGGACACGGGCAGACCAGCAATGCGACACGGGCAGGTGGGCAGGGTGCCGGCACCCCCTGGGGATGCTGCTGTCCCTGCCACTGGCTGATAGCCCCCCCACAATACCTCAATGTGCTCCTTGGTGATGAGCCATGGCCGGTGTGCCAGGATCTTGTTGATCTCGTTGAGGTTGCGGAGTTTGGGGGGGATGAAGTCGAGGCCACGCAGCCACTGGGGATCACCCCCTGCCCGCAGGAACTGCAGCACGTGCAGGTTCACCAGGTACCGGCACTGGTGCCGGGCGGCTGCCTGCAAGAGCAGCCCGTCAGCATCCCCGCACCACGCCGGCGGGATAGGTATCCTGGGACCCTGCGCCCACCTCTTGCCGAACCTCCAGAACATTATGATTTTGGCCTCTGCAGAGAAGCCTGTGGCACAGGCTGTCTGGTGGAGGGAGAGGGGGGAGCCTTGCAGGGCTGAGCAGAGCCCTCCATCCCCTCTGGCAGCTCCCAGCAGGGCTCACCATGATGGCGATGTAGTGCCGGCAGTCAAAGGGCAGCGGGCCGTCCATGTGCATCAGGTAGTGCTGCGTCTTGAGGAAGCTGTCGAGGTACTGCGGGTGGTAGCCCATCTGCTGGGTCACCGCCTCCAGCCGCCCCCAGCTCGCCAGCACCTTCACGAAGAGGAACTGGGGGCGCTCAGAGTCGCTGCCGGACATCTTCACTACCTGCGGGGAACGTGCTCTGCTTAGCTCTCCCCGGAGCAGCCCCCGCTGCAGCAGCCCAGCCAAGCCAAGCCCGGGCTCTGTGAGGGGCTGGCATCCTCTCTCCCAGCTTGGTGCTCCCAGAGGGATACCATCAGGTCAGAAGCCACCGCAGAGGGCTTGGGCTCAGGCTGGGGAGCTGGGCAGAGCACTGCTCGGCAGGGTCACTGCTAGCAGGAGGACAGGCTGCAAGAAACACCAGTTGGTCTCTGCCTGGGAGAGGGCATTGCCTGGTGAGCGGAAGCAAAGAGCAAACTAGGAGTGATGTTTCCTTGCAGCCTTAGAGGCAAATGCAAGGCTGGAGCAGGAGAAATGTGACAGATGAAAGACCTCCCAGAATGGAGCAGCCCATCAGCCTTACTGCCAGGCCCCTGCACCGCCAGCACTGAGCCCTCCTGCCCAGCACTGGGACAGGGAGAAAGCTGTGGAGCCAGCTGAGCTGCTCCCAGGTTTCTGCCCTGGCAAGCCAAGGGGCAAGTGACGTCCTGGCACCTGCCACACGGTTGGGAGCACACAGAGGGGCTCAGAGGTCTCCCCACATGCTGCCTAAGGAGACAGCGTGGGAGCAGGTCCCACAGCACACGGGTGCATGGCACAGCTGGCAGCGGGTGCACCCACCGGTGAAAACACAGATGGGCAACTTGGCGAGGGGGGGCCAGCGGCGCCTGCCCCAGCCCTGCACCGGTGCCCCAGCCGAGCACAGCCCTGAGCCACACCGCCCCAGTTCCTCCTGAGAGGGTGGTGGGAGCAGAGGGTGGGGATGTGCAAAAGGTGCCCGGGCAGCTGCTGCGCCCCAACAGCCTGTTGCCACACCTCCCACCCAACAGCGGGGTCTGGACCCACAGCCCACCCGCCCCGAGGCATGGGTGCAGCAGACACTAACCCTTGTCAGACAGAAAGTCATAGCTCCCACTCACATGTGGGAGCCCAGGCAGCACCCTTGGATGCAGATGATGAAGGCAGGGGATGATGAAGAAATGTGCAGGGAAGCCCCCCCACCTGAGCCCTCGTCCCCCAGCCGGGCTCTCCTGCACGCTCCCTACAGCACTGGCCCAGCTCAGGGTTTCTCCTGCCGGCACCACCAGCCACATCCCCCCGGCCTTGCGCCCCCAGTCTCTCACATTGCTCCCATTGCATCCTCACGCTCCCCAGCCATAACCCTCCTCCTCCTCCCCTGCACCCACTCGCAGCCCTGGACAGTGGGAGCATTGCCTCCCTCCCCAGGGGGACTTTCGTGTGTCTGAGCCCCCTGAACCCCAATAGGCACCCGGAGCCCGTACTCACCGCCAGCCTCACCCCTCCCTGCCCGGGCAGGTGCTGCCGGGGGAACGATGTCCCGGCGCTGCCTGGCCAGCCAATCGCCGGGCAGCAGTTTGCATGTAAAGCAGGCAGGAGGATGGAGGAGCCCAGCCGGTCCTGCGCCCTGCGACTGGGAGCAAGCCCGGGCAGCGGCGGGAGCCGCGGGAGAGGGGCCGGGGGACCCCGCCTCGCCAGGCAAGACTCCGAGGTGTGAACCCCGCTACCCCCGGGGCTCCATCCCTCCGCGAGGCGAGACCGCGGCTCCGCCGGTACCGGTGGCTCCGCCGGTGATGCTCGCTGGGGACGCGGCCACGGCGGGCACCTCTCGCCCGGCCACCCGCCCCGGTTCTCGAGGGGAGGGGGGAAGTGCTAGTGCCCGCAGCAGGGGTCCCCACGGCGGTGCCGGGCCCAGTGTCGGCGGCCGGTAACCGGGGCCCCATTGTGCGGGCGGCGGTAGCGCCCCCCGTGCGCGGCGCGGGCAGTGCAGGCGGAGAGAGAAAAACAAGTTTGATTGGCAGTGATGGAGGCACGGCACCTCCCGCATCCCGCACAAAGGGGACAGGGACGGCGCCTCTGCACCGGCACCGGGCCGCCGGCCACCGCATCGGAAGAGGGCGGCACCACCGGCCCCGCGCACCACCGACGGGCGGCGGGAATGCCCTGGCCTGGTGGTGCCGCAGCCGGGCCGGGCCAGTGGCGGCGAGTAGGGCCGAGCCCGGTGCTCCGGTACGGGCTCCGGTGGCGGCGGGGCGGGTCCTACCTGCCCCGGCAGCCGCTGGCACCGGCTTCCTCGCGGGTGCTCCACACTCTGGGGACACACGATCATGGTGAGCCTGTGCTGCGCCGTGCCGTACCGTGCGCAGTACCGGTGACCGACGCCGGTCCTGCCTGCCCCGTCCCGGCAGCGCCGAGCGGGGGACCGCGGCAGCCCGAGCTGCGGGGGGCGTGCCCGCCGCTCCGTCTCCGCCAATCACCGCCGCAAGGAGGCGGGGCCTCCGGCGCCGCGCCCCCAATCGGCCGCGAGGGGGCGGACGCTCGGCGCACCACGTGGGCAGGGGTGGAAAGTTACCCGTCCGTCAAGCGCGGAGGGCCCCGCCCACCTCGGGCAGGGGGCGGGGCCGGATCTGCCCGCCGCTGGGGAGTCGCTGCGAGGCCGGGGGGGAACGCCTGTCCCCGTGTCCCCCTGTCCCCGTGTCTCCCTGTCTTCGTCCCCTCCCTTGTCTGCCGCCCGTCCGCCCCGTCCGGGCCCTGCCCGTCCCCAGTAAAGCCACAGCCCTGAGCAGTGCGTGGTGGGGATGGCCGCAGCCTTTATTGAGACCCAGCGCTGCCTGTCCTGCTGGCCCGGCCCCGGCCACGCTCTAGAGGCGAAGCTGCCTTGCACCGGGTCCCCTCGGTCCCTGCTCTGCCTGGGCCTCGCCCCAATGCCTTCCCCTGTGCAGAAAGGCATGGTGGTGGGGGCTGCGGCAGGGGGGTGGAGGGGCATGGGGACAACACGGTGCGGGGATGTGGTCATGGGGATGGAAGGGCAGAGGAACAGAGCTTGAGAGTGGTGGACAGGGCAGTGGGGCATGAGGGTGACAGGGCGTGGGGACAGGGAAGTGGGCCATAAGGTGATGACATGTCAGGACAACAGACATGGGGACCAGATAGCAGGGCACAAGGGTGATGGGCATGGGGATGGGGCAGTGCGGCATGAGGGTAACAGGGCATGGGGACAGCAGACATAGGGACAGGACAGTGGGGCCCAAGGGCAACGTGGCATGGGGACAGCAGGCAGGTGGCAGGATGGACAGCAGGATGGAGCAGGTCCTGCTGTGAGCTGTGTGACCACAAGGCACTGGAGGCCGCAGGGGTGGGAAGGTCCCCTGGGCAGGGCTGGCCTGTGGCTGACTGTGTCCCCCTGTCCCCAGGGCAGAAGTGGCCTTGGTGAAGGTGGGCAAGGCCATGCTGGCCGCCCTGGGGGCCACTGGCAGCCCCTTACCACTCCTTGGCCTTGCACCACGGAGGGCAGTGTCTCCGTGTCAGGCGTCCTCCTCTCCTCTGGCATCTGTGGGGCACCGGTCTGCCTCCTGTGCACATGCTTGCCCTGCAGCTGCAGGGCCTCTGCCAACAGAGAGATGGGTCTGGGGGCCCCGTAGCAGCCCCCGGCCCCAGTGCTGGGCCTCCATGCCTGCGCCCACCAGCCTGGCTGCTCCCCATCCCCTCACCCACCTGTCAGTGCTGGGCTGGGGTGCTCCAGGAGGGGAGTGAAGGTCCAGCACCAGTGCTCCTGCTCGGTCCCTGTGGGACAGCCCCACGGTCACTCCTGCCTGCTGCACCCCACCACCCTGCACACTGCTAGGACCCCAAGGGACCAGGGGGCTATGCGTGCCTGGACACCTACGACGTGCTCTGAACTCCACCCTGCACACATAGTAGGTGCCATGTGCCTGGAGGAACTCGCTGGCCCTCTCGTTCAGGCTGGTCACCTGGAAGAGCAGCTTGGGGGTGCCCAGCTCGTCACACAGGTCGATGACGCCTGGAAAAGCCGGGGAGGGGTTGTGTGGGCTGCCGGCGTGGTGAGCTGGGGACCTCCCACCTCACTGCTGTGCCCACGCCATGTGGAGCCTGTGCGGCATCCAACTGGAGATGGGACAAAGTGCTGGTGCTGCTGCCAAGGCGGGGGGGAGCTGCAGCCCCGCAGCCAGGGCTCACTGCTGTTGGGGACCCCCACCATCCTCCTCACGTAGGAGAGCAGCCGCAGGACGGCGCAGTTGGCGTTGGCCACAAAGCTCTGGTCATCTGGAGGGAGAGCGGCGGTGGCTGAGGGCAGCCGGCGGCCCTGGCAGCGGCCGCAGAGCCCAGAGGCCGAGCCCGCCGCCCGGCGAGGCCACGGCGCGTCCCCCACCGTGCCCGGGGGGCAGGCACCCGTGGGATGGCCAGGAGGGGACTCACCCCCGTGCTTGACGCAGAGGAACATGCTGCCGGTGCGAGCCCGCGGCGGTGGGGCTGGGACGGCGTTTGTGAGGTCAGAGGTGGGCGGGGCGCGGGGCTCCGCCGGCGCTTCCCCCAGACCCTGCGAGACGAGCCCGGCCGATCCCCCAGCGCAGCAGAGCTTTATTGCAGCGGAAAAGCCGGGGCGCAGGCGAAGGACCGGCGAGGCCCCGGGGGGACAGCCGGGCTCGCCCGGTGCCCCGGGGGCAGCAGCCCTCGGGGCCGGAGGTGACATGCTGGCTTGGCCCCTCTGGCCCTTGGCGCTCCTCAGCCCCGGTGTCCCCGTCGGTCGGCCGGTGGCTCCGGCCTGCTCGGCCGCAGCTGGGCTTGGCATCGGCTAGGGTCGGGCCCCCGGGCTGCCCCCTCGCCAGGACACGTCCCTGGCGTGCTTGCGGGCACCTCGGAGCAGGGAGGGGGGTCGGCGAGCCCCCAGCAGCTCCAACACGCCCAGCGCGGGAGCCCACGGGACGGCAGCGTGGGAGCCCTTCCGCCCTCCCGCGGCTCTGCTCTGCCGTGGCAACCCCGCAAGGGATCCTGCACGCGGCAGGGCTCGTGGTGGGATGTCACCCTGCCCTCCTGGACGCCCCAAAGACAGGGCAGGTGCTGGCACACCGTGCAGTGCGCCCAGCGTGCCTCAGCGCACCCAGAGCAGCACCCAGTGCACCCGATGCAACAAAGAGTGCACCCAGGGTGCTACGCACTGCACCCCCATGCACCACCCAGCGCACTGTGCACTGCATCCAGCTCACCTAGCACCCTGCAGTGCACCCAGCACCCGGCAGTGCAGTTACAGCCGCCGTGTCGTGGGGGGCTCAGTGTGGCCGTGGCAGGGAGCAGGGCTGGGGGTCCCGGGCATTTGGCAGAGGCAGGGTGGGAGCAGGGAGCGAGGCCCGCGGGGCGGCGAGGTTTTGGGCAAGCGGGCGTGCAGAGCGTGCGGGGCACAGGGGTGCAGGAGCGCGTCACACTCCCACGTAGCTGTTCTTGTAGGGGCTGTGCTCGCAAGGGGCGGCCGGGGCCCCGGGCATCATAGACGGTGCATGGTTGCTGCTTTGCCAGAGGGGCTCGTAACTGTCCTTGGGGGGCAGCTCGCTCACGTAGCAGATGCTCTCGCTGTAGTTGGGCTTGAAGCTCTCCATGACGTCTTTGGGGACTCCGGCCCATTCCTCCAGGGAGCAGAGCGGGGTGAGAGGAGCCACCACCCAACCCAGCCCCAACCCCACAGGACAGGGGGTGAGCCCTGGGCAGGGCTGCCCACAGCCGCCTTACCTGGAAGTTGCCATTGTGGGTGATGAAGAGCTCATCGAAGTTCTTGCTGGGGTTGGGGATTCGGGGCATGAGGATGACCCACACCCTGTGCAGGAGAGATGTGTCAGAGGGGAAGAGCCCCAGCGCTGCTGCCCTCCACCAGCCCCCCCATGCTCACCTTTCCATGCGTACCAGCAGGATGACAAGGACCAGCAGGATCATGCAGGAGGCAATGGGGATCAAGATCGTGTGGATCCAGAACCAGTGAAGCTGCTCCTCCGCCATGCCTGGAAAGAGCTGGGGTGACACAGATCCCCGGCCAGTGCACCGCCACGGCAGTGGGGTGGGCATGCCAGTGGCCCTTCGTGGGTGGACATGGGAGCTCGGCATTGTCTGTGGCAGGGCTCAGCTGGGAGCGGAGGATGGAGAAGGGGCCCATCCCCAAGCTCTGCCACGCTGTAACCACAACTGGCTGGTGACTGTGTCCTGTGCCAGCCATGTCAGAACAGCCCTCCAGGGCTAAGAAACCCCTGGCAAAAGTCAGCAGGTGCTACTGGCAGGGGTTGGTACATTAGCTTTCAGAAGCGCAAAGGACGCAGGGGCTGATGCCGCTGTCTGCGACCCAGGCACCCGGACGGGTCTCGCCCCTACAGCTGCTGCCTTGGGCCGGTTTTCCACTTGCTTGGCCATCCCTCACCTGCTGAGCCCCACCATGCCCCAGCCCACCCCGTCCCGCTGCAGCCCCCAGGACCTACCCTTGCTGGTGGAGTTGCTGCCCCAGACCACAGGGACGCTCCACTCGCTCCAGAGCTGGGTGCTGCCGCAGTAGCTGTTGATCTTGCTGCGCACATAGAAGGTGTAGTACTTCTCGTAGTCCACGCTGGGGAAGGAGAAGATGTCTCCTTTCACTCGGTGCTCCTGCAGAGAGACGTGGGCCATGTGATGAGGGCTGGCACTGCCATGGAGGCTGGTGCACAGCTTGTCCCCGGGCACAAGCGGGAGGGTGCCGCATCTTGGGGGCTCTCACCGTCCAGCTGGTGTCCTTGTTGCTCTTGTACTTGACGGCGTGCTCCAGGCACTGGGCTTTGGGGTACGGGGAGGTCCACGTCAGCTGCAGCTGGTTGCTGCTCATGTTGCGGATGGTCAGGTTGACGGGTGCCTCCGGTTTCACTGCAAGGCACAGGTGATGCCCGGTGAGTGCCGTCCCCACACCCCGGTGGCACTGCTGCCAGCCAGGAGGTGATGGGGCAGCCCTGGGGACCCGCAGCCCTGCTCCTGCCCCACAGCAGCCCCACAGAGGAGAGTGGGTGCCCCCCCAACACCCCGTACCCAGGTCCTGCAGCTCCATGCGCTCACTGGGGATCTCCAGGGTCCTGCCACCGAGGCTGGCATTGACGAGGACGTGGAAAGGCTGGAACTGGATGATCTCGCTTTGGTTGAAGCGGCAGCCGATGCTGATGCCCTGGTCCTGCAGGTAGTGCTTGCACTCCACCATGGGGGACCTGTTCTCATACCTGTGCCGCAGTGGGTTACCGGGGCTCCCCAAGACCCCGCAGACCTCAGCCCTTCCCAGAACCCCTCTAACTGGCACATCCCATCCCGCTTGCCCTGGAGACAGAGCCTCCCCCACCCTGGGCTCGGGGAAGAGGAGCAGGCTGATGCTGGCACCAGCAATGCTGGCAGTAGGCCCCCGCACAGGGACCCACCGCTGGACACCCTGCTGTGGGGCTGGCCATGGGGCAGGGGCACCTACCAGTAGTAGAGGGAGTAGTTGGCCGTGAGCGTCTCTCTGCTTCCCCATGTGCAGGTCATGTACTCCTCGTTGAAGAGGACACACTCCACCCCTGCAAGGGACAGACACCGCTGGGCACCGCGGTGGTGGGCGGCTGCACCAGGGCCCGGAGGTGCACCGGGGAGACAGGGCACATGCCAGGGGTCCCTGCACATTCCCGTCTGCCTTCTTCCGTCTGAGCCAAACAAGCCCAGCTCTTCCCGGCGGAGCTGCGGTGCAGCCTGCCTGCAATGCCAGGCCCCCACCACCCTGTTCACACATGCCGTGCCAGTGATGCCCAGGCTGCCGGCAGCCCATCTTCCTCCAAAGGACTGCCAGCCAAGCAGCTGTTCCTCCCGCATCCGTGCTGTTGGCTTCTCATGCTGTGGATGTGGTCTTTCACCCCAATGCCTCCATCTGCTCCCCTTAGTCGCCCCGCGGCTGCTGTTTGCAGCCCCTGGCACTGTGGGACAGAATGGAAACCCCTCCCTGCCAACCCATTTTGCTTGTCCCACGAGGAAATCGGAGGTGTTCCAGGATTTGTGCCTGATGTTTCCATCCTGGCTAAATTCATCTCGCTGTTACCCTTTTGGGTGCTTGCAGGTGCCCATGCGTCCCTGTGTCTGGGTGACGGGGGCTATGCTGGGCTGTGCTTTCCACCGCAGCCCCTCCACCACGGGGCCAGGGGCTGAGCCCCAGCGGTTTGATCTCTGCAGAAAACACTGCCGAGCCCCGGGAGGCCGAGCAGCCGCTCCAGGCACCCGCGCCGGCTCCTCTGCCCTCTCCTTCTGCCACGCTGTGCTGGCCCCGGTCCTGCCCACGCAGCCGGAGGCCACATCCTGGGCTGGCTGGGGGCTGCAGGCCACTGGGGCAGTGCTGGTCCCCGTGCTGGGCATCGTGCCGCAGCCTGCTCCAGCAGCCGCTGGCATGGCTTGCTGCGGGACGAGCTCCTCCGATGGACTGAGGCACCTTGCAGAGCCCTTGCAAGTGCTAAACCAGCTGCTGGCGGCTGAGAGCTGTCCTGGAGGCTCCCAGAAAATGGGATTTTTCCTCCTAAAGATCAGGCAATGGGACACCTGGTCCCTTCCGAGGTCCAAACCCATCAGCCAGCACTGCGGGGGCAGGAGAAAGCCAGAGCCAGGCTTCCCTGGGTTGTAATGTAATGTGACGGAGCAAACAGGCACTGTGCTCTGGCTGTTTCTGCACGTGGAGATGGAGGGCACCTTCCCAGCCCAGCCCAGGGAATCCAGGGGTACAGAGGGGCTGCATTTCCACGGAAAGCTGGTGTTTTACTGACAGCCAGCCAAGAAGTAGATTTTTTTTCTCGGAAAATGATGGCTGGAGCGAGGGTGCCGGGTGGAAAGAGGAGCCACTGTCCGCTGTCCCGTCCCCTGTCCCCTGCCTGTGTGCGGCACTGCTGACATGACCAGGATGGAAAGGGCGGCTGGCGCAGCTCCACCAGCTGACGCCCTGCCTGGCTGATGCAGGGGGCCGATAGGATCTGCACATCGCATCCTGCTGCTGCCCGTGGCCCGGCCTGCCATGGGGGACCCCCATGGCCAGGGTCCCTCCCGGCAGCACTGCCTGCAGGGCTGGCAGCCCCCAGGGCTGGCAGAACTGCAGGGCTGGGAGCTGTGGGGCCAGTAGAGCCATGGGGCAAGGAGAACCGCAGGGCCAGTAGCCATGGGGCCGGTGGTGCCAGCGGTGCTTTAGCGCCGGGGCAGGAGCAAGGACACCCAACGGGGCTCCATGGCATAGCCCAGCTCTCCCGGCAGCCCCACTGCAAGGGGCCATGTAGGTGCTGGGGGTCCCGGGGCACATCAGGGGTCGGGGGATCTCTGGTGCATGCCCCAACAGCTCGCCGGCCCACACAGCCCCACGTCCTGTCCTCCTCGCCTGCCATCACCGGGGAGCGACATCCCCTAGCCCCACCACCCATGGGGCGCTGTGGCCTCCCGCCCCCCCGGGGCCCATGTGCCCCCTTACCTGGGGGGCTGCGGGCAGCAGCAAGGTAGGGGCCCAGTCCGCAGAGGAGGAGGAGGAAGGGCGCGAGGAAGGCGCCAGGCACCGCCATGGCGGGGTGAGCCGTGGGGCGCGTGCAAACAGCCTCCGCACACAGCCCACCGCGCAGGGCTGCTGGCTTCCGCACCCGTGCCGCTTCCTGCCCCACGGCACCGCCCGCCGCCAAGGGGCCCACCCCACGCAGTGCCCCACAGGTCACTCCAACGGGGACCATGGCTCACCCCAGTGGGGCCCCACAGCTCATCCCACTGGGGCCCCGCCACCCTTCCCGCCCAGGCCCCACGGCTCATGCCTCCAGGCCCCACCGCCTGCCCCACCGGGACCCCCCGGTTCATCCTGCCGTGTTCCCATGGCTCGCCTCGCCTCGCCATGGCTCACCCCCACAGGGCTGCCCCCCAGGAGCAGGGCCGGTGTGGGGATCCTGACCCACGGCCTGACCGTGGGTGTCCTGGTCTGGGTCTTTGAGAGCTGGGCAGAACTGGGAGTCACTGGGGCAGTCCCGGGGGCAGCTACGGGGAGACGGTCACAAAGGGGCTCATGGGGGCAGTTGTAGGGAGTTGGGGGCAGTTACGGGAGGTGGTGGCGGGGGCCAGTGATGGCGCCAGCGAGAGGGGCAGTGACTGGGTCATGGGCGCAGCGACGGGGGTGTGGTCGGGGGGACGGTGTCCCGGGCAGCGGGGGCGGTTGGGGGCAGTGGGCTGCGGGGCGGTCCTGGGGGTAACGATGGAGGCGGCCGGGGGGGATTGGGGGTGGTGGGGTGATGGGGGGCGGTCACGTGACCTCAGCCGGGGCCTCAGCCCGGCGCAGTGCCTCCGCCACTCCGCCAGGGGGCGCCGCGTGCCCCTCAGGCCGCCCCGTGCATCTTCGACACTTTCCGCATCCGCTCGGCGCAGGCTCGGGCCCTCCCCGGCGGCGCTCGGAACTCTTCGTCCTTCCTCGGCCCGGCTTCGGGACGCTCCGGCTGCCCTCGGCGGCGCCCGTGACACCGGCGCGTCGCTCGGGCCTCTCCGGCGGCGCTCGGGCGGCCCCGGCGCAGGGCGCAGGCGCGGGCGGCCCCGGCGGTCCTTGTTGTGGCCCGGCAGCCTCTGCCCGCCGGCCGACCCGGGATGGCGGCCTTCGGCGTCCTCAGCTACGAGCACCGTCCGCTCAAGCGCCCGCGCCTCCGCCCGCAGGGGCTGATGCCGCTGTCTGCGACCCAGGCACCCGGACGGGTCTCGCCCCTACAGCTGCTGCCTTGGGCCGGTTTTCCACTTGCTTGGCCATCCCTCACCTGCTGAGCCCCACCATGCCCCAGCCCACCCCGTCCCGCTGCAGCCCCCAGGACCTACCCTTGCTGGTGGAGTTGCTGCCCCAGACCACAGGGACGCTCCACTCGCTCCAGAGCTGGGTGCTGCCGCAGTAGCTGTTGATCTTGCTGCGCACATAGAAGGTGTAGTACTTCTCGTAGTCCACGCTGGGGAAGGAGAAGATGTCTCCTTTCACTCGGTGCTCCTGCAGAGAGACGTGGGCCATGTGATGAGGGCTGGCACTGCCATGGAGGCTGGTGCACAGCTTGTCCCCGGGCACAAGCGGGAGGGTGCCGCATCTTGGGGGCTCTCACCGTCCAGCTGGTGTCTTTGTTGCTCTTGTACTTGACGGCGTGCTCCAGGCACTGGGCTTTGGGGTACGGGGAGGTCCACGTCAGCTGCAGCTGGTTGCTGCTCATGTTGCGGATGGTCAGGTTGACGGGTGCCTCCGGTTTCACTGCAAGGCACAGGTGATGCCCGGTGAGTGCCGTCCCCACACCCCGGTGGCACTGCTGCCAGCCAGGAGGTGATGGGGCAGCCCTGGGGACCCGCAGCCCTGCTCCTGCCCCACAGCAGCCCCACAGAGGAGAGTGGGTGCCCCCCCAACACCCCGTACCCAGGTCCTGCAGCTCCATGCGCTCACTGGGGATCTCCAGGGTCCTGCCACCGAGGCTGGCATTGACGAGGACGTGGAAAGGCTGGAACTGGATGATCTCGCTTTGGTTGAAGCGGCAGCCGATGCTGATGCCCTGGTCCTGCAGGTAGTGCTTGCACTCCACCATGGGGGACCTGTTCTCATACCTGTGCCGCAGTGGGTTACCGGGGCTCCCCAAGACCCCGCAGACCTCAGCCCTTCCCAGAACCCCTCTAACTGGCACATCCCATCCCGCTTGCCCTGGAGACAGAGCCTCCCCCACCCTGGGCTCGGGGAAGAGGAGCAGGCTGATGCTGGCACCAGCAATGCTGGCAGTAGGCCCCCGCACAGGGACCCACCGCTGGACACCCTGCTGTGGGGCTGGCCATGGGGCAGGGGCACCTACCAGTAGTAGAGGGAGTAGTTGGCCGTGAGCGTCTCTCTGCTTCCCCATGTGCAGGTCATGTACTCCTCGTTGAAGAGGACACACTCCACCCCTGCAAGGGACAGACACCGCTGGGCACCGCGGTGGTGGGCGGCTGCACCAGGGCCCGGAGGTGCACCGGGGAGACAGGGCACATGCCAGGGGTCCCTGCACATTCCCGTCTGCCTTCTTCCGTCTGAGCCAAACAAGCCCAGCTCTTCCCGGCGGAGCTGCGGTGCAGCCTGCCTGCAATGCCAGGCCCCCACCACCCTGTTCACACATGCCGTGCCGGTGATGCCCAGGCTGCCGGCAGCCCATCTTCCTCCAAAGGACTGCCAGCCAAGCAGCTGTTCCTCCCGCATCCGTGCTGTTGGCTTCTCATGCTGTGGATGTGGTCTTTCACCCCAATGCCTCCATCTGCTCCCCTTAGTCGCCCCGCGGCTGCTGTTTGCAGCCCCTGGCACTGTGGGACAGAATGGAAACCCCTCCCTGCCAACCCATTTTGCTTGTCCCACGAGGAAATCGGAGGTGTTCCAGGATTTGTGCCTGATGTTTCCATCCTGGCTAAATTCATCTCGCTGTTACCCTTTTGGGTGCTTGCAGGTGCCCATGCGTCCCTGTGTCTGGGTGACGGGGGCTATGCTGGGCTGTGCTTTCCACCGCAGCCCCTCCACCACGGGGCCAGGGGCTGAGCCCCAGCGGTTTGATCTCTGCAGAAAACACTGCCGAGCCCCGGGAGGCCGAGCAGCCGCTCCAGGCACCCGCGCCGGCTCCTCTGCCCTCTCCTTCTGCCACGCTGTGCTGGCCCCGGTCCTGCCCACGCAGCCGGAGGCCACATCCTGGGCTGGCTGGGGGCTGCAGGCCACTGGGGCAGTGCTGGTCCCCGTGCTGGGCATCGTGCCGCAGCCTGCTCCAGCAGCCGCTGGCATGGCTTGCTGCGGGACGAGCTCCTCCGATGGACTGAGGCACCTTGCAGAGCCCTTGCAAGTGCTAAACCAGCTGCTGGCGGCTGAGAGCTGTCCTGGAGGCTCCCAGAAAATGGGATTTTTCCTCCTAAAGATCAGGCAATGGGACACCTGGTCCCTTCCGAGGTCCAAACCCATCAGCCAGCACTGCGGGGGCAGGAGAAAGCCAGAGCCAGGCTTCCCTGGGTTGTAATGTAATGTGACGGAGCAAACAGGCACTGTGCTCTGGCTGTTTCTGCACGTGGAGATGGAGGGCACCTTCCCAGCCCAGCCCAGGGAATCCAGGGGTACAGAGGGGCTGCATTTCCACGGAAAGCTGGTGTTTTACTGACAGCCAGCCAAGAAGTAGATTTTTTTTCTCGGAAAATGATGGCTGGAGCGAGGGTGCCGGGTGGAAAGAGGAGCCACTGTCCGCTGTCCCGTCCCCTGTCCCCTGCCTGTGTGCGGCACTGCTGACATGACCAGGATGGAAAGGGCGGCTGGCGCAGCTCCACCAGCTGACGCCCTGCCTGGCTGATGCAGGGGGCCGATAGGATCTGCACATCGCATCCTGCTGCTGCCCGTGGCCCGGCCTGCCATGGGGGACCCCCATGGCCAGGGTCCCTCCCGGCAGCACTGCCTGCAGGGCTGGCAGCCCCCAGGGCTGGCAGAACTGCAGGGCTGGGAGCTGTGGGGCCAGTAGAGCCATGGGGCAAGGAGAACCGCAGGGCCAGTAGCCATGGGGCCGGTGGTGCCAGCGGTGCTTTAGCGCCGGGGCAGGAGCAAGGACACCCAACGGGGCTCCATGGCATAGCCCAGCTCTCCCGGCAGCCCCACTGCAAGGGGCCATGTAGGTGCTGGGGGTCCCGGGGCACATCAGGGGTCGGGGGATCTCTGGTGCATGCCCCAACAGCTCGCCGGCCCACACAGCCCCGCGTCCTGTCCTCCTCGCCTGCCATCACCGGGGAGCGACATCCCCCAGCTCCACCACCCATGGGGCGCTGTGGCCTCCCGCCCCCCTGGGGCCCATGTGCCCCCTTACCTGGGGGGCTGCGGGCAGCAGCAAGGTAGGGGCCCAGTCCGCAGAGGAGGAGGAGGAAGGGCGCGAGGAAGGCGCCAGGCACCGCCATGGTGGGGTGAGCCGTGGGGCGCGTGCAAACAGCCTCCGCACACAGCCCACCGTGCAGGGCTGCCGGCTTCCGCACCCGCGCCGCTTCCTGCCCCACGGTACCGCCCGCGGCCAAGGGGCCCACCCCACGCAGTGCCCCACAGGTCACTCCAACGGGGACCATGGCTCACCCCAGTGGGGCCCCACAGCTCATCCCACTGGGGCCCCGCCACCCTTCCCGCCCAGGCCCCACGGCTCATGCCTGCAGGCCCCACCGCCTGCCCCACCGGGACCCCCCGGTTCATCCTGCCGTGTTCCCATGGCTCGCCTCGCCTCGCCATGGCTCACCCCCACAGGGCTGCCCCCCAGGAGCAGGGCCGGTGTGGGGATCCTGACCCACGGCCTGACCGTGGGTGTCCTGGTCTGGGTCTTTGAGAGCTGGGCAGAACTGGGAGTCACTGGGGCAGTCCCGGGGGCAGCTACGGGGAGACGGTCACAAAGGGGCTCATGGGGGCAGTTGTAGGGAGTTGGGGGCAGTTACGGGAGGTGGTGGCGGGGGCCAGTGATGGCGCCAGCGAGAGGGGCAGTGACTGGGTCATGGGCGCAGCGACGGGGGTGTGGTCGGGGGGACGGTGTCCCGGGCAGCGGGGGCGGTTGGGGGCGGTGGGCTGCGGGGCGGTCCTGGGGGTAACGATGGAGGCGGCCGGGGAGGATGGGGGTGGTGGGGTGATGGGGGGCGGTCACGTGACCTCAGCCGGGGCCTCAGCCCGGCGCAGTGCCTCCGCCACTCCGCCAGGGGGCGCCGCGTGCCCCTCAGGCCGCCCCGTGCATCTTCGACACTTTCCGCATCCGCTCGGCGCAGGCTCGGGCCCTCCCCGGCGGCGCTCGGAACTCTTCGTCCTTCCTCGGCCCGGCTTCGGGACGCTCCGGCTGCCCTCGGCGGCGCCCGTGACAGAGGATCCGCTGTCCCGTCCCCTGTCCCCTGCCTGTGTGCGGCACTGCTGACATGACCGGGATGGAAAGGGCGGCTGGCGCAGCTCCGCCGGCTACGCCCTGCCTGGCTGATTCACTGCTGCCGTGAAAAGCCGAAATCAGAACTCCATAGTCGGGATGACTGTTAAGCAGGTATACTTTATTGCAGCGCTGGGCAGCACTGGGGATTGCTCCGCCACAAGTGCTCTGCCAAGTTAGCGCAACACATCAGTTCATATACAGAAAAATCATACATATTCATCAGATTTCCTGAAAAGGGCATTTTTGTGGTGATGAGTTCCTGGAATTCATTTACATAGTCCAAGCATTCGCAGTAAAATTAGGGTTAGGGTCTTTTCACCCTCCCGGTGGTCTTCCATAGTCTTCCTCACGTTGTCCACTAGTAGAACTTTGGGCTTCCTTTGTCCATATATAGTCATTGATTTAGCTGTTTGGTCCTTCGGCCTTGGAATGTTACAAGGGGGTCGATTTAAGCTAGTTCTTTGGTGCTTATCTTTGGCACAACCTTCCTGAGTTCCTGTTATCAGTGATTTAATTAGGAAGCCTAACGAGCGTGCTCAAGGCCTGCTTAGTCCTATCAGGTAAGAAGTCACAGGAGATGTCCCACCCTCAACTCTGCTAAGCAGGTAACCAAAAGTATCTTTGCAGGGGAAGAGAACAAAAGAGAAAAAGGATGTGAGTGAAACTAAAAAAATGCAAGTCTATGTCTTAGTCAGGGACTGTCAGGGATTTAAGCCTTTCAGCACGGGGCCGATAGGATCTGCACATCGCATCCTGCCGCTGCCCCGAGGCCCGGCCTGCCACGGGGGACCCCCATGGCCAGGGGCCCTCCCGGCAGCACTGCCTGCAGGGCTGGCAGCCCCCAGGGCTGGCAGAACTGCAGGGCTGGGAGCTGTGGGGCCAGTAGAGCCATGGGGCAAGGAGAACCGCAGGGCCAGTAGCCATGGGGCCGGTGGTGCCAGCGGTGCTTTAGCGCCGGGGCAGGAGCAAGGACACCCAACGGGGCTCCATGGCACAGCCCGGCTCTCCCGGCAGCCCCACTGCAAGGGGCCATGTAGGTGCTGGGGGTCCCGGGGCACATCAGGGGTCGGGGGATCTCTGGTGCATGCCCCAACAGCTCGCCGGCCCACACAGCCCCACGTCCTGTCCTCCTCGCCTGCCATCACCGGGGAGCAACATCCCCCAGCTCCACCACCCATGGGGCGCTGTGGCCTCCCGCCCCCCCGGGGCCCATGTGCCCCCTTACCTGGGGGGCTGCGGGCAGCAGCAAGGTAGGGGCCCAGTCCGCAGAGGAGGAGGAGGAAGGGCGCGAGGAAGGCGCCAGGCACCGCCATGGCGGGGTGAGCCGTGGGGCGCGTGCAAACAGCCTCCGCACACAGCCCACCGCGCAGGGCTGCCGGCTTCCGCACCCGCGCCGCTTCCTGCCCCACGGCACCGCCCGTGGCCAAGGGGCCCACCCCATGCAGTGCCCCACAGGTCACTCCAACGGGGACCATGGCTCACCCCAGTGGGGCCCCACAGCTCATCCCACTGGGGCCCCGCCACCCTTCCCGCCCAGGCCCCACGGCTCATGCCTGCAGGCCCCACCGCCTGCCCCACCGGGACCCCCCGGTTCATCCTGCCGTGTTCCCATGGCTCGCCCCGCCATGGCTCACCCCCACAGGGCTGCCCCCCAGGAGCAGGGCCGGTGTGGGGATCCTGACCCACGGCCTGACCGTGGGTGTCCTGGTCTGGGTCTTTGAGAGCTGGGCAGAACTGGGAGTCACTGGGGCAGTCCCGGGGGCAGCTACGGGGAGACGGTCACAAAGGGGCTCACGGGGGCAGTTGTAGGGAGTTGGGGGCAGTTACGGGAGGTGGTGGCAGGGGCCAGTGATGGCACCAGCGAGAGGGGCAGTGACTGGGTCATGGGCGCAGCGATGGGGGTGTGGTCGGGGGGACGGTGTCCCGGGCAGCGGGGGCGGTTGGGGGCGGTGGGCTGCGGGGCGGTCCTGGGGGTAACGATGGAGGCGGCCGGGGGGGATTGGGGGTGGTGGGGTGATGGGGGGCGGTCACGTGATCTCAGCCGGGGCCTCAGCCCGGCGCAGTGCCTCCGCCACTCCGCCAGGGGGCGCCGCGTGCCCCTCAGGCCGCCCCGTGCATCTTCGACACTTTCCGCATCCGCTCGGCGCAGGCTCGGGCCCTCCCCGGCGGCGCTCGGAACTCTTCGTCCTTCCTCGGCCCGGCTTCGGGACGCTCCGGCTGCCCTCGGCGGCGCCCGTGACACCGGCGCGTCGCTCGGGCCTCTCCGGCGGCGCTCGGGCGGCCCCGGCGCAGGGCGCAGGCGCGGGCGGCCCCGGCGGTCCTTGTTGTGGCCCGGCAGCCTCTGCCCGCCGGCCGACCCGGGATGGCGGCCTTCGGCGTCCTCAGCTACGAGCACCGTCCGCTCAAGCGCCCGCGCCTCCGCCCGCAGGGGCTGATGCCGCTGTCTGCGACCCAGGCACCCGGACGGGTCTCGCCCCTACAGCTGCTGCCTCGGGCCGGTTTTCCACTTGCTTGGCCATCCCTCACCTGCTGAGCCCCACCATGCCCCAACCCACCCCGTCCCGCTGCAGCCCCCAGGACCTACCCTTGCTGGTGGAGTTGCTGCCCCAGACCACAGGGACGCTCCACTCGCTCCAGAGCTGGGTGCTGCCGCAGTAGCTGTTGATCTTGCTGCGCACATAGAAGGTGTAGTACTTCTCGTAGTCCACGCTGGGGAAGGAGAAGATGTCTCCTTTCACTCGGTGCTCCTGCAGAGAGACGTGGGCCATGTGATGAGGGCTGGCACTGCCATGGAGGCTGGTGCACAGCTTGTCCCCGGGCACAAGCGGGAGGGTGCCGCATCTTGGGGGCTCTCACCGTCCAGCTGGTGTCCTTGTTGCTCTTGTACTTGACGGCGTGCTCCAGGCACTGGGCTTTGGGGTACGGGGAGGTCCACGTCAGCTGCAGCTGGTTGCTGCTCATGTTGCGGATGGTCAGGTTGACGGGTGCCTCCGGTTTCACTGCGAGGCACAGGTGATGCCCGGTGAGTGCCGTCCCCACACCCCGGTGGCACTGCTGCCAGCCAGGAGGTGATGGGGCAGCCCTGGGGACCCGCAGCCCTGCTCCTGCCCCACAGCAGCCCCACAGAGGAGAGTGGGTGCCCCCCCAACACCCCGTACCCAGGTCCTGCAGCTCCATGCGCTCACTGGGGATCTCCAGGGTCCTGCCACCGAGGCTGGCATTGACGAGGACGTGGAAAGGCTGGAACTGGATGATCTCGCTTTGGTTGAAGTGGCAGCCGATGCTGATGCCCTGGTCCTGCAGGTAGTGCTTGCACTCCACCATGGGGGACCTGTTCTCATACCTGTGCCGCAGTGGGTTACCGGGGCTCCCCAAGACCCCGCAGACCTCAGCCCTTCCCAGAACCCCTCTAACTGGCACATCCCATCCCGCTTGCCCTGGAGACAGAGCCTCCCCCACCCTGGGCTCGGGGAAGAGGAGCAGGCTGATGCTGGCACCAGCAATGCTGGCAGTAGGCCCCCGCACAGGGACCCACCGCTGGACACCCTGCTTGTGGGGCTGGCCATGGGGCAGGGGCACCTACCAGTAGTAGAGGGAGTAGTTGGCCGTGAGCGTCTCTCTGCTTCCCCATGTGCAGGTCATGTACTCCTCGTTGAAGAGGACACACTCCACCCCTGCAAGGGACAGACACCGCTGGGCACCGCGGTGGTGGGCGGCTGCACCAGGGCCCGGAGGTGCACCGGGGAGACAGGGCACATGCCAGGGGTCCCTGCACATTCCCGTCTGCCTTCTTCCGTCTGAGCCAAACAAGCCCAGCTCTTCCCGGCGGAGCTGCGGTGCAGCCTGCCTGCAATGCCAGGCCCCCACCACCCTGTTCACACATGCCGTGCCGGTGATGCCCAGGCTGCCGGCAGCCCATCTTCCTCCAAAGGACTGCCAGCCAAGCAGCTGTTCCTCCCGCATCCGTGCTGTTGGCTTCTCATGCTGTGGATGTGGTCTTTCACCCCAATGCCTCCATCTGCTCCCCTTAGTCGCCCCGCGGCTGCTGTTTGCAGCCCCTGGCACTGTGGGACAGAATGGAAACCCCTCCCTGCCAACCCATTTTGCTTGTCCCACGAGGAAATCGGAGGTGTTCCAGGATTTGTGCCTGATGTTTCCATCCTGGCTAAATTCATCTCGCTGTTACCCTTTTGGGTGCTTGCAGGTGCCCATGCGTCCCTGTGTCTGGGTGACGGGGGCTATGCTGGGCTGTGCTTTCCACCGCAGCCCCTCCACCACGGGGCCAGGGGCTGAGCCCCAGCGGTTTGATCTCTGCAGAAAACACTGCCGAGCCCCGGGAGGCCGAGCAGCCGCTCCAGCCACCCGCGCCGGCTCCTCTGCCCTCTCCTTCTGCCACGCTGTGCTGGCCCCGGGTCCTGCCCACGCAGCCGGAGGCCGCATCCTGGGCTGGCTGGGGGCTGCAGGCCACTGGGGCAGTGCTGGTCCCCATGCTGGGCATCGTGCCGCAGCCTGCTCCAGCAGCCGCTGGCATGGCTTGCTGCGGGACGAGCTCCTCCGATGGACTGAGGCACCTTGCAGAGCCCTTGCAAGTGCTAAACCAGCTGCTGGCGGCTGAGAGCTGTCCTGGAGGCTCCCAGAAAATGGGATTTTTCCTCCTAAAGATCAGGCAATGGGACACCTGGTCCCTTCCGAGGTCCAAACCCATCAGCCAGCACTGCGGGGGCAGGAGAAAGCCAGAGCCAGGCTTCCCTGGGTTGTAATGTAATGTGACGGAGCAAACAGGCACTGTGCTCTGGCTGTTTCCGCACGTGGAGATGGAGGGCACCTTCCCAGCCCAGCCCAGGGAATCCAGGGGTACAGAGGGGCTGCATTTCCACGGAAAGCTGGTGTTTTACTGACAGCCAGCCAAGAAGTAGATTTTTTTTCTCGGAAAATGATGGCTGGAGCGAGGGTGCCGGGTGGAAAGAGGAGCCGCTGTCCGCTGTCCCGTCCCCTGTCCCCTGCCTGTGTGCGGCACTGCTGACATGACCAGGATGGAAAGGGCGGCTGGCGCAGCTCCACCAGCTGACGCCCTGCCTGGCTGATGCAGGGGGCCGATAGGATCTGCACATCGCATCCTGCTGCTGCCCGTGGCCCGGCCTGCCATGGGGGACCCCCATGGCCAGGGTCCCTCCCGGCAGCACTGCCTGCAGGGCTGGCAGCCCCCAGGGCTGGCAGAACTGCAGGGCTGGGAGCTGTGGGGCCAGTAGAGCCATGGGGCAAGGAGAACCGCAGGGCCAGTAGCCATGGGGCCGGTGGTGCCAGCGGTGCTTTAGCGCCGGGGCAGGAGCAAGGACACCCAACGGGGCTCCATGGCACAGCCCGGCTCTCCCGGCAGCCCCACTGCAAGGGGCCATGTAGGTGCTGGGGGTCCTGGGGCACATCAGGGGTCGGGGGATCTCTGGTGCATGCCCCAACAGCTCGCCGGCCCACACAGCCCCACGTCCTGTCCTCCTCGCCTGCCATCACCGGGGAGCGACATCCCCCAGCCCCACCACCCATGGGGCGCTGTGGCCTCCCGCCCCCCCGGGGCCCATGTGCCCCCTTACCTGGGGGGCTGCGGGCAGCAGCAAGGTAGGGGCCCAGTCCGCACAGGAGGAGGAGGAAGGGCGTGAGGAAGGCGCCAGGCACCGCCATGGCGGGATGAGCCGTGGGGCGCGTGCAAACAGCCTCCGCACACAGCCCACCGCGCAGGGCTGCCGGCTTCCGCACCCGCGCCGCTTCCTGCCCCACGGCACCGCCCGCCACCAAGGGGCCCACCCCACGCAGTGCCCCACAGGTCACTCCAACGAGGACCATGGCTCACCCCAGTGGTGTAGCGGATTGATGCACGGACTCCGATAGAGGGTTAAATTGAAGACCCTTTATTGAAATATTACATGGCTTATATACTTTCTAATTGTTTGTACATGCGCTACTGGGAGAACTCTTATTGGTTTTTATGTCTTGTTCATGCGTCCTTCATGCGCCCCTTCAGCTAATATGATTGGCTCTCTTTTTGTAACTTTGCAGTTCCTTTCTTCACAACAACAATCAGGCGCTTGCCTATCTCCCTCCAATCCCGTCCATCCCTGCTCCTGACACACAGCCTCCTTCCCTCGGACATGACCTGGACACTCAGTACTTCAGTCTTGTTAACCCTTTCACTCCTGTTATGCCTAATTCCTCCTCACAGTGGGGCCCCACAGCTCATCCCACTGGGGCCCTGCCACCATTCCCGCCCAGGCCCCACGGCTGATGCCTCCAGGCCCCACCGCCTGCCCCACCGGGACCCCCCGGTTCATCCTGCCGTGTTCCCACGGCTCGCCCCGCCATGGCTCACCCCCACAGGGCTGCCCCCCAGGAGCAGGGCCGGTGTGGGGATCCTGACCCACGGCCTGACCGTGGGTGTCCTGGTCCGGGTTCCTGAGAGCTGAGCAGAACTGGGAGTCACTGGGGCAGTCCCGGGGGCAGCTACGGGGAGACGGTCACAAAGGGGCTCATGGGGGCAGTTGTAGGGAGTTGGGGGCAGTTACGGGAGGTGGTGGCAGGGGCCAGTGATGGCGCCAGCGAGAGGGGCAGTGACTGGGTCATGGGCGCAGCGATGGGGGTGTGGTCGGGGGGACGGTGTCCCGGGCAGCGGGGGCGGTTGGGGGCGGTGGGCTGCGGGGCGGTCCTGGGGGTAACGATGGAGGCGGCCGGGGGTAGGGGTGGTGGTGGGGTGGTGGGGGGCGGTCACGTGACCTCAGCCGGGGCCTCAGCCCGGCGCAGTGCCTCCGCCACTCCGCCAGGGGGCGCCGCGTGCCCCTCAGGCCGCCCCGTGCATCTTCGACACTTTCCGCATCCGCTCGGCGCAGGCTCGGGCCCTCCCCGGCGGCGCTCGGAACTCTTCGTCCTTCCTCGGCCCGGCTTCGGGACGCTCCGGCTACATTCGGCGGCGCCCGTGACACCGGCGCGTCGCTCGGGCCTCTCCGGCGGCGCTCGGGCGGCCCCGGCGCAGGGCGCAGGCGCGGGCGGCCCCGGCGGTCCTTGTTGTGGCCTGGCAGTCTCTGCCCGCCGGCTGGCCCGGGATGGCGGCCTTCGGCGTCCTCAGCTACGAGCACCGTCCGCTCAAGCGCCCGCGCCTCGGTCCGCCCGATGTTTATCCGCAGGACCCCAAGCAGAAGGAGGTGTGGGGGGACCCAGTGTGCCAGGCCGCCGTGCCGGGGCTGGCCGTGAGGAAGCCCTGGGGGTGCGCTGGGAGTCCCCGGGGTGGGGGTAGGGAGCTCTCCGTCCTCGTGTTGGCTGGGCGTGAGGGGCTTGTCCTGGCGGGGCCCCGGGTTGCGGATGGGGGGCCTGGCCGAGGCACCTGCGGTTCCTGTGTCCCAGCACTCGCCTGGGGCGCTGCCTGGCAGCGAGGGCCTGGGGGAAGCTGGCTGGCCCCCGCCGGACCCTCGCCTTGTCCTGTCCCCATGCTGGCTGAGCCGCTGTGGCGGGGACAGAGGCTGCGGGCGTTTGGCGCGGATGGGCCTTGCCGGGCCTTGCTGATTGTCCTTCCCCCGCAGGATGAGCTGACTGCTCTGAACGTGAAGCAAGGCTTCAATAACCAGCCGGCCGTCTCTGGGGATGAGCACGGCAGTGCCAAAAATGTCAATTTCAACCCAGCAAAGGTGAGAGCCATCAGGACGGTGTGGGAGTTTGGCAGGGCCTGGTGCCTGTACGGTCAGGCTGCTGGGTCCTGGACAGTCCTGGGTCCCTTTAGGGACCTTAGACATTCCTAAGACCTAAAGGTCTTAGGGACCTTTAGACATTCCCTTTAGGATGGGTGTTTCAGGACCTAACCCTCTGTCCCTGTAGAATCAAAGTTCTGTATTCTTTTGGAACTGCATCCCACCTCTGAGAGAGCAGGTTCTTGTCTTGCTCTGTACATCTTAGAGGCAGGTCTGTAACCGCAGTCTTTGTTAAACCAGCATCTAGAACTCCTTATATTCTGTAATTAAAACAGAAGACTAGGATACCAGAAGCGTGAAACTTTTTCGTATTGGTTTGGTTACATTATGGCCGTGGTAGAAGAGAACTAAGATTTCTTGAAACATGTGGCAATTTAAACATGGGAGTTATATAACAGGCTTCAACTCCATTTTTCCAGTCTCTAAAATCAAGTTGTTAACTTCCTGGCCTCCCTGACAAGAGGACTGGTAATGACCTGGGATGGAAGGCAATGAATAAGCATAGTATATTTGTTTTCCTTGGCTGATGTCTGTCCAAGAAGCCTTCTGTCTGCTTTGACAAGTATTTATAGAGTTGTATCCTCCTCAACTTGAGTCCCTGCTTGGTTATTGTATGAGTTGTCTAGAAGCATTCCTCTTTGTAAGTATAACAAAGGAAATTATTGGCAGTTTTTTTGTGTTTCAAAGGTTGATACTGGTGAGACTTCTGGTAGGAATGATAAATGAGATTTTAAGCACATAGAATAGATCTTTGACCTGTGAAATGTAATTCGTCCTTTTTTTCTTTTTTTCCAGATCAGTTCAAATTTTAGCAGTATTATCGCAGAAAAGCTGCGGTGCAATACACTCCCTGACACAGGAAGACGGAAGCCCCAGGTGAATCAGAAGGATAACTTTTGGCTGGTGACAGCACGTTCTCAGAGTGCCATAAACAATTGGTTCACAGATCTGGCTGGAACTAAGCCCCTCACTCATCTTGCTAAGAAGGTGTGTTACAGGAGAGGCTGCCTGGCCTGACAGAGCATTTAATCTATGCTTGTTTCTGAAGTGTTTGTGTAGTAGAAGGTTTTTACTATTTGGAGAAGTTTCTTCTCACTACATCTCTTGAAGCTTTCAGCTTGAAGAGCGTATCCAGGATTTGTTTACAATTACAGCACTGGCTGTAGTCGTCCCCAGTCAAAGAACTGGTCCCTCGTCTGTTGGTTGGAGGTTGCCTTTTGTCTTATATGATACAACTGATTTATTTCAAGGTTTCAGATGTTCTTCAAAAGAGCTGCCACTGTTGGCTTTGGTCTGTTGTTTAGATTAGGACCATTCCTATTGTGGAGGGTTTTTCAAGTTTTCAAAAGTCATAGTGAGGATTACTGGAAATAATCAGCTGAGTGACTTTCCAGAATTTTGTTGCAGTGACACATGTTTCTGGTTTTAAGCTGAGAAGAGTATGTGTATTATAGCTTGGTCTCATCCAGGCTAGAACACTTCTGTGCCCTGGGGTCTAGGGCTAGATATTTCCCCGGTAGCATTGAAGTCTGTAGAGTATGAAAGAAGAAAGAAGGGCCTTACTCTGGCATTTTATCGGGCCTGATAGCAAGGGGAGCTAACTATCAGGGTGGGCCTATAAACAAGGAACTCGGGAATCTAGTATGCCTTGTGGAAAAACACAACTCCCAGTTGCAAAATGGTAGCAGAGCATGCAGTTCAGAAGCTGGGGTTTGTCTGGTCCTTGGTGTTCTGAGTCAATATTGGGAGAAAATAATCAGATTTTCCCAGAATCTGTCTCTTTATAAACTTAGTCCTTGTGTCCTTCTTTGCCTGTTGGCTGTCAGTTTCCTGAAGTCATTGTGAAAGCTTAAACCTTTCAAGGCCTTCCCCAGTTTCCTGCAATGGGCTCCATCAGTTTTCATGGACTTAGACATGAAAGCAGCAACTGTCGGTAGCCAGATAGTCTTGTCTTTGTCTTTGAGGCATCAGAGAATAATTGGGAAGAATGTAAGAAACATAGCGAGTAAGTGATTGAACTGTCAGTAGTTCAGGGACTTCGAGATACCTACCAAATAGACCTGTTCTCTGTGAATTTGTCTCATTCCTCTGTGAACACATGCACACTTTTGCTCTCTGTAGTATCCTGTGGAAATGAGCCCCACAGCTGTACTTTTTCCTGTGATGTGTTATTGCTTCCTGGTTTATAGATCTGCAGTCTGATGATTTCACTGGTATCCTCCCATGTTGTGTCTTGAATTTTGAATCTTGGATTAATGAATTCCTTCCTACTATGGTACTCAATTCCCTGTTTCTCACAGTCTTCTGTTGGCTACTCATGATATTACAAGACTTTTGTAAGCACTCTGTTTTGTTTACAAAAAGAAGAGTCTTATCTTCAGTCTGTGCAGTAGATACTCTGTGTTTCTGACTCAGTCCTTAGTCTGTACCTTTTGTAGTTGTTTATATCCTCTCTGGAGGATATCCTCAAAGCTGTTTGCGGGATTCAGGGTGTGGATTTACAGTGATGTAATTATGTTTTCTGTCTTCTTTCAATTTGTTTTGTTTCTGTTTATACTGAAATGCAGCTCTGGTACTGTTGCTTTCTGACCAGAGGTGAATTCTTGCAGTAGGTTTTTTGAGATACAGAGAGCAACACAGTACCTTTTCCCTTTTTACCTTTTTCACAGCTTGCAGCACCTACAGCATGTGTAGTTGCTTTGGAATAGTTCCCATCTAAATCCTTGGTTGCAATTCTCCCTCTCAATTCTGTTACAGGTGCCCATCTTTAGCAAGAAGGAAGAGGTCTTCGGTTATTTGGCAAAATACACTGTTCCAGTAATGAGAGCAGCCTGGCTCATCAAAATGACTTGTGCCTATTATGCTGCCATCACAGAAACCAAGGTGAAAAAGCGTCATGTCATTGATCCCTTCATTGGTAAGCGCTTTGTGTAGAGCACTGGTTTTGTCCATCCCAGATGTTTCCTTCTCAGCCTGCTCTTGAATAGTAAGAGGTAGCCTGGAAATCCATATAAACTTGTTTCCTGCTGATAAGTCCTAGCGCTCTGATGTGCCTAACTGTCTAAAACAACAGGGGCCGTCTGTGCGAGTACGCTGTTGAAAAATAGGTCTTGCCAGCCGCAAATACTTCCTGAGAGCCTACCTCTTCTTTCTCCCTGTTAAGTTCTACTGTGCTCCTCTGCTGCATAACCTGTTTTTTTTCTTACCGTACAAAGACTGTAAACATTATAATTTAGCGATGACTGGTTAGCTTCTTCTCAAGTGAGTAAGTATGTTTCCCAGAGAATTCCAGTATGTTATTCCCTGCTTGTGATTCCAATTTTATTAAGCCTTACTGGATCCCATATCTTAACATCCTTTGCATCCTGGCCTGCTCCAGATTGCTGCGGTCTAGGAGAGCTCCCCTGGCTGTTTTCTGGTTTGTATGGCTGTGACTACAGGACCTGACCACACTCCTTTGAAAAGCAGTATTAGCAGCTGAAGTCCATGGATACTTTTTTTTTTTCCTTCTTGTTTATCTTTGGTATAAAAATTACACAGACTTCTTAGCTCTGTTTCTGGAGGTTGATTGGTTTGTTAGATATATTTATTCCATTTACTTTCCTGTTGTTTTGGGTATTTGTCCTACTGCTGACTCTGTAAGTGTTGTTTGTTTCATGTTCTTGCATATTTTGCCATCTGCATTGTCCCAGAGGAGCGTAATCATGCTGTCACTTCGAGTTTGTCTCTTATATGGTTAGGTTTTAGTAAAAACAATTATTTAAAAAAATCATTGATCATGGCTTTACACTGATATCTGTAAGAGATTAAGAACAAGTTCAGAGTTGAAGTGTTTCCAGCGTTTCTGCTGTCTGTCAGATTATTGAGGATGCTAAACCAGGCTGGCCTAACACTGCTCCCCGCTGGAAAGCCTCTTCTCTTCTCCTGCTAATTCTCAACAACTGCAGCTGAGGAATCTTTCTTCCCAACTTTTCTTGTACAAAGTAACCCTGCCCCCCAAACACAGAAGTTTTTTCCCTTGTTTCCTATTTCTGTGGGTGCCTCTTCCTCCCTACCACCCCCAGGCCACAAACAAAACTAATATTGTGGCACTTACTTTTCTTTCTTTATCTTTCTGTCCTTTTCAAATGACAGGAACTTTTTTGGGTTTCCACCTGCGCACCAGCCTGGTTCTTTCCTGCTTCTGTTTATCATGGTGCTCATTGCTAACCTGTTTCCTCTTCTCCAGAATGGACACAGATCATCACCAAGTACCTGTCAGAGCAGCTGCAGAAAGTTGCGGAGTTCTATAGACAGCTCCCAGGGCAAGGCTGTGGTTCACCGTCTGGGCCAATGCCCCAGGAAGTGGAACAAGCTTTGAAGCAGTGGGACTACAACGAGAAACTAGCTATGTTCATGTTCCAGGTGAGGGACTGGAGGGGGCTGCTGGGTGAGGGTGTAGCAGAGGAGGGCTAGGGGAAGTGGATGCAAAGTGATTTACTTTTGCAGGATATTCTCTTTCTGTGAATAGACTATTAGGGCTGGATGTGGTTTTGTGCTCAGTAGTAGAACAGGGGTAGTACAGAACTGTGCAAACTCCTAGAGTTATTTCCAGTTATAGAAAGCAAGCAGCTGCTGCTGTTCTGCCTTTCCTTAGTGAATGTTGCTTCAGCTTTTGTCCGTTTGGTCTGCCTTTATGTGCAGGATGGCATGCTGGACCGGCATGAATTCCTGACATGGGTCCTTGAGTGCTTTGAGAAGATACGGTCAGGAGAAGATGAATTTCTGAAAATGCTCCTACCCCTGCTGCTGCGGGTGAGAACTATGTACCTGGCTTGCTTCAGGAGAGTGCTGACTTCGCTGTTGTCAGTCCCCTTCCTATCACCTGAGGGATGATGAGCTATTTTGCACTGAGAACACTAGGGAGTGTCCCTCTGAGCATCCTTTTTAGCTCATGCAAGGATACCTTTTTATCCTGCTCTCTTCTGTTTCTTTCTCCTTTACCCTGTTTCCCTGCACTGGACTTGGTAATCCCTGCCTATGTCATAGCTGTGATAGTTGGACTCATTGTGCACCACTACATGGAAACTGCTTTTCTTTCTGTTGCAACAGATTCTAGGCAGACCTTTGAAGCCCTGGGAAGGCTGGGTGTGGGTACATTTTGATACATGAAGTCTTTGCCATAGAGCATTTAAAGGCTTTTTCTGATGCTTAGTAGCCAGTGGGTGATCGATGATGCTAAGGAGCTCTCTGTAAAAAGGGACTGTCTCTACAAGGCAGTGCCACACCATATACTACTTTGGGAGGGTCAAGGGTTTCTCTTGTGTTGCTTGTAATGAGGATGTTTCCCCCCCTCCCTCTTCCCTACAGTACTCTGGAGAGTTTGTGCAGTCTGCATACCTGTCCAGACGTCTGGCCTACTTCTGCACCCGCAGGCTTGCTATGCAACTGGATGGTGCTGGCGGGCACCCACCCCACATCCTGTCTGCACAGACAGGGAATGCTCTTCCTTCAACTCCCACCCCTCAGCCAGCTGCAGGGAATCCTCCTCCCAGCCCTTTCAGTGACTTACTGCTATGCCCCCAGCACCGGCCAGTGGTGTATGGGCTCAGCTGCATCCTCCAGGTAGGTTTGAGTAGTGGTTGGTGATAGTGGGGTCAACAGGGACAGTTTATATTGTATGCCATCACAGAAAAATAATTACGATCTGAGTCAGCAACTTCCTGAGTACAGAAATGTCAAACCATGATTGTCAAAGGGTAGGTCTTTGCTGATGTGTTGCAGAGCTTTTGTACCAGACATCAGTGCTGTAGCAGTGCCCTTGACTGACTTGCAGACTTGCAAGAAAAATGGGTTGGAATAGAGCCTTTTGCTCTATTCACAGGTGCCTCAGATGGCTGGGAAGGCTTTGCAGAAGAGGGCATGAGAAAGAAGGGGTTATTTCGTCTTGCATATGTCAGTAACAGGTTGTCATCTAGGAAAGGAAATTATGCCAGAACTGAAAGGGTGGTTTGTAATTTTGTGAGCTCTTAAAAACAAAGAACCCCTCATCAGAAAAACCCACCCCCACAGACCAAATCAAACCAAATCAACCCCACTCCCTCAAACCAAACAACCAGCACACACAAAAACCAACCCTCCACGCTTCTTTATGGAAGAATTTTAATGGTTTATGCAGCCACTCTCCCCACGAGTGGCAGCAGGCTATGAAAAGGAATGACTCTAAACTCATAATCTTTATACTTGAAATTGATTAAACCTTACCTTGTGGTAAAAAGGCAAGGTTTCTGAAGCCTTGTTTATAGACATTTGAAGGGCAAATGCTAGTTGTGTCACTGTGGGACTCAGTCCCTACTGTCCTTGTGAGTTCTGTTCAGCATGTATGTTCATGGTTGTGTCTTTCTCCTACAAGAGGTCAGGTGGGTCCCTGCAGAAGGAGTGGAGATTGCCCCTTCCAGGGGAGGAAAGGAGCACGTTAAAGCAGAGGAGATTCCAGAGTGCAGGGTGGAGCAGGGGGTGGAGAGGAAGAGAGCACAGAGCTTGGGAACCTGCAGGTCAACAGAGAAACTTGAGGTCAAGGAGGCCTGACAGGATCAAGAAGCAGCCAGCCAGCTCTCAAACAGGGTAGAAAGAAAATTCCTAGAGTACAGTTGGCTAGAAGTAGAGATCTGTCTGCAAGGGTTAGAGGGCAATGCAGGGGTTATAAATAACCCCTTTGTATTCCTATGAAATCTTTCTTGGTCATTTTCAGTTTAAAAAGTTTAGGTTTTTTTTTTTCTAGTTTCTGTGTGATAAAACATGTCTTTTAAAACATAAAAATCCTTTGTTTGCGGAGCTTTGTTTAGGGAAAATATATGAGCATATACACCTCAAAGATTTGGCTGATTGGGGGTTTGAACACAACCTGCTTAAAAAGTTCAAATTGGTTAATGGTGGTCTGATATTTTTTAGTATGTCTCAGAAGAGCTCTTCTGATAGAAGATCTACAGATCTGGTCTGCAGATAGTAGATAAGGCTAAGGCAGAATAAGATATAGTGGTTGCAAGTCGGAGCTGGGTAAAGTCAGGCTGGAAACAGATGCATTTCTAGTGCATATAGTGTATATAATTAACCTTTGCTCAAATGTTCTTGAGATATGATGGATTCTTTGGTTTGAGTGTTTAAAACAGCCTTGGCTGTCTGTCTTAATGTCTGGCTCCTTGTGAGCCAGAAGCTGTAGGGGTGTATCCTAGGAATTGTTCAGTGAAGTTTTGTCTGTGTTTGTGTGGGTGTCTGTACAAGATTGTAAAAGAATGAAAATGCATATATAATAGTATTGTTGTTATAATCATACTTTAATTATTAAATAGTATAGTATAATGAGTTTGGGTCTGTTGACTCATATTTCTTCTCACGTTTTACTCTTGATGGGGGCTGTAAGTCACTAATGTAAATGCTGCTCCTGGACCACGAGGGTTGGATTGTGCATTGATGGTGTGAATTTTAGAACATAAGTTCTGTTTAGAAGCAGCAGGGAGCTCTGCAGCAACGTGTTGCTGCTTTTGGATAACGTGGAACTCTGATCTTTGCTTCCTAAGCGTACCTAGGGCAAGAAACTCAGTGCAGCAAAAATACTAGTTCACTCCTTTCTACTCTCATATGGTTTTTAGCCCAAAGACTCTTTCAGAGCTTAGAACAAAAAACCCCCAAATAGTAAATATGTATACAGGATGGTGAATGCCTGGGCAGTAGGGTAAAAGAGTGGTTATTTCTGTAGAAAGTAATCTGACTTAATTGTTTTGACCTTGATTTGCTCAATGATACTGACTTTTCTATCTGTTGCAGAGTATAATTTTATGTTGCCCAAGTGCCCTTGTGTGGCATTACTCATTGACTGATAGCAGGATAAAGACCGGCTCTCCATTGGACCACCTGCCTATAGCCCCATCCAACTTGCCCATGCCAGGAGGGAATTCAGCCTTTACACAGCAGGTGAGCAGCCTTCAAAAAAGGGAACTCTTCTGGTCTAGGATAATAGCTGTATCTTAGATCTTTCAGGATTTTCTTTTCATGTTGTGTGATAAGCAGAGCTGGAGATGCTGTCTCACTCCCAAGGAATTAACTGCTCCCATTCTGCTATAAGCAAGACAGCGATGTCCTTGGAAGATGGGCAAAATCTAACCTTGAGTAGAATTACTGTCACGCTCTTTGTTTTCTGATAATTTTGTACACAGGACTTCTAAGACATCCTTTTGTATGTTTACACAAGTCCATTGCTTCTAGGTTCGGGCAAAGCTGCGTGAAATTGAGCAGCAGATAAAGGAACGTGGCCAGGCTGTGGAGGTTCGCTGGTCATTTGACAAGTGCCAGGAAACCACAGCAGGTAACTTGCTGTAGGTTAGAGTTTCTCTCCCCGTGTTCCATGTGTTACCCTGAGAAACCTCCTGTCTGGCTGTTGTCTTTTTTCTCCTGTTTGCTGCCGTTGGTGTTTACTGTCAGTAGTGAAAAAAAACCAACCCCAAATGGCTCTTTTCTTTTTTCCAGTGCAAAATCTTGCATGGGTCCGTTTCCCCAGGTATAGAGGGAGTTTCTGTTACTGGAAGCTGGAAATGTGTACAAGAGAACTATATCTTGTATATGTGCCATGTTCTGATGCTTTCCCCTAACATCTGCTGTTGGCTGCTGTGAGAGTCAGGATACTAAGCTAGGTGGACCCTTGCCTGAGTGGTACAGCTTTCCTTAGGCAGTCTCCTGAGCAATGAGCTCACAGAAACTTTTGCTCCAGAGTCTGTTGTACCAGTTGCCAAATACACATTTCGCTTCTCTGTTCTCTTCTAGGTTTCACTATAGGCCGTGTCTTGCACACTTTAGAAGTTCTGGACAGTCACAGCTTTGAAAGATCTGACTTCAGCAACTCTTTGGATTCCTTGTATAACAGGATATTTGGGCTGGGTCCAACCAAAGACAGTCATGAGGTGCCTTGGGACTTTGCTGCTGGGCCCTGGTCTTGGACGTGGCTATATTCTTGTTTATATTCCACGGTTACTGTCCTGTGTCTGCAGAGAGCTGACTAGGTAGTGGCCTTTGGCCAAGAGATGTGATCTCCATTGAAAAGGATTTCGTGCAGCCTTAAGTTAGGGAGGTACTAAAGTGAGAATAGGGGGTCTGTGCTGTAGAAGGTCTACGCTAACAAATATGTGTAAGCTTGAGAGAATCCACATAGCTAACTGAGGGGAGTCTCCTGATGGAAGACATCAGTCTGGATAGCAGATTGATGATAAAGACATGCTATGTGTCTGAGAGAAGGAAATGCTAGCCTTGTCAAATTCTGGGCTGGCAGCTGCTTCCTGGGAGTCTGGGAGTGCACAGTTCAAGTTCCTCTTAGCCTGGGAGGTGACATATTTATGATGTGTAGGACCATAGTGCAACCAATACTGCATTGATTCCTGGAAGTGAGCTGCAGGACTGGTAGTTTGCATACTTTGTATAATGCTGTCGAGAAGCTGTGTTTCACTCTGTGCTAAGATTAGCACTCCATAGATGTGCTGCTGGAAGAGACATGATTTTCTGAAGCAAAGCCAGCCTGGAGATTTGTCAAGGGCTGTGGATCACCTCATGTTGCAAAGTGGAGTCAAAGCAGAGACAAAGCAGGAGGGCTCTATCTTGACATCTGTCCTCCATGTTAGGAAGAGGGGAATGTAGTTCAGGCTGTGCTCTACTAGAAGTAGACTCACTGTTATATCCAACCTGAAGCCTTAGGACTGCTCACCTCTTCTGTTTGGCTCAGATTCTCACTGTAGTGCTTATATCTCAACAGATCTCCCCAGATGATGATGCAGTGGTGGCCTTGCTGTGCGAGTGGGCTGTCAGCTATAAACGGTCTGGACGTCACAGGGCTATGGTCGTGGCCAAACTCCTGGAGAAGCGTCAAGCAGAGATAGAGGCTGAGGTAAGTCCTTAGTCCTGGAAGGCTAGCAGCGGTAAAGGAGAGCAGAGGTTACCTAACTACAATTATCTAACTATTACACTGAAAGGCAAAGGCTGAGCAGCACAATGCCTCTTAACACTGGTGCTGTTAATTATGGCATTTGCTCCATCTAACCCAAAACAGGTCATAAATGAGTGAGCCTGTGGGATGGCGTGTATCCCATTTCTTGTGTACGTTTGAAGACAGGGGATTGCGTTGCGGAAGTACTGGCATGCTTGGTAACTGTGAATTAGTTTACAGAAACGTGTGTGGTGGCTTTCCTGTAAGTGCAAGATAGGAAAAGTCTCTTGAAGACTTCTTTTTTGGGGTTTATGCATAGTGAGTTTCTCCTCTGTGACAGCAGTTGGTACTTTTTTCTGTTTCTACAGAGATGTGGGGACTCTGAAGTCGTGGATGAGAAGGGCTCCATCTCCTCGGGCTCTCTCTCAGCAGCCAGCGCTCCTGTCTTTCAGGATGTCCTTATGCAGTTCCTTGACACTCAAGCTCCTATGCTAAGTATGTAATAAGGACCCGTGGTCTCCCAGTTTCTAGCTTTCCCTCTCCTGCAAACTTTGAATTTGTGTGCTGTTCTCTTGTGTATAGGTCTTGGATGTATGTAAATTCTCCTCTGGCTTCTTTGCAATCCAGAGCATACCTTGGAGAGGGAGGGAAAGCAGCCTGGAGGGCCAGATGACAGAAAGATAATGCAGAAGCACTTCTGTTAACAGAGCATTGGCCAAGAATAAATGAGTATAGCCTAATCAGGAATTCATTCAGGCCGAGAACTAGAGGGAGGTTTCTAACTAGTAAGTGACAAAGCTCTGGAATAGTCTCTCAGTGGAAGTACTGCAAACAGATTAAGGGGGACAAGATACAACTCTGAATGATGCAGGGAACTTCCAGGCGCTTCCAGGCTAAAGTCCTATGCTTCTGGTCTGTGAGACTAACTGGAGAGCTTTTGACTTGCCTAATTGCCACCTGTTGAAACTGGGCTTTCTGCTTCTAGTCCCTGCTGTAATCTCAGAACTGTTTATCAGTCACTTACTATGTTGAGATCTCTAGAAATACTTTCTCTAGCCCTAGGTTAGGTGGCTGGTGTTGCTCAGAGTGTTGCAGAAGGACTCTGATAGCCCTGACTGTCTGTGCTGTCCTTTCAGCTGATCCTGGGAAGGAAAATGAGAAGGTGGAGTTCTTTAACCTGGTGCTGCTGTTCTGTGAGCTCATCCGACATGATGTCTTCTCTCACAACATCTACATGTGCACGCTCATCTCCCGGGGTGATCTTGCCATGGATTCTCATGGGCCTCGCCCGCCCTCACCTTTCGATGACCCTGCTGAGGAGCACGACAGGAAGGAGATGGAGGGAAACAGTGGCATCAAGTTAGAGGTGAGAGCACAAGCACCGTGGCCCTCCTGTACATGTCCCAGTGTTGTGCTTGCCTGTTTTTACGAGCTTTGCAGCCTCCTTGCTATTGCCTGCTGGAGGATGTACCAGCGACTCATGCTTCTCCTTCCCCCAACCTATTTCCTTAACATTTCCATTTCAAAAGTAGAAGGCTGTGCTCTAAGTGGCTGGAAAGGGCCTGCAGAATGTAAAGGGGTAGATAGAAAAATCTTGCATTGCTCAGAGCAGCATATCATGAGGTGCTGTGTGAGGCCTGTCCATGATGTTTGCAGTGTATTAGGCTCCAACTTGTCAGGCACCATGGCATGCTGCTCTAACTGTCCAACATGGCCATCGAGTGCTGTAGTAAATAAATACTCTCTTGTTCCCTGGTGCATCACTGAGATGTAAAGCTGTCTGTTCCCAGGACACAGGTCTTTCTGAGCCCATGGACATCGACCACAACTCCAGCATGCTCTTTGATGACATGGAGAAGACAGACTTTTCGGTATGTTCCTGCATTTTCTATCTGCTACTCAGTGAGTAGGTCAGTATGTTGTAGTGGGACCAGGGACAAGCATGTGCCTTGCTTTTGTGTGAGTACTCCCTCTCTACTGTAGAGCCAGTATGCTGGAAGTAGCTGGGTTGTAAGGCAGCTGACACTGCAAAAAGGTCCATATAACCTGTTTATGCAGGTCAAGTCCGTCAGAGTAGAGTGAGTCCCAGTCATTCCTGGGATCTCCTACGCTCTGGCCACTGCCAGCCCAGTGTTCGGGCAGAGTGAGAAGTGGGCTGCTTGGAAGTGGATGGGAAATGGATGACCATGGTAGCACCAGGAGACTGGGAGTGACCACTTACTGTTGGCAGGGCTTTTCTTGATCACCTGGGAGAAGACACAGGTCTGCTATCATCGTACTGTGTGGTCTTCAGTACTTCTTCAGTTTACAGTTCTTCATAATATTTATGGGCATAGGTCATGGTTGCAGAATGTTTTGAAGCACTTAGTAATAAAAATAACTTGTGGTGGTTGAAAAATCCCTGAGTACCTACATTCATCCAGTCATTTCTGGCCTTTCAAGGTTACATGTTAAGTAGGTGTGATGTGCTTTCCCATGTGGCTTTCCCATGGCTTTCCCAGGATCCTCGCTTGTTCTGTGGAGGGGGTTGTTCCCAAAATCCTAAGTCATGGTTATTTATTTCCTGTTGTTTTTAACTCAATATACAACATGGACCAGAAGCAGAAATGGGAATAGTGTCTTAGCACGTTGCCTTGGTCATTGCCCTAAGAACCGGATGTTCTCCAACCCTCCCTCTTCCTGCTCCTTTTTAGGCCTGAGCAGATGTACCTTCCTTCAACAATCTTCACTGTTGCATGACCATGTTCCCTAACTACCTTTTCTTGTTCTTATGTCTCCCTAGATGTTTTCTCCTCCAATGCATTGTGAATCTAAAGCCAGCCCTTCCCCTGAGAAACCAGATCCTGAAAAGGAAGCAAAGCCTCTGCTCAAGGATAAGTCTGTGGAAGGAATGCTAGCATCCCTGTATGACCAGCCTCGGCACATCCAGTATGCAACACACTTTCCTATTCCTCAGGTATGAGACCTGCTCATAACGGCTCCCCTGTTGCTGTCTTGTGCTCTGGTCATGAGGCTGCTGTGTTTCCCTGTGGTACTGCTGTGGGTGGGTAAGGAGCAGTCATGCTTTCCTGCACTGCTGCAGGAGGTGATCTACTTAAGATGTCTCCTTGCTTACTCCCAGAGCAACTTCTGAGATGAAGCTTTCCTTTTCCTTTAAGAAATCCAGATGTTGAAACAAGATTAAAGCATTCAGCATTACAGTTGTTAATGCAATTGTCTCTTTTGGTTCCCTAGGAGGAGTCATGCAGTCACGAGTGTAACCAACGGTTGGTAGTTCTGTTTGGAGTTGGAAAACAACGTGACGATGCTCGGCATACGATCAAGAAAATAACCAAAGACATTCTAAAAGTCTTAAACAGAAAGAGCACTGCAGAGACAGGTTAGTAGAGCTTGAGCCACTCCTTTCTGAAGTAGGAGTGTCTTTCCAGTTGGCTGGCTCCTTTGTCTGGACTATCACAGTGAAAGGATTTTCTATAATCTACAGTGTTTGGTAAGCTGTATCAGTCACTGAGACTCTGGAATGGTGCTCTGTTCCCAAACGTACTAACCAGCAAGACGATTGGTTTCCTGCTGACAATATCTGTTTAATTGAACTTTTCTTCAGAAGAGGGTTAAGTCATAACAGGTTCAGAGTGAGACCCTGGCCAAAACTTTGGCTTTTCAAATTTTATTTTCTTTAGTTCTTGCATTTAGATCCTTGCACAAGAAGCAAAGAGGACTTTGCCTATGTATATTTGGCAAAGACCTTGATTAAATGTAGCATGCCGTTATCCCTGGGGCACGTGCTAAATGCATAGGATGGGAAATTTGGATAGCTGTGTCAAAATCAATAGAAAGCCTCTGACTTCCATCAGCTGAGAATCTGGCTACAATTTTTTTTCTCTTAGTCTGATTCCTGAAAGGCAACTTGAAATATGATGGAAAGATGATTCTTTAAACGATGGGGTGTTCTGACAAAGAAATTTTGAGGCTGAACATTTCCAATCCAGAATGTCTGTTCTCATCAGGGAATCAGTGTACCTCTAAATCGAGAGAGAAAGTGTTTTCCCCTTCCAAGGAGTACCTTCGCTTGGGATAAACTAGATGTTAACCCTACTGTCATTCTCAGGTTAGGAATTCCTTCCTCAGCAGTTTATTGTTTTGAATTCAAGATGGTCATTATCAGCTTAAGGTCTGGGACTCAGGCTTTTTGGCTATGCTGCATGTCTTGCTGAGGGACTGGCAGGTGCTGATAGCTGATGTCTAGTCCTCCTCTGATGAGGAAGGTAGCCTAATACTGTTTTCTGATTCTCCCAACTTTGGTAGGTGGAGAAGAAGGCCAGAAGCGGAAAAAGAGCAAGCCAGAAGCATTCCCAACAGCTGAAGATATCTTTGCAAAGTTCCAGCACCTTTCTCACTTTGATCAGCACCAAGTCACATCTCAGGTATGAACTTTTCAAGACTGCTGTCCTTCTTGGGCCCTGACTGTGTCCCTTTGCGTTATCGAGAGCAGATTCCTGGAGGGAAAGGGAGATGGGCCTGCTGAGGGACTTCTGCAAGGGGAGATGGTACTGTGTGTTGTCTTGCAGGTATCTCGCAATGTCTTGGAACAGATCACCAGCTTTGCCTTGGGAATGTCATACCACCTGCCTCTGGTACAGCACGTGCAGTTCATATTTGACTTGATGGAGTATTCACTCAATATCAGTGGTCTTATTGACTTTGCCATCCAGGTAAGCGCAGCGTGCTCAGATGCTTCCTGGGGAGGGGTTCATCAGCCTGAAAGGCAGCAGATCTGTGCTGCGATAGTTGTGCTGCTCCTGGGATCACTAGTGACTCTCTGACCTGTGTCATGGAGGTGGTCAGATTGGAGGTGGTCATTGTGGTGCTCCTGGGCTGCAGCTGTTAGGAATAGGTTGTTTGTGGCAGATAGTCTTACATGTTCTGTTCTGAGGATTATTCTTCCAGAGGCTTCAGGGTTGTCTGCAAAGGACTTGCATTGCATCTCTGTCCCTGGCTGCAGCAAGGCCTTGTTCTGAGTGGGAAGGGAATTGTCTGTCTCTGGCAACTCTTCCACCTTGCTCCCCTGAAAGGATCCTTGGCACATGGCAGTGCAGGCTGCCTTCTGGATCCTGCTAAAATCCTGTTGCTGTTTCTGCAGCCTATGCCAGGTGTCTCTTGAAGCCTTGCTATGGTTGCTGATGGAATTGAGGCTGTTAGCCCTTAAAAAGGGAGCCAAGTGAGATTTATGCAGGACAGAATTACCAAACAAGCTGCCTGATACTATCTGTGGCCATATCCCAATTGCCTTCTGATACCCAAGCAGTGACAGCCCCTTGTACTGCCTGAGTGAGACATTGTGCCTAAGTACAGGGTGCCAGCTGTGCCAGGGGTACATCTCTAGGCAGAAAGTGCCTGCCGGTCCCTTTCCTGGCAGGTCCTATAGGCTGTGGGTGTGGTGTGCCTGCTCCATTTCTGACCGTACCTTACCCCTGTGGCTGTTGAAGGGTTTTTCTGTCATTGGGTGCAGTTGCTGAATGAACTGAGCGTGGTGGAGGCAGAACTGCTGTTGAAATCCTCCGACCTTGTTGGCAGCTACACCACCAGCTTGTGCCTGTGCATTGTGGCTGTGCTGCGGCACTACCACTCCTGCCTTATATTGAACCAGGACCAGATGGCTCAGGTCTTCGAAGGGTAAGGGAATCTTCCCCTCACTGTGTGGAAGGAAGCAATGTATCTTCTGGGGGCTTGTAAGGGGCAGGGATATATCTGTGTCCTTCCTAAAAGGCAGCAACTTTGTGCCTGAGGGTTCAGCTCACAGAATTTGTGGGGGATGGGATATGTTACCCCTGAGCACTGTTTCTGTGAGCTCAGGGAGATATCTATGTAATGAGGTTATTCCTTCAGATCTGTGTTGCTGCAGCATTTTTTTTGTCTCTATACAGTCTGTGTGGGGTGGTGAAACATGGCATGAACCGCTCAGATGGCTCCTCAGCAGAGCGCTGTATCCTGGCCTATCTCTACGACCTCTATACCTCCTGCAGTCACCTCAAAAGTAAATTTGGGGAGCTCTTTAGGTGAGTCTGAGGCAGGTGGGATGCAGTGGGTGCTGATCAGTATAGCACCTTGGCTTAAGCTTTGCTTGTGATCTTGTTTGATGGGATTGTCCCTGAGATCCTCTCAACGGGGCACTGAAGTCTTGGGACTAGTGCCTGTTTTACAGGCAGTAATGATGCAGTGTATAATCTTGACTCTTAGATTGTCAAGTTGTTTTTGGTAAATTGCCTTCAGTAGTTCTCTGCACCTCCACAGGTGTGTTCTTACCCTACTCCTAGAGGACAGAAGTAGAGAGGTCTGTTCCTACCAAACTCTGACTGAGCAGTTCATCCTAAAGGTTGTTCTCTGCTTGTGCTCAGCTCCCTAATAATCCTTGGACTGCTTCTGAACCTGCTCTGCTTGGTTCTGGGTTTGTTCCTGTGCTACTTTGCACTTCTTATCCACGTTCTACCCCTGTTGGCTCTTCAGGTTCTGCTCTGCTGATACTGCCCCCAGGCTCTGTCCTGTGGGCTTACTTTACTCTGTGGCCTTCTGCCCCTTGCAGTTCTTCTCTTGGGAACTGTGCCCCCACCAGCTCCCTGTGGAAGTCCTCCCTTAGTAACCCAGAGATGGAGTCCACAGAACTCCCTGGCTTTTTGCTTACATGATCCTGTGAAGGGGTAATTCTCCTGACAGCCCTGTTTTCCAGTACAGTTCTTCACTTTGTCTTCTCTCGCAGCCCCTGCTCCCTATTAGTGTTTCCAGTGCAGGCATGCCATAGGGACATATAACCCTCGGTGTTACCCCCCATTGAGGGGCTGTGAGACTGGCTTGTGCCTTGGTGTCAGCTGGCTAAACTCCTGGCTGCTGAGAGCCTTTGAAGTCTCTCTCTGGACTGAATTGAGAGCAAGAGGGAGTGCTGTGGTCACAGGTGCGTTGGAGTTTTTTGAAGGAGTCATCACACATACGGAAATGAGAAACCTGATGTTAGTCTAACTGAATTCCCAAAAGTTGTTCAGCAAGGCTTTAAAGTAAATGGCCACAGATAAAAGGGAGAATCTTCTAGCAGGCAAACAATAGGTTAGAGATGGACACAAGGGGTTGGGAAGGAGTTTGTATTTTGAGGGTGATCCCTCCCTGAGGAGTCTCATAGGACTCTGCTGGTGCTCGTGCTGTTCTACACATTGAAAGTTGTATGAGTGGTGATATCAAAACTTTTCGTATAACTGTTATTCATCATATAACAATAGACTGCAGATTGTTGTAGTAGGGCGCAGTGATGGTGACCAGGTGATAAACTGGCAGATGAAGTTTAGTGTTGTTAAACACAAAATAGTGCACATAGGATTCTTGTTCTTGTTCCCTTCCAAACTCTGGTTTAATGATGGATATATACTACTGGTTGGATAAAGGATCTTTGAGCTGCAACAGATACGTAATTAAAAATGTCATCATAGTGTTCAGTAACAGTCAAAAAGCAAATTAAATGTTAGGTATTGTTTGGAAAGGAATGAAGAACAGACCAGAGAGCATCATTAGGCCACCATTTAGGTCATGGTACAATTGTGCTTTGTGGTTTGGGACAACAGACTCCAAAAAGCATGTAGTGCAGTTAGGCCCAAAGGAGGGTGAGTGGCTAGACGACCGGAGGTTTGGAATGACTTACTTATGAGGAACTGAATCTTCTCCCCACAGAAGAGGAGGACTGAGGGGGAATGATAGAAGTTTGTAAAGTTCTGGTTGATACGGAAAATAAACCGAATGTTCATGTCTTACAATACAAGCACAGAAAGGAATGAATAGAAAATAACAAATGGTAGGTTCAGAACAAAAGAATAAAATTCATAGCTCTCATAGTTAACACGGAACTCATTCCATGTTGTGAACATCAAGAATCTACTGGATTCAAAAAGTAGGTGGACAAACTTGCAGGAGGAAAATCTGTTGAGGAGAGCATTATCTTTAACTCTGAAAATCTGTGAGCCCTAAGTTACAGCAGGGTGGGGAAGGATGCTGGAGCATTATTGCCACATGCCTGCCTTGCTCTTAAACTCTTCCCTGGGCATCAACTGTTCTGACACCAAGGGCTGAGCTAGGAGTTTTCCTGGTCTGATCTGGAATAGGCATTCCCATGCTATGTACACTGAGCCCACAGGTAACTTTCAGGTGCTTTCACAACAAAGAACCAGCTTCACTCTTTTGGGAGAGTCTTTGTTGGTACACAGTGATCTTGAGTTTCCACATGTTCTTGCCCAGGGAGGACTTGTCTTGCACAGGATTGCTTTGCTTGTCAGAGTTCAGTGGAAGCTTAGTTTTTTGTGTTCCTAATCTCCTTCCTGTCCTGTTTAGTGACTTCTGCTCCAAAGTGAAGAACACAATCTACTGCAATGTTGAGCCATCTGACTCCAACATGCTATGGGAACCAGAGTTCATGATTGACACTATTGAAAATCCATCTGCACATAACTTTACATACACCAACCTGGGCAAGAGCCTCAATGAAAACCCAGCCAACCGCTACAGTTTTGTCTGTAATGCACTTATGCATGTGTGTGTGGGACACCACGATCCAGACAGGTGAGAGGCAGAACTTTCATGGTTCTACTGAGATAATAAAATCTTTAGGTGAGGCCTGTAGCCAGTAGCCAGAAAGCCAGTAGGCATTCCTTGGCTGTCTTGGGGTGTGAGGAAGGAGGAGCCAAGGCTGGGGTCCCTTAGAGAATCACTGACCTGATGGCGTGCATGAGTAGCAAAGTTGACCCTCTGCTTTTTTCATTATTTAACAGGGTGAACGACATTGCTATCCTGTGTGCTGAGCTAACTGGCTACTGCAAGTCTCTAAGTGCCGAGTGGCTGGGTGTGCTCAAAGCTTTGTGCTGTTCCTCTAATAACGGGACCTGTGGCTTCAATGATCTCCTCTGCAATGTTGATGCAAGTGCAAACATTCAAAAGGGGAAAAGGAATTGAAGCAGGAGTGGAGGGATCCCTTGGGAGAAGGCAGAAATGAACAAGGGATGGAGGCTTTGTCTTCTGAGGACAGGGGAAAGGCTTTGAATACCGGGGCTACCTTTTGGTGTTTGTTGCAGCCTGGGCTGATCATGGACATTGACCTGGGGTTATGGGTCCTTCTACCCCCCAGCTTCTAGGCAAGCTGAGGAACTGCTGACAGAGGGAATGAGGCAGAGGCTGTTGTGATCACTGGCTGGTCTCCTCTCTTCCAGGTCAGTGACTTATCTTTCCATGATTCCTTGGCCACCTTTGTTGCCATTCTCATTGCCCGTCAGTGCTTGCTGCTGGAGGACCTGATTCGCTGTGCTGCTATCCCCTCACTCCTCAATGCTGGTGAGTGCATCACTGCAGAAAGCTGGTCTTAGTCTCAGTTCTGGCCTAAAGGCCTGTGCTTAATGCATACTCCATGAACCCCATAGTTGTGAAACATGCCTCCAATACTACTTTTATAGTGTGGTACTTAAGAATTGAATGTTTTGCTTTAGAGGGTTTCTGGACTTTTGGTTTCTATCAAAAACTGGTTGTGCTAAGGTTTTTCAATGTCTTGCTCTCTGGAATTTGTGTGCAAGCTGAAATAAGCACAGAGAGATGTTATCAGCCACACTGTCCAACCAGTGTCCTCAGCTCTGAACTCCAGCAGTACGCCTCCCACTGCTGATATGGTTCAGCTTAGCATTTTGGCTAGAGCTGACTGATTGGGCCTACAGTGCCTGGGTCACTCTACCTTTACTCTGCCACCAGCCGTCCTAGCTTTGCTCTGGGGATTGCAGCATCCAGACTCTGACAGGGTGAAGCTGGGAAGGTGGAGCAAGCAGGATGCAGTGCATGTCATTGGGGATAATACTGATGGATTTGCTCACTTGCATGTTAATTGCTGCACATGCTCCATATTTGTAAATACAATAAGGCTGTTGCAGCTTCTCAACTGGCTGCTCCAGGGCACTGCACTGTGAATAGCTTTTGGATTGAGAGTCAGCTGTCCCAGTGCTTAAGAAGTCTTGGCTGACTGTTTTCTTTACATAGCCTGCAGTGAACAGGACTCGGAACCAGGAGCACGTTTGACCTGCCGGATTTTACTCCATCTGTTTAAGACTCCACAGCTGAACCCATGCCAGCAAGATGGCAGTAAGTGAATGAAAGTAGAGCCTTTCTTTATTGTGAAAGTACTGAGGCTCTTGCACCCCAAGAAAAGAGATACTGAACCCTATGATTAGGGATCATGACCTGCTTGCTTTGAATAAAGCAGGCGAAGCCTGATACACTGCTTTCTGCAGAGGACAAAGAACAATATCTTTTCATTTATGTCACACCATGGTAGCCAGGCATGTTGGGGAGGAGGCCCTTGGAGACAGGAAACCAGCCAGTAGAGGTGGCCTTGCCGTCACTAAGCCATTAGAGTAATGATCACTTCTTTTTTTATGTCTAGAGCTTTGTATAGCCTCTTAACTTGCTGCCAGAAGCTGCTATTTTACAGTACTCCCTTTTTGTCTGACGATGGAAACAGTCCAGGAAGCTCTTTTCTTGGCTCCTCATCAGTATCCTGATAGCTCAGATCTCTAAACCCAGCCTGTATTCTAGGTTAGGGTACTGTTGGAGCTTGGAGTTCATGACGGTTCATGACACTGCTCCCCATTTGGATTTCATGGTTCAGTTGTCACAGTGTGATTGTGATACTTAATTAAATTGACTCCATGTTACAGTTGGGAAAAGGACTAGCCTCAGGATTCTCTGAGCTGGATTCTATGGTACTGGCTGGCACATAATTCAGTCAGCTCTGGAGCCTGTGCCTTTCTCTCTTGCTGGGTATTGCCCTTCTCCATTGTCCTCTTTGCAGACAAACCCACGGTGGGAATTCGCTCTTCCTGTGACCGTCACTTACTGGCAGCTTCCCAGAATCGTATTGTGGATGGAGCTGTCTTTGCAGTGCTGAAGGCTGTCTTTGTTCTGGGTGTGTACCTGTGTTAGCCTGAACCTGTAAGAATGTATTTTAGGGAGGTGGGAGAAAGACACTGTATTGCATGTGTTGGCTGTACAGAAGCCAGAGGAAGATGATCTGTTTTGGTGGATATATGGCTTGTCTGAAGCCTTTTGGTTGAGCTGTAAACATGCTTTGTATCTCTTAGCTGCAGAGAGATCACTGATCGCAGAGAGAGTTTACAAAAGCTCAAGATGTTTTGTGGGTCAGGCTTTGGGTTTAGCATTGATGATTAACTGACACTTGTGCTTTCCTTGTAGGAGATGCAGAACTGAAAGGCTCTGGCTTTTCCCACCCTGGAGGTGTCGATGATCTCATGGATGATGAGCTGGGCACCAGGAAGGCCGGTGGTAGGGTAGTAACTGTAGAAACAGCTAGCTTGGATATTTATGCCAAGTATGTACTAAGGAGTATATGTCAACAGGTGAGTCTGTCCCATCTCTAGGTTTGTCCTTATCCCTTCTGCAGACAGGTGTATCACATATGACTTTCTGCAGATTGGGTTTGGTGGGTATTTCTTTGAAAGATCAGTAAAGAACCTGCGATGGTTCTGCCACGTGATGGCGCTAAGGATTGCTCACCATTAACAAAAAATAGAGAGGCAAACAGTTTATCAAGAATTAGGTGTTGCAGTATGCAGGGACTGCACATCCCCATTGCTTTGGCAACAGCACAGGGCTCATGTCCAAGGAGGGGAGTGCTGGGAGTGGTTTGCTGAGATGTGTGCTGGAGGCAAAGAAGATAAGCATGAGAAAGCTTGTGGAAGTGATAAATGGTGTCTTTCAGAATGCAGCTTAAGTGTTGCTTTGCAGCTTGGCTGTTAATGTATCCCTGGGCTTTGTAGTGCCCTGTTTAGTTAATTAAAGGAACAACAACAAAAATCTTTTGCTTAGCCTAATCTGACAGCACTAGTATTTCTGTTCCTTTGTGGAAAATTGACATTTGAAGAACTGAAACCTGTCTAATAAGGTACTTAGTTGCAGAGTGGAGTGGCTGTTACCACTACTGTATGAAAATGGGTGTTGAAGGGTGTCTTTGGCCTTGGTTGCAAATTTATTCTGTTAACAGGAAAGATGCAGAATTACAATTTGAAACCTGTATTCTATATTACTAATGTGTACACACAACACATTAGTGCTGTGTTGTCCTCGTGCTTTGTGATGCTGTTGTTTATTAATTGGGTCACTATATAGCAATGTTACCAGCCTGCTAAAGAAGAATTGGAGCCACCTATTTATGAGCATAAATTCAACGTACTTGGTGTTACTGAGACCTGACTGTAGCATTGACAGAAGTAGATATTTCCTTGCTGGTCCCAGTCTACGTAGGAAGGACTCACAGTAAGTAGAGAGCGTGTGTGTGTACAGGAGGGAGTAGCAGTGTCGGATATCACTACTCATACCAATTGTTGGCAGCACTGATTATGTAGAAGTGAGCATTCCAATAGACACCAGTGAGTACCACCAGATTGTGCCAGAGCTCCTGCAGGGTTCCTGCAGCTATAAAGGGCTGCTAAAATGATGTGTGTAATATTAGCACCTCCAGCGTGAGCGGTGGATGCTGCAGAACTTGCACTATAAATTTTCAAATGTCTGTAGAATGCCTTAAACTATAGGTTGTGATTTTTCTTCATCATGAGGGGGTGGGGAAGAGGAGCAGATTATAGAATTAAGTTAAAGGTTTCTTAGGTGCAAATGATTATGATGTAGTTGCTGGTCTTCCCTTTAGCCTGTTTAAATTAATAAATGTAATTTAAAAATGGCGTTTTGGAAAGGCCAAAATGGCCTTTTGAAAAGGTTAATTTCATAGAGTTGTGATAAACCACAGTGGGAACCAAGAGGGAGGCTTGAGTCAAAGGTGCTAACCTGAATCTGGTGACTGGGATGGTGGAGTTGTCCATAGCGCTTGGAAAACGTGTTCATAGTGCTCTCCTGTGAAGAGGCAGATGAGGGGCTCTGTTTCAGTAACATGAAGCCTGCGGAGGCAGCTGTTTTGTAAAGAATTGTTGCAGAGAGAGAGAGAGAGGGGCTAGAAGTCCCTCAAGGTTGAAGATGGCAGTTGACTTCATACTTATTTGTGAGATTATACCAATAAAGTGGATAAGAGACAAAGTCTGAATTCTTGTAGGAAGCTGAGCAAGTGACAAAAATGGTCTTCCCAAGGACATGCATATTACGTGTGCAAGGAAGAGAAGTTTCAAAGATTATGATGTAGCGACACTGAAGGGGAGAAATGCAATAGGCATTGGAGAAATCACCAGATCACATGTATTGGCAAAGTGGAAACTTCATCTGGGATGAAGATCTAGGCTGTGGTTTCACAAGGATTTCAAAGCAGAGATTTAGCCTTTCCAATCTTTGTGCTCTACTTAGTGCTTAGAGTGCTGTCTGCTGCTGAGAGGGACTGTTCCCAGCTTTCTAGTCTTAGCACCAGCACCTGTGCTTCACGAACTGGATCCTCATCTCTTCTCCTCTGGTTGTCACTTCTCAGTGGAAGAATTCTCTGATCAGGCTTGCTCTGCAGCTGCAGAAGTGCCTATATAGCAGTCCTCTGTAGATTTTAATTTCATGAATTTGCCTAATTGATTTTCAATATGAAAAAAATCCTGCAGTAACAAATGCTGCAGTTTAGCTGTAAATTATGTGAAGAAGCACCTACCTCATGTTTGTTTTGGAAACTGCTGCCTTTATTATTATGATACATTTAGGGACCACCAACTGAAATTGAGAGGCTGACAGTAACAGTTTTTTGTCTACCTTCTGTACATGATTTGTGACTTTATAAATGGCTTGCATCCAGTCAGTTGTTTCCCCTTCCAGGCTTTGAGAAAGTCATTGGTTTTTGCTAAGGATGGCAGTGTGTTTTCCATCACTATTTGAAAATTAAGGGGTGTGCTTTTCCCTAAGACATGTTCTAGTTTAGCCTTAGCTGTAGCCCTGAATTATTTAATTTAGGACAGCTTCAGGGCTTTGTTGTGCAGGAAATAGACCAAATAATTTTAAGTGATCCCTTCTGATCTTTTGAGCCCAAGCGGCAGTGTTGATGGAGCCTGGGCATGGCAGTGACTGTGTTACTGTTAAATGAGACCAATATTTTATCAAAAGAAACAGCAGCTACTGTGTTTCACCACTGCTGACTTGTCAAAGTTGATGTTTCCTCTGTTGTGATTGCTGTGCTGTGCCTGACGCCTGCTGAATCAGGATAGTACAGCTCATGAAGAGAAATTATTATCAGGCGTAACTGCGTACTAATAAGGTTTCTATGAATTTGACATGTTCCCTGCATCTCTCCAAGGTTGAAAGCAGGGGTGCTGGTTTGGAATCAGACATCAGTTTGACTGTGCTGACTCTGCCTTTGTCTTGCAGGAGTGGGTAGGTGAGCGATGTCTGAAGTCCCTCTGTGAAGACAGCAATGACTTGCAGGATCCTGTCCTGAGCAGCACACAGGCCCAGAGGCTGATGCAGCTGATTTGTTATCCACACCGGCTGCTGGACAATGAGGAAGGAGAAAATCCTCAACGGCAGAGGATTAAACGCATCTTACAGGTGCAGGCTCCTGGCAGAATCTAAGAGTGTCCTAGTAATTTTCTAATGTAGTGTTAGAGTGGGGTTGTCAAAAATGGGGTTGTCAAATGTCCCCATTATCATGGGAGCTGAGGGTGTGGGTTGACGTAGTTTGAACTGAGATAAGGACTCATATGAAGTATGTGTGCATGTGTTGCAGAATCTGGACCAGTGGACCATGAGGCAGTCCTCGCTAGAGCTGCAGCTCATGATTAAGCAGACGGCAAATAACGTGAGTTTCTGCTCAGAGGAACCATACAGGGATGTGTGTTGCCAGTGTTGAAGTGGCTGCTTGTGAGGTGGTGGGGAGGTGGCCTGGCAGAAGTGGGAATAGGGAGAAAGTAAACAGAGAGGGAGTCAGGCTTGTGAAAGCTAAGCATGAGAAGGATGCAATGAGTCTGAGACCCAAAGAGCAGCAGCCGTGGGGGAGTTGGCAAACTGGGTTTGTACTGAGTTGTGTTGAAATGTGCAAGCCCTGTCAGTGGGTGCTCTCAGAGAAGGACTTGGCTGTCTTTTCTTCCCTATCTCCAGGAGATGAACTCCTTGTTAGAAAATATAGCTAAGGCCACCATTGAGGTATTCCAGCAGTCAGCAGAGACCAGCTCTGCTAGCTCTGCTGGCAATGGAGTCAACAGTATCAGTAGCTCAGCAAGTGCTACGCCTGCCAGCAACAAATCCAAACCCATCCTCAGGTAGGTGTAGTCCCAGCATGCAGCTGCCTCGTAGACAAGTTTGAATCATAGGCTGGATTGCAAACTGCTTTTCTCTCCTGTGTTGTCACAGCTCCCTGGAGAGATCAGGAGTGTGGCTGGTGGCCCCTCTGATTGCCAAGCTTCCAACATCAGTGCAGGGCCATGTGCTGAAAGCTGCTGGAGAAGAACTGGAGAAAGGACAACATCTGGGGTCATCATCCCGCAAAGAGCGGGACCGCCAGAAGCAGAAGAGGTGAGTCCTGGGGAAAGGGCAGGCAATGCTCGCTGTGCTGATCCCCCAGCTTGGAAGTATAGCTCCATCTCGGTTCTCTCTGCAGCATGTCCCTCCTGAGCCAACAGCCATTTCTGTCACTGGTGCTAACATGCTTGAAAGGACAGGATGAGCAGCGGGAAGGCCTCCTCACCTCTCTGTACAGTCAGGTCCAGCAGGTAGGTGTCTTGCTTCTCCCCTCACTTTCCTCAAGGGCTCGCTCCTCCAGCAGGCAGGCTATTGGGCACGTCCTTGGGGATGTTGTCTGTCTGATTATATGCTCAATAAGGCAAAGATCTTACCCTGGTTGGTATAGGGTGCTTGAGCTGATCATCTCTGAGTGACTGGACAGGGAGCAGTACAAGCTGCTCTGTGTAAACTTCAGTGTACAGCTTGTGAGGTCTGTTCTCTCTTCTAAATTTCTTAGATTGTTACAAATTGGCGGGAAGATCAGTACCAAGATGACTGCAAAGCCAAACAGCTGATGCATGAGGCCCTGAAACTACGGCTGAATTTGGTGAGCAGTTGCAGAAAAAGAGCTTAGCCATATGGGGTGAAGAGTTGTCTGCCTTTTTTCCTTTTTTTGGAACACGCACATACTGGAGGGGCTATATATGTCCTGAGGCAAGGAAGTAGGAGAGGCACTTGTATTGCTTCTGGGTCTTGAGCCCTGAGTGGGATAGGGTGCATGGAAAAACTCCCTTCCTGTATTTCACCAGGATGAAATCCACAGCCTTGGTCTCTGTTTTGGAGATGTACCTTCTCATTTCAATGCTTTCGCAGTCCACAGCACTACTATTTGCATCTGAGGTTTGTCCTGCTGACTGCAGTCTCCTTCAGCTCTCAGTAGGAGTTGCTGTAGCACAGAAGCTGCTCTGGTTTAGGCTCATTTCTCACTTTTAAATCTTAGTGTTTCTTCATGGTGTCCTTGTGATTAAACTACTTTTCTCTGCTAGGTGGGGGGAATGTTTGATACAGTTCAACGCAGTACACAGCAGACGACTGAATGGGCTGTGCTTCTCCTGGACATCATCAGCAGTGGCACTGTGGACATGCAGTCAAACAAGTAACTTTCTGGCTGACTTCTGATCCATACACTTCCCAAGGGAGGCAGTCGTTAGCATGGCCCCTTTTCTCATGTGAGCTAGCTGTCTCTCTAGACGATCTGTCAGAAGTACTGTGACAGCTGAAGGAGACTTTGGAATAATAGCAGGCTACAACCTAGGTCCTAGTATCCCAGTGCAGCCTGACATATCCAGAGCAAACTTGGCTTTCCAGATGCAGAGAGATAAGCAGGGGAGAGCTGAGTCTGGACCTGCTTTTTGGAGAAGCTGAATGGATAGACAGAAGGCCAGTCTTAATCTGTGATACTGCACTTGAGTCAAGTGTGAACACCCTGTGGTGTATAAGCAAAAGGAGGATTAGTCTGGGAGGTTAGTCTGAAGAGCACTTGGCACTTCTGACTGTAGACAGTACTCTTGGCAATCTAATGTTTGGTGTTACTATGATGGCAGAGGCTTTATATCTGCTTCTCAGGTGACTTTGACCTTTCTGCTCTGACCAACAGTGAGCTCTTCACCACCGTATTGGACATGCTGAGTGTTCTTATCAATGGCACCCTGGCTGCTGATATGTCCAGCATTTCTCAGGGCAGCATGGAGGAGAACAAGCGGGCATACATGAATCTTGTCAAGAAACTCAGGGTGAGGGACACCAGGCCCTGTATGGGGAGCAGTGCGTGCTGTGTCGTGGTTGTCCAACTATGCAGATTTATCTGTGTCTCACAAATGGTGCTTGTCCTGTTGCTGCTATTCAGATGAAACTGTGAGGGTGGCCCCAATGGCTCTGTAGGGCTGAAGGGTGCAAAGGTGAGAGGTAATGAAGGGATGAAGGTTGACACCAGAAGAGGCACAGGTGGGCTTTGGATGATTTTTCCTGAGCGATTCTTCAAGTCTTCTCTATTCCACTTGTACAGAAAGAGCTGGGGGACCGGCAATCTGACAGCCTGGAGAAGGTTCGACAGTTACTGCCACTTCCCAAACAAACCCGAGATGTCATCACCTGTGAACCTCAGGGATCCCTCATTGACACCAAAGGCAATAAAATAGCTGGATTTGACTCCATCTTCAAGAAGGAGGTAAGTGAAGCTTTTTTGTCTGCCTCACAGCTCCTGAGTGCAGGAGCTTTGTCCTCTGATGCCTTGAGTCTACACAGCTTGGGAGGCATCTGTATGCAGCGCTGTATTGCCTGCTGAGCTTGAAGTGGCTGGCTGCACGCAGACAAGCTTGGCCATCTCCAAAAAGGGCAAAGCTGGGTGTTAATGCTGGGCAACGCACGCTGCTATGGCCTGAGAAGTTATTTAAGCTTTGGTTTTGTACTTATGGCTATATAAAGCATAAAGAGAAACTCATAATCCCTGTCATGTGAGTTACTGGGCAATGCCAGTGTGCAGAAGACTGGCAGAGATGGGATGAAGGAGACTGGCAGTTGTTGATGAAGGCCTTTAGAAATTACTGCTTTGCCACGTGGAAGAGCAGGGCCCACTAGTAAGGGCTCAGGCTGTTTACTGGGACATGTGGAGTAGAGCCTGAAGAAAGCATAGAGTTTCCTGTACCCTTGTAGGAGAAACAACAGGGACTTGGAGGTTCTTATCTCTTTTGCTTTAAAGGGTTTGCAAGTCTCTACAAAGCAGAAGATTTCCCCTTGGGATCTGTTTGAGGGCTTAAAGCACTCAGCCCCCCTGTCCTGGGGATGGTTTGGGACAGTCCGGGTGGATCGCAAGGTGTCTAGATTTGAGGAGCAGCAGAGGCTTCTTCTGTACCACACGCATTTGAAACCCAAGCCCCGCAGTTACTACCTGGAGCCATTGCCGCTGCCCCCTGAAGAGGAAGAGCCTCCTACACCTGTGGCTTTAGAACCAGAGAAGAAAGCTGCAGAACCAGCCAAGGCTGATAAAACAAGCTCCAATCCTGCCACCTCTACTGAAGAACGCAAGAAGAAACAGAGCAAAACCAAGAAACGCAACCAATCTGCCAGCAAAACTGAGGTAACTGACTGCCCAACAGCTATGGATCTCCCGTATCCACCCCTCCTAGTCACAGAGCACTCCCTTGAGCCTTCCTGAGGAGCCTGAGAGTGGTGTAATGGTGAAGATGGGATGTGTTTCCTCTCAGCTGAGAGTGCTGGAGCTCTATCCTGTTCTCTCTAGCCTGGGGCAGGGCAAACATTTTCTTAATCCCTGATGGGAGGGAAGGAGACTCCCCAGCTCAGATAGCATCCCAGGCTTTCTCCTGTGGACTTTGCAATGCTTTCATACTCTTCAGCCATTCATGAATTCCCAGTGCACATTGATCTTTCTTACTCCTTCTTTGTCTTTGCAGGATTTTGTGTTGGGCCCTAGCCGAGGGGTTTCATACGGAGTTGGTATGCCTACAGATCTCTTGCATCACCAGTCAGGAAGCACTATGTCGAGGCTGGCATATGGACAATCACCAGTGGGTCTCTATGCCCAGAACCAGCCTCTTCCAGCAGGTAGGCACACAGGAGCGGTGAGCATATTGCACCTTTCTGGGAACCTCTTGTAAGAACCCCTTCTGTGAGTTGGTCCTATGCAGGCCCCTACGCTTTCCCCTTTTGCCTGTCGTGGGTCTAGGTACAGTGATGAACAGTCATTCTGGAGCTACAAGGCTCAGCAATAGCATGTGACTAGTCAGCCTGTTTCTCTTCCTCTTGCAGGTGGCCCTCGCCTGGATACGTCCTACAGACCTGTACGCATGCCACTGGGGAAACTTGTTCAGAGTCGTCCTCCCTATAGTGGTGTGCTGCCTCCAGGGATGGGGAGCATGATGGGCATTGACCCCTCCTACAAGCCAGCAGTGTACAGACAGCAGCCTCCAGTGTCCCAGGGACAGATACTGAGGCAGCAGCTTCAAGCAAAGTTGGTAAGTCAGAGCTGTGCTCTTGCTGTTGCTGGACCCCACAGTACAGCAAGCCCAAGCTGTTTGCTGGGGCTATCCCTTCTAGCCAGAAGTTTCCAACCCTGTCTCTGTTTCTGCCCTGGAAAGATGTTGCCTCTTGTGTCTATTCCTCTGGTGCAGCACTGTGTTTGCCACCTGCTTTGTGGGCCCATGTCACTGACAGTTGGTGGAGGCTGTCAGTGAGGTGCACTGAGGTATCTGTGGCTGTTGGGCAGTGAGAGGGGCACATCTTGGCTGTGGGGTGGTAGGGATATTAGTTGCCTATTTGTCCCAAGTCGGGGTGAGGCAGAAGTCACTAGCATCTGCATGCTGTGCAGCAGCCTTGTAGATTTAGCAGTGAAGCTACTTGTCTGGTTTGGTGGGAGCTGCCGAGAAGAGAGCAACAGTGTCCTGCCCTTTGGAGATGTTGAAAAAAGTGTTTCTCTGTTGCATTCCAGCAGGGTCAAGGCATAATGGGACAGCAGCCTGTGCGCCAGATGGCTCCAACCCCATCCTATGGAGCACTGCAGCCCTCCCAGGTAAGTGGCAGTTACCGCAGGTAACACTGGAATCTGGCTCCAGCACAGGGCAGCATCTTTGTTTCTGCTGCTAAAGCCTGAAATCTCTTGGCTCTTCTCACTCCTCACTTACTGGACAGCATGAATCCGAATTCCAGAGATGAGCAGCCTTGTGACAGTATTTACAAGAGACTGATGTCCTGTGTTCCAAATTCTCTTTTGTACCTTACCCCACGACTGATAAAGGCTTTTTGTTTCATTTCAGGGTTACACATCTTATGTCTCCCACATAGGCCTTCAGCAGCACCCCTCCCAGTCAGGCACAATGGTACCTCCTACCTATACTGGCCAGCCCTATCAGAATTCCCACCCCAGCTCTAATCCTGCCCTGGTGGATCCTGTTAGACAGATGCAGCAGAGACCAAGTGGCTATGTACACCAGCAGGCCCCTGGCTATGGGCACACCTTGGGCAACGCACAGAGGTACCTCCTACCCTACTGGATGTTAATAAGCTGTATTTCATTAAGGCCTTCCCTGCTCTGCTTACAGAACCCTAACAGCAATCTGTGAAAATCCTGTTCTCCGTGCTGTGTTATACAGCATCTGAGTCCTTTGCACCTTCAGGGGAACATCTTTATCCAACTTTCAGTCCTGGGAAGAAACAGAGAGACAAGATGAAATTCAGAGATGCTATTTGCAGGCAGGAGACAGTGTTACCAGCCAGAGAAAGATGGAATTGGGAAGTATGAGAAAAATGAACTGGGAAAGTCATAGTTTTGGTTTTAAATCTAACCAGCAGATCACCATCAGAGGGCTAGATCTGGGATTTCCACTGCTCCTGAGCAGGTATAAATCCAGCAGGGAAATCATGCAGAACCAGTGGGCTGAGGACTGTTACTTAGGGCTTCTAGAAAAACAGGTTGGATGAAACCCTTGAGAGGCCCTGGTGTCCCTCACCTTTCTGCAGAGAGGCAGCATGGATTGCAAGGGGCTGTTTGGGCTGTCTGTCTTGTTGATGGCAGAAGTTGGGTTTGGATTAAAGAAGCTGGCTGCCCATGAATCTTTTCCTCCATGAGCTTGTCTTTTTCTCTTGCAGGTTTCCTCACCAGTCAATACAGCAGGCCCCCATGATGAGTGGGATGAACCATTTGGGTCCACAAGGAGTCCCCTCAGGAATTCGACCCAGCCAGATACTGCCTGACCAGCAGCAGCAGCAGTACCTGAGGCAGCAGCAGCAACAGCAGCAGCAGATGCTGAGGGTGAGTGGTTGCTGACAAGAGGAAGGCTGCTGGAGCTGGAGGAGGCTTGCCCAGCACTGCTTACCTCTGTGTCAGCAACACTCTGGTCTGCCCCTCTGTGCCAGGAAGCATGTCAGCTCTGTTGGGGGCTGTCTATAATAATTTGCTAGGCAGTTCTCCCTTCCTTAGAGCTGGCCACTCCTGATGGAGACGCCTGCTGCGCTACCTTTTGCCAGCTAAAGGGAATTTAGGAGCAGTAAAGGTCTGTTTAATCCTCTGTGGCCTGCATCCCACCTCTTCCTGCTCCAGCTGAGCCCATAAGATTGTGCAGAAAGCTAGCTGTCTTAGAAGTGTTGTAGGAGCTAGAAACAAAGTGAAAATCCCCCTGCCCACACAAGAGCAGGTAGAGTTGTTCCTTACAAGATCATTTTTAGGGGCATATCTGCATTTTCACAAGATCAAAATAAGCATTGGTTGCAGTTTCCAATGGCAAGAAATCTGGTGTGAATCAGTCCATGTACTCCACAGCTAACAGCGGATGGTGAAACATTGATCCAAAGTAAGCTGTTAGACCCAACTCTCTAGGTTTGAAGAAGTTCACAGGCGTGTGTCAACAGACATGAGTATTCTATGGATTTGCATTATGGTCTTATGAATATTAAATACTTATATGATATACAGATATGAATGCATTTCTTGGAGTTACAGAAATGAATTGACAGAGAAACACAGAAATAGTTTGGGTGAATTGGTGAACCTTATGACAAGGCCTAGTAAACCTGTAGAATATGGGGAGACTTTATATGGCACAGAGTGCTGAGGCTTTGTGTTCTCAGAGGGGCCTGAGCGAGACAGCGCTTCCTGCAGAGAGCTGCAGTCAGCAGTATTTGAGAATTGCTGCCTTGCACTGGACAAGAGACTGCCTGTAGCATGGTCAGCAGCTTTTAGTCCTTTTGATGAGTAGCACCCCCTGACTATTCACTTGGTTTCTTTTAGCATTCTCCATCACTCGTATTTAGAAAAAGAACATGCCTCAGACAAATTGCTAGCACTTCTCCTAACTCAGTAACTTCATGTATACCTTCAGCTTTTAGCTGACATTGCTTGATTGCTTAAAAAAAAAAAAAAGTGGAGTGCCCAAAATCTCTGCTGTTACTGTGACTCCTGCTGTGTTATCAGAGGCATACCAGATGCAGAACAGACTCCTGGTGCTTGAGTTGACTGTCATGATGCAGGGGCTTGTAGAAACGATGGATGGCCTTTTGGTTTGTCTTGCATGGGTTGGTAGTCAACTGTTGCAAGAAGGCAGGGCATGAAATTGGGAGGGGTATTCTGACTCATTTATTCAGTCATCTGCTTTCTTGTGTACCCAGGTCATAGCATCCATTTCAAGAACTTAAGTGGCCAAACTGGATTCAAATGGAAGTTAGGAGGCTGTTGTAGAAACTCACTCCCTTTGGGTTGAATCCTTGATCCAAGCCTCAATGTGTTTGTGACAGGTTCTTGTATTCAATTATTGTCCACTGTGTTCTGTTGTTTACTGGCTCTTCTTTCTCTGTGATGTTTACCCAATGTATTCCTAGGGAGCACTTGCAGCTTCCATAGGTCAGGTTTTTCTTATCTCCTCTCATAAGATACTGTCCCTTCTGATTGTATTTTTGTCTGTTTTCTGAGTCTGTTCAAAGTTTGAACCTTATCCTTTTGCACCAGTGATTGGAACTGTACCTAGCATCACCATGTTGGTTTTTTTATGATAGCATTAGTAGTTTTCTGTTTCTGCTAGAAATTATTCTGTTGATCTAGAGTTCAAAACTACATTGGCAGAAGGGGAGAAATGTCTGAAAATTAGGAGAAATGAAAAAACCTTGAGATTTGTGGGTATATTCTGACTGTTCAACATGCTGAATATTCTTCTCACCGTAACTAGTTCTGTCAACATCTAGGTTGGAGCACTGCATCCAGTTTTATCTGCATCCTTTTACTGAAGTGCAACACCAGCTGGCATGAGTGGCAGAGAAGGGCAGCAAGATAGATCAAAGAGTTGGGGAACATGACTGAGAAGGAAAGGCTGAAATAGCTGGGCATCGAGTTAGAGAGGCAGAGACAGGAGGAGACATAAGTCTCAAAATTTTTTGTTTTCAAAAAAAGCCAAAAAACCCTTATCTATTCTTGTCCCTTGGCTTTGGGACAAGAAATGGCCTTAAATCATAACATGAGATTCACAGTAGAGATCAGGGAAAACTCCAGTAGTAGGAGTAACTGTGACCTGGAGTGGACTGTGTAGGGAGGTCATGCTCTGTTGCTACCTCTTGAAAAATTTTGAGAACAGGTCAGGCAAATACTCAGTGAAGTCAGTATTGCTGATCTTAACCAGGAGGCAAGAGATGAACCAGCCAACCTCTTGAGGTAGCTCTTAGTTGTTTTCTAGTCTTGTATCTTGTTTGCTCCTACTCATTCCCCAGCTGACCAGTAAACTTGTAGTTCTCTTCCTGCCATCTGTCAATACCTCATCCTTGTTAGATGAGAACCTTGTTACTGTCCCTGTATTTCTTGCCATTTCTCAGCCCGGGACAGGGTGCTGGTGAAATTTGGGTAATTTAGGTACCTGTAAGGAAAATGGTGTAAGAGGGTATGTTACTGCATGGAACATCCTTCCTCCTTCAGCCCTTCCTGTGCCCTGTTGCTGTGTGCATTGCCCAGATAGTTCCCTGATGGTCTCTTCTCTTTTGTCTTCACAGCAGCAGCAACAGCAGCAGCAGCAGCAACAGCAGCAGCAACAGCAGCAGCAGCAGCCGCAGCCGCCACAGCCGCCACAGCCGCAGCAGCAACCCCAGGTCTCCACAGTGCCTCAGCCGCAGGCGCAGGGCCAGCCCCCAGGGCTGGGCATGCAGGCTCTTCCCCCCCAGCAGCCCATTGTGAGTGTTCCCTCAGAGGCAGAGGGACATGATAGTCCACCACAAATCCAACGGTGCTCCACCTGCATCCCCCCTTCTCCCCTCCCCTGCGCTTCCCAGGACTTGTGTGAATGCCAAGGCTGCCAGCCAGGTGGTGTGGCTATAACTACATTTCTCTCTTTGCAGTTCCAGCGTCAGGGCCTTCAGCAGACACAGCAGCAGCAGCAAACAGCTGCTCTGGTTCGACAGCTTCAACAGCAGCTTTCCAGTAAGCCTTGGTGTTCTTGATCCTGTCCCTGGTCTTCTTCCTGCCGTTTTCTGTTGCAGGTACCCCGGTGTAGTGAAGCAAGGCCAAGCCAGACTGTCTTGTCTGAGGCCATAAATGATGCTGCCAGGGTGGTGGCATGAGGGCTTAGAGCTCCTGGCCCAAGGGGGCACAGCAGCAGGGCAGGCAGTGCTTGCCAGCTTGTGAGCAACCTTCCAGACCTTCCTTCTGCTGTCTGCAGAGGGACGAGGGAGCTGAGCCTTTGTAGGGGCTGCCATGCAGCTTCCCCAAAAGGACCCAGTCTGCAGCTTTAAAGCATTCAGAGGTATTTCCTCTGCTGCAGACCACCTCTGAGAGGCACAGGGAGGCTGTAATCCCTGGGGTGGATGACCAGTCCACTTGGTGGATGACCCATAGATACTGTGTTTGTGTTGTGATCAGGACAAGACTTCTTGGAGGCAGGGAGGGTACTCTGGGAAGTGTTGCTGCACGCTTGCTGTGTTTGCAGTGTTCTGTGGGCTTCTGTGGCTGCTGTCACAGACAGGGTAATGGCATAGATGGTGTTCAGTCTGGCACTGTATTCCTATAATCTGCATTGAACTACTGACTGGGGAATCTAGAAACAGAACCCACTGTGCTGTTCCCTTCTGAATGGCCTGCTGTTTTACTGTCACCTCACTGGCTTTTGTGCCATAAAAATGGCAGACATGCTACGAAATGCCCAGAAATGGACTGCACAGAAGTTTTAATGTGCTGTTTCCCACTAGCCTGATTGACAAACCACAAGTCTGTGCAAGGATCCCAGCCAGGACATTCAAGTGTAGGAAGACCTCATATAAGAATCTGAATATAGCAGAATAGCCATATTTTTGTATCCTGTCTGTACAGCAAACAGAGCTGTTTTATATGGAACAGATGTGTGGGTCCAATGCAGCCAATGTGTCAGCATGCAGCTTCCATGCTCCCTCACTGGGTTTGCATCAGTTCCACCAGGAACAGTCTGGAGTTCTTATTTGTAGTGTCTGGGATGGAGTGGAAGGCAGGACATAAACTAAGAACAGCCTGTAGGAGGGGGACAAGAATACTTTGGGCCCAGGATAGGCTGCGTTAGGAGGCTCCAGGGTATCCCTGAATGTACTATTGTCCAGCAGAGTTGAGGAGGAGAGCGGACTAGCCAGGTTACGCTGGTCTCCTTTACTTAGTCTGACTTAGGGTCAAACATGCTGATGGGGTTTCAGGAAAAAAACTACAGAATTTTATTAATCGGACAGTATCCAAGTATACTGTGAGCACTGTACATCACAAAACACCAGTCACGGCAGTTTGGGAGTTCATGAGGTTCTTGAATATAACTTTACCATGTTTCCTGCCCTTTTTGTGCCATCTGGAAGTCCTTTGGGCATATCCTTCATTTGTACTGAGATACTGACAGGGAGCCAGGATAGTTGTCTCTGAAACCTTCACTAACTCAGGTTTCTGAGTGTGCCTCAGGATGAGTGTTTGACACTAGCTTTCTGAGCAGCTTGTATGGCTGCAGGTGTTATGCAATCTTACAGGGCTGATTTTTCTTTCAAAATCAGAAATAATTCATCCATAAACTCATCCTAGCTGCCACCTTTCAGGGCTTTGTTATGGTGCACCAATTCCACCACAAGGGAGGGAGAGGTCTCCTCTGGAGAAGCTTCAGGATTGGGACTGGCACATATCTATCTCTTCAAAGAATGTGGGGTCCTGACTGTGCTGCTGCCTAAAGGTTCAGACAAATGAGCAGGGAGTGCCATAAAGGTTACATTTTTTCTTCTCAGCCTGCGACACACTCCTAATACTGTGCTGGTGATGTGGGGAGAGGGATCTCTTTTCTGAACCAGGCCTTGTGACTGTCTAACTCTGTCTTGACCTCAACAGATACACAGACACAGCAGAACAACAACCCATTTGGACGCTACTGATCTGTGGCACTTCAGCCTGATCCAGGAGGGAGACATCACTGTAGACTGGATACAGCCTTTTCAGCCTGACCCACAAACTGGGGCTGCCCCCAACCGCTGTCCTTGGGCCTGTGCCCCCAGTGCTGCTGCTGCCCGTCTCACAGGGAGATGCCAGGAGGATGGTTTTATTGTACAGAGAAAGTGTTTTTACTATCCAATTTCTACAAATGTTTATGGAGATCCCTTGTGGCTGGTAGTCTCCCTTCCCACTTTGGTTTCAGTTTTTACTCCGTTTTTAGTATTTTTGTTAAAATAATGATTAAGACATTGTAAAATTTTGTATCTTATTTATACCAGATGAACCCCGTACTGCAGACATTCTTGGATGAATACAGAGAGCTTACTTTGCAAAAGGAGTGTGTATTCAGAGCCTGCCTCTCCTCCTCAGCGCTCCTCCCAGTACAGCCCAGCAGCAGATCTACACATGGTCTTCATCTCTTTCTCAGTAGAACTAATGTCTGCATTTTCAGCTTTTGTGAATGGCTAAACAATTTGGTTTGGGAAAGAAAGCCCTTCTTCCCTGTTTGTTTCATAAGCTGGTGTTCACAATGCTTGCAAGGGTTTTTGCGAGCTTTGTAGGATTTTTATGTTGATTAAGAGCTTTATGAGTAGCCTGTGGCACGTTCCACCAGGACAGAGGTATAAAGCAAAGGGGGAGTTATTGCAGGGTAATTCTGAGCCTTAACAAGCTCAGCTTCCCAGCCACAGCAGTAACTGAGATGCTCAAGCTAGTACCTCTGCAGTCTACGAGGAGCTGCAGACTGAGCGCACTCACAACACTACTTCTCCTTGCAGCACAGTTTTGCTGATAAGCACCAAGGCTCCTCTGCTAGCTCCTTCCTGACAGCCACAGTGCTTTCTTTGATGGGTAACATGCTGCGTTCTCAACTTTTGACTTGGCTAATGCAGCCTGCTGGCATGGAGTCTCATCTCTGTAGCAGGCTGCTTTAGCTTAGTGCTCTCCATTCCTGCTGTCTGTTGAACCTGGAAACTGCCCTCACCAGCACCTTTCTTCTCTCTTTGGTTCTTTCTCAGCAACTTGCTTGTGGACCATTTGACCTCTGGTTCCCTCTGGTAGCTTTTCTTGACCAATGTCTTCCTTCTGTCCCATCTGTGTGGGGTAGGGTGAGGCTCACAGGGACTGATGGAAGAGCTGCACTTGATCTTAATCTAAGGGCAAATAAACAGTTCTGTAGGGTAGGCCATAGCAAGAAGGCAAGCTTAGGGAGTGGAATGAGGGATGTTGAGGGATGTTGGGGCTGTAGCCCTCAGCTCAGACTACTGTGAGGGATGTCAGTGACCTAGGGCAGTGCCCCCTGTGGTGGCTGATGAGCCTGTCTGCTGCCCCAAGAACTGGAGCTGAGCCCTTTCCTCCTGGGGAGCAGGCATGTGGCTGCTTTCAGGGGGCCAGCTGTGGGGATGCCTGGCACCATGCCCACCCTATGCCCTGCTCATCCCCAAAGGGCACTGCTCTTGCACCTGCACCAGGCTCCTGCCGTGTTGTTGCAGGTGGGTTGGAAGGTGTTGCTGGCCAGGCCTGGTGGAGACTGACTCCCTCATTTATGAGGACAGATATGTGTGCAGGGCTGCTTCCTCTGTGCATCCCTGCTTGTCCCCTTCCACGAGGATCAGGCTGGGGAGCAGCCTTGAGCTGGCTGTTAGGAGCAGCCTGTCTCGTCCCCCATCCCCTCATGCCCCCCCGGGGGGGGGGGGGGGCGGTGCTAGGGGCTCTGCTTACCCACAGCCTGTGCTGGGTGACCCCGGAGGTGGAAGCCTTGCTCATGGCCATGGCTGTGACAGCTGGCCCCTGCTCTGAGGGACCCACGGCTGGGGCAGGAGGGGGCTGGGGTGTGGGCAGGGATTGCCCCAGGGCCAGCAGAGCCACAGCCTGGGGGAGCTGGGCACTGTCTCCACGGCCGGCGGCCACCTCCTCTACCGGCCATGGGAGGTAGCTGAGCCTGCGCCAAGTGGCATCTTGAACGCTGCCTTCTGCATCGCTGCCGTGCCGGAGGTGGGAGGTGGGCGGCTCTCTGCAGCAGCCGGAGCGGGGCGGGGGAAGGCAGCACGGCCATGGGCGGCTCTGGGCAGGGGTGCCACTTGCATGGTGGCTGTGGCAGTGTTGGGGGTGCTGCAGCAGGAGAGCACAGAGTCGGGTGCTGACCTCCTGCTTTGTGCCCTTCAGTGCCCCAGGGATCTGGTGAAAGTGCCCTAGGGACCACCCTGCCTCCCTCTGGGAAAGGGGGTGACTTGTGCCTCCCTGAGCCAGATGCCTGCTGCCAGGGCACCCTGCTTTATTGCATGGCCCAGCAACTGGGCTGCCCCTGCTCTTTCCTCCCGCAAAAGGTTACCCCCAGCTGTGCCAGCTGCTTGGCAGGCTGGGTCTGCGTGGGATGAGCAGGACTCCAGAGCTCCATTGTGGTGATGGACCCAGGGCTGCCAGTATCCAAGACCCTCTGGCTGCCCAGAGGTGTCCAGTGGGTGCAGGAGGCTGCGGGGGAATGTGGGGATTGGGGCAAGACCTGGTCACGGCACAGGGCATGTTTGGTGCCCAGCCTGGGTGCGTGCCTTCCAGCTGCCACTGCTGTGCTGCACGCTAGCACTGGCCACGGTGGTTTTAAGCAGGTCTGACAGCTTCCAGCCCTTCTCCTTCTCTGAGTTGTGGCTAAATGCTGCTTGTGACAGAGCTAGAGGCAACCAGAGGAATTTTATTACACACTGCCCATTGAGTAACGCACACAGCTGCCCTGCTGTGGCCACCGGTCTGGAGTGGGGTGTGTGTGTTTGATGCTGGGCTCCCTGGGGCTGGGGGCCAGCCCTAAAGGGTGCCTGGGCAGGGTCAACGGGTGGTGTGTGCAGGCGATGCTGCACGGTGTGTGCCCAGCACATGGGGAGAAGCCTGAGGTTGCACAAAGCTTGGCACAGTAGGGTGATGGATGGGCAGGAGCAGGTTGTGCCCCATGCACCCGGCAGCCTGGCACAGGTGGTCCCCACAGACTGTGCCCCGGGCAAAGGTGGTTTGTCAAGCACTGTCAGAGCTGGTGTTGTGCAAGAAAATAAATTGCTGCCCACTCAAGCAGCTGAAGCTGGGAGTGGAGCAGCTTTGTGAGCACCCAGCCCTCCCTGTGCAGTGCCCATGGTGGGGAGCGGACCATGAGGCACTGCTGCAGCTATGCACCATGACCCCATCCTGGGCTGATTTTGCTGGGCAGTGAGACAGGGAGCCATGCCTGGAGCCCTGCTTGCTGCAGGGCAGCCCGGCCACCAGTCCAGGGACCCCTTCAAGATGCTTCTCAGGGCTGATGAACCCTGGTGGGCCTGGGCAGGGTTGTGCATCCATCCCACAGGGTGTTGGACCATGTTGTCTGCTCAAGGGCACACAGGGTGGTAGCGTGCAGCTCACCCTGCTTATAACAGGCCAGCAACAAAATTGGTCAAAAACTGCCGCCCACTTGCGAGCAGTCCCTTGGAGAGGGAGTGGGGCAGGAGGGGCAGGAAACTGACCTGCTCTGCAGCGGCAGCCGGAAGGTGCTAGGGGAGGTGAAGCCCAACCTGCATCAGGGTGCAAGGATCTCCCTGCGGCTGCATGTTCACTGACTCAATGCACGTGCCAGTGGTGTGTGGGAGAGCTGAAATAAATGTCTGCTCTTCGCATGCTGCTGCACAAGCATCTTAAATGGGAAGTGGTGGCTGCTCTGCAGAGCCTGGGTAGGGTCTGGGCTTGCAGCTCTGGCAGCGGGAGGGAGGCAGAGCCCAGCTCCCCTTGCCTGGATTGGAAAGTGTGGAGGTGTCTGCTGGTAACTGCACGTCCTTCTCTTTGATCAGGCATTACAGCTGATGCTGCCCTGGATACAGCAGAGAGATGCAGAGACCAGACACATCCAGCAGGACTCAAATCCATGCCCTGTTTCAAATGATTTCTGTAATCCCATCAGGCAGGACTGAAAGAGAGATAGCCCTGCCATGGGCAGAGGCAGGGTGGAGAAGAAGCGGCTCCTGCCAGGAGGCTGTGTGTGGGAGGGGGAGATATCCCGATGCTGGGAAGGGGCACGCCAGGAGGAAAGGGGAACGACAGAGGTGCTGGGTCTTACTGCACGGTGCTGCTGGGGCCTATGAGGCTGTGGCTGCTAAGCCTGCAGCCCGGTGCATGGCAGGGGGTGGACCGGTTGCAGGGCTGCACCTGGCCCCAGGGCTGAGGCTAGGATGGGGCATCCCATACTGGTACCTGGTGAATCCTCCCTGGACTAGCTGGGCACTGCGGAGCAGTGGGAGAGGCAGGGGCTGCTCCCCTGCCCATGGGGAAAGATGCCGGGCCTGGAGGGTGTGGGGTGCTCCAGCTGTTGTGGGGTGTGCTGGGGCAGCAGAGCCCAGGGCTATGCGGGGGGGTGGAGGGGACCCATGCAGAGTGACTGGGGTGGATGCAGCAGGGCAGGATTCTGGATGCCCAGGATGGTACAGGATGCCCAGGGCAGAAAAGGATGCCCGGGTCGGTGTGGGATGCCCCAGGGTGTGCAGGTGTCCCGGTCGGGATGGTGGGGGTTAGCCGGCCCCCCACGCCCCAGGGCCGGTAGCTAGGCAGTGCCGGTGCCGTGCTCAGGGCAGGGTTCCAGTGGCCGTGGGGGATACCGGGGATGCAGGTGTGGTCAGTGCCGGTACCCAGTGGGCGCGGTACCGGACTGCGCGGTGCCCGGCGGGTGCGACACCCCCTCGGTGCAGTACCCAGGGCGGTGCAGATGCCGGGGCATGCGGTACCGGGCCCGGCCAGCGCAGCGGCGGGGCCGTGGGATGCCCGATCAGTGCGGTATCGGTACCGGGCGGCGCTGCCGGCGGCGGCGGCAGCGAAGGGGTGCTGCGGTGCGGCCCCTCCCCCGCCCGCCCCCTCCGTGCACGCGCCGCGCGCTCCCGGTGCGGGGTCGGGCCGGACTGAACGGAGCGCGGGGCGCGGAGCAGCCGCTGCCGCCACCGGCATGGCCCAGCCGCGCCACCGCCCCCGACGGTGAGTGCGACCCGCCCCGCCCGGCCCGGCCCGGCCCGGGATGGCTCTTGCTGGGGAGGGCGGCCAGGGCGGGACCGGACCGGCCCCATGGAGCGGGGCTGGGGCCGGCCGCCGCGGCGGTGATGGGGCTCCCGGGGCGGGGGTGGCCGCGGGCCGGTCCCGATCCCGGTCCCGAGGTAGGGCGTCCGGGGCCGGGCTGGGCATCGGGGCCGGGCGCGGCAGGGGTTAACGGGTGGGGCCGAGTGCGGCGGCGGCGGGTAACGGTGGGGGTTAACGGGGCCGGATGAGCGGCCGCGGCGAGCCGGCGGGTTGCCATGGCGACGCGCTGAAAGGGGGATTGTGCGCCCGCCTCAGCTGCGCGGCCCCCGCCCGCATCCCCGGCCCCCGCCCCGCATCCCCGCCCTGGGGCCGTCGGGTTGGCCCGGTTCCGCTCGGCTCAGCCCGTCGGGCCCAGCGCGGAGCGGGGAGCAGGGGCTGTCCCGGCTCGGGCGCTCCCGCCCCAGGGACTGGGATCCTCCCCCGGGGCTGTGGCGGGGGCTGGGGGTGCCGGTGCAGGTGGGGCCGGTTATTTGGGGTGCAAGGATGCACCCGGTGCCGCCTGGCGTGAGGCTGCTGGCGTGAGCATCCCTGGGTCAAGGGCAGGCAGGAGATCCCCTTGGCTCGGTTTATTTGGCATAGCACGGGGCATGACATTAGTCATTGAGGTCCCGGAGCTACAGGGCATTCCCTGTCTCTCTCTTGGGCAGGAATCCGGGGTGGAGGCAGGCTCAGTGTCAAGGGCTCTGTCGTGCTGGCCATGCTTGTCCCTGAGCAGGGTGGTGGTCAGGCACACGGCGCAAATATTGCCAGTGGCTCCACCGATGCGTGCTGTGGCTGGAGTCAGCGCCATTCACCTGAGCTTGGCTCCGTCATGCTCGAAGCCATGAAGCAGGACAAGTGTGGTAGGTGATGGTTAGCACCGGCGTCCGTCTGCGTCCAGCATTGTCAGCAGCGAGGGAGAGGAGAAGTGATGAGGAACGTGAGGCCTTTGGCCAGCCAGTCTCTTTCGGGGCCACACTCTCCCAAATGGTGACACTTCCTGGTGCCTTTGCTGGCAGCCCTTCCCAAGGCCACGGACCTCCCTCGGGGATGTGGCTCTGGCATGAAGTCCCTGCAATGCTGGGATTTTCCTTCTGTCCTTTGAGGGTGTCTCGTCTGATGCTGCTGCCGGCTTCAGCCCCAGGTGACAGCAGAGGGGCTGGAGGTGCCCTCACGGCTGGGCATGTATGGGTGCAGTGGGAGAGCTGACAGTCAGCTCCCTGCAAGCCCCTGCACTGGCCATGCTTTGTGTCAGCCTGATGGGACCTTCCTTCCTATGGATACTGGGGTGCTCTGTGGAATTGAGGGTATCTGCCAGCTGGGTAAGGGGTGGATGTGTCCCCAGAAAGGGAGCTGCAGGTTGCCAAGGCAGGGGTCACTTAGCTCTGGGAAACCCATGTGCCATCTTTTCTCCCTGCTCTGCACCAGAGCACCCGTGCCAACCCCTGGCGCAGGGCTGGGCGTCCTGAGATCCCCGTTGGAGCAGACCTCCTCCTGCTCTGCATGCTGCAGGTGGCCACCACCAGAGATGGTGCCTGCAAAATGGTTAAAGGCTGACATTTAGAGGTCGCACTTTTAGCATTGTGCATGTGTTTGCTTCATTTGCATTTGCAGTTAGCCCAGCTCGAGGCTTTGCCACTTGCATGTGCAGTTGCCATGGTTACATGTGCAGTCGGGATGTGGAGTTTGGTTGGACACCTGCAAACATACAGCTCTCAACCTTAGGAGCACCAGGGCACAAGCAAGAGCTGATGAGATGCAGGGCAGCCCTCAGACCTGGGTGGGTGGGCAGTGATGTGCTGGAGAAATGGAGCTGCAGTGCCCATCTTGGCAGGGTCTGCATGCTACTGCCTTGCACAGCCTCCAACTGCCCATATTCAACATGCAATGTGAATCTAGGGCAGCGTTGTTGGAGAGGAAGGTTGAGCCCATGCCAAGGGTGTTGCCCTGGACCTTATGTCTGGGTCTGTCTCCTTCCCGGACCCCATATAGAGGCTCTTCTGCCAAAGGGCTGGGGTGAAGGTGCTTGACAGCAGGGTGGTGAGGGTGGGCAGAGCCTGGGAGTCACGACCAGAGCTGCTGTGCAGGCTGGCAGTGCCTTGCCCACAGGCAGGGGCCTGCCAAGGCTTCAGAAGGCAGCGTGAGAATTGGCAGAGCGCTGTGCCGAGGCTCCAGCTATGGTGGCTGCGTCTCTCCTGGCTCTCTGTGGGGTCCAGTCTGGGTGCTCAGGTCCAACACGGAAAGGGTCAAGGTGCCTTTTGACCAGGATCACATTGAGTCTGCGAGTGAGAGCAAGGAGACAGTTGACTGCCAAAATCCTCTGGCAGGTCCACATTGGCCTTGCCTTTGTGTCAAGGGAGGAGGAGTTTTAGAACAGCAGGTATGGAAGGGACCTTGAGGTCCTCGAGTCTCTAAGCTCCATCTAAACATTTCCTGAGCAGCATCAGCTCAGCTAGCTCCTAAACCTCCCCAACCACAGTGGTTCTGCTGCCTCCCAAGCAGTTTGCTGCTGTCTTCCCATATCCTTCCTGCTAGGAGCTACTTCTATGCAGCAGGTGAGGGAGAAGGGAAGCCTTCTTGTCTGTCCAGGAGCAACTGTGGCCTCAGACAGACCAGTGTGGGGTGTCCATGCTGCGCTAGTGGCATCTGGAGGAATCCAGTAACAGGAGGAGGGTGGAAGGACAGTGGGAAGGAGGGAATGGGGACATGGAGCATGCGTCTGGGCACAAGCTGTGGAGGAGCCACAGAGGAACCTGTGAAATCTCACAGCAGAGTATGGAGGGGCTGAGTATCTGCTGTCCTGGGGCTGTGCACCAAGTGCAGAGGGACGAGGCAGGGGCAGCTTGGCTCTGTCCTTAGGGCTTTCAGTGCCACTGGGATGGGACAGTTATTTGCTCCCTGTGGGATCCCAGACAGAGATTCCTCCCCTGGTCTGTGGTTATTGGCTGCTGCTGACAGCATTTCAGGAGATGCTTCTTAATCAGGGTCTGGCATTTGTACCTGCATCCACAGCCACAGCCAGGGACATGCACGGGTCTTGGGTCAGCACAGAGGGGAGGTGGTCGCAGCTGGCTGGCAGGGGCATGTCAGCAGAAGGAGGCAGGGTAGATTCTGGTACTGGGTTGCTCAAGGAAAGCTGGGTTTGAGGACTGTGGCAGAGCTGAGTGGTGCTGCATGGTGGACTAAATGCTCTGGTGGTCTCCTAATGTGATGCTCCCTGGAGCTGGGGGCAGGGAGCAGGCTGTGACCAGTGCTGTGCGCTGCTGGCCTCAGCAGGATTCTGCAACGGGTGTGAGGGAAATGAATAAAAGGTCCTGCAATTGCTAGAGCTGGCAGTTTGAACCCACATCATTCAGACCCTGGAGTGAGTCTGACTGAGGGGAAATGGGGATGAAGTGGGAGCGGTGGAAAGACATGGGGGCTTCTGGCTGCAGCTGCTAGGTTCTGTCTGGTGCATGCGGATCCTGGAAGTTTTCCCTGGTTAGGAGGATATGTGCTGTTTGTTTGGAGGTTTGTCTGGGATCAGTAGCGATGTGGTATTGCAGTCCACGATGAAACCTGTGTTCGTGCTTAGTCTTGCAGTTGTGTGAGGAAACTGCCCTTGCAATATACTCCTTTTGCCACGTTGTCTGTCTAGCAGCAGGGCAGGCACATGGCGGGGGGGAAGTTGTCTGTGAGCAAGACTTTGTGCCAGGGAGCACTGTTTGGGCTGAGACTGCCTTGGCAAGGAGCTCAGGGGATTGTTGGTAAAGAAGCCTTGTTCCTGACACTGCAAAATGCAGAACAGTGGAGTAACATCTGTTATTTTCAAACTGCATCTCAGTGCGAGCATATCCTGTGAGGTGCCTGGCAAGCAGAGCTGAAGCTTTGCCTGGTGGCCAGATGCTCTGGCCATGCCAGCAGAGCAGGTGGCAAAATTTGGGAAAGGTTACAAAGAGAGTGTGTTACAGGGCTCATACTGTGTGCGAGCCTTGTTTGGGTCTGGGCCTAGGCTGCTGGGGCTCTCTGAGGGCAAGGATGGTTGTCAGAGGCTGGTCAGGAAGGCTTTTGAGATGGGTTTGGGGAGGGGACTGCTGAGAATGCCCTTTGGCATGGTGATCAGGGGCTGCTGCTCTAAAGGAGTGGGAGAAGAAGCCCAAGGCTGCAGTGTGGCCAAAGTGTCTACATGCCACTCACCATGGAGGTGGCAGTGTCCATCTCCTGGTGCTGGCACCCAGTCCTAAAGGAGTTGTGGAGGTGAGTCCGTGAGTCTGGCTGTCTTCACATCTTTCCTCTACCCCTACATGACTCCAGGCACTGCTGAGCAACTTGAGGACTCATGGGACAGTGATGCAGGAGAAGGGGGCAGGGGTTGCTCTGTGTCTCTGTCTCTAAAGCTGCCCAGGGGAGCTCAGGAGAGATGTGTGGGTATTGAGATCATTGTGGAGTCAAATGCCTGGAAGTTGCAGCAGGAATGGTCAGAGGTCTGACGGCCTCTGTGCAAAACATGGCTAAATAAGGCAGGGTTCTTCAGACTGGAAAAGAAACAACAGAAGATGGATAAGAGATGTCTACAGGAGGCCAGGAGAGAAGGGATAGAGGTTAACTGTTCACGGTTTCCTTGTACTTGCATGGAAAGTCACATCAAATGAAGCTAGCAGGAGGTGCCAAACAGGAGGAGGGGCATTGCCTCTCACAGACATGCTATCAAACCGCAGAAGTCCTCAGAAAAAGGTGTCGTGAACAGCAAAACCTTACATTGGTTCCAGGAGAAAAGGGATTAATTCAAGGACAAGAGGTTCCCCCAGAACCAGTAAATACACCGACATCCACCTCTGACTTGGGCAGCTGCTGAGCTGCAAATTGCTTGTGCTTCTAACTACTGGCAAGAAAGTACATAGGGCAAGGTGGACCCTTGGTCTGAACTGTTATTTTCATAACATTGTGCTCACTGGAGAGGGTGAAGCCAGGAGGGAGTGCTGGGCTTTGGTAAAGAAGGATGGGTTTATCCCCATCCAGCTCTGTGTTACTTTGCTTGGCACAGGGTGACAGATGCCTGCTCAGTCCCGCTTCCTTGCTGAGAGCATGGGATGCTCTCCCCACATGATGGAGGTGCAACTGGTGGGAGAGGTGCGACCTGTGCCAATCCTCTGCCTCAGTATCACAGGACCCTTTGCTGGAGACTTTTGATGGACTTTCGTCTGCTGAACAGTTGCTAATTCGGTTGGTTTGAAAATGGATGGCAATATCTCTTCCCTCCTGTGTTACCTGGCAGTTCTGCTTCCTCTGGTTCCATGGGCATAGGGCACCCCCCAACATGCTGGCAGCAGAGCTGGAGTCTCATCACAGTGTTGTCCCAGTTCCCTGGTACTCACTGCACGTGGTGGGCACTGTGGGGTCACCAGGGATCTGAGCTTCATCTCCCTCTCCTCCAGTCCTCTGGCTCTGCCTGTTCTCATGCACATCAGGAAACATCAGTCTCAGTTTTGTTCCCGGTTTTATGCCCAGATGAGAAAAGACTCACGTCCTGCTACCAGTGAGGGTCTAGTTCAGCCTTACCTCGGTGTACGTGGGGTGCCAGAAGGCTGTCCCCCAGCTCCTCGAGCAGTCCAGAGACGTGTAAGGACAGCACGGAGATGTGAGGCTCGGCTTGGGAGAGGTTTGCTTCCTGTGGGAGAAATAGACTTGGAGAGGAGGATGCAGGATGAGCTGGGGATCTAGATCACACCAGTGGGCTTTAGGTGCAGGGCAGCAGGATTAGGCCAAGCAAGGTTGAAGCTCATGAAGAGAACACTGCTTCCCATCCTTATGACTTCCAGGAGGACCCTGTCCACGAGGGCTCAGGGAAGTGTCCAGCTAGTACAATGGCGTCCTTGCAACCACAAAACTGAAATCTGCCCTTGGCTAGCAGCCGTAAGGGGACATATCCTGTGCCTCAAGACAGAAGTGGTCTCTGTTTCTGTCTCATTTGATGCTCACAACCTTAAGAGGAGCCAAATGGTTACCGGCTCTTTGTAACAAAAACCTCCTCCTGTGTCTGCCAGGAGTGATGCTTCAAAGTGGGCATCTGCCGTGGCAGAGCTGTGCTCAGGGACCTCTGAGAAGCAGCAGGGAGCACAGGAGCCTTCTTGGCACTGGGGATTGCTGTTCCTTGGCATTTCTGGTCCTTGCAGCCTGCCTGTATGTCCTGCTTCATCCTGGTCTGCTCCCTCTGGAGAGACAGGGCATCCCCAGGCTGCTTGATTTGCTCTGGTCCAGCTTATTTCTTAACACTAGGCAGCCTTTACAGTAAAACACATTAAAGGATTTTTTTTGCCAGAGGTTTTAGGCTTTCTGCTTTTTTGTGCTTGAAGATAGAAAATATGGGAGGAGAAAGCTACAAGGGAAAATAGAAAATATGTTTTGGATTAAATTTGAGCAGGCTTCCTTCCTAGCTGATGGCTTGCCTGGCCTCCAGTCCTTAGCAAGCCCTGGTTGCATTAGCAAGAGTCAGACTTTGTGGAGTTGCCCTGGCTGCACGTTGACCCTCCAGCCTGGGGCATTTCCATGGTCTTCTGCTCGGTCATGCCAGCTTTAGTTTTGGTTTGGGAATGCGAGCAGCTGATGGCTCTTGCTGAGGGCAGGCTTCCCTGCTTGAGGAAGCTGCTTGTCTTAGTTGAGTAGAGGCCGTGGGCTTGGGCTGGACTATCTACCTGCTTGAGGTCCTTCCAAGGTGACTGACACCGCATCTGTCTGGGCTGCCACCTATACATACGACCCGACGATGGCAATCTCTGGCTGTGACACCTATATGAACTCTTTAGGTTGCTCACTGGAGCACGTAGCAAATCTGTGCGTTTCCAGAGTTCCTGGGAAAGCTTTTAGATTTTCTGGGGAAACCAGTAACTCTGGGACAAACTTTTATCTTCTTTGGCGGCAGACGGGCTTTTTTGGATGCTGTGCCATGCCAGCAGCATGTGTGGGTGGCTGTTGTGCCAGGGGCCCTGGGGCTCCCCTTGCTCTGGTGCTGCCCCGAGCGTGGAGGGCACCGCCAGCATGGTGGCAGCTCTGCTGTGAGCCAATGCTGGCTGTGTGGGGTCAGCAGCTTTGCCCAGGAGCTCCTCCGCAGCCGCCAGCCATTAGCCTCGTGCCGGTGCTCAGCAGCAGGGTGGGGTGAGGGGGGAAGACAGATGTGGAGGGGGAGGGTGGCTTTTCCAGCACCTGTGCCTTATTCTGGAGCGTGCAAGTGTGAAATTCAATTTGCAGATAAGCTGTAGCTGGTGAGGAACACAGGCCACAGCGTCTGCTGGAGCCAGGCGGTGTCTGGGAGCAGCACGGCCGGCATGCACAGCATGTCCTGCCTGCCAGCTCTTGCGGAGGCTGACGTCACCTTGGAGGAGCAGTGGCTGCTGCAGGACGTGGCTGCTTGACGCTGTGTCATGTTGGCTCTGGGGGTACAGGCCCGGCTGCTGGCAGGAGCCCTGCTGAGAGGTGCTGCCCTGGGGCTGGTCTCTTCACAGGAGAGACCTGCGGAGGCAAGGGGCATGGTGCAGCTGAAAGTGAGAGGGACCTGGTGCTCTCTGCCACCAGCAGCTTGCAAGCTGGGTGGCGGGGAGGATGGGTGTTGTGGACGGAGGAGTCCACGGTGCTTACAGCAGTGATGACATTTTCCCACCTCCATGTTCGGATCTTCCCTTCCTGACTTTTCCAGTGAGACCCGCTTGCTGGTGGGAGCAGAAGGAATGGGCCTTATTAGCAAAAGCAGCTTGCACTGGCCTGTGCTCTGTCCTCTGTGTCCGTTGCTACCAGTGGTTACAGCTCCCCTTCTCCTGCCCCAGTCCAGAGCTTTCTGGGTCTCCCACCTCTGAGTGCTTTGCAGAGAGCAGCCCTCTGTTGTGGATGAAGAGAACAATGCTGTGAGGAGGGGAGCATGGTCACCCAGGCCAGCCACGGCAGAGCTGGGACTGAGCAGTGCCCTCAGTGGTGGCTGCTGCCAGGGCTGGCTGTGTCCCCAGGCAAGCTGCAGTGTCATGGAGCGGTGGGTCACTGCTGATGCCATCAGGCCTGGAAGGGGCACCACCAACATGGTGATGCCAGGATGACCAGTCTGTCTGTGTGTTCCTTGCCAGCCAGAGAAAGCGCTGCTCCCCTGATCCTGGCTTGACTCTTGCAATATGGTCAGAAAATCATGTCTGGTCTCTGATCAGGGCCACTGGCACTAACACACAACTCAGCAGTTTGTGTCGGCAGGATGTGCTGGGGCACTTGCCTCTCCGAGTAGGGTGATGGCCTGGGATTCAGCCAGTGCATCTCTCCGGTGCAGGACAGGACCTACAGCTCTCCTAGCTGTGGGAAACCAGGGGGCATGGGGTGGCACAGCCCCACATCCCGGGCTCTGGGCGTGTGGGTCTGCACAGAGCCTGTCTGGTGTTTTACCTGAAAGTAGGGACTGTTGTTACAAGGTGGAGGTGGTGTGGACAGTGGAGGTGATATTAGCTCAAACATCTCCTGGGACAGCTTTCCTGAGCATTACCACCAAGGACCCTGCAGTGAGGAAACAATTTGGTGCTGGACTGCAATGCTTGGGCTTTCTAGCACTGTGAGGGAGCATGCATGGCCCTGCTGCCTGCATTATGACCCTGCAGGGGTGGCTCTGTCGGGATGGCCCACACCCCCTGTTGCACAGGGATTTACTGTCTCCGTAGAGCCACCCTGCTCCATGGACTTGGTGGCTGGGTTGGTGTCCCATGGTACGAGACAGGGTGGCAACGGGTGGTGCAGGAAGGTGCTGCTTGTACACTGCTAGATAACTTGTAACCTTATCTCTGCACAGGAAAACTGACTAATTATGTCGTGTTTCAGCTTCCGTGGAAAAGTTAGTTCCTGCTTGTCTCCAACTATTTTCCTCATCTTTGTTCTTTGCCCTCGATTTCATTGCCTTTAGCCCGGATCACCTCCATGACCTGGTTTACAATTCTGCCCTGCAAAACTTTGCTCAGCTGACGAAGAGCAGTGTACAGTGATGTCAGGCAGAAATAGGTGGTTGGGGCAGGTGTTGGTAAATGAAAAAATCCTTTATCAGCTCTGCCACTGAAACCAGAGGTTCTTACAGCCACGGTCTGGATTACAACCTGTGATTAAGTGGTTTTGGCTTCCTGCTTTGTGTCAGTAAAAATGAAACATTGACAATTTATGTTGGGTGTAGCTGTTCCCATTCAAAGCACTCTTGGATTTTGTTGCCCACCCTCTCTAGTCACATTTGCAGGAAGTCTTTGCATTTTAAGCTGCAGTTGGTTCCTCTCTGCCCAGCCCACCTCCTTAGATTTACAGAGCCTCCTCTGGGCCACACTAGTCCGTGAAAAGCATTGGCTGTGCATGCACTCAGCCTGCCTGCAGCCACTGGTGCTCTCTGAGCTTTCCTTGGAGCATGCGTGAAACATCTTGACCCATTATTAGCACAGGTGGTGGTATGGGTAGGACAGGGCTTTGTGCAAATTGCCCATGGCCCAGTTGGTTGGAGGGGGTCCATGTCCTTTGCATGGCTGGGTGCCCAGAAAGGAGCTTGAGGGACTGGGGAATGAGAGTTTTGGGGAAGGACATTCCTTCAGCAGCTGGGTTTCATACTTGCTGCTTAGTATAGGGCATTTCAGAAATGGGGTGTCATTGCATCAAGCCAGCCTCTTTGGGTCACTGAAGTCTCCTTTATTAAATTTCAAACCTGCTTTTGTTAATGTAAGAAATATGAACATGTTTGGACTTAAGAGTTTCACAAGCTTGTTGCTCTGAAAAGAGCCTTGTGCTGGTGTAATTGCTCCCTAACATGTTTCAGTCATAATGATCCATGTTAACTTAAAAACTCGGGCCCCTGCTAGCTATGGTAGTTTCCGAGGCGGTTATTTGGAACAGGACATAAGAGCCATTACTCTAGCAGATGTGAGGGGGATGGTGATGAGCAGCTGGGATAATGTCAATGCATGGCTTGCCGAAGCTGGAGAAGGAAGTGAGGGGAATGCTGCTTGTGCAGACAGCTCTCTCTTCACTGGGTGAGATTTGCACTCCAGTTGCTAGCTGCGGAGTGTTGATCTCAGATTTGTTAGTGAGCTAATATTGCCTTAAAGTAGGTGCCTGGTGTTGTTTGTGATGTATTGGAGAGTGAGCAAGTTGTCTTGGCATGAACTTTGTGCTGGTGCCAAGGGCTTGCTGAAAGCAGATTGTCTGTCAGTTTGCTCCTGAATAGATGTCTGGAAATTCCAGGGTTCTGCTGATGCACTTTTGCATTGTCAGTCACCTGCCCGCACAAAGCGAGCACTGGAGTAATTCTGCCATTTATTTACAAGGTGCTGTTTCTTCTAGAATAGAACAGAATAGAATATTTCAGTTGGAAGGGACCTACAATGATCATCTAGTCCAACTGCCTGACCAATTCAGGGCTGACTGAAAGTTAAAGCAAATTATTAAGGGCATTGTCCAAATGCCTCTCAAACACTGACAGGCATGGGGCACAGACCACCTCTCTAGGAAGCCTGTTCCGGTGTTTGACCCACCTTATCAATAAAGAAATGCTTCCTAATGCCCAGTCTAAACCTCCCCTGGCACAGCTTTGAACCATTCCCACACGTCCTACCACTGGATACCAGGGAGAAGAGATCAGCACCTCCCTCTCCACTTCATCTCCTCAGGAAGTTGTAGAGAGCAATGAGGTCGCCCCTCATCTAGTCCAGGTGATGCAGAGTTTGCTCGGCAGATATCCTTGCATGTCCCACCTTTCCTCCAGCTGCCAGACAAACGGCCCGCTGGAGCCTGACAGAGACCGAGCGCTTTTCCTGCAAGTACTCCGTGCCTTTTAGACGATCTGGGCTGCAAGGCTGTGCTGCGGGTCTGCTCGGAGAAGAAGAACCCCTCGTTCTCCTGGAGCAGGAGAGGCCGGCGCGGTGGTGGGAGCGGCGCGGTGCTGAAGGGACAGCTCCCGCCGCGCCCCGGGGTCGGCAGCGGGGACGCGCCGATCCCACCTCCCCTGTCCGGGGGTCAGAGCAGGCAGGGATCAACGTGCTGGCAGGCCTGGGGGGCACTGAGCAGCCTGCACCCCCTCACACGATCTTCAGGGAACAGCACAAAGCACCGTCCCATGGTGGTCAGTCCTGCCAGGCCAGACCTGACCAGCCCCATTCAGGCTGGGATAGAGTGATGCCACATCCAGCTGTTGCAGTGTGTGCAGTGACCCCATCGCAGGGGCTTCTGGAGTCTCCTCCGGAGCTCTTTGATCTTCCAAGCTAGGTCAGGCTCTCTTCCTTTGCTGCCAGTTGTTCTGGCTGAGGAGCAAGTGCACGTATATCTGTGCCAAGGCCAGGACACTGTGTTTGCTGTTTAGACAGTGGTTCTCATTAACTTCTGCCCCCACAGGGAAGCATTTCTGAATTGAAACTCTGCAAGCAGCAAGGTGAGGGAGAGAAAAGCTGCCACCATTTCTTCATGCTGGGGTCAGGGAAGCCATAACATGAGATAATCCAGATTATTTCTATCCAGAACGTGGCACTAAACAGCCTACTTCCAGCAGCTATCCCTGAGCTGGAAACCTGCCAGCCCACCAAGAGGCTGCTGCCACTGCCCTCTTCACATCCAGGGATCTGTCCCAGCAGAGCTTCTTGCTCACACAGCAGCTGGTGGTTGTGCCATGTGGCCCTGCCTCAGCTTTCCACCAGACTCCTGGGAACCAGTGAGTGGGAAGGTCAGTCAAAATCTAGACCAGCTCAAGGTGAGCATGTAGGCCACTCCAAAAGAGCCCACGCTTTCAAGCACAGTTGTCCTTGGGTCCTCTATAGAGGCCACCCTCTGCTTGCATTGGCAGTATTGGGTGCTGACCCCAACACTGTCCCTGCTGCAGTGCTCACTGGCTGTCCTTCAGCAGCATCACCAGTCTCAGCTCAGTGACACTGAGAAACCTCCTGCATTTTTGGAGCTTTTGATGCTAAACAGGAGTTGCAAATGAGCCAGGCTATCTCACCTGCTGGGTAGTGTACCTTCTGGAGCTGGGCATCGAACAGTGTGCTGGCATTCAACACCAAAAATGTGTGGAAAGGCTGAAGTGTGGGCAAGGGAAAGGTTGGCTTTGCCCCTGGTGTCCTTCCCAAGGCAGGCTTGACTCCTTCATGAAGGACTCATTAAAGGCCATGGAGCAAATGGGGACAGGCCATATTGCAGCAGGAGGCCATTGGCACCACAGCAGAAGTGGCACTTGAAATTGTCTGTTTCTAGGGATTTTGGGTAACATTATTCTGTTCTGAATGGGAGCTCTTGAGGATCTTGGCATGTGCCTGGGAGTTGTCAAAGAGCTTCTGTCCCACATATGTTGCTGCAGCATTGAGGAACTTAACTGACACTTCTCACGCAGTCTCTCATCCTCTCCCCAGGGCAAAGGATGTGCAGTGGAGTGTCTTGTAGGCTTCTGATATTCAGCTTGCTTTAAATATTGGTGGTGCTGTGGGTAGAAGTTAGAAAAGGCAAGTCACAGGGATGTATCTTGCACTTGAAGCAAACAAGGCTGAGGTTTGTGACTGTTTTTCCTTCTGTCCCATCAGAGTGACTGTGGTGCCTAGATATTGGAGGTGCTGCAGATGTACCTCTAGGAGGAGAGTGAGATGGGAGACTGGACTCTGGGGGAGACCTCTGCAGAGTGGAGAACAGATGTCATGGGCTCCATTGTGCTGGGAAGCCTCCTAAGTGTTTTGCCCTTTCAGAGCGCCCTAAATGCTGAAGGCTCCGTGGCCGAGGTGGCTGTAGTTTGCCCAGATGATGACAAATGCTGAATGAATGAGGGCAGGGACAGAGCTGCCAGCCAGGGTGATGAGAAGTGTAGGAGACTGGGCTAGAGGGGATGCTGAGGGGTCACTTGGTCCATCCATCTGTCATGTAGCACACTTTTCAGATATGCATGGGGCACTTTAACTTTTCCTGATGTATACTTGACTCTCCTTTCTTAATATGAATGTGTCTCCTACCTACCACGAAGTTCAGTGTCAGACTCTTCTGACCTTTTTTGCAGGGGCCTTTACATGTTATAAAACTGTGTCCTCTGACTTGTCTTGTCTAGACTAGCCCCACTCTTTCAGGCTTTTGTCCAAGGCTTTTTGGTGGTCTTGCTGGTCTCCCATGGCCTCTCAGTTGGCCCAAATCTTTTGGGGAATGAACTGGTTCTCTGGAGGAGAACAGTATAATTACTTGATGTGCCTTTATGAGCTTAAAGGAGAGCAGAGTAATTACTTCACGTGTCTTTATAAGCTGGCCCTTCACACATCCTACTGTATTTGCCTTGTTTTGTGGCAATGACATGCTGGCTCACGTTCAGTTTGTACTCCCCTGTAGCCCTTATGACCCTTCTGGCAGAAACGCTGCTGTCTTTTCTTCCGTGTCTTTTCTTTCACAGAAAACATACTCTGTTGCATCATTGAGGTCATTCATTGAAAAGCAGAGCAGTAGCACCAGCAGGGCAGACCTTTCTGAAACCGTACTTGTCCCCTTTCAGTGTAACTGTGAGCCACTGTGTGCTGGTTTTGGCTGGGATAGAGTTAATTTTCTTCATAGGAGCTAGTATGAGGCTATGTTTTGGATTTGTGCTGAAAACAGTGTTGATAATACAGGGATGTTTTAATTGTTGCTAAGTAGTGTTTATACAAAATCAAGGACTTTTCAGCTTCCCATGCTCTGCCAGGTGCACAAGAAGTTGGGAGGGGACACGGCTGGGACAGCTGACCCCAACTGACCAAAGGGATATTTCAGACCATATGACGCCATGCTCAGCATATAAAGCTGGGGAAGAAGGAAGGGAGGGACATTAGGAATGATGGCGTTTGTCTTCCCAAGTAACCGTTATGCATGATGGAGCCCTGCTTTCCTGGAGATGGCTGAACACCTGCCTGCCCATGGGAAAGAGTGAATGAATTCCTTGCTTTGCTTTGCTTGCATGTGCGGCTTTTGCTTTACCTATTAAACTGTCTTTATCTCAACCCACGAGTTTTCTCTTTTACTCTTCTAATTGTCTCCCCCATCCCACCAGGGGGGAGTGAACGAGCAGCTGTGTGGTGCTTAGTTGTCGGCTGAGGTTAAACCACGACACACCAGTAACCACCTATTACTGTGCACCAGCTCTGTGATGGACCTGAAGTCCTGGGAATTGCTCTTACAGTGCTGTGGGACTGGGAAACATCTGCCTGTGGCATGAATGGGTAAGCTGGGGTGGGTCATAAAGACTCACTGGGCACAATCCATAGCACATAGCCACTAACTTTGCTCTGTAGTATTATCCTCAAGGATCGACCCAGGCCACAAGCATCAGAGGGTGCGAGCTGAGATTTGCTGGCAGACGGATGCTCTTTAGGAGCCACTGGAACACATGGACACAAGCATGTCAGTTTAGTTGTGCTGCAGCTTCTGTGTTCCCCAGGGTTTCCTATGGGGTTTCTGCAGCATCATAGGCCAGGTGGGATGGGACCCGGGGATGGTGAGAGCCAGGGTTGCTGTCTGGCGGAGCAGAGCAGCTGGCAGCATGGGGAGCACATCTGGCAGGTGCTGCTGCCTGAGAGCTGAGCATCAGCCTGAGGTCCCAGAGCACAGGCTGGTGGAAAGGTTTGGAGCTCGCTTGCCCTGGGGAAGAGGAGGGAGAGGTTCTTCATGCTGCTTACTGGGTGCATGTCTGTGCTGGGGTGTGTGGGCTGGCTCCCAGCTACCTCTCACCGTAATACAACAGGGTCAGATGGGGAGCAGAGCTGCACAAGGCAAAGTGGCCAGAGGGTGCAATGGGACATCCTGTCTGCTTGCTGTCGGGAGGAGATCATCCATCCGTGCCAGCCGGGTGGTTTGAGGTCCCAGTCTGTCCTGGCTCTGGACCACATGGGCCATAGAGCCACAGCATCAATGTGATGAGCTTGAGGTTCGGTCAGCCTGAGTGCTCAGGGGCAGAAGGCTGGACCCGTCTCACATGAGGGCAGGCTGCCTGCTTGCATCTCCTTGGCCACCTACCAGGGAAGGTGTGGATCCGGCTTGTCTGGCTGGTGTTGAGACGCCTGACTGCATCTGTGAGGGAGGCTTCCAAAGGATCCCGCCTGCCCAGGTTTCCATGGAGAGCGTCTCCTTGTTGAGGAGGGAGCCGTCTGGCAGACAGTACGGCTGTGGAAATACCGATAGAGCGTTTGTTTTCCAAAGCACATGAATAACATTCCTAACAGCTAGCAGCCTCACTTCCTCCGCTCACCCCACCAGCAGTCTGGCAGAGCGACCTGGGATGCCTGTGGTGTCTTTATCCTCCCAGCTCCTTGCTGCACGCTTGTCTGAGCATCCCCAGTTTGGCCATATCTGCCCACCCCGGCCTGGTTTCCCTTCCAGTTGGCAGGCACAGCTCCTCCTGGCGCAGGGCTGCAGGGAGGCAGCAGCCATCTTCACTGGGGGATGCATTTGGCTTCACTGCTGCAGGGAAGAATGGGAGCACTGTAGGCGGCAAAACTGGGGAAGTTTTGCTCCTACCTCCCATGCGATGTGAGGGGAATCACTTCTCTGAATGAAATGTCCTTTCTCAGATCTCCCGGTTATTTTGCATGGTTTGAAAGACCAAGGGGAAGCTTAAGAGCTGTTGACGCAGCAGGCAGCAATGCAAGGTGCATGCAACAGCCCCCGCTGAAGTGGGCTGAGCTTGGGTTTTCATGGCAGTCTGTCAATATTAAATTAAGGCTAAATTCCCATCCTAAATGTTATGTTAACATGAAGTTACAGCAGACAGCACAGAGCACAGAACAGCAATATGAAGGTATAAGATGTGTTAGGGGGGTATTGTAATCATCCCAAATGAGGCATTTGAAACCCAGGGAATTCCAGATTTACGGTTTGCATCATTTTTTGGGTTTGTAATTGAAAAACAATCCAAATGTAGGAAGGCTTAGGAGCATGTCACTGAGATTCTTTGGGTGCCTTTATTCTGTGCTGCAGGGGCAGATGGAGGGCAAAAGTCTTTAAAAAATGATAGCACCAAATGTGGAATTACTAATGTTAAAATGTTAAAATACCATGATCTGGATTTGAGTGTTAAGGCATTGTGGCTCTCCAGGGTAACATTAGGGCTGCTGGGTCTTGACTGTGCATCTTCATATCTGGACCTATTTGGCTATCGCTAATGTAACTCACCTCTGTGCCTGATGCTTCAGAAAGCTCATAATTGGAGACGGTGGTCCTGTAGCATCATTTTATTTAAGTTAAGGATGTGTACTTGGAACTTTAATTCTATCTTAGCTTATGCTTTTTGTCTTCAGATTTCCATGGGTTTTAAAAGCTATTAAAAGAACCGTGGATGAGGATTAAACAAAACCCCAAAGGAATACCATAATAACATAATTCTGAGGAGCTGTAGCAAGAAGCTGATTTTTCGCTGTGTTTTGTAAAAAGAGATTCCTCATTGTGCCAGGACGGGGTGGTTATGCTGGGTGTGTGGCTACTCCAAGGATGCAAAGTGGGTGGTGAATTCAGCCCTAATTTTGCAGTGACTGGTGTGCGCAGCCCAGCTGGGCAGCTGCGGGCTGTGGAGCAGCGCTGCCTGGTGCCATGAAATTGCTTGGCTGGAGGAGTTGGTGGAGCAGCAGTGCCCATGGTAGTGTGCAGCTGCAGCCTCAAGGAAGCTCTCGAGTCAGGAAATCAGCTGGTAAGCCATTGCTGGCAGGGCTGTGGTGTTCCTGCAGAGAGAAAACGATGATGGGTCAGTTGAAATGGCTCTGCAGGGAGTTGTGGGCACTATCATAAAGACTGGAAGCTGCCTGTAGCTTCGAGTCATATGAATTAGATATGACAGTCATTAATAATTTGCCTTTATCCTAACCTGTAGTACTCAAAGGAACCTGAGCACTGGGCGGTTTGCCTTCCAGCAATGTGAGGCAGAGTGGTGGGTCTGAAACACCTTTGAGATCCCACTTGGGAATGAAGCTTGGGGGGGTCCTGGGCCATCATAGCACCCCTGGGATGTTGCTGCTAGGCAAAGGTCAGTTCTTTGCTGAAGGAGGAGCATTGCTGCAAGGAATATTAGATGAATGATGGTTTTCTTCTGGAGCTGGAGGCAGAGCGGGGCAGCCAAGGCACTGCACTGCAGAGGCAGCTCCAGCAGTGGTGGGGCAGAGCAGAGCTTGGGGTCTGTGGGTGCCTCAGCTGTATTTCTGTCCCTCAATACACCTTTTGTTTCTTAGGCTTTGGCAGCTGTTTGGGGGATAACACAGCAGTGTCGTGCTCCCACTGGGGGTGTTTCTGTCACTGCCTGCTGGGGCAGGAGGAGGTGGAGGGGAATGATGCGCAGAGGTGATGGGGGTCAGGGGTAGAGCAGGATCAGCCCCAGTCACGATAGCTCAGCCCTCAGGTTGTCCCTGTGCCATGGATGGGGCAGTAGGTGCGACTGCTTCTCCCCATCATTTGTACCACACTCCTTGTCTGGCATTACCTACGGTTCCTCCACAGGCTCTGGAAAGGTGCCTGCATGCCCAGCCCTGCGAGGTCTCGCTGCTCGGGTGGGCTGGATGCAGTAACAAGATTTTCTGGGAGTGTTTCTTATTATGCCTGTCATACCCTGATTTCTGAGCTTGCTGTGTTCCCTGGGCAGGCAGGCCCAGGCCCGTTTCCTTAATGACCAGCAATGAATTGCCTGCACATGTGCAGTGCAGATTTGAGACGCCCTCCATGTTTGTTTGTTTGTTTGTTTGTTTCTGCGGATTTTCCTCATTGGACAAGGTGTTCTCCGTTCGTGGAGTCCCTGCCCAGCTGAGCCTCCACCACAGCCGAGTCCTCCCATCTGCATACAGCCCTTATTTTGTGCTCCAATAATTCCAAGGCAATTCTGCTCCCCTCTGAGCTTGGGAGAGATTTACGAGGTGGGCATGTAAGGATGCTCTGGGGCAAAATGAAGGTGCCCCGCCACCGATGCCATCTCTCGCAGGGTAAGGACATGTGGCTGAGACAGGACGAGCATCCTCTGACCCGCCACCAAGCAGTGCCTTTTAGCGGAGACCGGGCTGCAAAGCCGCCTGCCGAGGTGCGGAGCCGGCTTCCGGCTGACGCCGCTCTCGTCCGGCCGGGGTTGAGGGCGAGCACCGGGCGAGCGCAGCCTCCGCGTCTCCCCTTGCCCAGGTCCCCCGGGAGCAGCGTGCTGGCGGGGGGGGGGGGCACTTACATAAGCCCTGAATGCGGCAGGCAGTGCGGGGAGGTGAAGGGCAGAGCACTGAAAATCCACACAGCCTCCAGCAAGGGCTCCCTGGCGCAGGAGCTCTGCTCGCTGACATACATCCGCAGGTCCCCATCTGCAGCCGCTGCCTGCCCTGCCTGCCTGCAGCTCCCTCCCTTCCCTGTGGACCCCACGGCGGGGGGGGCTGCCACATCTGCTCCCCCCCCCCCCCCCGCCGACAGCCCGGCGTGGCGACATGGGAGCAGAGCTCTGCCTCCCCGGGGCTTGCTCGGGTGGCCGGGAGGCAGCCGGGGCAGGGAGGGGGGTGGCAGGGAGGCTGCAGTGCTGGCACGGGGGGACGCTGCCCAGAAGCACTCTGGCTGTTCCTGTCCTGCCTGCCCAGCACCCGGCTTGTGCCTGGGGTCTCGCCACTTCGGCCAGCGGCACGTGGAGGGAGAAAGCTTGCTGGAGAGCATGTGGGCAGGCCAGATGGGTGTCTGGGTAGGACACGTGGGTCTAATTTGCTGGTGTGTGAGGTGGGGTGGTGGCATCCGGACAGGAGAACGATGCTGGCATGGAGCCGAGGCAAGGAGTGTGGGAGTGCAGGCGGCTCCATCTCAGCCAGGAGGGGAGAGGTGCCAGTGGGCTCTTGTGCAGGAGCTGTGCTGGGCAGTGGTGGTGCCCAACAGGTTCCTTGGGGGGAGGGACGGTGCCAGGGAAGTGGCACTGTCCTGCTTATCTTGGCACCCATAATCTGCTGCTGATACCCACCTGTGGCATGGGGCAAGGGCACTGTGCCACCGTGCAGGGCAGCTGCAGGGCTCACTCGGGCAGGGCAGGGGCAGGGCTGGCCCCCGAGCGCTGGGGACAGGCTCTGCAGGTGTGGACAGATGCGGTCTGTGTGTCTGCACATGCTCTACTTGTTCTGCCCGCACTTGCCTACTCTCAGAGCTGCCTGCCTGGGCAGTGGCAGAGCCAACGAGCACCCATGGGTGGGAGGGTGTGGCCAGGGATCCTGGCTCCTTCTGCGCTGCAGCTCTTTGGCTCTTCCCAGAGCAAGTCTGCTGTTAATTCCCTCCATCTCTCCACAGTATCAGCAGTCCCCTCCGGGCCATGCTGTTGGCAGGTGGGAAGCAGCGGGCAGCTGGCAGGCTGTGAGGAGCTGTGACACATCTCCCTGCATCCGTGCTCCCGACTCACCCAGCAGAAGGTGTGACTGGGCTGTGTGCTCCTGACTCCCTGCTTTCCTGCTCCTTCTGTTCCTGGTGGGCAAATCGGAGGCTTGGCGTGATGGGGATGCCCTGAGCCCTTGCCCCAGGAGCTTCAGGCCTGGATGTTGGTGCTGCTCCTCCCGGACGATGTGGCTGATACTCTGGAGAAGCCCTCTCTTGCCCCCCATTCTCCAAGTGCCTGAGCTGGTGGCCGGCTGGGACCTGCGTCTCACCCTCTGGGTCCTGAGCTTTGCCTCAGCGGTTGTGCGGATGGAGGGCCAGGTCTACTCGCCGACTGTCAACACACACTATGGGAAGTTACGGGGGCTGCGTGTGCCACTGCCCAGCGAGATCCTGGGGCCTGTGGACCAGTACCTGGGGGTGCCTTACGCTGCCCCCCCCATTGGAGAGAAGAGGTTCATGCCCCCTGAGCCACCACCATCCTGGTCGGGCATCAGGAACGCTACCCACTTCTCGCCAGTCTGCCCCCAGAACATCCACAATGCTGTTCCTGAGATCATGCTGCCCATCTGGTTTACCTCCAATTTGGATATTGTGGCCACGTACATCCAGGACCCCAATGAGGACTGTCTGTACCTCAACATCTACATCCCCACGGAAGATGGTGAGTCCCGCCGGGGTGCCCGCAGGAGGGCGGGGGGGGAGCGCTCTGCCCCTCCCCAGCAGTGGTTGGTCTCACCTAGATGTTGTGTTTGAAGCATGTGGTTTTGGACCCTGCAGCATGCTGTCTGTTTGTGGAAAGCTTTCTCTGGCCACGCAGCTCGCCCTCTTGCCCTCAGCTGCCATCTCTGTCTCGCGTGCTCCTGCTCCTCCACGCCTCCCGGTCCCCTCCCCTCACCTCCATGGCATCGTCACAGGTTCCTCTCTTGTGTTGCTAAATCTGAATCCGACTCTCTGACCGCAGATCCACAGAGCAACAAGCTGGTTTGTGCTCCCCAGGCGCCAAGTGCCAGGTTCTGTCTTGAGTTGGTTCGGGTTCGTCCTTCCTTCCCCCTTCCCACCCTCCCCAGGTCCATGCGCTAGTTGTGGGCGTGGGCTGCGGCTGGGAGGAACACTCTCTGCCTCTCCCTGGGGAGGTGCTCTGGCAAGGAAGGGACTGCAGAGCCCTTTTCCGGGCCCTGGTACAGATGGGAGGTTGGGGGCACTGGCAGGTGCATTGCTTGGCTGCTCCCCTGTCTGCCGGCGGGATGGCAGCAGAGTGATGAGCCTGGGGTGCCAGGGACTCACAGGGCATGGTCCTGTTGGGGTGAGGCTGAGCGGTGCTGGGTGCCTCCTTGTCTAACCTTTTCCTTTGTAGGGGATCCCACCTGAACTGTAAGTAGAGGGCAGAGGAGGCAGTGCCTGCCCGCACACTTGCCCCAGCCTCACCGCAACGGGAGCCCCTGGGGATTTTCAGTGGGCTGGAAGGGACCTGCTGCTACATGTGGTGGAGCAGCCTGGTGGGCCGGTGGCTTCTCCCAGGCTGGCTCCACTACTCTGTCTCTGGGGCCCTTGGCTACGGGATGTATCATGCCTTCCTTCCTGCCCAGCACGGCTGGCCCAGAGTTTTCCTCCCATGGCGACGCTCCCTCCCCACCTCCCACGGTCCCGGGGGTGGTGGGAGGGCGGCAGCGTGGTTGTGATTGCATGCCCACTCCCACCAGTGGAGCCTCCTGTTATTTTGTAGTCTTTTATTCATTTTACAGTAAAACGGATTTCCAAGGAATGCACCCGAAAGCCCAACAAGAAAATATGTAGGAAAGGAGGTATGTAGCAAGCCGACCGGCAGAGAGGCACAGAGAGGAAAAAGAGAGAGAGAGAGTGAGAGGGCACCTGGCCAGCCCGCGGCATGCTCCTCCGGCACCTCTCTGTACTGCCACCCAGATCGCGGGCCCTTCGAGCAACCCACCCTGCTGCTCCCCACTTCCTGCTCAGAGCCCTGCAGATGCTCTAGCCACCTCTGCTCCCTGGCCAGGGGAGCCAGGACCAGTGCCAGCTGGGAGTGCAGGTCTGTGGTCAAGTCAGAGGAGGATGGTCACGTTGCTCCAGGCCTTTCAGAACAGCTTCTCCCGGGCTGAGCCTGTGCCTGCTGGTATGAAGGGGAGCCTCTGATGGCGGGTAGCACTTAAAAGCACCCATCCCTTAGGGATGCATCCCCCGTTGGGGGTGTATGGACCTGCTCAGGGAAGCACCTGTGTGATGGGGGACTGCAGCCCATCCTGGGCTAAGCTCTTCCCCCGTTGCATCCTTGGTCATTTTGCATCCAAGTTAAAAGCATAAAACCTCTCCTGGCTGTGTAAATGGTGCCATGTATGCCCCAGCCCATGGGTCCGCCAAGGCTGCTCCCCGCTGCTCACACCCCCACACCTCTGCCGGCCCTGCCAGTGAGGATCTGCTCTCCACCCCCTGGCACAGCATCCTCCCTGAGGCCCAGCCATCCTGCAGGCAGCCGAGCACCTCCAGTTCAGACACATCTCTGCTTTGCCTTGCCTCCATCCCCAGGGCTGCATGGGGCTCATCCTGCTGCACTTTGGGGCAAGGGGGGCAGCTCAGCCCCCCTTGCCCCAAAATGATCCTGTGTTCCCGGCCAGCCCCAGCGCTGTGGGCTGGGGAGTGGAGACGTGCAAATGGGAGCTGGGTTGGCACCTTGTTGGACACAATGCTTTGCCCATCCCACCTCACGGTCCCCTCGCAAGAAGGGAGAGCCCGGGCTGCTCTATGCATCCCAAAGTTGGATGTGTGGGCAGTCGGGCAGCCAAGCTCTTCTGAAAGGCTCAGTGCAGGGAGGGGGTCTCTGGCAGACAGGGGCTGCTGTCCTGGGCATCCCCCAGCAGCAGGGTCCCTGCACCCTGGCCTCCACCTCCCTGCGCCCCTGGGGTTGGCGGGGCTGGTGCAGCTGGGCTTGGAGATTTGGGGAGCGCTTTCCTTCCAGCCATTTCCCCCAGTTCTGTTGTTGGGTTTCTTTGCTTTGCTTTTCCTGTTGCTGTCCTGGCTATTCACACACCATCTCTCTGAGTTCCAAGGCTGCCCCTGAAAGGGCTGGCGCATTAGGGAGTCTCTGCACGCTGCCTCCGGAGCCGGCTGTGCCAGTGATCGCCAGCCACTTCAAAGTGCTTCCTCTCCTGGCCCTCCCACTGGCTGCTGGGGCTGGCGGACCCCTGCCGCCCCCAGCCCTACAGCCGGGGCCAGGGAAGCAGGGTCTGGGTTACAGCTGGAGAAAGGGGGACAATGTAAGGCACGATGAAACACCTTGGGTGCGCTCGTCTCCTCATTTTCCCTCCCCACCGGCTCTGCTCACGGGCAGGGTTTCTTTGCAGCCTGTGGTTGCCTCTGGTCACCTCCCAGGGAGCTGATGGGGGATGTGCCCTCTTCCCCATTGGGCTCTGCTGACTCATGGACTAGTGGATCCCCAGTGCCAGCCATTTGGGCATTCAGGCTTGATGGGCCAGGAATTAAACCACCCAGACACTGGTGCTGCCCTTTGGCTCCGGCCACGGCTCTGGTGGCTGTTGGCTCAAATCAATTGAGTCACTTGTGATGAGACATGGAGGCTCCCCCGCCCCTTGTCATGTATCCTGGGTTAGTAATGCTTGGAGTGAGGATAATGTACCTGCAGTGCTGATTTCCTCACGCTGCATGTCATTTGAACATTGGCTCATTCTGCAATATTCTTGATTATTATTTCTAAGGCCACGTATGAGCAGAGAATAACCTCTCCTCTTGCAAAGCAGGCAACTGTGCAGTATTTTGTTGGTTCAAAACGCCTCAGCTCCCACTTTACTGGAGTTTTCATTATTTCTGCCACCCCTAAGCTCAGTGTATTTCATAGCAGTGAAAGGACTGAGAATTTATCAGAATTTATCCCTGGGACAGACAAACATCCCTGTTTCCCTGCCCAGTTGCTTACAATAATTTCCTATATGGAAATTTCCTACATGCCAGTCTCCTCCATACACATTGGCCCCTCCATACACATTGGAGCAAGGCAGGGCAGCGGTGCTTTGATAATAATTAGCCATGCATGGTGCTGGGGGAGCTGACAGTGCTGAGGCTCAGCTGAGGCTCAGCTGAGGCTCAGGTTTTGCAGTGAAAATAACGCTGCCCACCCAAAGAGCATGTACACACACACGGTACAGTACCTATGTGCAAAATGCAGCTCTGCCCTTTGCTTTGTGCTGCCAACACTTCCAGCCTGTGCTTGGCTGTGGCGGGTGCCGAGATGCTTTCCCCTTCCCTTCACCACCAGCCTGGGCAGGCCTTGCTGCAGGACATGAGGAGGTGGATGTCATTTTTGGAGGGAAAAGTGTGGCTGCCCTGCACACAGCAGCCCTCCCTGGTTTTTACTAGCCCTAATCTCCCTGGCTTGGGCTGTGCAGAGTCCATGATGCTGTGGAGACAAATGTGCCAGTCCAGTGTATTGCTGTTCTGTGTGAGGGTGGCTGGAGCTCCCAGTAGCTCCTGGGCTCGGGATGCACTTCGGCTGCTTTGCAGAAAAAGTATTGTGGCTTCTCTGCTGCTCTCCAAGAAGCAAACTTGTCCGAGTACCAGCTGAGGCTTCCCTGTGGCTGCACGGCTTCTGCAGTGCTCCCTTGCTGCAAGGTTTCTCACCAGCCTCCTGTGAAGCCTGCTGCTTTGCAGAGCTGGCTGGGAGCAGACCACCACCCTAGCGCTCCACTTCCCCTCCGCAGAGTGATTTGCAAAGGTGAGGGTAGGTGTTTGTGCTGGCTGAGGCAGCAAGAGCGTGAGAAGATGCAGTGCTTTTATGGAGTCTGCTCAAGGATGGAGATAACTCCTCTGCATCACCCAGGGACAGGGAGAGGCAGGGCAGCACCAAGGTGCACTGCAGTGCTGGAGCAGGGGCTGGTAGCTGGAGGGGCCACCCGACACAGGTCCCAGGGCAGCTGCCCCTGCCCATGGGGTTGTGCAGCAGCAGGTTCAACAACTGTCATCAGTCCCGGTCCCATTCCTTGTCACTCCTGGTGAAGCACCTGAGCTGGTGTGCCCACCTGCATATGTGCCTGTGCATATGTGCCTGCATGGGTGCATGTGGTCATCAGATGTGGTGGCAGCACTGCTGCGGACTCCTGCTCCCTGCAGCGTCGCGGCTGCTGCGTGGGAGCAGGTGCCCTGGGGAGCTTGCACTGAGGAGGGGGTGCTGGGGCTGCCTGCAGTCACCCTGAGCAGACATTTGGATCTGGAAAGGTGTCAGCTCAGGTTCCTGCTCTTCTCTTATCCACATCATGCTGAGCGCAAAGGCTCCAAGGACCGAGGCTCCTCACCCTCCTTTATCTCTGTTTGTGCTGGTGTCAGTGCTGTTGGCATGGTTTACTTAAGCTAGCATAAATCTGGTGTGGATGCCCCTGTTTCAGGGGAAGTGATTTTATTTTTTACTGAACTTGAGCTTAAATCTTCCTAGAGCCTTCAGATAAGAGCATATGCATCCTTCCTATCAGCCTGAACAATGCTACTTTGCAGTCAGCTTAAAGTGAAGCGACACAACAGGCGTTCACACTGGGTTAGTGGAGGGAGTTTTTGATGGGTCAGGAGAGTAAGAGCTGCAAGTCCTTTTGGTTTTTCCAGCTATGAATCCACAAGCTTAAACCCATCCCCATGAAAGTAGGTGCTGCGGGGCTCTGCATGGTGGCCTCTGCCAGTGCGGAGGAAGATCTCCTGGGATGGGTGTCCTTGAACATGGCAGTAACCAGTGGAGGGAGGTAATGGAGCAAAGTGCAAGTGATGGGTGAGGGAAGTGAAGCTGTAATTGCCCTCATGAGCTGTGGGGCATCAGTGGGTCATTGTGGAGGTGAACAATGTAGTGAGAGGCAAATGGCCCACTTGGTCGCAGCAGCCTATGTTCGCTGTAACCCCAGCCACCCTGGCACCTTCCTGCTGATGGGGAAGGCTTGTGCTTTGCATCTGCCATGCACACGTGCCACCGCTGTTCCCCTTCCCTCTGGCCTGCATTACTGCGCTTCTGCTTTGCTTAGCTTCCCAGCGCTGCTTCCTACTGTTCCTTCTGCGTTGTGTGAAGCTCAGGTTGCTTTAGGCTTGTCCCAGCCATCCCTAAGCTCCAGGGTGGCGGTCTCCAGCCGGATCCCTCCCTGCTCAGCCAGGACAGTTGGTCAGATCACAGGGATTTTGTCCACTGCCCTGTCTTACAGCCTGACAGCTCCTCATAGCTGGTTCTTCCATCCCTGTCTGCATGGAGACCTTTGTCCCCTGAACGAGACCAGGCTGGAGGGCTGCAGCCTGGCCGATCCCAGGGCTTTAACAGCACCAGGGCCCTCAGCAGTGGAAAGGGATCTCCAGCTGCCTGTGATTGGCGTCCTACCTCTGAAGCATGGTGCAGATGAAGGCTCGCTGCCTGTGGTCTTCATTAGAGAAAAATCCCTATCCCTGAGCAGTACCAAGGAGGTTGGCGCATAGCACTGGTTAGCAAATATTGTATGAGTACTTTGTCATTTAAGTGCTTTCTGGGCTTGCAGTTCTTCCTAATGAAGATGCAGTAGGTCAAGCTTGCAGCCTCCTGTAAACAGGCTGGGCAGCTGCATGCGCCTGGTCGAGTGTGCAGCTGGTGAGTAGGCTGGGCAAGGAGCACGTGGGAAGGACATAGCAGGAAGGGGGGATGCTGGGGCTGGGGTGCTGAGGTGAGAGGTGGCAGGGATGAGGGTGGCATTGGGTGAAAACAGGAGAATGATGTGAAGAGCTCAGGGGATGGCTGGGTGGCAAAGCAGGAGGTGAGGAGGCAGGGCTGGGGCATGGAGGGGGTAGGTCGGGAGGTGAACTCCAAGTCAGAGAAAATCAGGATGGCACTGGAGACAGCTGATCCATCCCTGCCCCGGGCAGAAGCAGCTCTGCCTCACCTCTTCCTGGCAGTGTGTCTCGCCTGGTCTTAAACACCTCCCCAGGCCACCTCTTCCAGAGCTTTCCTGCCCTTTCTGCCAGGAAGGTTTTCTTCTCGTCCAGCTTCAACCTGCCTCATGTAGCTCTGGGGCTGCCTGTGCCCTGTGCAGCGGAGAGGGAGTTGCTCTTCCACCTCATAGTGGCCTTTCATGTGTTGGGATGCTGCTGTAGCTCCCATCACTCCTCTGCTCCTGGGATTCATGTGACCCAGCCTCCTGCAAACTTTTCTTGCCTGCTGGATTTTTCTAGACTTCTGGTTGTTGCTCCTCTGGACTTTCTCCAGCAGGTCATGGCTGCTTAAGGTGTTGTGCAAGCCTCTTGCCCCGATGGAGCTGCCCCATGGCCATTTCAGACCTCTAACTCCTCCATCACAAATTCCTTTTAAATTCAAATCCTGTCCCTCTCCATGCTGCCATCTCTGTTATCCACCACCTGTGTCACCTGTGGGATCCTACTCCCAGAATGGCAGTGAGGATGACTCCCCAATTTCCCTGGGGATGACTCCCCAGGAAGACCTGGCTGGTCTTCCCAGCCAGTTTTGTGCTCACCTTGTAGTTTCATCCAGCTGCGGGGCTGCCCCTCACTCGCAGGGGCGCCTCATGCCCCTCACTTTGCTGGAGGCCATGCAAAACCCTTGCTGCAGTGGTGATGGGGCTGGTTGGTGATAGCAGCAGGGCCCTGGGATCAGCCAGGTGCCTGGTGAGACCTCGGAGCCCTGCGCATCAGGGGCAGGTTGCTGGGCAGCGTGAGCACAGTGCAGGCAGTCCTGCCTGGGGCAAACCATGCTGTCACCCCTGAGGTCACCGTCATCCATGGAACTTTTTTGGTGCAGGCATTAGGGAGCAGAGGACTGCAGGCACTGGTCTGCAGCCCTAAGGGGATAAGGAGAGCACAGCCTCTTCCTGAAATTAAGGGCTGCAGGGCACAGGGATAGCACCACTTGGCTTTGTGCCCACAAGGGCATGCAGCCCTTGCAGCAACGGGGCCTCGGTACATGTCTGCATTGCATCTGCTCCCTGCCAGCCCACAGGCCACCTCCCCAGGCTCACACCGGCTGCATGCAGCTCAGGAAGCACTGCACTCAGTGCATGCCTTCTGCAACAGCATCCCACAGCACCAGGCTGGGGCTGCTGGCCTGGCCCGTGCCCTGGCACTGTGGATTTGCTAAGGGCTATGCAACAACTGGAAGGCATTCAGGATGTTACAGAAACCAGTATTTCTAGGGTTCTGCCTTGGTCAGGGCAAGCTGGTCGGTGCCTTTGCAATCCTCGGCGAACCATGCAACTAGTCTTTTAAGAAGGGAGTTGGTACAGGACTGAGCCAAGCAGCGCAGGGAAGCACCCATCACGATGGCTTCCTGCAGCATGCCGTGGTGGTCTCATGCCGCAGCACTGGTGGTTTGCGGCGTAGCTGTGCCAGGCACAGCAAGGGGCCATGCACCGTGGTGGGGGTGACAGGCAGGACCCTGGCTAGTGGTCAGCGGCCACCCAGGGCAACCCTTCTTGTGGGCTCTGCTGGTGGCAGGGGATGGTTGCCCCGGTGGCAGCAGAGCTGGGAGCAGGGCTCCTGCTTGCACCTGGGCGGTAGGAGAGGGAGCCTTGCCCCGGCGCAGGGAGCTGAGGGTGCACAAGCAGGCAGTGGCCAGGCTGGGATGCAGGAAGATTGGTGACTGCTTTGAAAGGCTGATCCACTGCTGGTGCTGATGCTGCCCCAGGCCCGCTCTCCTCCTCCCTGCCGCCCTGGCACTCCCCGGGGAGGATCTGGGAAGGGGTCCAGGTGAAACAGCATCCTGGTGCAGCTCCTGGGGTAGTCCTGCCTTGTGCCCTGTGCTGCCCTGGCTCTGGGAGAGGTGCAGTGTGAGTAGCCAGCAGTGCTGTGGGGTGCAGGCCTGGCCCCACCGTCTCTGCTATCATGCTATTTTTGAATTCTCTTTTTTTTGTTTGTTTTGTTTGTTTGTTTGTTTTGGGTTTTTTTTTTTTGTGTGTGTGGTTTTTTTTTTGTTTGTTTGTTTGGTTGGTTTTTTGTTGTTGTTGGTTTTGGTTTTGGTTTGGTTTTGTTTTGTTTCCTTTTGTTTTCCTTTTTGTTTTGTCTCCTCGTGTTTGGTCCCTAGGAGCCAGCGCTAAGAAACAGGGCGAGGACTTAGCGGATAATGACGGGGATGAAGATGAAGGTATTTCTGTGCTCGAGGCTGCCACTGCATGACACACAAAGCAACTCCGTTTGCCCACCATCCGCTGCCATCCCCAGGGAGCCCCGTGTGTGTCCGTCTGCCGTTCCGGGCAGCTGTGCGGGGCGGGGGGCAGGCTGGCCGGCTGTGCAGGGCGCCCAGGCCCTTCCCCTCCTTGGGACAGGGTGGGGAAGCTTGTGGGGTATTTTTGCTTTAGAAGTTTGCTCCTGCTCCGCTTGAGCGAGGGCAGGGAGGAAGCATGGCAGCTTGGGAGGAGAGGAGCCCTCAGGCACCTGGGCCCATTTCACCCCGAGCCCGGTCACATCCAACCTCCAGCCTCATCCCTCCGGAGTTGGTGACATGCAGTGACATCCCCCTCCAGCCTTGCCCAGCACTGCCGCAGCGTGGCTGTGCCAGCAGCTTGTCACCCTTGACACCCATGGGGTACCTGGCCGTGCCCAGGAGACCTGAGGTCCACTCAGACATGGTTTCTGTTAACTCCTCTCCTTCTCCACCCAACGCAAGCGAGGTCTTGCTTGCAACTAGAGCATCAGCACCAGCCGAGGCAGAGCAAGTGGGCTTTCAAGCAGATGTGATTCTAGATGTATGCCAGGGCTAAGCAAGCTGCAGAATAAGCTATTTTTAATAAAACAGGGTTGTTCATCTGCAGGGTATGGAGTTGGTGTGTTTTGGCTGCAGGGATGTGAAGAGGACACAGGAGGAAGGGTCAGCCAGGGTGCAGCCCTAACGTGCTGACGACAGTAAAACCTCACGGTGTGCAGGAGTCCCAGGGCAGCTCGAGCACGGCCTGGCGGATGGCGTTTAGGATCTGGGAAACAGATGAAAAGCTTTTTCCTTGGCAGTACCAAAACCCCATTGTTTTCTCCCACTAGCCTGTGCCCCAGGATCTCTTGTACCAGGGCATAAACTGGCATTCAGCCTAAGTGACTTGTGCTAAATCCCCGCACACCAAAATGTGCTGCAGCGATTAGGAGCCGTTTATTCCCTGGTGCATTTCTGCACATTGCTGCCATTCTGCTGCTAGTATGTCCCTTTGTGTGTCGGTGGGAGCGTGTGGCAGGGAGGAGAGGACATGGGCACAGGCACTGATGTTCCTGCCCTTCACATTTCAAGCAGGTGGCCCTGGGAAGAATTGTCCTGCTGTAGCTTTGCTGCATGGGCGATGTCTGTCCTGGAGGAGCCGTGAGTGCTTTTTGCTTCCCAGGTCTGTGCATTTGCCTGGCTGCATCCTGGCGATAGGAAAAGAGCTGGCACAGGTTTTGCCGTATCCTCATTCTCCTGGAGGGAAGAGGTTTTCTATATGGGAGGGAGGCCACCCTTAGCCATGCCGTGGACCACAGCTGGAGGTGGGGATGGCCAGAGGCCAGCCCCAGCCCACCTTGCAGCCCCCTGCGATGGGCAAGCTGCAGGGAGGTGTAGATGTGGGCAGGGGTTAGGTGGGTGTGAGGGAGCATGTCCATCCCAGCTGGGCATCCCCACTGAGTTGGTGTGGCTGTGCCCCGGGACTCCCTGCAGGGACTGTGGTGGGAGCTGGCTGCTGGGACGGCACAGTGCACTGGTGAGGGACACAGGCAGGGAGCAGCGGCTGGCCGGGGCAGCCAAGGCCAAGCAGCCCCAGCAGGCGATGCCAGCCCACCCAAGCAAGGCACTGGGTGCGGGTGAGCATGAGGGAGGGCAAAGTCCATTGGTGCTGGCTCACCAGCGGCACCGCAGGCATGTGGGACCTGGCACTGTCCCCACAACGGGTGCAAATGCCTCCTCCGTGTAATGTGGGTGAGATGTACCAGGAGCTGAGCATGGGTGTTCTTCCCTTGCACCCGGGCTCAGGTCCATGAAGGATCCAGGCCAGTGGGGCAGAAAGGGCAGGACGTCCCCCAGACAGGGCCAGTCGAGAGAGGGAGCGTGGCTGCTCCCTGTCCCCTAGGCTCCCACAGTCCTTCTTCCCCAGCCCTCGGGGTCCCATTCCCCATCCTCACTCCATGCCTCATGCCCTGTCCTCATCTGGACGCCGTGCTCACCTCCCTGACACGCACACACTGTCTGCCTCATCACCATGTCTGTGTCTGGGCACTGGGGTGCCATGGGTTCACATCCAGGCAGCTGGCAGGTTTCTGCCTTCCCAGGATCAGAAGGGGGGTGGGAGAGTCAGACGTTGGAGCACCCACCAGTGCCGCCCCGCCTTCCAGGTCCTGCACACCCCCATCCCTGCCCCCCCGCAATGCCAGCTTCCAGGACTCCTGGAGCTGAGGGCTTGGGTCCAGCCAAAGATGGGACATGGGGCTGCATCCCAGGGTTGGACTCTGCAACTCCCACCCGCAACGCTGGCTCCCGCACGTGGCCAGAGCCTGGCTCTGGGGAAGAGCAGCTGGGTCCAGCCAGCATCTCTCCCGCATGTGCTGAGACCCCCGAGAGGACAGCAATGTGGGGATGGTGCAGTGGCTGCTGCCACCTGGAGAGGGGCTGGTGGGGTTGGTTCAGTGGTGGTCGGCTTTGGAGTTCCACACTGTGGCCCCCAGGAGACCTGTGGGTTTGGCTCCTAAGCCCCCTCACGAGTCCTGGCAGCTGGCATTGCCCTCGTCCTTGGTCTGCCTGTTGGGCAGGGTGCTGCGGCTGTTGGCAGGGTCCTGTGTTTAACCGCCTCTCCTTCCAGACATCCGGGACAGCGGGGCTAAGCCGGTGATGGTGTATATCCACGGCGGCTCGTACATGGAGGGAACAGGGAACATGATAGACGGCAGTGTCCTGGCCAGCTACGGGAACGTGATTGTCATCACCCTGAACTACCGCGTTGGAGTGCTCGGTATGGGCTGGCCAGCGTGGGCTGTGCTGCCAGCACAGCTGGGCGGTGGGACAAGCCCCCACTGGGCTTGAACCAGCCAGGAAGGGGGTGGTGCGGGGCATGGGGCCCAGTGGGATGGGGGCTGCGCTGCAGGTGCTGCCCCTGCCCTCCACCCTGGCTGCTGAGCAGGGTGCCACGTGGCAGTGCCCTCAGCGGGCTGTCACAGCATGGTCTGGCTCCTGGTACTCACCCCCCCAGGCTCATTTACACAACCTGGCTCAGCTGAAAGCAAATATTGGTCTGCAGTTAAATAAATAATAAATGTGTTTACCCAGCATCTCCTCCAGAGAGGGCTTGGAGCAGTGAGCTGCCAGTGGGTACTGCCTGGCTGCCCCTAGGGACCTGGCAGTTCTCCCTCCCCAGGCACAGGCTGCCTCCAAGCCAGTTGAGCTGCCGGGACCCCTGCAGCCACCCACCGCGGCCTGGCTGCCTGCAGAGGGGGTCACTGAAGGCTGTTGGGTGCCGTATAGAGGAAGGTGGCAGTCCCATTTTCATGAGCACTGGTGACCTAGAGAGGCAAAATGGGGACACAGGGTCAAAAGGCAGTGCGGTCCCCTGCCTGCTGCAGCAGAAACCCCCAGGGGCTGGGACACAGAAGATGTGCCTGGAGCATCACTGCTGCCTCCCTTAGCAGCAGGGAGAACAAGGGGTGCAGAGGTTTGGGGAGAGCTCCTTCCTAGCCATGCAGCCTGGCATGGCACTCTCCCCAAGCAGCTGGGCTCCCGGCCGGTACCCAGGGCAGCACATCCCTCTGACAGCATCCGGATTGCATAGTCTCTTGGGGAAGATGGCAGTTACCTGGTAGAAAATAGGCTTTTCAGTAAAAACAAGCTTGTTCAAGACCTTTCAATATTGAAAGTCAAGCCTTTAAGATGAATAGGTCCAAATTTAAGAGACATAACTCACAATACGAAATAAGACTTAAATGGTGCCATTGTCATCTCTATTGAAGTGCTGCAGTGTGCCCGGCCAGAGCACCTCCAGTACCGGAGCAGCGCCAGCACCGCTCCCTGCCTGCTGGTATTACCAGCCTGGATTTTACCTCAGGACCATGGTTTTGGTTTCCTGCTTTGCAAACAAAACACTGATAGTTTATCTTGGGTGTTCCCTTTGCTATTGAAAGCATTCCTCAGCATCTTCCTCACTGAGAGTCTTTGTATTTTAAGCTGCAGTTGGTTCCTCTCTGCCCAGCCCACCTCCTTATATTTATAGAGACTCCTCCGGGCCATGCTAGTCCATGGAAAGCATTGGCTGTGCATGCACTCAGCCTGCCTGCAGCTACCAGTGCTTTCTGAGCTTTCCTTGGAGCATGTGTGAGACATCTTGACTCGCTATTAGCAGAGGTGGTGGTCTGGGTAGGACAGGGCTTTGTGCCCACCACCCTGTCACTGCTTGCAGTTGGCTGGAGAGGCTCCCCAGGGCTTGCAGCTGCACTCGCAGCCTTTCACCCCTCTGTGCCGTTCAGAGGGTGGCTGGAGCTCCGTGGTGTCCCTATTCCAGCTTAGAGCTCACAGGACTCTCTTGATAGTGGTGTCTCATGTTGTGGTGGAACAGGGTCCCATAGAAGCTCCCCTAGGCCTGCGGAATTGGGGTGGGAGGTCAGAACACCTCCCTGGTTCCTCATCCCTAACCCGGCTCCCCTTGGCCCACAGGGTTCCTGAGCACGGGGGACCAGGCTGCCAAGGGCAATTACGGACTACTGGACCAGATACAGGCACTGCGCTGGGTCAGTGAGAACATCGCCTTCTTTGGGGGAGATCCCTTGCGGATCACCGTCTTCGGCTCTGGCATTGGTGCCTCCTGCGTCAGCCTGCTCACCCTCTCCCACCACTCTGAAGGTAGGTGCCAGCTGTGCCTGAGGATGCTGCAGCTGCGAGCAAGTGCCCTGCTGATACTAACCCAGGGAAGGGAGCCCACCTGGGTACCACCAGCCACCCTAGCAAAGTCAGGGCTGCTTTTTAATTAGTCACTGGTGAGAGCCTGACCCAGGGCCAGGAAGCAAAACCTTCTCATCATGGGCAGGGAGAGGCCAGTGGCAGAGCACATGGGAGCCAGGGATGGAGCTGGTGCTCCCAACGCATGGGGCTGCAGCCCAGAGCCAGCACCTGCGCATGGGGAGAAGTGGGGACCCCTCCTGCAGTGCCCTGCCCAGACACCCGGGCTCTCCCATGTGCAGGTGTGGAGGGAGTGTAGGGCATCATGCAGGGCACTGGGAGCACAGATCTCAGTGCTAGGAAAGGCATTCATACTGGAATAGAGAGGAAGTCAGACCTGAGGCATTCATACTGGAACAGAGAGGAAGTCAGACCTGAGCCTGGGGAGGGATGGAGGGCCCCATCTTGCGAGACTGGGAGGGCTGGAAGTGCTGCGACTAGCAAAACACAGGTGGAAGTGATATGATTGATACCTGTAAATATAGCAGAGTGTTTGCTCTAGATAAAGAAAGGAATTATTTACACTAAAAGATTGTGTTGGCATAAAAGCAAATGCATGTAAACCACCTGCAAAGACATTCACATTGAGCACTGGGGAAAAAAAAATTAACCATGGGAGTAGAGGTGTTCTCAATAAACTTCCTAAAGGAAATCACAGGAGCAAAGCCTGAACTGGATGTGGTCCACAGGGGACCAGCCTGCCAGGGACTTGGTCACAGGGGCTTTATATGAGGGTGCAGCCCTCTTCCAGTGCTGTGTCCCCAAGCGTGGTGCAGGGGAGAAGGGGATGCGTATGGGCAGTGGACACGAGCATGAGTCTGCACCTCAGAGACACACACAAAATTGCACTTGAAGCCATTGTGAAGAGCTGCAGCCCTGCTCAACAGCCTGGGAACTGCACAGGAATGAAGGAGACCTTCAGAATCTCAGCAGGGCTGATGGCATGGTGGAGGGTGTATGGGAGGAGGCTGGCAGTGCTTAGGCAAAGTTGGGCAGCCTTCCTCCAGCCCTGGGAGCTGTCAATTGACTGATTGCCCCGATATTGAAAGCAGGAATGATCTCAGCCCAGGCTACTGTGAAGGTGGCTGCACCAGCACCAGCATCACAATCTGGTAGTATTCGATGTGGAGGTTTGCAGGTGCTGCGGGCAGCATGAGGCTGGTGTTAGCTGCGGTGAGAGGTGGCAGAGCCTGTGCTGATGTGCTGTGCGGTGAGAGGTGGAAGAGCCATGGTGGGGAGTGAAGGGCAGCACCCTGCTGAGCCCAGACCTAGCACAGGGCTCGTAGGATGCTGGCAGTTCACCACAGAGTCAAAGGCAAGCCCGAAACAGCCCTCTTCTCCCAGATTTCTCCAGCCGCCCTTTTGGTTAAAGTTGCCTGATTCCAGCAAACCACTTGCCCTGCAGTGAGCCCACGCCCACATAGAGACCCATCACCGTGCTGGGCTCTGTTTCCCACTGATGGCCCTTCCCTAGGGTCAGGAGCCAGGCTGACAGGCTGCCCGCACCTCCACACCCATCCCTGCTGCCCATCAAGGTGCCCAGCAATTGCAGCTGGCTGCCAGCCTCTCCTCAGATGGGCCAGCGAACTGAAGCGGACAGGCTGAGACATGCTGCCATTGCCCATGGGATCAGAGTATGCAGAGGAGCTCCAGAGCCTCCTGGGTGGTGGGATATCCCAAGCAGGCTCTGGAGCCCACCAGTCCCCCATACTCCCTCTGTGCTGGAGCCCATGGCACAGCCAGCACCAACCCACCCTGTGCAGAGTGCTCCTGCCCTCGAGGCAGCTGCTCCCATCACTGGGCTCCCCTTGGTGCCCTAATGACCAGAGCTCTGGGGGATGCTCTGCCCCACAGACCCAACAACGGAAGCATGTCTGGACCTGGTGGGCAGCTGCTTCCTGAAAGCTGGCAGCTTAGGTGCTCCCACATTAAGTCCATGATGGTCCCTGGTCTTCCATGACTGCCCCACAGCCTGGTGGCTCTGCTGTCACCATCTCCAGTGCCCTGCCATGTTTGAGTAAAGCAGGGAAAAACAAAAAGGCAGGTAAAGCTGAAGTGATCCAGCCCTGGCAGCGTGTATGGAACTGCTGTTGCTCGCTCAGGACATGTTTGTTCTGGGTAAGCCCCTTTCCCTTGTCGCCCCAGGGCACTCAGGACACTCATGCTCAGTCTTGTGTGAGTGCCCGGTGCCTGAAGTCAGCCCCCTCTGTCATCCTGCTCCCCCCATGCCAGCTCCTGAGCAGGATGTTCCTGGGGCTGTTGCCCCATCCTCTTCAGGTGACTTGGTCAAATATTAATGGGTATTAGACTACAATAAGCTCAAGAACATGGAAAATGTGAGTTATACCTACAGAGCTGCTGCCAATGTTGCAATGCCAGAGCAGGGCAGGACCAGGGCTGCCCTCACCACTTCTGGGGCTCCTGGGGTAGGATTCCCAGCTACCTAGAGCCACGCAGGGCAGGCAGCAGCTCTCTAGCCCACAGGAGGAGATGCTTTTAATGGCTAAAGCCAGAGGATGCTTTGCTTGTGTTAGTAAATTGAGCAGTGTGTGGGAAAGGAGCATGGGTAGATCTTTGCAGTCTTGTTTCTGAGTAGCGGGCAGGGCAGGGGATGCTCTGTGGCTGCAGGGGGCCCGGGTGGGGCTGTGCCATCCCTGTGTGGATACCTGGGGCTCTGTGTGCCCTCCTGCCCTTGTGCAGGCACCCTGGGCAGTGTGGGCTCAGGGGTGGGGAGTATTTTACAGGCTGAAAGCTCCTGCAGAAAGAAAAAGAGTTTTCTCTGCCCATACTGAGTGTGAAAAGCCAGGGAGGGGACGCTGGGTGTAATACATTTGCGATGCTTCTTAGGGTGCTCCTCTCCATCATGGGAGTGCCTGGGAGGCAGGTGGGGATTGTGGGGAGGTGCTCTCGGTCCAGGATTCTCCTCTCTGGGATTGGGTGCTTCTGGCAGGGCAGCCCCAAGGCTGCAGACTGGTTTTTGTGGCCAGATGGTGACACCTCTTTGGAAGTAGGGCTGTGTGCTTGGCTGCCCAGGTGGCCCCAACTGCTGGTATGGGCCTGGGATGGAGGGAGCAGCATGGAGAGAGGCTGGGGGTGGATTGGAGGGGCAGCTCCCTGACCTTCCAGCCATGGAAAATACTGTCGTGCCAGTATAGCACTTTTTGGGTGACACTAGACTTTCTGCCACTAAACCCTGCACCTGTGTGCCATGTTCTTTGCTGCCCCATCCAGCCCCAATGCCTGTGATGTGGTCCCCCCTGCATTGCAGCGGTGCTGGGTGCCCAGCACCCTCACTGCTGTGGCAGCGGAGCTGCTGCCAGCTGTAAATGCTGTGAGGCAGGAGGGGAGCACTCGGTGCTGCAGCCAGTGTCACATCAAAGCAAACGGCCATAAAACAACCTCAAAAACCCCCTGTGCCAGAGCACCCATCTCCCCAGGAATGGGGCAGCCAGCTCTGGAGCATGGTGGGGGAGCTGCGCTAAGGTGCAGCCTGCAGACCAGGTGGGTTTGTTTTTATCACATCAAAATAAAACTCATAGTGATCAAGAGCTATTAATGAAGCTGCTAATTTGTGCCTGCTCTGCCAGGCGCTGCGAGAGGCAGACACTGGAGGCTGGTGCAGCGCATGGTGTGTCTGGCTGCTGGGGAGACCCGCAGCTCCCCTGGCAGCCTCAGCCCTTGTAGGCGGGTGGACTCCTTGCCAAGGACCAAAGCACTGCTTCTCTCCCCAGCTGGCCATGCCGGGGCAGAAGCAGTCGCTGCCAGGCAAACCTCTTGTGCTTCCTTTGCCCCATCTCCACCTCCGTGGGGGCTGCTGCCCTTCACTGCCAGCTCTGGGGGTGCTCAGACCTCAGCTGGACAAGGCACCCAACACCCTGCTTTGAGCAGGGCTTGGCCTAGACAACCCCAGAGGTGTTTCCTCTGGGGTTCCAGTAGCTCAGCTGCTGTGCAAAGTGAAGGGGAAATCAGGAGCTGGTGGCAGCCTGCAGCACCGGGCACCCTCTGGCAGAGCCCTGGTCCCACCACTTGGCCTCTCTGTGCCGGAGCTCTGCAGGACACGGAGTGCATTGGGACCCTCACCTCAGAGGGGAACAGGCAAGGAAGGCAGAACTACATCTTCCTGCCTTGGCCCCAGCAGGCTGGAGGGCTCTGGGGTGAGCTGCAGGGTGGCGATGCCTCCTTGGGGTGCTTGTTGGCCTTCAGCTGATTGCTGGCATGGAGTGGCAGAATGTGGCAGGTCTGGGCTCTTGCAGACTCCTGGGTCCTCCTGGTTCAGGACGTGGCCATGCAGAGACACAGTGCAGGGGCTCCATCAGGGATGTGACCAGCTGTTGGTGACACCAGCTGCCTGTGCTTCCCCAGGCAGGGGCAGAGCCCAGCCCAGTGGGTCTGTCTGGGAAGTGATGCTGCTGGCAGGGAGCAATAGCTGCTGCTGGGACGGCATCTCCTGGGAGCCAGGGAACCCCCATTCTGGCTCTTTGGCACGTGGATGATGGCACAGAGCAAGCAAACTCATGGCCAGTCTGCAGCCCATAGGCTGGGTATGACTTTCTAGGGCACTGGGAGGTGACAAACAGAGCTTGTGACTTCTCTTTGTCCCAGTGCATGGGACTGTACATCAGGTGCTTGGCAGAGCAAGGACTATGCATGCAGACAAGAGCTATGGACATGGTGGCTGGGAGCCAGGAGCCTCCAAACACTTCTGCTGTGGGAAGGTGCATGCTCCCCTGCAGAGCGGCACGGCCTTGGCTGCACAGGGGGTCTCACGTGGGCACTCTGTCTTTCAGGGGGGCTGAGGGCAGCCCTGTGGCCACCACGCTGCTGCGCCAGCACCATTAGGGACGGCCTGAGACAGTCCCTCATGGTGAGCGAGTGCCAGGGTCCAGCGAGGGCGCGGCAGCACTTGGGGTGCAGGAGAGGGCTGGCCGGAGAGCAGGGACCCCAGGGTGCACCCTGAGCCTGGCTGCTTTTCACCACCCCGGAGGCTCTGCTTCCTTGTCGCCCTTTGTATTCTGAGCACAAGCGCCATTGACATGGGGCTGGAGCACAGCCACGCATTCCTCCGCCTGGGCCAGGGCCTTTGTGGCCCCGTTTTCCAGGGCGAAAGTCCACTCCCTCTGTGTTCCCGGTGGCAGAAAGGCCCTCTTTGTGCATCTGGCAGTGTGCTCCTGCAGGGCTGGATTGGCACTGAGCAGCCCCAGCTGGGCAGGAAGCGGCAGGGAGGGGGTGAGTGAGACCCTGACAAAGCGGTGGGGTGGGACATGCAGGGTTAATTGTCCCCGAGCAGGCATTAACCCTCCCGCTGCTGCCAGCCTGCAGCCTGGCTGCTCAGTGAAGCCGGTGCCACCCTGGGCTGGAGGATGGTGCTGAGCCAGGGGCAGCATGTGCCCCCTGGGGGCTCAGGCAACATGTCCTTGGGGTGGCTGGGACAGTGTGGGCTGCTTGGCAAGGCCAGGCTGTGATGCAACCATGGCCCCTCTCCTCCTCACACCAGGACAGAGGGGTGCTGGGCCATCCTCTGCAATGGGATCCTTGGGGAGCACAGCAGCCCTTGGTTGCTGCCAGGAGCATCCACTGCATGCCCAGGTGTCACCCTGCCACCCTCGTGGTGGCCCTAAGCTGAGCCCCCTGTGCGAGCCTGGCTCAGTGGGCACCACAGTCCGGGTCAAGGCCAGGCGCAGGCTGGAGCGGGCTGGGTCCTTGCAGGGGTCCAAGGGCATCGATGCCTTCTCCACACTGCATCCTACACTGCAGCCCTGGGGTGTTGGAACAGTACTCACCTCACTGAGAGCTTCCTCCGCTCCTTGCCTGTCTTGCAGGTCTCTTCCAGAGAGCCATCATCCAGAGTGGTTCTGCGCTCTCCAGCTGGGCGGTGAACTACCAGCCTGTGAAGTACACCAGCATGTTGGCTGACAAGGTGGGCTGCAACGTTCTGGACACAGTGGACATGGTGGACTGCCTGCGGCAGAAGAGTGCCAAGGAACTGGTAGAGCAAGACATCCAGCCGGCTCGCTACCATGTGGCCTTTGGGCCAGTCATTGATGGGGATGTGATCCCGGACGACCCAGAGATCCTGATGGAGCAGGGCGAGTTCCTCAACTACGATATCATGCTGGGGGTCAACCAAGGCGAGGGACTGAAGTTTGTGGAGGGAGTGGTGGACCCCGAGGATGGCGTCTCAGGCAGTGACTTTGACTACTCGGTCTCCAACTTTGTAGACAACCTGTACGGCTATCCCGAGGGCAAGGACACCTTGCGGGAGACCATCAAGTTCATGTACACAGACTGGGCCGACAGGGACAACCCCGAGACACGTCGCAAGACTCTGGTGGCCCTCTTCACTGACCATCAGTGGGTAGAGCCATCGGTGGTGACGGCCGACCTGCATGCCCGCTACGGCTCCCCCACCTACTTCTACGCCTTCTACCACCACTGCCAGAGCCTGATGAAGCCTGCGTGGTCCGATGCGGCCCACGGGGACGAGGTGCCTTACGTGTTCGGGATCCCTATGATTGGTCCCACAGACCTCTTTCCCTGCAACTTCTCCAAGAACGATGTCATGCTCAGTGCCGTGGTGATGACCTACTGGACCAACTTTGCCAAGACAGGGTGAGTGGGGATGGGTGCTGTGCTTGGGGGGTTCTGCACTGACTGCAGCTGCACCCCTTGGGACCATGCTGTGGTGGGGCGGTGTCATGCCTGGTGTGGGACACTGAGACCCCCCATGCCCAGAGGTCCATGTGCTGCACCTTCACTGGGGTCAGGGCATCAATCACACAGTGAGAAGCTGAGAGCACGGCCAGCCCCCGGGACAGGACCCAGCCAAGCGCAGGGGTGGGGAGGCTGGTTGGCTGTGGTTATCGTCCGTGAGACTTGACCCAGGGTTGGGGTGCTGCCCAGCCATGCAGGACCTTTTGCCAGCCCACCCTGTGCCACCACTGGCAAAGGTCCCCCCAGCCTCCATCTCTGCATCTGACTCTCCCTCCTTGCCTCTCCAGCTTTTCCTGGTGCTAGCTCTGTTTTGCCTGTGTTTCGCAGGGACCCCAACAAGCCCGTCCCCCAGGACACCAAGTTCATCCACACCAAGGCCAACCGATTTGAGGAGGTGGCCTGGTCCAAGTACAACCCCCGTGACCAGCTGTACCTGCACATTGGACTGAAGCCACGGGTACGCGACCACTACCGGGCCACCAAGGTGGCTTTCTGGAAGCACCTGGTCCCCCACCTGTACAACCTGCACGATATGTTCCACTACACCTCCACCACCACCAAAGTGCCACCACCTGACACCACGCAGAATTCCCATATCACCCGCCGGCCCAACGGCAAGATCTGGACCACCAAGCGCCCTGCCATCTCACCTGCCTACAACAGCGAGAACGGGAAGGAGAAGTGGAGCCCAGAGCAGGAGGCGGGCACCCTGCTCGAGAGCCCCCGTGACTACTCCACCGAGCTGAGCGTCACGATTGCCGTGGGCGCCTCCCTCCTCTTCCTCAACGTGCTGGCCTTCGCCGCCCTCTACTACCGCAAGGACAAGCGCCGGCAGGACACGCACCAGCAGCCCAGCCCCCAGCGTGGCGCCGCCAATGACATCGCCCACGCGCCTGACGAGGAGATGCCCTCCTTGCAGGTGAGCCAAGGGCACCGTGAGTGTGAGGCTGTGCCGCCCCATGACGCCCTGCGCCTGGCCGCTCTGCCCGACTACACCCTCACCTTGCGCCGCTCTCCGGACGACATCCCGCTCATGACCCCCAACACCATCACCATGATCCCCAACTCGCTGGTGGGGCTGCAGACCCTGCACCCCTACAACACCTTCACTGCCGGCTTCAACAGCACGGGGCTCCCGCACTCACACTCCACCACCAGGGTATAGCTGCCCACCGCCGGCGCACACACATGAACGCACGCACACGCACGCAGCAGACACTGGCAGAGGGACCGGCGGGGCCGCCAGAGCCGCCGGACAGAGGGGCAGCGCCCACGGATGGTGCGGCACCGAGCCGGGAGACCTGCGGAGTCCCGGCACGGCCGGATGCCCCGCTCTCCCCCCTGCGCTTTCTTTCGTTCCTATCTAACTTTTGAGAAGTGCTTTGACTCTCCCGGCTCCCAGCCAGAGGGCCCCGCGGGTCGCCCTGGGGCGCCGGTGGGGTGCAGGGGGGGACACAGTGTAGCCCCTGCACCCATGCACCGGCACGGGCGGGCAGGGGGGACCCCACTGGCAGCGGCCACGGGGCTCCCTGCACCGGGGCTATGCCTCCCCGTGGGGCAATTGCATCCCCAGCGCTCCGCCTACTGAGCACGCCGGGACTTGACGAGGAGTGGGGCCAGGCATCCCTCTCGGCAGGTGCCCGGGCATTCCCAGGCGGCTTGGTATACCGAGTGCCCTGGAAAAGGCTCCTTCACTGTGTCAAGAAGTGGCCCCGGCCCATGGTGCTATAGGCAGAGGAAGCGGGCAGGGTCCGGGGACCCGGCCTCGTGCTGGGTGCGGGCGCTGGGGCCGGTGGCGGGGCTCAGGGACGCCGGGGACCCTGGGAGAGGGGCCCCGGGCTGGAGACTTGGCACCTCTGCCCCTCTTTGCGCTGCAGAGAATCTCTTTTGTGTCAGTCGTTTCTCTTTGCAGAGACGTTTTTTAAGCAGATCTTTAGTTCTTTACACACTAACGGAGTCGCCGCGTTTTGTCCTTTGTAAAGATTTTAAAACCAAGTGTTCTTGATACAAAATAAAAAGCCAGTTAGAAGCCAGCGTGTGTGCGCGGTGCCGGCCCCTCGCAGCCCCCGCCTGCCGCGGGCGGGCACCAGGCAGGGCACTGCCTCCTGTGCCGCGGGGCCGCGCTCTTTTGTATTTTTGATATTCTCCCTCTTCTGTCGCCCGTGCCCACTATCTCAGCCAAATAGCCTGCCCGATGGCCCGCCCGCGAGCACTCCCCACTGCAGCCCACCCCGCTGCCACCACCAGCCAGTGCCACCCACCGACCTGCATGGGCATCACCTGCTGTGAGCACCGTCTGCCCACCCACATCAACCCAGGGCAGTCCCTCGTCACTGTGTCCCAGTGCTCCTCACCCTGCCCTGCTCCCCCCAGAAGCATCCCACGTCCCTTCACCACTGCCCCGGAGCCATGCTGTGCCCTCCACTGCCCGAAAGCAGAGCCAGTGGTTTGCAGCCTGCAGCAGGGGTGGGCAGTGCTGCAGGGCTGGCAGGAGCAGGGTGAGCCACGCACTGACAGCGATTCTGCCTCCCACCTCACTCCCACTGGGGCCTTTCCCCCCCCATCACGGGGTGACCCCAGCTCCAGCGTCTGGGGCGTGCAGCCGGGATAGACACCTGGGCAGGGGCTGCTCGAGTGGGACTGCTGGGGGTGATGCACCCGCTGGGCTGGTGGTGGCCACCGATAGCGAGGCTCAAGGCAAGGGGCTTTGGTGCAGCCGGGCGTGGAGAAGGAGCTGCCCAGGAGCCCACACGGGGCACCCCAGTCTCAGCCCCCACGGTGGGCACTGGCACCTAGGGCCTGGGGAGGCAGGAGGAAGGGACAGGTCCTTGCGGGGTCACCATACCTCGTCCCTGTGCAAGACGGTCCGGCTGGCAGACGCTGCCCGCGCTGGCGGCCGTGACGCACCGGTGCCGGCTGGCCCTACTGCCTGGGGCCAGTGCACCCCCAGCCCTGCACCCTGCCCTGGCCCCCACCCCCAGGCAGGGCTGAGGGTGATGGTGCTCGTTGGAGAATGTATTTATACCCTGTCACCCGCGCAGAGTAACAAATTCCAAATAAAACAGAAGTGATATTTTTAATAGCGGTGTGTCTTGCCTCTTCTTGGAGCAGGCAGGGGTCGGGGACTCCCAGGCTGGGTGGGGTGCCCTGTGCTGGCTCAGAGGCACCCCAGCCATAGCCGTGACTGCTGGCAGAGGGTCCGGACAGTCCCCATGTCCCTGGCACCCACCCCACAGAGGCAGCAGGAGGACCCCAGTATCACCCCACCAGGTCGGGGTGCTGGACCCCCAGCACAGCATGCATGCAAACCAGCACTGTGTGACCCAGGATTGCCACTACTGAGTGCCACAGTGGGGAGTCCTTGCATGCCCCCAGCTCTGCTGGGCCCCTCCTCGGCACTGGGACACCATGTGGGACCTCATCTGCCCCACAGCCCCCTCCCACCGAGCTCCCCCTGCCTTTCCCAGCTCAGCTCCTCTCTCCCTGCTTGCCAACCAGAAAAGCTGCTGGTTTCATTTCTTTTTAATGTAATTTCAACTGGAGTTGCCATGGAAACCAGGCTTGGGGCCTGAATCGCCTCCAGGCAGCATGCAGGCAACAGAGCCAGGGCTGAGGCTCCGAGCCAGGGGGTCCGGGGGGCAGGCGGGGGACAGGGGGGCCTGAGGGGGGGACTGCGTGGGGGGCTCTGCTCTGCTCTGCCAGGGGGCCCTTGCAGCTGCAAGTGCCACTGGCACATCTCACCCTGCTCAGCATCGTGCTCCAGCCCCTGTGCCAAACTCCCCCATGGCCCCCGCTGCTGCCTAATGTGGGAGTCCTGCAGCCCCTGCCAGCCTGTGCCCTGTGTCCTGGAGCTGCAGCACATGGCAGGCAGTGCGGGCATGGCCTGGGGGCACCAGCCTGGGATGGCAGCAGACCCCTTGCCGTGAGGCAGACGGAGAGGATGGGTAAGGTGCCAGAGGCAGCCAGCATGCTGTGCAGTGCTGTGCTGCCAAGGGCAGTGATGCTGCAGAGTGCCTAGGACAGGTAGCAGCAGAGCTGAGCCTCAATGGGACTCCAATGGGCCAATGGGACTCCCACCCAGGGCACAGGCCTGCCTTCCCCTGGGATTTTCCATGCCGATAGGCAGAGCTGCTCCCTGCAGGCTTGGCTCTCTGGGCGGGGAGATGGCTGCCCACCCTGAACCCTGACCTGCAGCCCCATCCAGTGCTGCCCCAAATGCTGGTCCCTCTGGTCTGACCCACCCGGCAGCCCCAGGACCATGGTCCCAGGGCCCTCCCTTGCAGCCGCTGGGTGCCCCTGTTTAGTGACTGGCTGCAAGAGGAACCAAGATGAAAAACCCGCATCAGGCCACAGGGCTGGGTTTCCATGGAAATGCCAGTGCTCTGCAGCACAGCTCCAACAGCAGCCGCCTTGCAGCGGTGCGAGCAGCAGGGCAAGCCCTGCCTGGCGGTCAGTGGCCCATCCCAGTGATGCTGGCACCACCGCCAGCTACCCACACTGCGGTGCCTAGTGCCCTCATGAAGAGGAGACGCCTTTCTGCCCCAGAACAGGGGCTTGCCCTGCCCTTTTGTCTCCTCATCCTTGCATAGCCCCAGCTGCCTGCTGTCCCCATGTGCCAGCACAGCCACCCCAGTTAGGACCCCAAGGGCAAGCTGGTGACAGATGACATGTTGCTATTACACTACTGCCTTTGCAAAACCCCAAGCCTGCCATCTGTCCAGGGTGTGCTTGACCATCAGCAGCATTTCTTTGGAGACCTGGCAAAGTGCAGGGGACACTGTGCCCCAGAGGGTACGTGCAGTTAATATCTGTGTGACAATTGTGGGACATCCTCAGCTTTAGGGGACATGTTTAGGACTTCTCTTGCAAAGAGAAGTGTAAGGGAACTGAACCGCAAAGGTGTCCCTGGCACAGGGAGTGACCTCTGCCTGGCCCCTGCGTGCTCCAGGAGCCACAGCCAGCAAGAGGGCAGGGATGCTCCTCCGCACAGCAGCACCACCGGGATGGTGTCCTGGTCCTGGTCCCCACTCCTGATGCACCCAGGACACAGGACAGCAAACCCACAGGTGGGCAGGACAAGCCGTTACTCCGTGCACTGCAATTCCCCTCTGCCCCGTGTTGCAGTGGCACAAAGGATTTCTGTGCTCACCCGCTGCCAATGCTCTTCCCAGCAGAGTTGACTCAAACTAGAGGGTTTTGTCTCTCCCAGGGCAGCAGCATGGATCCAGGGATGCCTGTGCTGCTGTCAGCCTGAGCCTGGAAGCCCGGCGGCCCCTGCGCTGCAGGGGCCATCCAGGCTGGCAGCGAGGCTGAGCCATGCATGGGGCCACCCCTGCCTGGGGCAGGATGGCAGGGGAAAGGGGGTTCTGAGAGCCTGCTCTGCAGTACCCTTTTCCTCCTGGCAGCAGAGGTGTTTCAGTGATGGCTGGAGCTTAATTTCCTCTATCATACCGACACAGACTGCTGGGCTGTGATATCTCTGACCCCAGAAAGGTACCAGCAGCTGTGTCACTCCTGTCCCGACATCCGGATGTTGGCTCAGCCCTGCCCATCTCATCAGCTTGTCTGCGTTCAACGTGCCCACATCCTTGAACTCTTCACTGCACCTTCAGACACCAAATTAACCTCATGATTAACGTCTTTAACAAAGAGCCCGTTTCTGGTGCATGTGGTTGCAGACGGGGCAGTTTTCTGAGCACTGGAGGCAGTGCCGGCCACTGCTGCTTCGTACAGCCTGTCCTTGACCGCTGGCTTTTGCACAACAGTTTTGCCTACTGCAAACAGGCGGCGGTGCCCGAAGGCCGGGCACGGAGGTCAGCGGCAGTCCTGGGCAGGCGAGGGTGCTGCCCGCGCTCCCGCCCATCCCCGGGGCTCCGGGTCCTCCCATCACCTCCCGGTGAGGACACCGGGCGGGCACCAGGCTGGTTTCTCCTCCCTCTCGCCTGTTTTTTCGCCATTTTAATTATATTTTTAGGGGGATTCCCATGCGTTGAGCCCCCCGCGGGTGCCCGACTCGGCCCCACAGCGCCACCTGCTGCCGGCATGGCGGGCGGCGACCACCACCCCCAGCCCGCACTGCCCCGCTGCCCTCGGCCTGCCTCCTGAAGCGCCCCCGGTAACCTCCAGCCTGGCTCCCATTGCCCCCCAGTGCCCCTCCCAGCCTGGCTCCTGCAGCCCCCCCAATGCTTCCCCCCACTTAGCCCAGCCCACAAATCCCCCAGTACTCACCAGTCTGCGTCCCGCACCCCCCGGGACCCTCCAGTGCTCCCCACCCAGCCTGATCCTCCCAGCCTGGCCCCACTAGCCCCTTGCCCATACTGCCCCCCCCAGTCTGCTCCCCGACACCCCCCCAGTGCCGCCCATCCGCCTGCCTCCTCCGCACCCCGCTCCAGGCAGGATCTCCCCCCGTCCCGCGGCCCCCGGTGCGCGGCCAGGGCGGTGCCGGCGGCTGCGGCCGCTCCCCCTCCCCGTCGGACGCTGCTGACTCAACCGGCGGCTTATCGTGGGCCGAGATTGCGGCCCCAGCCGGCCCCACCCGCCCCGCACCCCCAGCGATGCCCGGCCCCTCACTGCCCACCGCCCCCGCCACGCTGCGGGGGCACCCCTCCCGTCGCCCCCCACTGCCCCACAGTGCCACCCGCCATCCTCATACGAGGGACAGTGGCGCCACTGCCATCGTCATGCAGGGAATGGTGTGCGGGGTCCTGCAGCCCACCCTGGGGCCCCAGAATGCAGGGCAGGGTCGCCATGTCCCGGCACGCTGTGGGGCCACACAGGGTGCTGGGTGGCAGGTCCTTGGAGTGGGCCGTTAGCTGGGTTAATCGTTGACAGACTGTTTGCCTTTCCTGGCTACACTTTTACACATTAAATCTGTGTGTTGGTGTCTCCCCAGGGACCAGCCGACAGCCTGCAGCAGCAGATCAAGGTGCTCCAGGTGCTGGGGGTGCCCAGAGCTGTCCCCAAGGATGGAGAGCAGGGCCTCACCATGGTGCATGTGCCCGACTTCCAGGGGACATGGCAGGGAGGATGCTCACAGCAGGGGAGCGTGGCCAGGGGGACCACAAAGCTCCCACAGGGACCATCCTGGGGGTCTGACCCTGCCTCGGTGCTGTGGTGGCTGCTGGGCTGTCCCCAGGGGATACTTGGCCGCAGTGGTGGGTGCTGGTGGGTGCCTCGGCGGTGTGAGCGTGGGCTGGACACACCTGCGGTGTTTACTTGGCAGGGAGCAAGTCCTGGAAGGAGCGAGGCTGTTTGGGCAAGGTGGGTGACGTGCCGGCGGGCAGTATAAAGTCCAGGGTGCTGCGCTGGAGGCTGAGGAGCTTTGCCTGTTCTGGTGCTGAGGTGAGAGCCTGGTGGGCACAGCACTGCTGCAGGGGTGGCTACACGACCCCCAGCTGGGGGGACAGGGGGGGTCCAGGGTGGGGGCCACAGAAGGACTTGGCCGTGGGCCAGGGAGGGTGAGGAGCAGAGCATGGCCTGGGCACTGGCTGCCCTCCCTGCAGCTTCACTGGAGGGTCTTTGCCCACCACCATTTGCACAGCTCCAAGGGCTCACACCCTGGGCTAAGGGGTGGAGGTGGCATTTGGGATGGCATTGTTGCCCCGCCACCCTGTGGGCTCCCAGCTGGTAGGTTTTACTGGATGTGCTGCTCTCCACCTGAGGCTGAGGACATGGCACTTCCCCATGGGGATGGGGCACAGTGTGACGGTGAGGCTGGGACACCAGCCCTGAGGGATAGGGGCATGGGGGGTCTGCAAGCGCAGGGGCTGTTGCCCCACCAGCATGTCTGAGCAGTGGGACAGCATCAGTGGCCCCCCATCCCGGGACAGGAGTGCAGCTCCCTCAGCACATGGCCGGGAGAGGAGCACAGCCCCTGTTAGCACACAGCCAGCATCACCCCGGCAGACTCTTTCCCATGACCCCAATAGGATGGGGCATACACAGGGCAGCTCCAGCACCCTCACAGTTGGTGCTGCTGGCACCAACTCCCTGGCAGCAGAGCCTCGAGGGCATGTTGGGACCCACGGGGGCTGTACCCAGTCCACCCAGCCCCATGGGTCCCCACAGACTGCTCAGTGCCACGCTGGGGAGCAGCCAGACCCCAGCTCCAGTCACAGTGCCCCATGCTGTCCATGCGGGATGGGCACAGAGCTACGCTCTGCCATGCATCTTGGGGACGGGACCCCCCAGGCACCCTGGGTGGCCATCTGGCAGCGTAGGTCCCGCCAGGCAGAGCAAAGAGGAGCCCACGGTCAGGGAGGTTGTGGCTGCGGGGAGGTTGGCGTGGGGCGAGGTGGGAGTGGGTGGAGGGCTGGGCAGCGGGAATGCAGCACACAGGCACTTTGTTTGGCCAGGGTGGGCGGAAGTCAGGGCATTGGATCTGAATGCTAAAGTGTGTTGTTCAGGGGCCGATAAAGGCCCCATTGTATGTAAATAGTTTATAAAGCAGCATATGACTTCCAGTGCAGGGCAGTGGTGGATAGAGACGAGGGCAGGCGGAGCAGAGCTCTCCTGCCGGAGACATGAGACCTTAGAGGGGCCATTGGGGGCAGCTCACGAGGACCCTTCCTCACTGGCAGGTATGCACCGCCGGGACCCTCCACACTGGGGGGGGCCAGAGGGCAGGTCCCAGCCCCCCAGCCTCGTGCTCGGGGTGGGAAGCAGCTCCCGGAGCTGCTCAGTGCCAGCGGGTGGCGCCGGCAGGGCGGGGATCTGTGCTTGGGGTGCGGGGTCACCCCATGCTCCCCAGGCAGGGACGGCTCTAGGAGGGTGGCAGTGCATGGCTGCATGGGGGGTCCCCCCAGCTCGGGGCTCCCCGGCCCCACTCCTACAGGGAATGGGGGGTTAAGGTTGAGGGCGGGGAGGTGCTGGTGCAGAGGAGCCCATGGAGCTCCTTGGGTCCATCCCTAGCCAGAGAGCTCAGCACTGGGTGCAGATCAGGGGTCTCTGCAGAGGTGTGGGAGCTTCACCCCCATCCTCTGCAGCAGCTGTGGTTTAGGATCCCCATGCCAGTGTGGGGTGGCAGGGCAGGAACAGCTGGCACTGCAGGCCAAAACTGCCCTGAGCTGTGTCAGCAGCAGGAGCCATACTGCCGTCCTGCTGTCCATCCATCCTACTGTCTACCTACCAGGGCTGTGGCAGCCAGTTGCTCCCAGGTCCCTCCTGGGGCTGCTGCCACCAAGGCTGGGACGTGGTAGCTCTCAGCCAGGGACCCTTCCTGCTCCTAACACCATCTCTCGCTGCTTGCTCCTGCAGACGTGAGGAACGATGAACTGGGCTGGCCTCTACACGGTGCTGAGTGGGGTGAACCGTCATTCTACTGCCATCGGGCGCATCTGGCTCTCCGTCATCTTCATCTTCCGGATAATGGTGCTGGTGGTGGCAGCTGAGAGTGTCTGGGGGGATGAGAAATCCGCCTTTACCTGCAACACCCAGCAGCCTGGCTGCAACAGTGTCTGCTATGACCACTTCTTCCCCATCTCCCACATCCGTCTGTGGGCCCTGCAGCTCATCCTTGTCACCACACCGGCCCTCCTCGTGGCCATGCATGTGGCCTACCAGCAGCACCAGGAGAAGAAACTGCTGGTGCTGACAGGGCACGCAGACCCCAAGCACATGGAGGAGGTGAAGAAGCACAAGATGCGCATATCGGGTTCACTCTGGTGGACGTATGTCTGCAGCGTGGTCTTCAGGCTGCTCTTCGAGGCTGTGTTCATGTACATCTTCTACATGCTCTACCCAGGCTATCAGATGGTGCGGCTGGTCAAGTGCGAGGCTTATCCCTGCCCCAACACCGTTGACTGCTTCATCTCCCGGCCCACAGAGAAGACCATCTTCACCGTCTTCATGCTGGTCACCTCCAGCATCTGTATCGTCCTCAACATGGCGGAGCTGGTCTACCTGGTGGTACGGGCCTGTGCCCGCCGAGGCCAGCACAACTCCAACCCCCCATCAGGGAAGGGCTCCTTCTACGGGCACAAGCTCTCCTCCGAGTACAAGCAGAATGAGATCAACCAGCTGCTGACGGAGCAGGACAGCTCCCTCAAGGACATGCTGCGCCGCAACCCCGGGCTACAGGAGAAAGGCGACCGCTGCTCTGCCTGCTAGTGCCAGCACCACAGGGGCTCCAGCCCTTGCCCCTGCCCCACAGTTGCCCCACAGCCCTGTGCTGTCCCTGTCTCATGGATAGCATCCTTCAGGCGCCAGTCTGGACCTCCCAGACGGCCAGGAGGGCATCTCGGGCCATTAAATCTCCATTCTCAGGTGCTGCCTGCCTCCTTTCTGCTCTGGCTGGGATGTGCCAGGGGCTGGGGTGCCAGTGTGGGGTGCCCACCCCTGCGCCCTAGCCCAGGTGGGTGCCACCAGGGGCTGTGGGGGCTGCAGTGACCGGGCTGGGCTAGGGCCGTGGCTGCGGTGCCCTGGCAGCCGGCATGCAGGAGCAGTGACCCCTGGGTGGCATTGAGCGGTGTCCAAGGGCTCACAGTCCCCCAGCACCAGCCCCTGCAGCCCCAAATATATTTAGAAAAGTGCCCAGACCAAAAATAGAGGGAAGAAGTTTCCCCAGTGGCTGTTTCATCTGCCAGTCACAATGGAAGCCAATGGGGCATGCAGCTGCCTCATGCCCCAATAACCCCGCGCCCGCTGTCGGGTGGACGGATGGATGGAGCTGTGTGGACCTGTCTGCACCACGCTGAGGAGCCAGGGACCAACTGGGAAGGGGCCACGCAGCATCCCACAGCACCCTGCCAACGGGAGCTGACGGTGCGGGAGCACCGGGCTCTGCCCTACGCATCCACCAACGGTGAGGGGTCCCCATGCCGGATCATCACCCCGGTGTCCCCCACAGTGCTCCCAGCGTGGCAGGGCTGCTTTCTGCCGGAGGTCTTTGCTCCTGCTGCGCTGCCTGCGACAGGTTAGGGGGTCCCATGGGACACATGGTGGGGACACTCTAGGGACAGTCCCGGGTTGGGTCCCTGCACGCCTGCCCGGCAGGGGGATGGGGTGGCGGTTCTGCGGGTTGTGGGGCAGCCGTGTCTGGAGGGTGGCTGTCTTGCAGGGCACTGCAGCACGTGCCATGGGGGACTGGAGCCTGCTGGGGCGGCTGCTGGAGAGCGCCCAGGAGCACTCCACAGTAGTGGGGAAGGTCTGGCTCACCGTCCTCTTCATCTTCCGCATCCTGGTGCTGGGGGTGGCTGCTGAGCGGGTCTGGGGCGATGAGATGTCTGGCTTCTCCTGTGACACACAGCAGCCCGGCTGCCAGAACGCCTGCTATGACAGCACCTTTCCCATCTCCCACCTCCACTTCTGGGTCCTGCAGATCATCTTCGTCTCTACCCCCAGCCTCGTGTTCCTGGCCCACATCCTGCACCTGGTGCATCTGGAGAAGGCGCAGCAGCAAGCAGCAGCACGGGCCAGCAGCAGGGCCAGGCGGCAGCGCCCCAGGCAGCCCCGGCTCCCTGTGGTGGACACGCGGGGACGGGTCTGCATGCAGGGGGCCATCCTGAGGACATACATCTGCAATGTCGTCTTCAAGGCTCTCTTGGAAGTGGGCTTTATTGTGGGCCAGTATACCTTGTACGGGTTCCAGCTGAAGCCCCTCTACACCTGCAGCCGCTGGCCCTGCCCCAACACCGTCAACTGCTACATCTCCCGGCCCACCGAGAAAACCATCTTCATCCTCTTCATGCTGGGGGTGGCCTGCGTGTCCCTGCTGCTCAACCTGGTGGAGATCTACCACCTGGGTCTCACCAAGTGCTGGCAGGGGCCAGGCCCCAAGCCCCACATCCTGCCCAGTCGTGGTGGCCCTGTGGGGCCCCACAGCACCAGCATCACCCTGCCTGGCAGTGGCAGCCCTGTGGCTGCTGGCAGACCTCCCTACAGCATGGCACCCCTGGGGAAGGCAGGTACATGGCTAGGGGTGGCCAGTGGGTCCCATGGGAAGGCACGAGTGGCAGACCTGGCAGTGTGAACGTGGCCTGCTGGGATGCTCAGGGATGGGTGATGGACAGGCAACCACAGTTGTGGTTGTCTCTGGGCCCTGCCAGGCTCATGGCATGGACCCCGCGGCCAGTGCAAGAGATGGGCATGGCACTGGGGGCACAGCTCGGCTGCTCCCTGCGCTCCTGGGAGCAGTGGGGCTGAGAGTAGGGCTGGGCTGGGGCAGGAGCCTGTCAGCCCTGGGGGAAGCAAATAAACACTGACTACACCTCACTTGACTCCTGCTCTGTCCCCGGGCACCATGGCATCACTCTCCGACCGGTCTGTCCCATGGGCACACTGCGTAGCCAGGGCAGGGCCACTGCTGGGTTGGGTTGGGCTGCAGCCCTATGGGCAAGGGACGGGCAGGGAGAAGCAGGGCATGGACAGGCAGGGTGTGCGAGGCTGGCACCAGCGGGTATGGGGTCAGGGGCCACCCCAGCATGCCAGAGCTGGCAGCACACCAGGGGCCAGACAAGGTAGGAAGTACAGGCAGCACAAGTAGGGATGGACAGAAGCAAGGTGCACAGCAGCAGTGGGATGCTGGCCCTGCTCTCCTGCAGTGCCCACCCTGCCCAGGGGAAAAAAGCAGGGGCTGCCAAAAGTTTTCCGCATCTTTATTTGAAATGAATGGTTTCCAGAGACACAGGGTTAGTCCTACCGCCCTGGCATCACTACAACAAGACTAGGGAGCAGCTCACTCTCCACATGGACACAGAGAACGGATGGCTCTGGGCCAGGGCCCAGAACAATATATACAGGCTCAACAGGAGACCCATGTACAGCTCAAGAAAACCAACCAGAACACGAGGAGGGGCAGGAGGCAGCAGGGAACAGCACAGCTAGAGCCAGGCTCGCCCTGGGCAGGGTGCTGACACCCCACTGCTTTGGGAGGAGGAGGAGGCCAGGCAGAGCTCCTCCCTTCTGCCAGCGGCTGGCTGGAGCAGAGGGACCCACTGATGGCACCTGGCACCAGGGAGGGGGGTTACACCAGGACAGGGGACAGCGGGGAGAGAGGGGCAGCACTGGCACAGACCCGTCTCCATCAGTTTTCCGCCAACTCAGAAAACATTGACAAAATTGAGGGAGGGGGCCCAGCTGCGTACAAGGGAGTTGTCCCTGGGGCAAGGCCGGGTCTCTACCCTCACGTTCCAGTGCTGGCTCCCTCTGCTCCCCAAAGCCAGCCCAAACATCTCCCACCCCTGGGAGCAAGCCCTCCCCCTGACCCAACAGCTCTCAGGCTGCTGGTGGTCCTTCCCCACTGGCTTGAAAACACCATCCTGCCACAGCAGCAGCAGCAGGGCTACCTTTCCTGCTGTGGCACCTGCAGCCTCGCGAGGGGATGCTAAAGGAAGGGGGAATTAAAAGCCTTGGGGCCGCTGGTCCCAGATGGCACTCTGCCATATAGTGCAGTTCCTGCCCCAGGGCAGGGGGAAAGGGCGGTAGTGTCAGGGCTGGGGGTAGTGGGGGACAGGGCTGGGCAAGGGGAGCTGCCCCAGGGGCTCTGCCACCCCTGTGCTGTGGGGACTGGCCCCGGGGAAGATGGTTCACCCACCAGTCGGGACGGGAGGCAGGGCTGAGTGCAGGGGCCACATATGTAGAAGAGGCCTGTAATGAACAGGATGGGATGTCCAAGTCCGGTAATGATAAAGGGATAGCACTGCCACAGCACCATCCCCTCCCATGCTGCATGGCCCCCGCCCTGCAGCAGGAGGCAGGGAGACGAGGTGTCCAGGGCTGGAGCACAGCCAGCCCAGCAGCACCTCACTCTTAGTCCATGTCATCCTCCAGGCTGCTGAGTCGACTGTGCTCCTCGTAGATCTCCCTCACGGCCAGGATGCGGTTCAGCATACTCTCCAGCATGCTCCGGTCCATGGGGATGACCGAGTACCAGAGTGGGGACTCGGCAATGCACGACCGTTCAGGCTGCAGGTAGAAGACATCGTTGCGGTTCCGCAGACTCTCAGGACTGTAAAGAGAGAGGAAGGTGAGCCCTGGGGTATCAGCTTCAGGGGCTCAGAGAGCCTGGCCTCCCCTCATGGTTATCAAGGGGGACTCAAGGCTTGTCACAGCCTCTCATCCTTCGGCAGGATGAGGACACAAATTGAGTCTGCAGCTCCTCGCTCAGGACCAAAGCCCCTAACCAGCCAAGCACCAGGACTCATACTGCACACTCCTGCCTGTCTGGAGAGAGGCAAGTAGTGGAAGGGGCCAGAAAGAAGCACTGTCTCAACCATGGTCTATACAAGCAGTGCAGACCCTGGGCAAAGCTTCACACTCAAGTACAAATATTTGGAGAACAGCAGCCACTCCACAGGGTGCCACCAAAACTGAGAGGTGACCCCAAAATGGCACATCCCCCTTCTCCAGAGAAAGCCTCACCATTTGGAGAGATAAAACTCATAGAACTTGACTGGGCATCGCAGTGGGTTCATCCTGTTCTCCCGCTGCTCCAGCATTGGTACCTCCTCCTCACGCTTCCGCTTTCCAGAGCCGCCATCTGCAGAGAGGGAGAGAGCAGGATCATGGCTGGGATCCAATGCGAGAGGCAGGGGGAGGGACAGAGAGATGCTCCATCAGACCCTACCTCGGCCTTTCTTCTGCTTGGCAGGAGCATAGTAGCGGATGCTCACCACCTTTGTCATGCCACGGGCCGTGGTGCACTTGCGGGACTGGCGCACCACGTTGGTGAAGGAGAGCTGCATGTGCTCCTCTGCTGTCTGCAGCCCAAAGAACTTGGTGTTGAAGAACATGAGGGTGTTGAGGAGCACGAAGGGTGAGTAAACGCCCAGCTGCTTGCACTCCCAGAGGTGTTCCTCCTCAACACGTGAGAAAACCGTGTCTGCAATACACAGAGGAAGAACCAGGTCGTATCAACAGTGGCCTTGTGGCAATCCTCTCACCCTGCCCAGGCAAGCTCACTGCAAAACAATGATGCTTCACAACATCCCCTTTTCCACAAGGTTACTTCTCCAGAGCCATCAGCAGAGCTAGATGCTGGCTCTGCCCAGCCATGAGCCACCCCAGAGCACAGCCAAACCACAGGCCGGAACCCAAATCAATCCTAACTGCTCATCCCTATAGATGGCCACAAAGTGAACTCCAGGTCAGTGCTCCACCACACTCAGTGTGAGATGAAAGAAAAGCAGGAGGCAGGACAGATATGGCCAGCTCCTGCCTAGACACACAGGTCTGGAGCCAAATGCCTCTGCCTGGGACAGCCAATATGCAGAGGTGAGGCTGGATCTGTGAACCACTGACAAGACACAGCAGGGAAGGCAGCCCAGATCACAGCATCATGAAAAGCGTCTACAGAGCTCTAAGTTTTAGTTTGCTCACCAGGCAGCAGCACAGCAACCCTGGCCAACACTTAGCACAGTGTGCAGGACTTGCCCATGTGCTGGGAACACAAAGGTATGGGCCAGCATGCCTCCTGGCTTGGTATCCTCTTTGCCAAAGGGTGGAGACATCACTGTGAAGTGTTGTAAAGATTCAAACTGTCCCAGGACACAAAGCAGCCATGCTCTGCTCCCAGCTACCCTGATTCTGGGCAACAGAAACTGCTGAGGCATAAACCAGGCTGGCTCCACTGTTGGTATGGATCAGCATGACACCAAGACACAGCGGGACCATGCTGCCTATGCCAAGAAAGAGGGTTGAGGCTGGGGGAGCACAATCAGACCGGAGGATCCAAGGCTAGAAGCACAAACTGAGTACGTGTCGTGACTGAAGGTACTCTGGAGACACATACTATTTGGTAAGATTGTGGGTTGCCAGCCGCTCAGGGACTTGTTCAGCTCCTGCACGAAGGTCAGGTAGTAAAGGTCTGTAAATATATTCACCATACGATTGTTCTCGAGCAGGTACTAGAAAGGACAGAACACACAGTCAAGATAGACATGGCAGCACCTGGAATGCAAACCCTCCCCAGAGAGCTCAGGGCACACATGCAGAGCGCCCCTCCTTGTACAACCAAGAGCTGCGGGGCAGACTCCTAAAACCAGCGACTTCTGAGAGCTGTGAGGAAAACCCCGGGGCATGTCAAAGCAGACTTGGTGCTGAAGAAAGGACTGAGTTTGGGGAGGTCTCCCAGCCCTCCTCAAGGATGTGCAAGAAGGGTGCAAGGCTGGGGAATAGCTGCTACCCTACCCACTGGGCTTCAGAACAAAGACCGAACAAGGTGGACTGCTGTCCCGGGGTGAGGCACTGAAGGAGAGTCCAGTGAGCCTCTCTGGGTCCCCAGAAGGCAGAATAAAGGGTACAAGCTCCCCTCACTCAGATCTGACTTGAGGGCAGCAAGCCCTCCCTCACCTGCTGGATGCCAAGGCAGAGGTAATAAATGCTGTCTGGTTCATAGCGCTCCCCATTGGGCCGTGTTATCTCCTTGACAAACTGGGCCAGGCCGTAGTTGAGCTCAGCTGCTGTGCAGGCCAAGATGTCTTCCTTGATCCTCATGGGCTTGGCTGTGGACACAAGCACAGCAGCCTCAGACAATAGCCTGCAAGGCCAGGAGCACCTCAACACCCTGGGACTCAGCTTCTGGGAGGTTTCTGCCACTCCACCCCATCCAGACAGGGCACTTACGGCCAAAGCGTAGCTCCTCTCCCTTGCTGGTCTCTCCCCCTGCATACTTGGCTTGCACCCAGGACTTCCAGGCATTCACACCGTATGAGTAGTTCAGCACCGTGCAGCTGGGCTGGCTGCTCATTGAGTCCCGGGAACAGCTTTCAGAGAGCACCAGACGCTTCTGCCCCTGCAGAGAGGTGTACTGTGAGACTGGGCACCTGGCTGGGTGGTCCTGGCCACCCCTCAGACCTGCTGACTGTCAGCTCCCTCCCAATGTGCCTGTGCTCATGCCAGCATGCATCCTTCTGCTGACAGCCAAGCCAACAAGGCCCATTAGTTATGAGGACCACCAGCAGGAAAGAGGCCAGCTCTCACATGACCTGTGGCATTCAAAGCTCCTCCGAAGTGAGAGACAAGTATTTTCAATTCAAGGAGTGGCCCACAAGCCTGGCATGCCCTGAAGGAAGAGGGCACAACCTCCCCAGCACACCAAAGCCTCCGGCACACTTCACCTCGTACGTCCCAGACGGCAGCGCCCACTCCAAACCCAAAGATGTTTAAGCAGGCAGTACCCACGGAGAGCTCACCTTTCGGACAGCACGAGGAAGATCTTGCTCTGTGGACACATCATCTGGTCCCACCAGCCCACAGTCAAAGAGGAAGTCCACACTGGGGTTGATATCTAGAGGGTCTGAAAGGAAACACAGGCAGAAGGGCTCAGCTGAGAATTCTCATCTTGTCCCCTGTGCTGGCCTGGTTCTTACAACAAGGTGAAGAAGGAACACACAGCCCAACGCTTCACACCCTCCACCACCACCTGGTACGAACTTTCAGCCACAGCCCAACAAAGGAAATACAGCTCTGGCAGACGATGCTAAGCTTTATCAGACTAACCAGAGCCCCACATTCTCCACTCCAACATTTTTTTGTTTGTTTTTTTAAACCTGAGGAACATTCCTCATCCCCTTGTGCCAGGCCAGCACTGGGGACAGCCTGGCACAGGCACCCCAATTCTCTATCCTTCGCTGCTAGCATCCTGCCTCAGCACTGCTGTGCTCCTGCAAGTCCCTGCCTCTTCTTCCACCTTCTGCCCACTAATGGACACTCAGCAATTCTGCCGTCTCCCAGGATGTCATGCTCTGTCCAGGTCTCTCTCTTGCCTTGCTGGATCCTCTGGAATCATCATCCATAAGCACACCAGCGCCACTGCCCTGCTTTTTGTGCTGTTAAAATCAGCTTCTCATTCCCCCTTCTCTGCAGACCTGTGTTCGCAACAGGTCAGTTAAGTCTAGACAAACACACACTCCTTCAAAAGTGGTGGTCTCCTCGCCCCTGCTGCGAGCAGTCATCTGCAAGACTCTCAGTTCCTGGCCTCAAGCCTGGTCAGTCAGAGGGCATGGGGAGGTAAGTTCACACAGCTCTTAATGCTGCTGGCAACAGTTGGCCGAGGGCAGCGGGAGGACCCTGCTGCAGCATGAGCAGCCCTGCACGCCTGCTTCACCCAGCTCTTACTCTTAGGGAAGTCAGCCTCCAGGTCCTGCCCTGGCTCATCAAGGACATTGGCCATCTTGACCGCCATAGCCAACACATCGTCCCGTGCCGGTCCAAACAGATCACAGTCCTCCAGGAGACCCTCTGCACTCTGGTTACTCACCAGGTCTGCAATGCAAAAGCAGATCATAAACCCAACTTTCAAGAAAGTCTTTTGTCTGTTTTCCCTGGAAAACGCTCCCTGCAGCACAATCCTGTGCTCAGAGCAGCCCCATGACATTTGCACTGTCCAGCTTTCCCTGGACAGCAAGACATTGGACGTTTGTCCTCTCCCAGCTACAGCCCTAGTCACTGATGCTTGAGGAATGCACTCCCAAGTAAAAAGACCTGCGAGGTCAGGACTGCTAGTCTTCTGGCTGGAAAATTGCTTTAGGTAAGAGCCTGAACCTGAATAAACAGTGCTGCGCATGTGCCACAAGACTGGCACCCCCAAAAGGGACAGTGGCAGACACTGCTCCCTGCTGCAGCTCTTCCCTCCTGGTACCTCCTCAGCAGAAGTTGAGGACTTGCTCTTCCCTGCTCCCTTGTCAAAGGCTTTGGGGGACCTGCAATCCAGGCAGATGCTCTAGCTCCAAGAGCCGGCAAACCCCGCATGATCCCAGCTGTTGGGCCAGCTGCCAAGCCATGGCAGAACCTACCGCATAGGTCTGAGGAGGCCTTGTCCAGTTCCTCAGCCTCTGCAATCATCTCGGCCATGGCCAGGATGTCAGCCTCCAGGGGATTGGAGGGGATCTTCACCTTCAGCTCCTCAATGGTCTCCACAATCTTTTCTGTGCTCTCCAGCGTGGTGGGCAGGAACATTGGCACAGGCACCTGTCAACAGCAGCACACCAGGCAGAAAACTGACACTCAGCTGACTAATGTAAAAGCAGAGGCAGGAGAAGAGGACAAACAGAGAAGCAGGGAGGCTGCAGCAAGGCAGGATCGAGACAGTAAGAGAACACGAGTGGGTGGAGTGTGTTGCTTACCGGGACAGGCATGGAGAAAGGCACAGGTACTTTCTGGCAGTACATATGCATAGGCACAGGCACGAAGATCGGGACAGGGATTGGCAACACAATCATCTGGGGCTTCCAGTCAGCCTCTGACAAGAGCAAAAGTATGTCAGTGAGCTTGCTCCCAGCAGCTCCTCCACCCAGCTCCTCTGCGTACTGCCATGCCCCCAGCTATCCAGCACCACAGCCCTTCCAGCCACCAGCTTCTGTGACTCATGGGCAAGAGGTGGAGCAGCAGCAAGCCAAACAGCCCTGCAAGAAGAGAGGCTTGCCTTAGCCAGAGGTGCAAGCCCTGCTCTTACATGGTCCTAATGAGAGGTCTAGTTGCATTGCATATGCTGGAGACCACACACACGTGCCCGACAGGAGCTACAGTGTGGAACCTGCTCAGCAGACAGTCCCTGAGACAAACTGATGATCTCTAGAGGAACAGGAGTTGTCCCACAAGAGGTGGGATCATGCTGCAGTGCTCTCTGCGTCTCTCCTTTTGCTGCTGATGGAAATGGGGTCCCTACCTCCAGCCCTGCTGTGTGTGCCCTGCACTGCCCTGAGACTCCTCAGCACGGTGCCAAACACCCAGCTGCTCTGTACAGCATTTCAAGCTGGATTCACATTTAGTCTGCAGCAGGAACATGCCACTTGACTTTCCAAAACACCACTGTAATCCTGCAGTTATGTCTTGTTTTCCTACCTGTCTGACATCCTTTGGACTTCATTTCTATCTTGCAGGAAACGCCCCGGTTCTGCATCAGTGGTTTACACATGGCAGCTTTGTTCTTCCGAGGGGTGGCTGGAACTGGAGGGGGTGGGGGAGGTGGTGCGGCTGGAGACATCTGGGCTGAGGAGGTCTTTGCCGACAGCTGAGGAAATACAGAAAGCAGGAGGTTGGAGTCCACCTAAGGCAGCACCACTTCTTCCCAACCACAGGTACGGCTGGAGAGACTCCCAAAGCACCTCCTGGAGCCTGGCAGCCCCCAACATGCACGGACGCTCCCATGGTCAGACCCAGCCAAAGGACTGCCAAGCTGCTCCTGGCAGGCAGCAAGCCTGTGCAGCATCTCTGCAGCAGCCAGCAGGGAGTCTGGCACTGGTTGCTCCTGTCCCACAGGGCAGCAGGGAACAGAGTGGGACAGTGACTATACCCGGGCACAATGCTCCACAGTACAAAGAGGAGCCAGTGCCACAGTGGCAGGCTATTGTGGAGCCCATCATGGATTCCTGGGGAATGGTTATTCTTCCCCCTTGCAGGAGATACACTGATGCTGCCCTCCCCAGCAGCTCTTATCAGCTCCTAGTACCCAGACATCTTCAAATGCATTGGTTGTAGAAGAATAAAATCTCCCTGAGCAATGGCAGATCTGTCCTCTCTTTGGGGACAGCCCCTTTGTCCTATCTTGCAAACTCCTACCTCCAACGGCCCTTACCATGTTAGTCTCTGCCTTCTGTGGGGAAGGGGCAGGTGGTTTTGGCTCTGAAGTCTGACCTGTAAGAGAAAGCAATGACTCTAAGTTCAAGAGCTCCTGGGCCAACAGGTCCCACTGCTGGGACTGGAGGTGGCAGCAGCCAGAGGGCAGGGACAGGCCCCCCAGAAACTGTTCCTGGCCACTCCAGGAACAGTTAATGTTTCCACAATCTCTAGCCCTAGCAGCTCAGAAGACACTACAACTCCAAGATCAAGTCATTCTCATGTCATTTTGTGCTCCCTTGCAGTCCACCCCATCCCTATCACAGCAGGTCAGGAGAAATCCCAGCCCCTTGTAGAGAGAGGAATCCAGGGCTCTATTCCCAGCTCTTGCCTGTTGGCTTGCTGTACCGAGCCATGGCCCTTCCCTGTGCCTCCATCTCCCTGCTACAAATATCTTGGCAAAGTGCTTCGAGATCCCTAGGAAGAAGGTGACAGAGCTAGTAGTAGCATTACAAGATATCCCAGAAAGCAGTGAGACAGCTTTGCCCGAGCCCTAGGGATGTAGTCCATAGCCATAGGGATGCAGTCCATTCCCCTAAGGAAAGAGAGGATCACCTGCAGGTAAGAGGTGCGTGTGGCAGACACTAGTCTCAGGTGGTGACAATACCATCCTGCTTGGATGATAATTCCAGCTCATTTGCTCTGCAGAGAACTCGCACCCATCTCAAAGAGCACCTTCATCCAAGTCTCCTGTAAGCCCTGGTTACCCATGTGGCTGGGAAAAAGAACTGTCTTCTACAGCACTGACTAACCGTGGGCCATGCATGAAGGAGACATCTGCAAGGAAAGCAGCAGGTCTCAGCACCCAAAGGGAGTGGTGGGTCCCTTTGCACCTCCTACATACACATAGGCTCTCCAGGAAAGACCCAGACTCCCAAAGGACCAACACATGGGCATTCGCACTGTGCAGATTTCCTCTGTCCCGAGGAAATGCAGGACAGTTCTTGAGCAATTGGAGGCCCAGCAGGGTCCACTTGCCAACCACCACAGGTGGACGGGTAAGTTCCAGTTGGAGGAAGCTCCCTAGCCTACAGCTGAGCATTCAGCCATAGGATCTGCAATGGTCTCAATGGATCCAAGAACTCCTGCTGACCAGCCCAAAGTGGATGGGCAGCAGGTCTAGGCAGGAGACATCAATGGCTTGAATGAGAAAAGACAAGCTATAGAGTATGAGCAGAGTTTTTGCTGCAGCAGAATCAAAAGCAAAGTTGATTGCCCCACAGACCAATGATTTAGGACTAAGGGAAACAAGATCCTCCTGCCACAAAGCTCCATGTGCTACATGTCCAGGCTACATATCCAGGAAAGCTGCAGCTTGTTCTTTACTCTCATCCCAACACCAGCAAGGAGCTGTCAAGGCATTGCCTGCACCAACCGTGACTTCTGGCCCTCTATCCTCTCCAGCTGGATGGCCCCGTGCAGAGGCAGTTTCCCTTGGAAGTCTTTGGGCACAGTTCTGTGGCAGAAGCTCCTCAGTCCCTCATTACAGACTGTTCCCAGCAAAGGAATGGCCACTTTTATCATCAGCAAGCACTCTCAGGATCACCAGGTTGGCAGCAGCCACTGGGTCATAGGAATGAATGGTTTTAGGCAACCACTGGCTGCAAGAGAAGAAGCAAGTAGTCAGCAGCTCTGCCCAAGATGGGCCTGAAATCAGGTAGTCCCTTGTGAGCTGGCAACACAGCTGCCAGGTCCACAAGCGACGCTGGCTGGACCAGGCAGAAGCTGTTCCTCACCATGCACTGACAAGCTGCTCCTCCTGAAATCGCCTGCACAGCACGCTGGGCTGGAAAGCTCTCTGTGTAAGCACACAGTAGGCCCTGGCTCCAGCAGCACCCTTCCTTGCAAGCTGAGCAGTATGCCACAGTCCCGGGACAAGGATGTCCACAGCTATCCCACAACTGGCGATGCGCGTCCCAGAACACACAGAGGGCCCAGTGCCACCAGCGGCATTCACCAAGCATGGCAGCTGCTGGGGCAGCCTGGAGCTTCTGCTCAGCCAAGTGCTCACCACTGCTGACGGGCTTTTCCTTGGCTGCCCTCAGAGTCCTCCGCCTTGCAGGGTGCACGGAGAGGCAGCTGTGGCACAGTGAAGGGTGATGCCCCACGTGCCAAACAGCAAAGTTCTTGGGGGCCTCCAGAGACGTGATGGAGGCGGGGCTCAGACTCTTGTGGTTGTTGGTGGTGGAGAAGGTACTTCTCAGTCTTCTGGTCCATGGCTCCAAGGAGACAATGGCCAAATGGTGTGAAACATGCTTCCCTCTGCAGGCAGAGCTTGCTCGCTGTGCCTGTGTCCCAAAAGCAGTGTTACTGGTTCCTCACAAACGAGATGCCTTGAAAGCAGAGGACAAATGGAACAGCATGGCTAGGGCTGTGGAATCACTTAGTGAGCTACAGGAACCGGCAAGTTTAACACCTCTTCCTCCCCTGGGCAGCAGGACAATCTGTGCCCCATCAAGCAGACTCCCCCTGGGCACCCCCGTGCCAGCAGAAACCAACAGTTCCTTATCCAGGTCATTCCAGTGTGCTGCCACTTGAGCCATCACCTCACATGGCCTTTTACGGAGTGTGACTCCTGGAGGGCAGGTTGGGACTCCCCTGGCTGGGGGAACCCACTGCTTCTGGCAGAGCAGCGCTGCTTTGCTGTCTAAGCAGCACTGACATCCAGGGCTTCCCCTGTCTTGCAATCAGCCCACTGCTGTCAGGAGAGGAACCAGGAAGAGTCTGGAGATGGAGGAGGAGGTCTCTCACAGGAAGGTCCTTGTCTTGGTTTCCCCTCCTTGGTGCACCCTAGTCAGGGTTTTACACCTCATGAAATCCCAGGCAGGGCAGCAAAGCCCTGAGCCTGCGATGCAGGTATCTGTCAAAGCTTGACGCAACAGAGTCCCACCATAAGCTGCAGGCATTTTAACTACATCACACAGATTACCTAGAAGATCGTAGCCTATGAAAGACCAAGCAGAATGAGACTACACGAGTGTCCGAAGGCCAAGCGATGTCTTGTCACTGTCACTATGAGAACCTTCCATCCTGAGGGACCCCAAAGCACTTTGCAATCTTCCATAAGCAACTGGCTCAAGTTAATGACAGGAAATGGGGCAACAGGCAGTGAAAATCTCCTCTCCAGCTGGAGCTCCACAGATGCAGAATGGGTTTATCCGGGACATGGGGTTGGCAACTCCCCAAAGCTGCAGCGATCTTTGGGTAAGTGGTAGGACTCCAATCTAACATCGCAAGATAGAGTGCCTCCAGCAGCTCAGCACTCCCTCAAGATCATTCTATGTTCAGCTCTGGCTGAGGAGAGCCCACCTACAGCATCACCAGCACCACTTCCTGCAGCACCCTGTGTTTTCCTTGAATGTTTCCCATCCAAGCGCTGACCTGGCCCAATCCTGATTAGCTTATGAGATCTGAGAAGGTCACAGCTCAGAGGTGGTGTGGGGCTGCAGGTGGATTACCATGCCAAACCACGCTGTCCCCTAACCCTGTAAATCGAGCTCTCCGCTGGCAACATGAGGATGTTAAATCCCTGAGTATCCTTGCTAAGAGCTACAGGCAGCACGCTGGCACCGGCTCCTCCCGTCTGGGCCCTGTGTGTCATAGAACCATAGATGTTAGAGATGGAGAAGCCCCATTAGGTCCCACTCCGTCCTTTCCCCCCCAAGGGCCAGTGCAGGATTGTTCCCTAGCGTCTCATCCAGTCCCGGGCAGGAAGCTTCCACCCCTTGCTGTTCAGTCTTCCCTGTGTCTCTCAGACTGAGCTATGCAGGTCCCCTCCCTCCCTCCTACTCACTGTTCAGCAGGCTCTCGGGCCCCTTCTGCGTGTCCAGGTTGGGCTGGTTCTGTTGATTGTAAAATCGCAGCAGACACTGCTGGTTGCAGAAGTGTTTGATTTGCCCCCGCCAGTGGATGGTTTCCAGCAGCTTCCCCTGACGCTTGCAGGCATGGCACCGAGCTGCCTAAAGCCCGCATCAGCAGGAGAGAAACAACGAGTAACTAACCACACCCCCTCCGAGTGCAACACAACTCTCCAGTGAAAGGTGCACATAGCAAGGTGCTGTGAGCTTCCCCACAGCAGTGCCCTGCCAGTGCCAGCCGGGGACTCCAGCGGTGCGAACTTCTCACAGCAGCACTAGCCGCGGATCCAGCACTGTGAGCTTCCTCAGTGCAGTGCTCTGGCAGGATCAGCTGGGGACTCCAGCTACGTGAGCTTCCCCGTAGCAGTGTCCCGTCATTGCCAGGCAGGACTCCAGCAGTGCCAGGTTCTCCGCAGCAGTGCCAGCCAGACTCCAGCAGTGCGAACTTCCTCAGTGCAATGCCCACTTATCTGGGTGCTGTGCCCACCACAGCACTTAGCACAAGCTGCCAGTGCCAATACTGACCTTGAAGTACCAGAGCAAGTATTTGCTTTTGCAGTCTTCACTACAGAAGTCCCAGGTGCTGCCCTCCAGCTGCTCGGTGACCGCCCGCTGGCAGGTCTGAGAACAGTAGGTGCAGGTGATGCAGCACAGGCCCAGGTTCTTGGTGAAATCCTGTTTGTAAAGAAGCACACACCCTGCGGAGAAACAATAGGAGTGAAACCTTCCCAGGATGAACTGGGGGCCTCCCTGACCCAAACATGACCAGAATCCAGGTCTGCGGAGACAACAGAGCACACGCAACACACTGTAGGGAACAATCCAGCACTGGCCCCTGGGGCTGGGATAAGATGGGACCTCATGGGGACTTGCCATCTCTCACCTCCATGCTTCTAGGAAGAGTCTGACTCCAACCTCCTGTGTGCAGGAACCCAGCAGGCAGGGCAAGGCCAGGTCAGGCCAGCCCAGACGCAAGAGCGTAGAAGTGCATGATGACAGGAGGAGCGGAGCTGCCACCTGCTGTCTCCCCAGCCCCCAGAGAGAGAAAAGCTGTGAGAAAGCCCTCCCCAAGGACACAATGAACGGTAAAGATCTTGCCCTAGGGCCTGGCTGGACAGCAAGCCATCGCCATGACAGTCCTCCCTTCACTGCATGGCAAGGCTCTCACCCCAGGGCCTGGCTAAGACAGTCTCCCCTCTGTTCCTCTCCATGCTCTCTTCTCCTCCCCCAGCATGGGCTGGCATGGGGGTTCTGCCTCTCCCGTGCCTTCCCCAAGTACCTTCACTGCAGAAGTTCTTCTCCACTCCAGAGAAGCGGATCTTCTCATGCAGCAGCTTCTCCTGCTTGCAGTGCTCACACTGAGACACTACCCCACGCAGCCGCTTGAAGTCCTCACAGCAGTCCTTGCAGCAGAACTGATACACCTTGTCCTGCCAAAGAGACCGCCACCGGGTCAGCCAGGCTGGCAGGAGGTCCCCACACTTGTCAGGGTAGCAAGAGCAAGACTATAGGGCTGAGCCAAGTCCCCAGCTCTCCTGGCACGGGGTTTGGCAGAAGTGGTCTCCTCCTGCCCTTCATCAGGATCCTGCTGAACATCAGGAGCGCAGCACTCAGCGCATGGTCTCCAGGCACGTCTCTGCAGCTAAGGCATTCAGAGCACTGGCGCAGGAGCTCTGCTTTGAGCAGGGAGAGGAAGGAGCCTCTCCAACCTCACCAGGGTTGCCTTCCACCTCAACATCCCCCTGGGGAAAGTCCTCACCTGCCAGTCTAGGATCTCCGGCTTCCCACTGAAAAGATTGTGGCAGTAATGGCAGTTGAGGTGGATCCCACCTTCCGGGCTGGTTCGCTGCAGGAGACAGAGACAGCTCATGGAGGGAGAGGCACACAGAGGGCAGTAAGCACCTGCTTTGCACTGCCACCACCTCCTGCCTCCTCCACCGTTCACAGCAGCCTGTCTGCCCCTGCTCAGACCTGTGCTTGCTGCCATTGTCAGTGACTCACAGTCAGTCCATCAGATCATGTCTCAAGCTCCTGGAGGGCAGATTCTTGAGCAATTTCACTTTGCTTCCAGGGTACTGAGTCCAGCTCTTCTCAGGAAGGCAACCTTTCAAGCTGCTACCCCTCTGGATTTGAAAACGTTAAGAGACAGGGACTCCGCTACCTCTACTGAGAATTTCTCTAAAAGATCTTGAAGCACAGGTGCCTGGCTTCTATTTTCAAGGTAATGCAACTTCAGAATTCAAGCAGCCATTCTCATCTCACCTTCCTCTGCTTGATTAAACTGCCATTTAGCACTTGGTGTCTTGTCCACAAGAATGTATCTATTAATAAAGTTATCTTCCTGGTTTTGTTTCTGATAACCTCAGATAAGGTACTCTGCAAGTGCCTCAGTACATGCATTTTTCAAGCCCAAATGTAATTTTTCTTTTTTCAGCATACTTCCAATTTTTCTTCAACATTGAAAATAAAGTGGACTTTGGATGAACATCCTTCCTATCTGTGCAACATTCTAGGTAGTTCTTTTGCTCCCTAGCCCCCAAACTTTAACTCCCTGTTCCTCTGCTTGTACTTGCAATAACTTAATTAATCCTTCCCTCTGTGGCTGTAAACCAAGACCCTCATACTGAATGGCTTATCTGCTGTAATCCTAGGGCCTTTTCAAAATCCTTACTTTTCCAGGACTTATATCCCTACACTACTTGAGTAAGGCTGATACACAATCTTGCACTGAACTGTGTTTAAGCACACTTTAGGAGTAACCAGTTTTGCCAAGCAATCCAATTGCTTTGCTTTCTGTGACTGCTCTGACCTCAGCATGAGTTAACACTTCACCAGTTTTTGTTTCATCTGCAAAATTTTATCACGCTTACTTTGACTTTATTGCCAGACGACTGATGAAGATGTTGAACTCCTTTGGCTTAATACTGATCCCCAAGAAACTGTGTTGAAACACTCTCTTCAGTGTTTTTTCTTTCACAGGTGTGTTCTGACATCTGCCAGCAAGACAGTTCCTAATCCAGGTTATGCATGGGTTTACTCATACATTACAACGCTGATTTTACATGGCAATAATCCAAGTTAGGTGAATTAGGTGAAGTCACCAGTGACTAGAAAAAGGGAAACATTGCATCCATTTTTAAAAAGGGTAGAAAGGATGACCCTGGGAACTACCAACCTGTCAGCCTCACCTCTGTGCCTGGGAAGATCATGGAACAGATCCTCCTAGAAGCTATGTTAAGGCATATGGAGGACAGGGAGGTGATTTGAGACAGCCAGCATGGCTTCACCAAGGGCAAGTCCTGCCTGATCAACAAGGCCTAATGGCCTTCTATGATGGAGTGACTACATCAGTAGACAAGGGAAGAGCTACAGATGTCATCTATCTGGACTTCTGTAAGGCCTTTGACACAGTCCTCCACAACACCCTTCTCTCTAAATTGGAGAGATAGGGATTTGACGGGTGGACTGTTTGGTGGATGAGGAATTGGTTGGATGGTCTCATCCAGAGGGTAGTGGTTAATGGCTCAATGTCCAGATGGAGATCAGTGACAAGTGGTGTCCCTCAGGCATCCGTACTGTTTAATACCTTCACCAAAGACATAGACAGTGGGATCAAGTGCACCCTCAGCAAGTTTGCAGATGACACCAAGCTAAGTGGTGCGGTTGGCACGCCTGAGGGACAGAATGCCATCCAGAGGGACCTGGACAAGCTCAAGAAATGGGTCCATGTGAACCTCATGAGGTTCAACAAGGCCAAGTGCAAGGTCCTGCACCTGGGTCGGGGCAAGCCCCAGTATTGGGCGGGGGGGAATGGAAGGGAATGGAAGGGATTGAGAGCAGCTTTGTGGAGAAGGACTTGGGGGTACTGGTGGATGAAAAGCTAGACATGAGCCGGCGATGTGCGCTCGGCAGCCCACAAAGCCAACTGTATCCTGGGCCACATAAAAAGAAGTGTGACCAGCAGGTCGAGGGAGGTGGTTCTGCCCCTCCTTCCAGTTACCAGAGCGGAGTAAAGTACTGCGTCCAGCTCTGGAGTTCTCAGCACAGGAAAGACACGGACCTGTTGGAGCGGGTCCAGAGGAGAGCCACGAAGATGACCAGAGGGATGGAACACCTCTCCTGTGAAGAAAGGCTGAGAGAGTTGGGGTTGTTCGGCCTGGAGAAGAGAAGGCTCTGTGAAGACCTTATTGCAGCCTTTCAGTATTTAAAGGAGGCTTCTAAGAAAGATGGGGACAAACTTTTTAGCAGGGCCTATTGCGATAGGACAAGGAGTAAGTAATGGTTTTAAACTAAACGAGGGTAGATATAGACTAGATAGAAGGAAGAAATTTTTTACAATGAAGGTGGTGAAACACTGGAACAGGTTGCCCAGAGCGGTGGTAGATGCCCCATCCCTGGAAACATTCAAGGTCAGGTTGGACTGGGCCTGATCTAGTTGAAGATGTCCCTGCTCATTGCAGGAGGGTTGGACTAGATGACCTTTAAAGGTCTGTTCCAACCAAAACTATTCTATGATTCAAATCTTACAAGGTCTACACCTGTAAAAACTCTACAGCTACCCTACCAACACCATTTGTGATCCCAGCAAAGGATTACATCAAGGATTTATTAAAGCAAACAAATAAAACCAACAACAAAAAAAAACCAACACAAAAAACACAAGGAAAAAACCAAACCCCAAAACCAAATGCTGCAACAGCCAGTAACTAACTCTACCTCTAGATTCTCTAAGTTTTCTCAGTTGCCCAAGGCATGTCCTGGCCTAAGTTTCCCAGGTCTTCCTGGCTGTTGCTTTGTTCTTTGACAACTGTACAAAACTAATATTCTTCCAGTTGCCTTTGAATTCAAAAAACATTTCACATATGCTGAAACTTAACATCAGAAGATTAAAAACCACCAGTCAAACCTTTGAGGATTATTAAACATGAGGTATCCAACCCTGCTGGCTGTAAATTTTTAGACAACACATCCTAGGAGACATGTTCCTTGGTGACGCCTGGCTCAGAGGGCAGCTCTGCCCCTTTTCACCCCACTAGCAGGTGCCCACTGTGCTTTGCTAGCTTACTTGTGCTTTTGCTTCTGCCCTTGTAAGGCCACTACATCCCAAACCACTCATGCAGCATAGCTCTGCACTGCACTCCCACTGGGCATAACCCGATAGACAGGAGTGAATTACAGCCTGTCTTATCCCAACGGAGGAAGGGGGAGACAGGGCCAAGACCGAGTTATTGGCAACTACAGTCACTGCAACTCTTGTGCTCCAGCAGAGACTTTCTTATGGACCCTCCCTGAGGAGCTTGAGAAAGGTGGAGCCTCTGCTAAGTGTGAAAGGAGGCATGAGCTCTATGGCCCAGCCCAGCATGAAGGATATTTCAGTACCTGGAATTTGGTCCAGCAGCTGGGGCTGCAGAACTGGTAGACAACCCGGTCTGTCTTGTTGTAATAGCAGGGTTCAGATAAACTCTTTCTGCAGAAGCTGCAGGGTCTAGAGGGACCTGATGAAACAGATAGGAATTGGTGAGGGCAGCAGCACAGGAACGCAGGACTGGATTCTGAGGATGGCATGCAAGCTACTCACTCATCCTCAGTCTGTCAAGCTATTATCAAAAAGCAAGAGACAAGAACACCAGGAAACTAAGAGCACCAGATTCTGCTAGGACAGAAATGTTAAACACGGATGGAGAGCAGAGTGGTTCAAGGAAGTGATCCTAGCTCTACAGGAATTTGGACAAAGCAGGCTGCAATACTTGCACCAGAGACCATACCCATTCCTGGACATCCTGGTACTCCGTGTAAAGCAAAGGGCAATGCCAGCACAGTATGGCACTACAACTGCTTCCTCCATTCTCAAGAACAGCAATGTACACTACCCCTCAGTACTAAGATGTCTACATGCTGCAAGGGTTCCTCCTTCTCCAAATCTCCTTCTACTGGACTCCTCCCCAGGCAAGCAACATGCCTTCTTTCCAGTCTCATCCACAAGCAATAAAAAGTACCAAGGAAGGAGTTAGAGTGGAGAGGTGACTGATTCCCTCTGCGTAGGTGCTCTTACCAACCAAGCCTGACTGCTTCACTTTGTGGGAGGTAGTGCAGCAAATGGAGCAAAACAGGCCCATCTTGCCGTTGCGATCCACGTTGGGCAGCATGTCAAAGTTCTTGCACAGCGTCTTGCACCACATGCACGGGTAGACCCGAGTGTTCTTCTGCAAACACAGAGCAGGACAGAGCTGCCAGGGAGACCATCACAGCCGGCGAGGTCCGACCCTCATATCCCACCCCACTACTGTATCCACCACAGGGCAGCTCTCCTGCAGGGAACACCTGATGCCAGAGGCCAGGCTCATAGTCTGCAGGTTCAGGCAGTGGTAGCAAAAAAGGCTGCCTGTGGCACCTCACCTTCTCATTTCAAGGGTACCCTGGCAGGAATACAGAGATTGGCAATCCCATCAAGACAGTTAAGTGAAGCCTGCTCAGGCCACAGAGGAACATATCCAGCCAAGCTTTGGGAAGACATCCAAAAGAAACCAGCCCATGCTAACTGCATATACCAGTGTCGCTGCACAGTTGAGCTTACTGAGTGCCTGACCCATGCTCGGGTCCAAGATGGGCCCCATGCGGAATAAATAAGTTCTGTTTGCCTGCTTCAAAGTTTCTCCACAGGAATCTCTTAAATGTTTTGTCAGCAATAAAAGGCCAAAAGGATTCAAGTCACCTGCTATTGCATAAAGTGCCCTGTGCCACACCGAGCAAAGTTGCTGTGTGCCCACAGAGACCCTCCACCCCAGGCAGCTGACGCCACACACCTTCTTGTAACTGTTGAGACAGGCAGAGTTGCAGAAGCGTTTTTGCTGGCCTTCATGGAAGAGGTACTCCAGGGGCAAGCCCTTGTTGTAGATGTAAAGTCCGCAGTTGTCACAGCAGTTGGTTTTCAGCCCCTTGGTGGCCCGGAACTTAGTGAAGCAGGCGTCGCTGCAGATGCGGTGAACCACGTTCCCATTGCTGACCTCATGCTGGATCTGCAGAGACATCATTGCTGTCACTTCCCCAAACCACCATGTGCCTTGTTCCAATGCATGTGCAGCGCTACTACCATGGCCCTTGGGATAACAGGCTGTTACACTATAACTGTGGCAAGTGCCATACTGGATGCTGGTGGGGACTCAGGCTGGCCTCCCTCACCAAAAGGCAGCGGAGCAATTGGGAGAGCAGAGTGGCAGGAAGCAATGAGCTTCCGGGCGGGGAGAAGCAGAAGCCTTATTCCTTCTGCTGGAATAAGGGCTGGTTCACAGTAACAAGGAGGGACCTGGGAGTGAGCCCAAGCCAGCTCAGGGGCTGAGGCCTCACACCACAGAACCTGGCAAATGCCCTGCAATGGTCCCAGGCAGGGCCAAGTGCTGCAGGTCACAAACAACTCATCCAGGACATGGGAAGGACAGGGATTTGTTTACCTCGCCAGGTTTGTGGCAGACGCTGCAGCGGCTGGTGTCCGAGGCATCCGCGGACTGAGGTGCTGGTCTGTGCTGCTGGGCCTCGTAGAGGGAGAGGCAGACAGAAGTGCAGAACTCATGGAAAGAGCCACCTGAACCAATCTGGGCAACCACAGAGTCCTTGGTGTTCCAGATCTCCCTGGGGATCAGGAGGGAATGTGTTAGTGCAGGGACACACCAGTCCTGCCACAAAGGGACAGGATAGCATGCTGCAACGCACAGGACTTTCTGGTGTCCCATAAGGGTGGCACAAACTGTCTCACAGCAGCTTCTGTCCTGGCCCAGAGGGGTGGTGCCTGAAGACGGAGCATGTGGGAGGTTGTTTTGAGAGGAGGCTGGGATATGGGTCATTGAGCCTGGGGACGGGCAGGGAAAGGCAATAACGTGAAGGGGTTTTAGGGAGCATGGGACATGCGGTGTGTGAATGAAGATATGGGGCAGCAGCTGGCAGTGGGCAAGAGTGATGTGGGTGAATGGGAAGCATGAGGGTCACAGGAATGGGGACTGGCAGGCACGGCTGTGGTGCAGGTGAATGGGGTCACAAGCATGGGAGCATTGAGGAAAGGGGAATGAACACACACTTTTTACAGAAGGTGCATATCTTCTTGCCAGGTGGTTTTTTTGAGAAGGTGGTGAGACAGGAGCTGGAGCAGAAGAGCTGAGGGAGCCCTTTACGCTGGTAGGCAGTTTGGCCCTTCTGCAGCGGGGTCCGGCAGTTGGCACAAGTCATCTTGGTGACAGTAGAGCGGGCAGCTCGCTGAGCCATCTGAGTGCGTAAAGACATGCGAGTTGAGCGTCGCGTACGAAAAGGAACAAAATCCTCGTCATTGGGATCATCCACCATTGCATCAGAGTCTTCGTCAGAGACCGGAACTGCAAAGCAGCAGAAAAGATGCACAGAAATCCCTCATTAGGAACTGAGACAGAAAACTCTGCCATGAGACACATGCTGGGGCTTTATGGGATCACCTTTCTGGAGTCCCTCCAAGTGCTTTGTACTTGTCTGGGTGGAATGATAAAGGGACCCTTAAAAGATATTCTGTTGGAATTGAAGACGAGTCAGGAGGTCTTTAAGCAAACTGGGCTTAAGTACAATTCCTTTCTAGGAAGTCATGATTTGCCAAGGTTGAGCAGAAGCCCAAAGTGTGAACATTTACAGCAGTAAACCCTCCAAGAACTGGTAGACCTTAAAGGCAACAAGCTGGATCACCAGCCTCCAGCACAGGCTGCAGAGGCAGGCAATGAAGGAGCAACACACAAATACTAGGGAATGGCAGGGTCACACTCAACATCTCAAAGAACAGAGACTTCATGTACTTCTGCAGGGAAATCCCCAAAATGCAACCTTCTTTCAGACAGCCTGCTGCCATAGAGACAAAGGAGGAAAGTTCCTGGCTGAGAAGGAAGATGGATTTCCTGGGAACAACCCCAGAGTCTCAACCTATTACTTGGTGCTTGGTGTCCACACACCACTGTAAAAACACTACAACCCCCCTTTCAACCTAAGTGCCCTGAGAAAGCAAGTCAAGTACCCCTGGGTGAAGACTCACGGGGTGAAGGGACCTGTCCTGTGTAAGAGCAAAGTCTGCACAGAAACTCCAGAGTTCCCACTGTACTCACACCATGAACCACAACGGGCCTGGGCCCTGCTCTGGCTGAAAACAGGCATTGGCCACCCCTAGTTACTCACTGCTCTCAGAAGAGTTCACAGTTTCAGGCCTGGCAGTTTCTGATCTTCTGGCTCGTTCACTTCTTTTCTGCTCCTAGAAGACATTCAGAAAATACTTGGGCTAACCATCTGCTAGGACAACCATGGACAAATATCCCAGATCATGGTGGAGTTCCAACTTCTGGGATTTGCTTTCCCAATAACTAGGCTGAAAACGGATAAAACTCCATGGATACCTGACCAGAGTTGGCAAGACGGGGAAGAGGGGGAAGTAGGCTTATGAGAATGGCATTCCAGCTGGGGGTAGCAGGGACACACTGAAGCCACATTACAGCATAGTGGCAGTGCACAGGGATCACTCTGTCACAGGAGACATGCAAACTCCTTCCCAGAGGGGTGACGAGACAGCCAGTGTTCTCATGGAGTTTGACAACAGCCAGCCATCCTCTATGCTCCTGTAGCATACATACTTGACTGCATTCTCCTCACCTTCTCAGTTGGCAGCTCGCTTCCCTTCCCAGACAGGCCTTCTCCTGGAACAGAAGCACAGAAGAAGCTTGCATCTAACATCTTGCTTTTCTCCAACAGAAGAGGACAGGTGTTCTTCAAATGCAGCCACCCCTTGGGTCAGTCTGCACATGAAGCCTCAGACAGTCCTGGCTAACAAGCACAGTTCTGGTGGTGATCAGCCACAGGAAAGCTCCTAAACCCACCACCTGTAGTTAAGAGATCCAAACGTGCAGCTTGGGAGGAGTCCTGTAAGGGGGAAACCTCCCTGCATCGGGGAGGCATGCTGGGCAGTTGCCTCCAACTGCTTCTGACCGAGACTGAGCATCTCCTGAGGATGGCCAGCCTGGGCAGAGGGACTCTGCCATTGGAAACACCTTCTCCTGGTGACCCTCAGTTCCAGCAAAGACTCCAGTGATGAAGAGTGTGAGCTAAGCTGATGCGCAGCCCCAGCTTTACCAGAGAAGCTCCTAGCTGACACAAGCATTGAAAATCAAAGTTAAAGCTACAAAAGCCAGAGCAAGAGCTTGTGTGCACCAAGGGAGCAGCTCCCAGAGCATTATTCCCTGTAAGCAAGATGGTTTCCCCAAATCTAGCCCATCAGTAGCATTCACAATTTCCATAGCAGGGGACAATGGGAAAAGTTGGAGTGCAAAACAGACTCCAGCTTCAGCAATGTGCAGCAGGATGACCTCCTGAGCAAAAGAAGCCAAGTTCTGGAGAGATAACAACCTACCTGCTGGTGGTGAGGCTTCCTGTGCTTTCAGTACACTACTTTCTTTAAGCAAGTTGTTCCCACTATCATCCCCTTCCTCTGCCTGGTTTTCCTCTGTGGGCTCAGGGGGCAAAGCTGCAGTACTGTTGTCCAGGCTCAGTTCCACTTCTGCTTCCCCTGCCAGCCCTTCCCTCTGCATGGGTGAGCTTTTTCTTGGTGCCTTCAACCTTGTCTTCTTTGTCTGTTTAAGATTGAATTGGGGGGGGGCCATTGGCAGACTTGAGGATTGTGCTGCGATTTCTTTCATGGCTGGGGCACTGCTGAGGTCTCCGGAGTCAGGAATGGGCTGTCGGGGTGATTCAGGGGCGTTGTCATCAGACAGTGCAGGAATAGCAGCAGCACCATCTTCCTTTAGGTCCCCAGAATCATTTTTTGGTGCATCTTCCCCTTCTTTCCATGTTTCTGGAACAAGGGCTTCTCTAGAGAGGGCAGAGGAGTCCGCTGGTCCATCCTCCACATCCTGGGAAGGATGTGCCTTGTACAGCCCATCCAGACCCTCCAATTTATCTAGCTCCATCAAGTCAGCAGTTTTATCCAAGTTGTCTAAGACATCAGGTTTCTCCAGCATATCCAAGACACTAGGTTTATCTAGAACAAGGTCGTTGGATTTGTTTAGTTCAGACAGGCTGTCTGCTTTCACGAGAAGGTCCAATTCCCCATCTGCAGTCATCTGCTTGGATTGATCCCAGTCAGGGGGCTGAAGAATGGAAACTTCCTGGGTAGAAGCTGTTTGGGAGCCCAGGAGATCTTCCCCAAACTCCATGTCAGCAGGGAGATCACCAATAAGCGGTTTGTCAGGCAAGGACAGGGGGTCCAAAGATCCTGAAAATTCACTGGAATCCATTTAGAAGATGGTAACTGGAAATGAGAGAGAGACTTGCAAATTAATGAAAAGTAGTCTAACACAGCGTATGAATTGTCCACTCTTCTGAACACTGTTGGAGTAAAATAAGGCCCAGTAATACTGCTAGCCATAATCAGGATACTAGCAGGTCAATCACGTCTACTTGTGAGGTTACAGGACTCTAAAGCCAAACAGCAGCAGTGGGACACAGCAGTTCAGTATAGCAGACCTTTGGGAACTCTACAGCCCCCACACACCTCACCACAGCACAGCAGACTTGATTATGCTAAATGACACAGCGGGGTATCAGAAATGACTCGAGTACCAATTCAGGAGGCTTCACACAGTTGTTCTGTGGTGTGTAATACCCCCTTCCCTGCCTTCCTCTCTATCTTACCAGACCCAAATAATCTGGTCTGTCGTTTCTCCTGATCTGTTCTCATGGAGCTAACACATCTTTTATTTTTAAAGTATCTTTTCTCTTAAACACAGAGGCAGAAAGAACTCCTTTACAGCTCTGTAGCCTGTGCCTTGAACAAGATACAGGATGACAAGATGCATGAATTTTGTCAGAGCACAGATATAAACCATGTTATAGTATAACTACAGCTACAGCATAGCCCCAAAACTATTCAGACACAAGAGCAATTGGCAAAGCCTAAGTTAGAACTAGGAGGAATTCTGGAGAGTGGCAAGAAGAAAGGTGGTAAAGCCCAGATTGTCAAAAGTAGTCAAGAGAGGAAGAACAAGTAGCAAAGTAGACACGAACATGCAATGTGAAGTCAGGAAAAAAGACCAGCATGACTTTGCAGGGCACAGACAGCGCACTTGCACAGGAAGATATGATGCTGACTGCTAACATCAGAGGGACAAAGTTACAGCCCAGCTCCTCATGGTCGACATTATCATAAGACAGAAAGGGCAAGACTTTTAAATGAGGCAAGTAAGCATTTATATCAATATTGGCTAAAAATGAATTATACCCCCACAAAGAGATAACCATTGACAAACCTGAAGAGGGAAGGGGAGAAGGAGCTGGAGTCTACAAGTGGTGAGGCAGAGTAAGACTTGAAGTAGCATCACGTCCCCAGAACAGGCTATAAGTAGACACTACAAGGAAGGGACTAGAAATCAAAGGATGTGGCACCAACATATCCTCCCCTATTAGAGTCATTCTAATTCTAAATTTGGCACTGTTTTAGGCCCTGAAGCAGAATATTCAGTATTCCTGTCTACTGGGGCTTACTATGGGCATAACTCATCCATATCAATGAAGGAGGAAGCCTGAAATAATTTCACTGGTGATGGCCAATTAATTCTTTCTTTATATCCTTCCCTCTGAAAGGATAACCAAGTCTCACTCACAAATGGTTTTCTCAGAACTAAACAAGACATATTTGGACAGAGAATGTACCCAACTTCTGAAACTCATTTAAGCAGGAGTTTAGGGAATCATACCCTACAGCTGGAGTTCAAAGTCATTGCCTTCTTATTTTATCTAAAAACACATTTTCTGTTTCACAGTGGCAGATAAGTACCGTTCCCACACTCACAACAGAAACTACAGAAGAGGTAATCTTCAGAGATGCTCAGCAAGTTTCACCACTAAAGACTTTGGTGATTCCATTCACTTTCTCTAGTTACAGAGGAGACAAAGCTTCTAGAATTCCAGAGCAATACAGGATCTAATACATGGTTTAGGGTGGCTGACAAAGAAAAATAGAAGAACAAAGTGAAATAGAAATAAAGACATCTGAAAGAAAGGTCCTAAGGATTTGAAGCAGGTGAGAACCCTCGCAAGAAGATAAACACATTTTTTTCTGCTGCTCAGAATACAAACAATGCCTCCTTCTCAAAGATGTCCCCCATCCAGATTTCCAGACAGACAGCAGACCTTACAACAATAAGCAGCAGAAAGGTCAAGCCACCGAGATGAATAAGGAAAGTTTATTTATAGGTATACTTAACAAGACTAACATACTCCTCCAATTCACCTTCAGACACTTTGCACAAGTCTGCAATGAACCACAGAGGTGATACTCCTACAGTATTTGCCACTTTCAGCTGGCCTAGTCTTTGCTTGGTAAAAGAGACCCTGGGAACAATTTTGGAACATAAGAAATCCATTTGGGCATTCCCTCCCAGAGGATAATGCAAGCAACAATTAATCTATGAACTTGCCATGCTACTCGTGCTCTACAAATAGACCAAAAGCATCTGGTTTCAATAGTGCATACCTTTCAATTGCTTTCAAGCTTTAGGTGCAAGAGCATTACAATGCAAGACAACAGTTTGACAAACTTAATGGTGACAACATTGACCAACAAAACGGTCTTAAAGAGAACAAGTATTCTGCAGACTAAGTCAACTCCAAACTATTGGTATGTGGTTGGGACAGATACGCAGACCTTTCTGCAGACCCAAGAGTCCGCAGTAAGACCACTCACTTGCACGTTCTGGTTAGAAGCACAGCGCTTACCCTGTTTGTTCAAGGTCCTGTCCACTTTCATCAGCTCTGTCCGAAACCCTCTGGCAGAACAGCTCACACGTTCTGGCGAATGACCCAAAAACTTATTCTTAGGATGTGCAAAGCTAAGGACTGCTGCAGGCAGTGAAATGAAAGGACCATGTATTCAAATATCCTGTTCCTATTCACACCAAGAATGGATACCTGGGGAGAGAGTATAACAAACATAACTAACAGGACATTCCTCTTCAGCACATCCTCCAATCAAGCAGCTAACATCTGCTGAAGAACTGCTTGGCTTGAGTTGCACTGAGACTGTCACTGTTAAGAGTCTGTACTGGGCAAATCCTCTACAAATCTGCCTAATCCCCCTTTGAACAATTTATACTTTGGGCCTCCAAAAATTCCAGTGGCAATACGTTCTGCAGCCTAACATTTAGTTTTTAAAAGTATTTTCCTTTTATTTATTTTAAACCTGCTACAGCAGAGCTCTGTGACAAGGCAATACAGAGCAGATGAGTGCTGACTTTTGATGCATTTATAAGAATCTGGAAGAGTTGATGGAGTTAGAGTTGAGGCTGGACCCAAGGAGGTGATGCTGACAAGCAATTTGAGTGGGAAAGCAAGGAATGTCCCTGCCCATCATTGCAATTCTCTTTCCCTGACAATGAAGTCTTGACAGTGGCTTTCAACTGCCAGCTGATGAGGATGAAGAGGGCAGCCCTCAGAACTGGAGAGAACAACGTTTTCTAGCTCTGTAGGTTGCTCTGAAGTCAAACTCAACCTGAGGAAATTAGAGCTGCCCAGCTGCAGCAGGGTAAAAAACTACTTATCCTGTTTGCCCCAGGTGTTCAGATTCTTCTGGGCTTTCTGCTGAGCTTCACAGTGACTTAAGCTGCCAACTGAATGTGCACTCTACCTCTGGTAAAGTCTCTTCTCACTTTCTCCAACAGAAGAAAAATAGTTATTCTTTCTGGCAGATGCTGAAATGATCCACCACAAGTCATCATCTTTTTTATTCCAGGACCATCTAATGCACAGCTCAGTCACTGGGCCCAGGTCACTGGTCTGCTTGAAATCTTCCTCTTTTCCAGCCGCATACCTGACAGTGAGGAGAGTACGCTGGAATGAGACTCGGCCAAAAAAAGAGGAGGCAGTGTGAAATCCTGCACATTACAGCGGATCGGACATTTAGAAACTCCTTACTTAGGACTCGGCACCATCCTCTCCGGAGTATTCAGTAACAGATATTCCTGGGAAGATCAAGTTCAAGGAGTGAAGTCCCCTGCACAACAGTCTGAAGCAGAGTGCTTCTCAGGTAGCATGCAAGAGTTTCCAAAGAAGCGATGGGACAGCTGAGGGTCTTCCCCGAGTGCGCAGGACTGGTGTAGAACACAACACTGACTGCCAAATCCAACATGTGTGACTACCAGACCTGACCTGCCCTTTCTGCCAAAGAGGGGGCACATGGATCTCCTCTCAGACCTGGAAGCTCAGAGACATCTCTGCCAGGACACTCAAGTACACCAAGTGACTGCCTGGGACTTTATCTAGCTTATTAAGGACATCAGTTGTGCTGTACAGATCTTCCACATCTTAGTGTCCTCAGATAACTATTAGCAGGGGAATATGTGGCCTACCTACAAAAATGAGGAGCTACCATTAAACATTTAATTAAAATCAGTCAGCAAGAAAAAATACTGTTGTTACTCCCTCATGATGAAGTGAATACCTCAGAAGTCTCTACTGCCCACAAAAGAGCATGGCCACGCAGTTACTGCTTTCCTATAGCAAAGGAACAGCAACTGCTTGGGTACCTGTCCTAGACTTTTGTTCATGGATATGGATTCAGATTTTCAAGACTTTTGAAGGCTGACGGATTTATCTTTTTTTGCTGTTAGAAATCATGTGGAATATGAAAAGCATTAACTAATAACTACAAAAATTAAGAGACTTAAATCAACATTCCAGCTAATTCCTATCTACGAGTTCTGTAAGACCTGAGCAGAGCTCTGGAGGAAGTTCCTATTTTTTGTGCCAAATTTTAGAATAAACAGTAACAGCCAACCTAGTATTTCTCAACAAAAACAACAGTGGTTGATACACAGTTCTATCAATAAAACATTAACAAAATAATATCATGTCCTACCAGCATAGTTTCAGTCAACAGATCTTCATTAACAATATTATACCTTGAGTGACAAATCTGGCAAAAGCTAACTTCACTGCTGTGACTTATCTGAGTTTATCTGGGTAGATGATCGCTTTCCACATTCAAGCACTGCAAACATTTATTACAAATTGGTTAATTCATTTTAAAGCAAATGAATTTATGAAGAATCACCAGTAAACTAAGCACACTGCTAAGGACCAGGTTTCAGTCCAGTCAAAATTCTCCAGAAAGGAGCAGAAAGGATTTCATTATTCACTAGTGTTTTTAGAGAGGCAGCTCTCTGAGCTCCCACCTGGGAGCCCAAACTCAGTCTTCAAAGAGCATAAAGCCCATTGGTGACATTCAGTACAGTGCTTCTTGCACACAGTACCACGTTAGACCATTACTGTCTCATTCTCGGCTAGTGTCTACACTTGATGACAGATACTAGAAGAGCTGAGATGTTTCAAATAAAAAAAATATATTTTTTAGATATTTTCTGTGTCAGACATTTTCTGACACAGTAATGCAAGAATCCCACTGCTTCAAGAATCAAACATGGTTCAGAAAACACCTTCCAGTGATAAACCTATTTTGTTCATTGAAAAGAAATGGGGAGACATGACCCATCTCAAAAAAACCCACAAGGTAAGAAGATCTACAGCAGAGAACTCTGAATTCACAGATACAGAGAAATGCACATGAGGACTCAAAAAGCTGGAAGTCAAAGTTGGACGAACGCAGAAACAGCTATTTCCAGATTAACACTATAGATGATTACTTAAACAACTGACCCAGGGACATGTAAACCCTCTATGACTTGGAGATCTTACAACAGCATTCAGTGATTCTCTCCAAGTCAGCTATAGCTACTGCAGATGTCACTGGTCAAGTTCTTCAACTTGTGCTTTGCAGGCAGGGCTTGGTGAACAGTTGTCTCTTCTCATCTCCAAATGTATTATTGGTTCTCTCAATTAGAGTGCAGAGGTAGCTATCACCATGTCCCCTTCAGGCCAGTATTCATGTGTGACTGGAACTGTCTACACAACAGGAACTGGTAGATGGGGAAAAGAAGATCCTTCCCAGAACATCACCAGCAGCCTCAAGACTCCAGCAATGGTTTTCTAACAGTCCCAAAGCCAGGAGGTATCAAGACCACTGCTAATTTTCTACAGCAGGAGTACCAGCTTAGGGTGCAGGCCTCAAACTTAGTATAGCAGTCACCCAGAATCAAGAAAACCTGAACCCTCCAACACCAAGCAGATGGCGCTGCAAAACAGCACCATGGGTTTCCTGTTAATTCCTCAAAGGCAGGAACAACCAAACTAGATTTTGAGCTTGCATTCCAGAAGCTTCATCTCAGCTTCAAGAAAGTGCAAGAGGAAGGGTAAATTTCAGAAATCTTCTTGCAGAATTGTCTGGAATTAGGTTTACCAGAAGACTCCCTGCAACACTTCAAAGGTACATGACAACATTCCTCAGATCTCAGCATTATTTGCTGCTAGCCCAACACTCCCGTACTAGTAGTAAACTCCAAGACAACCAACTGGAGCATGCTCATCCATCCGGAATGCCATCCTGGCAGCAGTTTGAAACTGCTTGGATACTCTTGGATAATCTTTTCATAAGACCAGGATCCCCCCAAGCACTAAGTGTCAAGGCTTTCAAACAGAGAAAGGAGCAACAACTCTAGGTACGCTCTAACAACTTGCTTTGCCTACACGTTAAGAGAGAGGTCTTAGCAGCAATGCCTGGTGTCTGGAGAGCAATTCAGCTTCAAGAACCAACTCCACTTGGAGATCAAGTCAGAGAGAAAACTCTCCTGCCGCTTGTACAGCTTTGTGTCTATAGCATGAATAAGCAACGTTTCTTCCAAGGCTCACCACTTGCCACATGACAACATCTGCCAAAATAGTGTTATACACAGGGGAAGGGGGGGGGTGGGTAAAAAAGCTTTGGGAGTACTATCTGAAGCACAACAAAAAAGCACGGAGGTGCATGGCATGCTCGAGCAGCGTCTGTTGAAACTGCCGTAATGCTATTAAGACACTGATTAAAAGACAGAAATAGACAGTAGACCTGGAAGTGGTCTAAAAGAGATGGCCCCCAAGTCTCCACCTGTTACCCAAATGCTGCAGGAGGATGTTGGATCACCTAACGCAAAGTCCTGGACACCTCCCACAAGCAGCCACAGCCAGCTGGAAAGGAAAGCTGCAGGCACAGCAGGTGACTCTCCAAAGGGGGATGCCGCAGCCTGGGAACAGGCCATGGACTCCCCGGCCCTGGAGGTCCTCAAAACTCAACTGGACAAAGCCCTGAACAACACGGTCTCAAGTCAGCTCTGCTGTGAGCAGGAGGTCAGTTGGACTAGAGACCTCCAGAGGTCCCTTCCAACCTAAATCTGTCTGTGGTTCTTTGACTACACCTTACTACACAGGGAAGAGAGAGAAGACAAGAGGGCAGTCTCAGGGAGGATGTATCTTTGAGGGCAAAGCATCTAATTTTCCTTAAGTGGCCTTACAAAGCCAAAATACTGGAAGTGCAAGGTGAGCTGTCTCCTCAGCCTTGCTGACAGTTCCAGATCCCTCTGCAAGGTGCCTGCCACCAGGTCCTCAAAAAGGCATCTCAGTGTCAGGACATTTCACCTCATGTGCAGCTGTACAAACTGGCCCTTGGTAACGCTGTGCTGAACAGACCAATGTCTCAGCCTAGTGACTGACTCCTTTCTCTTTACACTGCCAAGGGCTGAGCCAGCAGAGCAGGCTTACAGGAAGTGGCCAGAAGACACCACCAGAGCCCACGGCCAGCAGGACTGGTGAAGATGGTCTCAAGCATGTCCTTTCCTGACCAGTGCTGCCAGCAGAGGAAGAAGTTAACACTTAAAACACTCTACTGAGATTAAAACACAATTCCAGTGAAATCCTCCTAGCACAGTCCTCGCTAAGCTAACAAATTCATAGTCACAACTGCAGCCTATTCCATACTTCCCCTGAATTGCTTTCACCATAACCCTTCTGCACTAGAGGCTTCTGCTAGCACACCTGTGTCCATCAGGGTCACGCATCCCAGCATCACTGACCATAAAACATCCATAAAAGAAGTAACACAAAGGGCTTTGTTCCCAAAGTAAGGCCGTGCACTCAGCCTCAGCCCCTCGCTCTGGCTGTCAGAGCTGTGGAGGAATCTGGTGTGACTTACTGTCATCCTCCAAAGCATCCTCCAAAGCAAGGGCACGCACAGTAAGAGGGATGTAAGCAAGTGCGGAGAGAAACAGAGACTGTGCAAATACCCATGCTGGGGCATGCTGCAGGTTGGCCATTACAGGCAGCAGCTCTGTAGGCTGTGGCTATTCCTTTAGTAAAGCTGGGCTGGCAATAACAACAGAGCTACGTTCTTATCACCAGCTTTGATCCCAGGATAGGCAGGGTTAGGCAAGAAAATGTAGATTAAAAGTTTTCTTGGGGAATGCAGCAGCAGTGAGAGAGAAAAAAGTTACAGCCTAGAACAAGAGCCATAGCTGAAGCACAGCAGGAGGAGAAGGGAAGAGCACAAACGAAGCAGCTCTCATCCTCATCAGAAAGAGACTCCAGGAACCATTCCCCAGCACTCAGCTGAGCATCCTATCCCCCACCATCACCTGACAACAAACCATGTCCTGTGCTGCCTCTGCCCACACAAGCATATCTGACTGCCAGGGCCTTTTCCTGTGCCAGGCACATGCCACAGCCAGCTCCCAGCCTCGCCAGCATACCCTCCACAGCATACCCTCCCATCTGGGGCAGTCCTGCCTCCACCTCTACAAACCACACAGGAGGTACTGGTGCTCCCCAGGGCACCTTGCTGGCCACGGCCACGCTGCTCACACACAGCCCAGCCTGCTGAGGCTTTGGCAGATCAGGGCTTTGCCTCCTCTGGCAGTACAAGGCAGCTTCAGCCCTGTGGGGCTGGACCTTTCTCTCACGGGTCCTGATCCTCGAGGGCAGTGCATGGTGTCCAGGGATCCACACGCACACTCCAGGCCTCAGGGACACTCCCAATCCCTGCCCGGGTCCAGACCCACCCCATCCACACAGGGGGAAGGCAGACAGAATGGTCAGCCAGTTCTTGGTCAAACGCAACCAGCAGCTGCGTTTTTTGTGAGCTCCACACACTTTGTTACTACATGTGGTGACAACAGCATAACGGCTGCATCGCTCAAAGCCTCTGCCTGAGCTGCAGGGAGAGGCGAGCCGAGGAGGGTGCTGGGACAGGGCACCGGGTGCACAACAAGCTTCGGGGCAGCTGGTTGCCAGGGGGAGGCTGGGGGCCGTTTGCTGCCGCTCCACAGAGCAGCTCCCCACAGCAGGGACAGGCCCCGCTGGGGTGGGTACACCCGGGGCTGGGGCAGGTCTCATGATCCACGAGCCCCTGGGCCCAGCCTGTGCCCAGGCACCGATATGGCAGGGGATACAGCCAGCCCCCAGCACCAGGGTGGGGGCCCCCGCCGGGGCCTGCCCCCTCCGTGCCAACCGGCACCGGGGCGGGGGCTGCGCGGGGATGAGTGTCAGGCTGGGGCTGCTCCCGCCATACCGGGGGGTAGGCCTCTAGGTCTGCTCTCCCCAGAAGGGGCGAGGGTCGCACCGGGGTCTCCCCCGTCCCGACTAGGGGGCTGGGGCTGGGGCTGGGGCGGGGCCTGACCCCCTCCAGCAGACATGGGGCCGGTGCCGCATCGGGGTGACGTCCCCGGGACCCGCCCCCCGCTGCAGGGCGCCCCCAGGCGGTCGCTACGGGGGGGGGGGGGATGAGCGGCGCTGGCCCCGCCCCCTCCCGGAGCGGTAGGCCCCGCCCCCTCCCGCCAGGCGCGCGCCGCGCCCCGCCCCCCATCCTGGGGGGGGGGCCCACCCGCACCCCCGGGACCCGCGCCGCACGCGCCTGCCCCGCCCCCACCCGCGGGGCCAAGCACCGGCACCCTACGGGCGGGCGCCCCAACACCGCCCCACGCCGCGCCGCCGCCCCACCTGCGCCTCCCGTGCAGCCGTAGGGAGGCGCCCGCGGCTGGCGCCGCTCGTACCTGGCTCCCCGGTGCTGCGCCGCCCGCTCTACCCAGAGCCCGGATTCGCGTCGCGGCCCCTTTAAATGGAGGCGCCGCTCGGAGCCCTCAGCGCGCTGCAGCCCGAAGGGGGGCGGGGGCAGGGCCCCATTGGCTGTGCAGAGCGAGGGACGGTTTCCCATTGGCCGCGGCGGGGCCTGGGCTCGCGAGACTCGCTTGCAGGCGGCGGCCTCGGAAACGCGGAGCGGAGCTACGAGCCCGGGATCGGCGCAACAGCCCGGACTCCGCCGGGCGGCCGGAAAACCCGGAACAGATCAGTGTAGCAGAGCGGGGCTGCGCGAACAGACAACGCGGAACGGAGCGCGGGCAGCGGCTGCACTCCAGCGGGGCAGGGCGCGGTGGACGTGCGCGGCGGAGGGCGCGGGCCGGACCCAGTCCCCGCCGGTGCCCGCGCGACCACCCGCAAAGTGTGGAGCGGATCACGCGGAGCGGGCTTGCCACCCCACTCCCCCCCCCCCCCCCCCGCCTTAACCCTCTCGCTACCGCCTCGCGTGGCCCGGGCCCCGCTGGCCCCCCGGGGGACCCACTCCGGCCGCGCCGCCACAGCCTCTACCTGCGCGCGGGGGGAGCCGCCCGGCCGGGTCCAGGCGCCGGCGTCGCCACCGCCTCCCTGGAGCTGGAGCGTCTCCCCGGGGCGGTGAGTGACAGCGCGGCCGGGCGGGGCTTCCGCGGGGGCCCGGGACACAGCACCGCCCCCGGGAGGGGCTGCCCCGGCCACCGCCCGCCGCCCGCGCCCCACCCCCGGCACCCCCGCGACACCCCTCCCACCCGGGCTCCCCTCCCCCACCACCCCACGCACTCCCGGGGTCCCCTCCCCCAACCATGACAGCCCCCACCCGGGCTCCCCTCCCCTACCCGCGGCACCCCCTCCCGCGGCACCTCCTCCCACGCCACCCCCCCCCCATCCATCCGTGGGCCCACCCGCACAGCTCCCCCCAGCCAGGCTTGCACCCCCCGGAGGCTCCACTCCCGGCGGGGCCCGGGCCCCCTCCGTCTCAGAGGGGCACCATTCCCCCCTTGGCCGCCCCACTCCCCGCGGGGGCTCCTCTATCCTTCCCTCCATCGCCCTCCCCTCTCCCCCGGAACCAGCCCCCTCCCAGCCTGCTTTTTTGTCTCCCTGTAGGGAAGACGGGGGTGCAGGGGCTGAGCGTGGGCTGGGCCCCGGGGGCACACCGGGGTGCGCAGCGCTGGGACTGGGAGGAGACGCCGAGGCGACCTCCCGCGCTCCAGGAAGGGAAAGGCAGGTTTACGGCTATCAGGAGGGGATGGTGGAGTTGCGGAGAACCGGCCACACCACCGGCTGCTCCCCGCTCCGGCAGGCCTACGAGCCGCCGCGGGGCTTCCGCGCCCGGGGAGTGGGTTGGCCACGGCTGCACGGCACCCCTCCCGGTTACGTGCGGTGCGATGCGACACGGAGGGAAACGGGAGGTTTTATTGAAAGGCTGTAAAATCAAGGCCGCCGACAGCAGTTAACGACCACGCTCCCGCGGCGCCCGAGACAGTTCCCGGCGCTCTGCAGCTGCCGCGGGCAGGGCACGGCAAGACCCTCTCCCCTCCCGCAGGCCGATTCCTCCAGCCGAGCCGGCTGCCCTCCCACAGGCGGGGCAGCACCGCCCTAACGGAGAGGGCTGCCGAGGCGGCGGGAACGGGGTCCGGAAGACGAGGGGGAGTAAGGGGGCGCCCACAGCTGAATGGGGAAGGGAGCGGGCACGGGACTGGCGCTCGCCCGCGGCGCCTTGAGGAGACCCAAGCGGCGTGTCGGCTCTGCCCAAGCTCTGGTACTTACTGGTCGTAACGACGGACAGAGCAGGGGCAGAGAGGCCGCGCCTCACACCGCTCCGGGCACGCGGGGGCACAGCGCATGGAAAAACAGAGCAGGGTGAGCGCGCGGCGCTGTACAAGCTGGGCCCCCGCCGCTGTCTCTTTAAAGCGAGCGGCCCCTGCCGCGCCTGCGCGTCCCTCCCCCTCACTGCGCCTGCGCGGAGCGCTCTGGCGGCTCGTTAGGCTCCTTTGTCCCTTGCTTGTGTCTCACCCAAGCATTATGCCCGCGGCGATGATTGGCAGCGTGCGTGGCGGGCTGCCGCCGCTGCGCAGCCAATCGGCTCCGCGCGGAGGGCTGCTGGGGCGGGTAGTCCCGCCCCGCCGCGGCCCGGCTGTGAGTGGCGGCGAGCACGGCCAGTGGCGGCGCGGCGCTGGAGGCTCGGAGGCCAATGGGAGCGCGGGTGGCGGGCGCCTGGTTAGGCTGCGCGAGTTCCGGCCGCGCGCGCGCTCCCCTCCGGACTGCTGCGGGGCGAGGAGGCCGCGATCTGCCTCGGCATCGGTGTCAGCTATCAGGTAAGGCCGCGACGGTAGCAGGACCGCGGCTCGGCTCCGCTCCGCTGTGGGGTGGGCGCTCCTGAGCGGCCGCCACCACTAGGGCCCTGCCGAGGCCCGCCGCGGCCTGCGCGGCCCGCCCCGCCGCTGCACGCGGCCGCTTTGGCGGGCCCCGGTGAGGCGGGGCCGGATGGGAGCCACGCGGGGGCTGGGGACCGCGGGCAGGAGCCGGAGTTGAGCTCTGGGCTGCGGTCGACCGGGCGTGTCTGCCTCTAGGTGGGGAAGATGCAGGGCAACAAGGGCTTCAACATGGAGAAGCAGAACCATACTCCGCGGAAACAGCACCAGCACCAGCAGCACCCGCCGCCGTCCATCCCCGCCAACGGGCAGCAGGCCAACAGCCAGAGTGAGTCCCGGGCCCGCCGCGGGGGGCCGCCCGGCCCCGCTTTGGGTAGGCGTTGAGCGACCCCTCTCACTGCAGAGGGTAACTTCGGGTCCCGGTTAGCTGCCGGCCCATACAGTTGCAACAGGTCTTGGCGGAAACAAACAGAACCCGCTCTTTTTATTTTAAACAATAAAACCTCAGGTCGTTAAGCAAACTGCGACTTGCGTTCGCTGTTCATCTGTAATAGGTTTTTCTATTGTTGGAGACAGTGGTTTGAATTGCAGCTGGGTTGTTTTTGGGGTTTTTTTTGTGCAGTCTACTGAAAGATGCATGCGGCTCCCGTAGGTTTGACTGGGATTTGTTTGTAACTTTCTTGTGCCCCCGAAACTGGGCAGTGATGTAGAGGTTCCTTCTTTGACTCGAATTCTCAAGAAGAGCTTACTTAACGAGTTTGGAAGTCTCTGAACCTTTAACAGTGTTTATGTAAACCTTGCCGATACGAGATGGCCTGTTTTCCGTTGGCTCCGTTTCCTTTTTTTTCCCCCAACCACACCAGATGGCTTCTCAACACAGGTTTCCTTAAGTACTAGTGAAATAAATTTGCTGTCTGTAAAGTTGTAGTAAGAACGTTGTTACAGCAAGCTGCAGTCACTTGTTAAGACTAAATTTTTACATAGGAGGCACCAGGAGATACCCAGCTTTACTTGATAATATTTCAGCATTCATGTACCAGCTGACATTGATGATGGCTGTTACTCTAATCTAATGTGTTTCCGGGTTTGCTCTTAATCAGTGTGGACTGTAGCCCTGTTACTTGGGATGCAGAGGGGGTGCTTTTGAGCTGAGACAATATGCATTAATGGCTTCTGGGGCCTTAACTGATCTAACTTGATAGGTTAGAAGGATGGTGGCAAGGCATTGCCGTTAGCATTTTTGGGGGAGGAAGTGCTTTAGTTATATTAAAATTATTTTTTTTACGTTTGAACACTTTGGCTGTTCAAAACAAAAGCGTATAGAAGTCACGTGCACTTTGCATGATTTCTCTGTGTGTTTTTTCTGTCAAAGTTGCAGGTTTAACTATATACAGACACATGCAGAGATAATGGGCTAGTAAAAAAAATCCTGCATATTTTTATTAGGTGGCCCTGTTAAACAGGCTCCTTATCAGTTCATAGAAGATAATAGACAAGGGTGGCAGAGCAGTCTGTTTCCAGTCAGGTTGGAAACAATACAACACAACAGCTGTATTGTGGTATTCTCACAGGGATCAGCTTATAGTGAGTGACTGTATCTCAGATTCCTCTCAGTAGATCTACTTAAAGCAGAACAGTGATAGTGGAATAACTCTGCCATAAGTCCCTCCTAGTGTATTCACAGGCATTGCAACTGATCCCCAAATACTTCTGATAATGGTGTGAAAAAGTTCACAAGACAAAGCGCTTCACTTATGCACCCTTGCTGTGTGAAGTAGATAACTTACTCTCATTACTCTTCTATAGATATACTGTCAGTCTTTTTTTTTTTTTTTTTTTTTTTTTAAGTGTTAGCTATGGAGGTGTGCTTATTCTTATAAAAGAGTTGTCCTTGCACGTCTTGCATGCATTGTCTTTGCGTGAATAGCCTTTCCTGGTTAGTGCCATGCTTTGAAGCCTGAATCTAGCCACTCATGTTTGTGGTTTATTTCATATTTGTGGCCATAAGGTGTGTACTCTGCAAACCAAGGGATGGCTTTCTATGGCTTGCTGTCCTGTGTGGGGAAGTTCCGTATACATTTAAGAAAATGGGACACAGGAAGGTGATGATAAAACTACCCCTGTGTCTGGTGTATAGCGGAGCTTCCAAGATCGTGCTGGACTCTTGCTGAATTAAGGGTTAAAGATTGTATATGCATGTGGCGATTTGAGAATGTTCCTACAATCTGTCCTGTTTATTAGTGTTAGATATAGCATTGCTTATACAGATTTTTGTAATGAACTTTGTAATTTTTCTGAGCTCTCACCAGTATGGCTGGTTTTTGGGTGGTTTTTTCACTATTTTCACCATTCCAGCCTTCTCTTCAGCTTGGAACCCAAGGCTCTAGAACTCAAATCCCATCTCGTAGAATGACAGCTATCTCAAATGTTATCTGTCTGGGCAAAATTTCCTCTCTTTTGCATATTTTTTTAGACATCTGGGGTTGGGGTTTTTTTAGTAAAAATCTGGTTGCTGGCCAAACTGGCTTTTCTATAATTATTCAGGTTGTAATAGCAAAATCTAGTATTGTGACTACAGTTGATTTTTGTTGCGGGCCAGTCATCTCGACCGGATCTCCAAAAGTTGAGTGAAATCTCTCACGTTATTTCAAGCTGCAGTGTTCTTTTTTCCAGTTCTAGACTATTGTTCACTGGTGTTAATGAGCACTGATGTCCAAGCATGTGTTTTCTTTAAAAAGAATATGGGCCCATTCTGAAATAAAATCCCCTTGTTGCTGTAGAGATGGCTGGAGAGGTTTGAGACAGAAGTGAATGGGTGGTGTTACCTATATTGTCCTATGTCTCTCTGTTCACTGTGATGAAACCTAATAGAATTTATCCCCCCAACTGTAGAGCAGCTGTGTACCTTATTCCCCTCAGATGAAGGCCTGACTATAGACCTGAAGAATTTCCGGAAACCTGGTGAAAAGACCTTCACCCAAAGAAGCCGCCTGTTTGTGGGGAATCTGCCTCCAGATATTACAGAGGAAGAGATGAGAAAGTTATTTGAGAAATATGGCAAGGCAGGTGAAGTCTTCATACACAAGGATAAAGGCTTTGGCTTTATCAGGCTGGTGAGTGACTTGCTACCTTTGGGGTGTTTTTGTGGCAATGACTCGCACTGGAGGAGTATTGCTAATTGGAAGTAGCAGATGTTCAGATATCTTGCTAATTAAGCCTGCTATTGATTTTAGTAACCTGGAATATGGGATCAGCTTCTACAAGTGGTTTGTCTAGAGCTTGTTGTGAGAAGGAATGTGAATTCAGGCAGCTTGTGGCAGGATTTATGAGATATCTGCTAAAGTTACTCTGAAGTGAGCTGGTAGAAAACAGAAAGAAAACATGAACGTGATGCTATTATAGACAAGGTAGGCTTCCATTTTCTGGAAGGGTGTGAACATGGAATTTCTATGAACATAGATTGTCATGCAGTATTACTGGAGCGATGAATGCTCTTGAGGTGGGGGAATCTCTAGATGATCACACTGAAGCATGGCTAAGAGGGAGGTAGCTACCAATGTAGAGTAATGGTTCTGAGACTTTATTGGCTCATGTGCTACATTTCTGAAAGCCCCAAGGTGAGTGGATGGAGCATGAGGTTCCCACACCAAAGTCTGGGGCCATTTGCTGTGGCGTAGCTGCTTGGTAGTGACTTAAATGAGTGGAAAGGTGTGAAACTGGCATAGGGTGTCTTTCATGGATTGTCGTACAATTAGCATTTCCTTTTACAGTTATCAGACTTGGCTAATAGTTGAATCTTGATTTGTTTGTTTGTTTTAATTTTTAAAATGTATTTATTTAAAAAAAAAAAGGCATGCTTTGTAGCCTTAAGATAATTATATCTGATAGATAATGATCGTTTAATTGTTTGCTTAGTTCATACTGGCTGTTGGATTAAGCTTATGTCTGATACTCCCCCCCCCCCCCCCCCCCAACTCCATACATGCCTGTTCAGCTAGGGCCATTGATAATGGAGAATAGCTACGGTTTGTTAGGATGCTTTTTACCATGCTATGGGAGGATTATTTGTTCCTCTCTGTGAAGTACTTGCTCAGGGGAAGTAGGTTTGTGAGTCTGTTGTGACTGTGACTGGCTGATTCTATACTGCATTGAGAGTTTTAATGATAACTTTTTTTTATCTTCAGGAAACTCGCACTCTGGCAGAGATTGCAAAGGTGGAACTAGACAACATGCCTCTACGTGGGAAGCAGCTAAGAGTGCGTTTTGCATGCCACAGCGCATCGCTGACAGTCAGGAACCTGCCTCAGTTTGTGTCCAATGAGCTCCTGGAGGAAGCCTTCTCAGTGTTTGGCCAGGTGGAAAGGGCTGTGGTTATTGTGGATGACAGAGGACGATCCTCTGGGAAAGGCATTGTGGAGTTCTCAGGGAAGCCTGCTGCTAGGAAAGCCCTGGATAGATGTAGTGATGGGTCTTTCCTGCTAACTACGTAAGTGTGGAGGGCGAGAAGTGCTATGCTGGCGTGTGTGCAGGTTGATGGGTGGCATTGGCTTGTGAGCAATGTTTCTTAACACCAGAGCGGGACAGATGAGATATGGGGCAGGAGGTGGTAGGTGATTTGCCCAGGGAGAACTTTACTTAGCTTTGTTCCAACAAGAGTGAGTCTGTGCTGAAACTCAGGTCTGAAAACTTTCTTCTGGGAAGCTGCTAGTGGGGTAAGTGCATAAAACCTCCCAATAAGCTTTTTCTCAATAAAGTCTTCTTGGGGCAATTAAAGCAGCCTTTAAGAAGCAGGAGCTATTTCAGAGACCATCCGTATCATTTGTTGGAAACGAAGCTCAAGTGTGTTTGTGCACTCTGGGTCGCATCAGAGGCAAGTCTTGGGATGGGACTCCACTCAGCAGCATGCACTGCTGGGGTGGAATGCTGATCCACCACTGTGGGATGGGATCTGTCGGAGAAGCTGGTCAGATAGATTGGAGTGTTTGGAGTTTTCACCATAATAAACTATTTTCTTTGTGCTTGAATATCGTAAGGCAACAAAGTATGTTCTTGCATAATTATGTGAACTTGCTCAAGTAAATGACTAATTCTAGATGCATTCCACAGAGCATGGCTTGTTGCTCGAACTATTAAGAGGGAGCCTGTTTTGATCTCTTGGAAATAAAAATTACTGTATGTTTTGTATATATGCACCTAGAATTTGTGAATAGAATACTTCCTGAAATTGGGGCTGTATTACTAATTTCTAAAGTAATTTTATAAGCTTTGTGCTTCTCACTTCTCTCCTTTTCCTTGGAGGCTTGCATATGACACAGCTATACACAAGCACATTCAGTTTCAAAAAGCAGGTGTTTTGGGGTTATTTTTTTTTAATATCTGTTTTTCTTCCTGAGACTCTTTAGGGATAACCAGCATAGTGTGTAGTGCTCTGCAGCAGGATTGCTGTTAGGGAACTTTTGCTGATTCAGAAGTCTGTATCCTGAAAGAACCATAAAAACAAATTTTTAAAAGTGATCACGTAAAACTAATCACTACCAGTGTATAACTGAGAGCACCTGAGGGTATCATTCAATCTTTTTGTAGCTATCAGCGTATTAGATTCTGATATCTAGGACAGCAAACCAGTATGTTGTTTATTTCTAGTTATGGTTTGGTTTTGATTAAATTTGTTCTGGTTTGTCCTAGTTCATGACAGTAACAGCTAGATAAACTGGTTGGAATTGGTTCACATTGGAAAATAAGACTATTAATAATGGAATATGTCACATGGAAGTGAAAAGCTACATTGTGGATCTTCAGCTGAGGAGAGAGATTTTAGCCTCTCATATCCTGCCTTCCTGCTGGAGTCTGGGCACTGCTTGCTGCTTGGCATAGCATGATCATTTCTCTTCCATTTCCCCAGCTCTGGCAAATGGGGTTGAGGACCTAACGAGAAGCTGCAGTGCTGGTTTGTGCTGAGGATGAGCAGTGTCAGTGCTGTGGTGGGGAGCTAATTCAGAGATCGGGGACACTTTCTTCTGCACACAGAAATCAGAGGACAGAAGCACGTGTGTGCAGTGTCTGTGTTGTGAAGTGCACCAGTGGATTTCTTGGGGTGGGAATTTAGACAGGGCCCAGCAGGCACTTAAAAAGCACTGCTGCTTGGCCATAATGGTTCATCGTGGTCTCACCAGGAGAGTATGACTGAATGGTACAGCCAGCAACCTCCAGTGAGGAGCAGTGTAGTTACTCTTCGCTTTAGGTAGCTATAAAAAGGCGCACAAGGACTTCTGCAGCCCATGGCTGGCCATGTAGCAAGGGAGGAAAGGGAGAAAAACCATACTCTAGGGCCTACAAGACTTCATGCTGAGTACATCCTACTGGAGGATGTCAGGTTCCAGTTAAGCCGTTAATTTGAACCAGTAACTGCAAGTATTCTTCTTTCAGTAAAATTTTGGTTTGGATTCAACAAGGATTTTGATTAACAGTTCAGCTCCTATTCTAGAAAGAAAAAAAAAAAAGTGTTCAGAGTGATTTCTGGTTTCACTTTGGTTGAGATCCCCAACTGCTCTGAATTTCTTTGAGCAGTGCTAAAAGCCGTGTTTTATAAGTTCAGATACAGTACACATGCTTTCCTACACTGCAAGCTCATTCTTGAATTTTCTTGAAAGCACTTTGTCTTTTCTTTACAGATTCCCTCGGCCTGTCACTGTGGAGCCCATGGATCAGTATGATGATGAAGAGGGACTACCAGAGAAACTAGTCATCAAAAACCAGCAGTATCACAAGTATGTGCCTGCCGTGCGACAGGAGATGAGACTACCTGTGGACTAGGACATTGACTAGTGCCTTAGTCTTAGGAGGGTGGCTCATCAGTGCTACTAAAGGTCCTTCTTTTTTCTGTAAATGTGACCTGACTCTGGAAAGAGAATTGCATACACTGTTGCATACACTTGCAACGCAAGTGTATACACTTGCCATGGTTAGCTGAAAGAAAGCAGTGATTTTGGATCTACACTGCTGGATAAGACTGGCAGCCTCCACCTACTTTTCATAAGTCTGTTTCAGTTGTTGGAATAAAAAATTGTGTCAGTTTGAGATAACGCGAGATCCCCTTGCTCAGATGAGAAGCTGAAGCAAAGACTTAAGTTACTTGCTCTAAATATTAGAGAAAGTCTGTAGAGGAAACAGATTTGAACCCACCATGAAAATTTAAGGAATGATGTGAATAGCATTAGGAGATTGTAGAGCTATCCAGGTATAAGGCCATGGTCTTTGAAGGCTTCCCCTGTGATCCAAGCAGTGGGAATTAGTAAACCATGTGAGCTCATGAATGTTTCAAGTAAGGAAGATGAGAGCTTTAGGAGCTGGGAGGCTGCATTAGGAATAGTCATGTGCTCCAGGTGCAGGGGCTGCAGAGATTAGTGAAATAAACATGTTTGGGCAGTGTTTGTTTCTGGAGTGGATCTGTCCATAAGATGTGCAGCAGGAGAAAAGGCTGTTTCTTTCAAGAGTATTTCTAAATGTCTTTACCCAGAATCTTCTGGTGTCTTATGCAAACGGTTTCATTGCTTGTTATGAAGGAGGACGGGACGCAGTTTCCATGCATAATTAATCCTGCAGGAGGATTCTGCTTGAGTTTCTCCTTTCAATAAGATGATTCCTGAGGAGCAGACAAACTGGTATCTCAGGCATAGCTATTTGTGAGAAAGTAGAAGACAAAGTGGTTCCTTATTTGTTGCACTAAGAAATGCATTTCTAACTGTTAAAAGGATTGGTCATTACATTTAACACACAAATGTATTTTTCTTGGTTCCTCCTTGCTCTGTTGAAGCATTCACTAGCTCTCCCTTGTTTGACAGGGAGCGTGAGCAGCCTCCTCGATTTGCACAGCCTGGCAGCTTTGAGTACGAATATGCCATGCGTTGGAAGGCTCTAATAGAAATGGAGAAGCAGCAGCAAGAACAAGTAGACCGCAACATCAAGGAAGCTCGAGAGAAGCTGGAAATGGAAATGGAAGCAGCTCGCCATGAGCACCAAGTTATGCTCATGCGGCAAGGTACCAATCAAAGATAAATACAGTATCAGAACATGGCCCTGCAACATCCAGGGGGTGAGTAGCTCAGTAGACTGGCTAGAGCCCACTGAAGGTGAGCCATGGTGTAGCTGCTTGACTTGTAACAAAGCATGGTAGTGGCAAATGAATGGGGAGATGTTACTGTATTGTTGGAGGCTCTGTTACCTTATTCTCTTGTGTGCTATGGTTGTAGTTCAGGAATTGATAAGATGTGGCATGGGAGATGAGTTTGATTGTTTTTTTTACTGTCGTCTTTTACAGATTTAATGAGACGCCAGGAAGAGCTGAGGAGAATGGAGGAATTGCATAACCAAGAAGTACAAAAACGTAAACAGTTGGAACTCAGGTAAGGGGGCAGGTTATGAAATGCTGTGAATCCATAATATTATGGAATGAAATGCTTCTTCAGCGCACCTGTGTGACAGTTCAGTGTGACAATTTAATTACTGTCTATAGTGTGGCTGTTATTTTGGGCCTTTTTGTTCGTAGGGAGAGTGTACAGTTGGTTTAAGATGGAAGACTTAGGAGTTTCTTCCACTGATTAGTATTTGGTTTTTTACAGTTCTGTGTCTCAGTTTAGCTCCTTGACCGAGGCAGACAGAAAAATCAGAATCTGTGATTTGGTGGCTTCAGTGCTGCTGGTTGCGAAACCCCATTCTAGCATCTATCTGTTTGTTTGAGGGGTAACAATCTCAGAGACTTCTCTCTCCATTCAAGCTCTTCCTTGTCTCAGGGTCATTTCGAGAAGCTCCAGTAAGATCTCCAAGCTACTTCTGTAATAGAAGGGGCTTGAGAACTGTCTGGCTTGTATGCATTATATTGCATGTAGTCAGCATGTATTTGGGAGCTGCTGAGTACATAGAATCATTTAGGTTGGAAAAGACCTTTAAGATCATCAAGTCCAACAGTTAACCTAGCACTGCCAAGTCCACCACTAAACCATGTCCCTAAGCACCACATCTACATGTCTTTTAAATACCTGCAGGGATGGTGACTCAACCACTTCCCTGGGCAGCCTGTTCCAATGCTTGACAACCCTTTCAGTGAAGAAATTTTTCACTTGCTACTTGGCAAAAGAGACCAACACCCACCTCGCTACAACCTCCTTTCAGGTAGTTGTAGAGAGCGATAAGGTTTCCCCTGAGCCTCCTTTTCTGTAGACTAAACAACCCCAGTTCCGTCAGCTGCTCCCCACGAGACACACACATGGGTGTGCTCATGTTTGGTTTTATAATGAACTCCTTAAAATTGAAAGTGTTGGAAATGTCTTGGTGCGCGTACATGTTTCTGTTTTCATCATGAGGTACCTAATATTTTACAGCCTCAGCAAAATAATGTTCTTAAAGTAATAAGTTTCCAAACAAGACCCATTAGGCAGCACTGCAACACTGTGATGCAAATGGTTGGTGTATGTTGTGCTGAGCATCCTTGGACCTTTTTTGCAGGCAAGAGGAAGAACGCAGGCGCCGTGAGGAGGAAATGAGAAGGCAGCAAGAAGAGATGATGAGACGCCAGCAGGAAGGCTTTAAAGGGAATTTTGCTGATGCGGTATGAGTGCTTCTACCTTCCTGTTACATCCGGATACTGACATTAGGTTTTTGCCCTTCCCCAGCATGGGGCTTTCTGTGAATACTGAATTTGTTGGTTGAGGGACTCTACATCTTCATTGTATTCTGCCCTAAATTATTGACTCCCTCCAATCTTAATACAATTTAGTCTGGAAAATATCAATACCCCAGTTACTGTCCCACTGCTGTTCATGTAGGACCCTCACTAGCTGTGTTGCTGTTGAAGAGAATATATGCTAAGTAATTTTATTCTAACAGTAACACAGATGTACTTTCCTGAAGTACTGCTGCAGAACCCTGTTATGGTCATAAGCCTAGCTATATCCCTAGCCTGCAGTCTGTCTCAGTCATGCTTACATGAAATGATCCCAACTTGAGGCACTGCTGCAGGCATGATAATTGCTTGTACTTAAAAGTCAGTTGGTCAAGTATTTTCTTGTAATGTAAAAAGTGTGGTCACCTGCCTTTTAATAGCAGTATCTCTAGTTCTATAAAGAATTGTCTTACAATTCATTTCCAGTCCCAGCAACTTTCTATTGTGGAGGCAGCTGTAGTGCTATTGAGGTGGTATAATGGCATTGATGCAACTGGATGGCAAGTGTTTATGTATCCTGGTGAAAAATTGGTCCCTAAGCAAAATAGCTAAATATATGTCAAACCAAAAGGGTCAAAACTGTGTGACTGACCTAAATGTGTGAATATTACCCTGCGTAGTAGAACTCCTGATTTCTCTAAATAATAGTGCCTTCATATGATAAACAGTGGTGCTGAGAGTACAGATGAAGTGAAAGCTGTTCTTCAGTTCCCACTGTGGAAAAAATAGTACCCTCACTGAAGTGAGGAGGTGCCCCTAGCTTTGCAGTTGAGGGAGATCTGTGGTGTGTCCCCTACGCTCAGTTAATAAAAGAGAAATTGAACTCACTAACTGGTATTTTAATGCAAGTGACCCAGTGCTGCGTCTTTATGTAAGCCTGCATTCCTTTCAACAGGAAAAGCTTCTTAGCTATGCTAAGGAAGTAGCAAAAGTAATTCTATCTAATGTGTTACTGCTGCTCGGCAGATCTTTCCATCCAGATATCAGGTATCTCTTTATGCTGCTGTTTGGTAAAATCTGCATGCGCAGCTTTGCTGCTGGATGTTTTACCATGATTGTGAAAAAGTCTTTCAGAATGAGATATTTTAAATAAGACCTTTTTGTTCAGCAGTTAATTGTGTGATGGTAGGTGAGATCTTCTTTTGAAATTTACCCTGGGAATGACTTTTCTACAGTTTTCAGTAGTAAAACCCCAGAACTCATTGATTTTGTATAATTGCATTTTTAAAAAGCCTGAATTTTTATCATTTGAAATGAGTGTCTCTTTTTCCAGAGGGAGCCACCAGACATGCGAATGGGACAGATGGGTATGGGAGGTAAGGGTATTCTGTGGCCATCTTCGTTCCTATGCATGTTCTTTTCCTCCTTTACAAAATCTGGACATTTTTTGAGTAGTCTTATTTTATCGTCGTCTTATTTAGAAACTCAGTCATAGTCTTCTCCTAGTTCAGTGACAGGAAGCATTCATGTGATGGGAAACTTAACAAAATTTGGGTATGAGGCAGTACTGTACATTTGTGAAAGGCACAGTTCAGTAAGCAAAAGACTTGTTGAAGTTGCCGTCAGACCCATGGTGTGCTTCAGAAGTTACTGATACAGAAACTGGTGTGACATGTAGTGCTAGACCTTGAGCCCAGGAAATAACCTTGATTGCTGTATTTCCATATTTTGACTACATGATTTGACTACACACGTAACAAGAGCAAGTGAAAAGGCAATGAGGGCTTAGTGGTTAATGAAGGTGGTGAGTGTTAGAGCCTGCTGTAGTTTCAGATAATACTGGAATGCAAGATCAGTTTGTCTTGGCCTAATAGTGCAAAGCTAGTCAATAGAGTAGTACTCTGTCCCTGAATATAACACTGCGGGGAGCTTACACGGTGTTTTGTGGCTCTGAAGTGATGAGCAAACCCCAATCACTTCGCATGCCAGGACTATTCTTCAGTTTTCTTTTCCAGGTACCATTGGCATGAACAATAGAGGAGCTATGGGTGGTACCAACGTCCCAGCTGCTGCACCTCCTGCGACTGGTCCTGGAGCTATGCTACCTGATGGAGCCATGGGAATGGTAATGTATCTCCATCTGCTTTTTGTGCACACCTTTTAAATGCAGATTATATTGTTGCATTGTTAAGCACTATGCCGCTGAAGTTGAAGCTTTTTTGTCTGCCTAGACCTGTTGCTTAAGTCCTGCTGAAATCTTTAGAAGTTAATCTTGCTGTGATACTAGTCAGTCATTTTCAGGAGATTGAGCCAAGTCTAATAACTATGTACTTTACTTCCAAGATAGCTAGTGCTAAAATGTTTGTTAGAAAGATCTTAGCAATAATATATGGTTGGTTTTTTTTAAATGGCATAATGGGAAACACTATTGAATGAGAGTGTTTTGAGAGTAGAGTCTTGCAGGCATAAAGCCAAGCTTTCAGGAATGTTGTGTCCATCATCAGTTTTAAAAACCATTATCTCCTATGCTAATAGGATAAAATGAGTATGGTAATAGTGAGTATGCTAAAATGACTTCAATTAATTTGCTTAGGAGGTAAAGAGCAAAGAATCAGTGGAGGTTATGCTTATTTATTTGCCTTTTTAAATTTTTATATTTAATTTAGTTTTAAACTTTACTGCAGGGCTTTACAATAGACCATGGCTTCTGTGGCATCTGTCATTCCTCTCTGTCATACAGAGGATTGATCCTCTCACAGTGTCACCACTTCCAGTCAGCAGCAGAAACAGCAGCATAGTCAAGTTTGTCATGAAAGTTCATCTTCCTTTAGCATTTTATATCAGTTGGTCTAATAAACAATTTTCCTGCAAACCTTGCTACTTAGACTTCTTCATCTATCGTGACTGCTACATCAGGGAAATTTTTTTGTCATAAAGAACAGTTTTATTTGGCTATAAGCTTTTGTACCTAAGTGGTAGGGACAGTGGAGCAGCTGAGGTTAAGGGAGTGCTTACTATACAAGGAAATTAAGGGGGAAGATGGAGAGGAATGGAAAGGGGAGGTGGGTTCAGATCAATATGATGAAATAATACCTGTTAGACCAAAAAGCAATAAGCTGTTTCTCTAATGGCCAGAAATATTTATAGTCTTTTTGGAAACTATTTTGGCCATGTGCTTGGTTTTAGGAGTTACTGGGCCTGTGTATTCCAGCTGTTTATTCATGTAGGGAGCAGTTATTTTGAATGTTTGCTCTAGCTGCTTGGAGTGATTGCAGTGTCCTTCCCTGTGATGTGTCCTACAGGATAAGTTCATGATTACTCAGAATTTTTCATCTGTAGGGAAGGGAGAAAGGGAGGAGGAGTACTATGTTACTGCTACTGCCTCCCCTGCACTGCCAGCGAAGTGAGCGTTGAGAGTCCCTGGGACCTCCCCATTGACAATTTTACTGAAGTTTAGGTCTGTGTTCTGTAGAACCAGGCAATACCATGGAGTCATCTACAGTACTAATACCAATTATGATGTGCACATATATATCACATTACACTGTGTATATATGTATCACTGCTGTAAACCTGTGGACAAAGAATAAATGGAACCCAGGAGCCTGGTGTAAAGCAGCTCTGCTCTACATAGTCACTTAGCCCGGGGGGGAGGGGGGGGAGGGGAGGAAGAGGCAGCGGTTGCCTCCAGTACCTCCCCCAAAGGACACCATGAGGACATTCAAGCAGTGGAGCAGGTTGCCCAGAGAGGTTGTGTAGTCTTCATCCTTGGATGTTTATAAGACCTGACTGGATAAAGCTGTGGCTAACCTAGTTCATAGCTGACTCCTCTTTGAGCAGGAGGTTGGACTAGAGACTTCGTGAGGTACTTTCCCACTTGAATTATCCTTTGATCATCTTCTCCCTGCTGGAAGGAAGAGGCTGTGCAATAGCACTAACCCAGCTGGGAGAGGGGAGAGCCAAAGGAATGGAAACAACAGAATATGTTCAGGGCACAAGGCTAGTATTGCAGACGTATTTTGGAATTGGAGTATTGTGTACACCTGGACTGTGATAGTGCTGTAGTATCAGTAGAGTGCTCTTCTTTTGCATTCAGTTTGGGTGAAGGAATATGGTGGAAATACGAAGTTCTCCTTTCCCAGACTGCATTACTCACATGCTGCACATCAGGGCACTAGTCTGTGAGATGGTGCAAACTGTGTTCCAGTATGCTTGACTACAAATGACGTGGGGAAAGAGACTTGGTCCTGCAGTGGTCCCATCAGTTCAGTTTTGGGGCTTTGGGGATATTTTTGGTGAGGTGAAGGTTTGTAGCAAGGTCAGCTGGAATTGTGGAATCCTGGTAGAATTTGAATCGACTCAAATGTCTTTTAACTGCCCTTTGTTGTTCCTTGTTTTTCTTCCTGCCTCTTCTGCATTTGTCCTCATTACAAGACTCCACCACCGCCTGCAGATCGCTTTGGCCAGGGCAGCGCGATGGAAGGCCTCGGAGCGATGGGAGGGAACCCTCCTGCCTTCAACAGAGGAAATCCAGGGGGTGATTTTGGTCCTAACAAGCGTCGCAGATACTAACAGGATTAAGCTACCCCCTGCACACGCCCCAAAGAGGAAAGGAATCTTGGCAGGCCATACAGGGTTCCACTTGGGGGGTGGGGGTGGGGTGGGGGGGCTCGTATTAAAAACAGTTAATTAGGGCCTGTTTTGGTAAAGCCACTCTAGGACAAGGGGAGTGCAGTCTGACTGGTAAAGGTTTTAGAAAATTTCATGTGGTGCATTCCTATAATTTCAATGTGAAAAACGGATTCTGGGAGGCTGCCATGGTTGTTCAGTAACGGTAAAATCTGGCAAGGACCCTAATGCCTTGACCATTCCAGGTTTCTTATTTGCAGCCGGAGTCCTGAGACTAAACTAGATAAAATTGCAGTATGTCTTGGCATTTTTTTAGTGTAGTGTTACCTTGCTTAAGAGCACAGGGAAGTCTCTGGAGAACTAGGGCAGCATCTGGGTACTTTGCAGCTCCCATGATTCTGTAAATTTATATAGCTCCAAATGATCCATCATGTAGTGAATTGGGGGAGATTTTATGTTCATTTATTTCTTTTTTTTTTTTTCTCCTAACTTGTAGTTACTCTTCTTATCTGGACCATCTGTTTCTTTAAAGTAGTTGACTGTCATGTGCAGCCTGAATGGCTGGGAGGCTCTTGTTTGGATGGATTTTTTGATAATGTGTTGTATCGCTGTTTATTTTTACTGGTAGTAAAGTACAATCTATTGAACAAAGATACTGTATCTCATGCTGAAGATTTAACTGAAACAAATGTTTGTATAATCTTAACTTTGCCTGTCTTTTGTGTAGAAGTACTACAAGATTTTTCATTTAGTGTAAACTGTTTGAACACGAGCTGTAATTGTCCCACTAACAAGTTTGAGTTTGTCTGAGGAATGTTGCAGGAATGCATTATTAAAGTGGATTTTAAGCCTTTTTTATCTGGTGTGTTGTCTCTTCTGTTTTTTGAATAAAAATGTGTACATATGGATTGAAGTAAACCAAGCTTCAGATTGTGGTGCAAAAATTGTTCTTGCATAGCTCTATAAAGAGGGTGTTCAACCCCTGAGAATTTTCTAACAGTTGTCTTTGTCACAGAAGGAGTTTTATTTGTGTGTTGGAATGAGGCCTTCAACTTCAGCATTTCAGAATACAGTAAGGGAGCTCCTGATGCACCTAGGATGTGTCTGTTGTGGATGCAGAGAAGTGAGACTCAAGACTTGTTCATGTGTCGCTGGGAGCACGGAGTTCAATGTGCCTCATCTGCGTAGTACAAAGTTGTCTGTCTGTCTCTGCCCTGTGTTGCAGTTGCCTCTGGCTGGGATGCAGACCTTCCTGCAGAGCTCTGAACTCCTGTGCTGGGGCAGGAAGCAGGGGACTCGTAACTGTCAGTGGCAACACTTTATCTTGTGTAATACATGAGGGAATCTGTAGGGACAGGAGCCTTCTGTGAGTTGTGTTCTCGCACTGAAGCTCTTGAGTTGAGACTGGGGAGGGGGGGAGCAGAGCAAATTAGAAAGAAATTTAGGTGGGGAAGGGAGGAAGAGAGTTACAGCCTAACAGCATAAGGAGCTGCCTTACAGACTTGTGAAATAATAGGGAAGATGACAGTATTTTCAGATGCCTAATGTTACCAAGGCAATAACCTTAAAAAATTAGGGTTTGGTCCCTACTCTAAGTAGGGAAAGATGAAATAATCACTCTGGAGGTTTTATTGGTTTACCCCTGTCATTTGATGGCTTATAATTAGCCTGGAATGGGATGATTGATAAGAAGCTATATTGAAGAGAGACTGCAGCTGATGGTCTTGTTTCTTTTGCCTGTTTTGTTTTCCACATCTGAAAGCATCAGCACTAGTAGCTGGCTTGCTGAGGTGATACGGTATTGAATGGTGATTACCAGGGGGATTGTGACTTACTTGTAGGTACAGTATGAAGAGTTTGATGATGCTTTTCACCTGGCATATTTGCTAGGATAGCTAAATATTGCAAAATCTCAAATAAGTTGGCAAGAATGCTGATTAGGTTTTCTGTTGCCCTGCAGAGAGGATGCATCTGTTCTGGAATGTGGCTGGCAGACATTCACTAATGCCATGGGTATTTGGTAAGTACATCATTTAACTCCAAAGTGTGAAATAATAGAAGAAACTGAAGTTGCATCCAGGTGTCTGTATTGTCTTTCATTCTCTTGCCCGTTGCTCAGCTGGCTTGCTTGTTAGTGAGCAGTCAAAAGGGAAGTCACTGCCTTAAGGAAACAGCAGAGCTCAAATGTTCAGCAGTACTCTGCTGCTGCCTCAGTCTTATTCAAGTGTAAGATAAAGATGGGTCTGGTTACTGCCTTTCCCTGGGAGAAAAAGGATATAGTAACAGGGTGTGTAAAATCATGGGGAAGCAGGGGTTTAGCACTGCTCAAAGTCCATCTAACAAGACCAGTAAGAGGTGAAAATTGAAGATCCAGTGGCAGCAAAGGAAGAAAGCTAAAACTACACTCTGGTGCGAATGCTCTAGAGGTAACTATTCTCATGTGCTTTAAAGGAGACTGAAAACCTGTGACTGACATTCTAGTAAGGAAATTGTAAAGCAAACCATTACTAAGGTTTTCAGAGGCATGCAGCAGGAGGAAATGGCACCAGGGACTGCTTGTAGTGCAGCTTTTAAGGCTGGGCACAGGAGCAAGCAAGGCTGCCTCACTCCAGAGCACTTCCAGATGCTGGAGTCTGCTGAAGCACTTTGGGTTTTGCTGTTGGTGCTTGCACTGCTTGGATAAGGTAGCAAGTGCAGTTCCACAGGCTGGACTCTGCACAAGCACTGTTGCGATGTGCTGAGGTTCAGCCAGTGTGCAGAAGGGAATGCTTTCCTCTACATGCTTTTCCAGATTGCTGGTTATTATGTAGTTGCAGACTGATGAAGTATTTTGGCTATCATGAAGAGACACCCTTGCCTTTTGCTGTCATATCCGATCAGCTTGTTTAAAATGCACTTATGCAGTATTAGTTCATATCAGACCAAGGACTGATGAGCAGTCTGTTTCTTACTGCTTTGCTCTTAGCTTTAAACCCCCATCATTTGTGAGCTTCAGAAGTTACATCTTATGCTTTATGCAGCTTCCCCTTAAACAACAGTGACTGCATTTGTAAGAATCAAAGATAAATCTGAAAAATCCAACTAGTACCTGGATGATTTTGTCACATCAAAGCAGCAGACAAACATTTCCTTTTTTTTCTGGCACAATGCATCTCACTAGAAGCTGTCATTTATCATAGAAAGCTACAGGTCATGGAACATGTTAAACTATTTCTCCAGCGAGCTACCTTTGGGAGCTGAAAGATGGAAGATGTCATTCCCCCCTGTGACCTTGCTGAAAGGAGCCATTATTCCCTCATCTGTCTTGGTCATGGCTCAGGTACCTGCTTGTCTACCTGGTGAGTCACCCAAGTGCCAGAGGTAGCCAAAAGGAGAGGAAGAAAGCAGGGAGCTCAGCCAGGTACAACACTGCCTTTGGGACACTTTCCCTCACTACATCCTGGCCACTCTGCTCTACCTGAGCTCATAGTGACCATGCTTTAAGGCAACAGGACTCTCCAAAGGAAAACCTGTAAAACCCCACACTCCCCACCATTTCAGGCTATTTTGGGCAGCAAGTTTTTATTATGGATATCAGTTAATGACAAGAAAACTGAGCCTTAGGAGTAGACCAAACTCTTCTTTTTGGACTGGTACCTGTTGAGGACTGAAGTGCACTTTTTGATGAAGAATATTACATGCATTTTCAGAGTGAGCACCGGAGTAAACGGGCTCCTTTAGCAGCTCAGCTCTGAGGAGACAAAATTATCTCTGGGAGCAAGACACTGCCTGAACTACAGGGACAAAATCCGCATCAGCTGGGCAGCTGATTCCAGTTTGAAGGTGTAATTGTTCAATGAGACCAGAGTATTGGGGCAATAGCCCTGTAATAACCTAAGCTGCGGAAGGGCAGTGTTCTTGAATGGAGAGATGAAGATTGCCCACATCCCCATTTCTCATGGTTTTCTGGTCTTTTTCAAACCTGTTCTCTGAGCTGTTGAGTACAATCAGTGCAGACCTCTTGGACAACAGCTGGTACATAACCCCTGAGCAGTGCTGTCGGAAGAAGAGCGGCCAGGCAGAACTTCTGCTGCAGGATTGCTCAGCATATATTCTTATCAGGAAGATTTTATTTCCCAAGTAATTAAAACATGAATCCTGCCTACTAGCTTTGTGTAGCATACATAGCAGTAATATGTATGTCAGGGATTTTCCTTCTCCTAACCAGCCTTTTGTATGGAAGAACTACTCCATGCTTTAGAAATGCACTCCTTTCCTGCTACCCTGGACTCCACAGAGCATCCTGAATGACCAAAGGGTCAGGGGTGGGCTGGGTTTCTGTTCTCAGAGGCATCATGTTCTCCCCAGGACTCTGGGGGGCTGTTTTACACTGACCCTGATTGTTCATTTGGAAGAATCATTTGGTCCTTTATTTCTACCTCTTTTTGTTCTGTTATATATCAAATTAAGTGCTCATAAAACAAACAGGCTTCATTTTTAATTCTCAGCTGGCCCATTCCTTGCAAGCTGTTTCAAAGGTGTTGGTCATGACTGTCACTGTTCGGCCGGTTCACACGGTGACTTCTGCTTTACTTGGAGCTCTGCCCCGGAGGAGGGCTGGACTCAGCAATGCAGCCCTGTGGCCCAAATGCAACTGCCAGAAGCCACAGCTTCAAACTAGATGCTGTGTGATGGATGTGCAGTCCAGCACACTCTTTGCCATCACCTCATCTCCTCTTTTTCCTAATTTTTAAAGCACCAGCTTTAGCAGGGCCTTGAGTCTGCTGGTGGCCAACCAACCGGTTCCCCTGGAGCTCATCTGTTTCATGGTGGGTGTCTCATGTCTGTCTCCCAGGCTGCACCCCCTCACCTTGTCCTCCCTGGAGATCCTCCCTTTGGGCTGGGAGCTGTGGACACTCCAATTTACTGTATGTCACTGTGCTATGTTCCCAGTTCTGTCTTTTGAGCCACCTCGTTCCCTGCAGACATTTGCAGTGGTGCAGCAGAGGAGTGAGGGCAGAGCAGTGCCGCTGCATGCTCTTGGCTGCCTGCCACTGCTCCTCGGGTGCTGAGGGGGCTCTGCTCAGCCATGGCCTCCCCCAGCTACCTGCTGGTCCCTCTGCAACAAGCCTTGGTGTGTGGGCCAGCCACAGCATGCTCTTGGCGTTTCCTCTGAGACATGCGAGGTAACCGAAGCTCCAGATTCTTACTGGCACCAGGATGGTGACAGCTGCAGCCTTGCTGACAGCTCATGGAAAGGACAAGGAGATCTGAAATCCTATAGCTCTGCTCAGCCCCGGGACCACAAATTTCCCTGTCACAGGGCTCTGCCTGGCTTCCCAGGTCCCAAGTGATCCCTCCTACCTGAGCAGAGGCTCTGGATGCCAGCAGCATTTTTTTACCCACATTTGGGACCGTTGGGTCATTTATTGTGTCTTGAGGCACTGCAGTCCTTCGAAGGAGGTATCAGCTTGAAGCCACGTGGCTCATGCTGGTGTGATGGTTCCCCAGTGCCCTCATGTTTCCCTCCTAGCTTTTGGATTTGATGTGGGTTTATACACAGGCTACCCAGGTATAAGGAGGCATGACGGTGATATGCATCCTCCCCTCCAGCAGGGCCATCTTCCTTGCTAACAAGATGACAAGGAAAAGCCCAACATTGCTGCTGGCTGGAGTGTCTCAGGGTGGGGATGGCAGAACTGAGCTGGAGGTGGAGCAGCAGGGCAGTGTGAAATGAGTAGGGTGTCATCTCCCTGGTGAGCTCCAGAATTTCAGCAAGAGTTCATCCTAACTCTGGACTTTGAAGATCCCCTTGGGGCGGCAGCAGATCCTGCAGGCTGTTGTAGGGGCATTAACTAGGTTAAACAAACATCGTGGGACAGGGATGGGGTTACATCAGCCACAGCGGACCCTGTTCCACTCCTGAGCAGACTCTCTGGGCAGCTGCTGCCTGCAGGACCTGCCCTTTGCACTGTCTGATAGTGCCAAGGGCTTATGTCAAACCTGGTTCCTGAGCAGAAACATCCTCCAGGTACTGTGTGCTCCAGCAGGTCAGGGCAGCACCCAGGAAACAGCTGTCTCTGGAAACAGGAACAACAAAAAGAAAATAATATTTGTTTTAGATGCTTGTAGGAACTAAGTAAAACCTTTGATCTCAGGAGGGTTTCCTGTTCGTAGATGAAAACCCTTGGGTCCCAGAATGGGAGCAGGGAGTCCAAGCAAACCCCTCCTGGGTACAGGGGCCCATGTAACATTTTGCACTCTTCTGTGATGCCAGTGATCTTCCAGGGACAGATTTCATCCCTGGGTTGCACGAGACCCTGCATTGAAGGATGTCTTGGCCACATGCGCTGCTTTGGTCCGCTGGTGCCTCTGTTTAGCAGATGGTTGTGCCTTTTGGGACTGTGGGAGATCAGCACAGGTTTTGCCCTGAGACTCTGGGAAGTCTCTTCCCTTCTTTTGCAGGACACTTTCAGCTGCTTCTATAAATGCTAAAGAACGGAGAGCAGTTGGTCAAGAGGAGTTGCAGGTTGCCCCGAGTCGAGCATGAGCACCGAGGGTGGCACCGATGCCTCCTTGCCGGACTGGCAGGACAGCAGGTGCTGGGAGGTCCTCGGCCCACCCCAGGTGCGGAGCCACCCCGCAGCACCCATTCCCTCTGCTGGCCACAGGGGCAGGACAGAAATGTCTCTCGAGATAACATGGGCACTGGGTCCTGTCAGCTGCCGAGCTGCTATGTCCATCTTTAGCCTGCTCTCCAGTTACCAGCCACCTCCTCCAGCTGCCTCTAAAGATAGGCAAAGCCACCTCCCAGTGCCTGGGCTGGAAACTGCGGGGAAGCAGAGGGGGGATCACAGGCAGGGATGAGATTGATGGGATTTGCGTGGAAGGAGTGAAGGACGCCGTGAGTACGCCTGAGCTATGGCGTCACTGTGCTACAACAAGGGCTGCGGGCAGAGGTTTGATCCTGAACACAACGCCAAGGGTAAGTGGGCTTGTCTGCTTTGCACCGGGGTGAGCAGGAACGTGTGCCACTTTCCCAGTTTGCAGCCTAGACCGTCATGCCACAGCCTGAGCTGCCAAGCAGGGCTGAGCTGAGCCCAGCGCAGGCAGCCTGCATGGCAGGAGCTGGCTCAAGAGCTGCTGGGTGTCACGGGTGACTTGTGGGCAGGATTGCTCCTCCTGAAAGGTTCTGCCTGATTCTCCCTTTTCAGATTCCTGCCTGTATCACCCAGGCATCCCCATCTTCCACGATGCCCTGAAGGTGAGTGGGGCAGTAGCCGGGGCTGCAGCTGCAGGGAGGGACCTTGTGCCCAGCGGGATTGCCTGCACCTGACCAGTTTGTCATCTCCTGGTGCCTAGGGCTGGTCTTGTTGCAAGAAACGCACAACAGACTTCTCTGAGTTCCTCTCCATAAAGGTGAGCAACCTGCCAGCCCAAATGCACCCGCTGCTTCTCCATCCTCTCTTCCTTGCCCCTGCCCTGTCCTGTCCCATCCCCATCCTGTGCCAAGGCTGTCCCCTTCACCCTGCCGGACGGGTATTTCCTATCTGCTTCCAAGGCACCTGCAAGCAAGGGTGCTGCTCCCGAAGTGTGGGACAGGCATTCCTGGAGAAGGATGCTGGAAGGGGCTGTGATCCCCCACCAGGTCCTGCGGGATGAACACAAATGCCCCAAGCGCCAGCACAGCTGTGAATGTCCGAGTGGTCCTGGGGGGGGAAGGAGGCAGCAGAGGCCCAGGGACGTGGGGGAGATTCTTGCTGCCCTTCAGCTGCCAGGCTGGGGTGCAGCAGAGCTGAGACCTGTCTGCTGTGGCTCTGGTGAGGCTGCCACACCGTCTTGTCCCCGGGAATCCCTGTGGACACAGCCCCTGCCCTGGTGCAGGGTCAGAGCCCATCCCTGCAGGACACGGAGCCACCAGTGCATGGAAACTCACAGCGTTTAGGAGCAGCCGCCAGGTTAGGGAGGGCAAAGCAGGCATCAGGCTTGCCTCTGCTGCTCAGGGATGCACAAAGGGGTTTCACAGCAAGGAGAAGCTCCCTGAGCCTTTCAGCCAAGAGGAGACCTCAGATGTGCCAAAGGCCAAACCAGTGGAGGAGCTCATCATCCAAGGACCAAAATCAGCTGAGAAGATGCAGCGGGAAAGACCAAGGTGAGACAGACTCATCCAACAGTGTTGCCCTGCTGTGCCGCTTCTTATGCACGTGTCCTGCCCTGCTGCTTCCTCAGGAGAGGCAATGACACTTAAATTGCAAAAAAAACCCACTTGGCCTTTGCTGTTGCTGTTTCCCAGCTCTGATGAGCCAAGACAACTGCTGCCAATTAAAGTATCCAGGTCTCTGGAGCAGGCACTGGAGAAACTGAACCTGTCCTCCAAGGACGAGGCACCTGAGGGCAGTTGCGCAGGTAGTGATGAGCTGATGGACAGCAGTGGGGTTGCAAGTGGCAAGTTCAGCGTGGGGTTTTGCATGGGAGGTTCAGTGCAGGACGGCAGGTGCTGTGTGCTCAGCCACCTGCAAACCCACAGAGCTGCATCTTGGAAGTGCGTTGCAAAGGGCTGTGCTCAGGGGCCAAGTGTGCTAAGCTGGGGAGCTGGCAGTGGGGCTGTGGGGAGGGTTTGGGGGCAGGCACAGGCAGCGCGTGCCCCGGGGTGAAGCCGTGTTGCTCTCACAGGGGAGGCAGCTGCCCAGGTGAAAGCTGGCACCACCTGCAAGAACACAGCCTGCAAGGCGGTGAGTACCCGGCAGGGTCCCATCTTTGCACCATCTGCACCGCATGGCCCTGCATGGAGCATCACAGGTCCAGCGCAGGGGCTCATCTCCCAGCTGCACCAGGTGCGGGGCAGGATGCCGGGTGGGTGGGAGGTGGCAGTGCCCATCGGCTCCGTATGCTCCTGCTCATCCTGTCCCTGGAGCAGCTGCCTCTGTCACCTCCCAGCCACGTTCCTGCACGAGGCTTCCAGATTCCTAGATTGGTGGTACATTTGTGTTTCACTGCTGCTAATTGCTTGCAATGAAATATAGCACATGTTCAGGATATGGGCATACAGGTAAAATGCATGGGGAATAATTCCCACCTGCATTTATTTAATGCAGCGTGGCCCACTTCCTATCTTGCCCCAAAACTGCCTTGTGTAGGACTGTCTGCCTGCCTCGAGGTGTGCACCGGAGCGACCAAGCTGTGGGAGGGCTGGCATGCTTGGAAAGCAGCAGAGAGGGGAGTGAGCGGGGAACAAAATGCGGGAGGCAGATGAGGACATGAGACTGATGCACTCTGTGAAGGAGAGGAAAGGACAGGATGGACAAACGGACCCTTGCACCTTGGAGCGAGTTTTTGTGGTGTCCAAACTTGCTCACTGTCCTGGTGCTGCCCAGCCCTGGGATGGGACCAGGCTGTGTTTGGGAGAGGGCACATGGAAGGGCTGCTGCCAGGGTTGTGGGGATGACACTGGGGTCCCAGCAAGGCCGGGGTGGCTGCCCTGACAGCAGGGAGCAGGGACAAGTGCTGGGTTGCCAGCTGGGCACAGTCCCAGACTAGGTCCTCACAGATGCTGGACCTGGTGAAAGGATGATGTTGGGCATCTTGCTGTGCCCTATGCAGGGATGGGCACTGATGGGCAGATGTCTGGCTGCACCATGCTGTGCCATGCCAGAGGCATAGCTGAAACTTTCGTCTGCTTCTCACTCCACAGATCTACCAGGGCCCAGAGAGCAACACAGAAGTTTGTACTTTCCATCCTGGCGTTCCTGTCTTCCATGAGGGGTAAGAAACAACCCTTTACCACAGAGCAAACTGACCCTGCTGAGGGCTGAAAGTGCCGCATCGCAAGGTTGTGTGGCCTCAGCAGCTCAGCCGGTGCAGTCGTGGGTGTCACCTCCCCCCCCACCAGGTGACAAGGTGGGCAGAGGGAGCTGCTGGTTCCAAGCCCCTCTCCCCCACCACCCCGAAGCCTGCTGTGGTCCCTGCTCCTGCAGGCGCTCCCCGCTCAGGTCACCTCACTCTCCCCAGGATGAAGTACTGGAGCTGCTGCGGAGTCAAAACAACAGACTTCAGTGCCTTCCTGGAGCAGCCGGGCTGCAGCAGCAGGCGGCACTGCTGGGTGGTGAAGGGGGTAAGGGGGGTCTCGGCAGGGGCGACTCATGTGAGCCAAGTGCTGTTACTGGCACCTGAGGAGTGCTCCCTTGCTCTGCATTCACACGGGTTTCTGCATTTAATTATCTTAATTTTCATAATTGCCGACAGATGACTGCGCAGGGTTTGAACACCTAATCTTCACCCATCTGCTGTTTAAAATGCAGCTCCTGCATTCACAAAACATGTCAGCTCTCACATTCAATGGGCAGATGTGCAATAGGAAGCTGAATGAGGCAGGAGCTGGACCCAGGCATGGCGTAGCCAGTGCTGCAGGCTGCCGCACATGGACAGGGAGCTGAACACGGGAAAAGCTCTGCAAAAAAACCCCAAGAGTTTTAACAGGTGACTGCAGATGACTGAATTTGGTTTTAATGAAGCTTTCCCTCTGCAACTGCTTCCCAGGAGGGATCACATCTACATAGTGACATGGTGTTGTGGCAGGGCAATGGGGAGAAGATCCCAATTTCCAATATTTTGTGTGTGTAAGTTTCCTCAGGAAAGCTCTTGGCTGGAAATAGGCTTGAGCTGGGAAAGTTGTACCAAAGTGGCCCAGGATATCCCTGAAAATGCATCATGTTCCTCTGAGTCAGCACTGCTCTGAGCAACTCCCTCTGATCCCTGTCTGTTCTTTGTCCTGGAGCAGAAAACATATAGTGGATGTAAAGGAGGCTGCAGTCAATGAACTGTGATGTTGTGATGCAGATGCTTTGTGCTAATTGTCACCTGAGTTTGGGGCTGGGATTCCTCCTGAGGCCTTTCTTTGGCTGGCAATGCTGAGGGCTGCAGGGGGTCTATCTCCTGTTGATGCTCAGAAATGCCTGGTGGCGCCAAAGCTGCCTGTGGCATGGACGAGATGGGGGTCCTGTGGGAGAAAGGTGAAACATGGCCAGCTGGGGCTCATCTGTCTCTCAAATTTAGCATGGTGGCATGATCCATGTCCAGCAACAGTTCCTGCACTGCCCTCCAGACCGAGTTTCCTGACTGTGCACAGCTAGGACACAGCAGATCACTCTGGAAAAAGAAGAGGATGTCTCTGGTCTTAACATGACTTTCTGGAGCAACCCCAAGCACAGCACAGATGCCTCATGTTGCATGGGACAGCCTGGCAGGGGCTGCCCACTTTTGCATGAACCACCTCCCCTCAAAAACCTGTACAAAAGGCAGGGTTTGATCTTGCTTAGCTGATGCCAACCGCAGCCGGCACTCTGTGAAGGAGAAGTGCAAAGGAGCATCCTCCAGCACAGACATCCGCTCTGTTTGGGGTGTGCTTGGGCTAGATGCCTTGCTGTGACAGGTTCCTCTCCCTGGCAGGACAAGAAGGCGGTGTCGTGCCGGCAGGACTGGCACCAAACCAGCAGCCAGGTGGTGGTGACAGTCTACGCCAAGAACCCTCTGCCCGCCCTCAGCAGTGTGAAAGCCAATCGCACTGTGGTGAGTGGGGCTGGCCGAGCTGGGCTGGGGATGTGCACTTTCATGGCACCTGATTTTGATAAGCCAACAGCCAGGAGCCGGCCAGGTGCCTGGCTCTCTTTGATGGCCTGTTTGGTCTGTTGCTGCAGCTGGCATTGGCACTGCCAACCTGCCGTCCTGGAGCTGAGAGCCTGGCAGCTTTGCTGCTGCAGCAGCATCTGCTGGGCCACTCTGGCTCAGCGGCTTTCAGCCTCAGCAGGTGGCTTTGCTGGCCTCAAATCCCTTGACTGGTGGCAGAGGTGAACCCAGCATGCTCTGAAAGGGGTGCAATGCTCCCAGGTGCTGAGGGGATTGCCAGACAGCTACACGGGAGCCAGGATGTGGGATACATTATGGTGCTGGAAGGCAGCTGCACTGTCTGGGGGAAGAGCCCTGGCAGTGCTGTGCTACCCACTCAGATAATTTTCTGTTGATCTTTCAGCTTGAGGTTCACATCATCTTTGACGGGAATAAGATTTTCCAGGCAGAACTGGATCTCTGGGGGGTAAGATCCTGTTTACTTTGATTTCCCTATTCCAGTAGTCTGCGTGGGGCTGGGCTGCAATGCTGTGAGGTAGCCTGTGCTCTGGGAGAAGCATTTGCAGCCCCAAACACAGGCTCCCAGTAAGGAAAATTACTCTCTGCATAGACAGGATTCTTAGACTTTTGAAAAAGCAGCAAAATAGTTGTTGCTGCAATTTCTGTACAGTCCTTCCTGTGCATGGAGCATGAGGCAGACTGTATTATCACATGGAAATGCTGTGGCCCCTGGGACACCATCTCTTCCCCAGCTGGCACATCTGTGGAACAAACAGCCATTTCATAGTCCCTCCCTTGGTGTGATTCATTCCGAGCTCTCAAAGCCTTGTGAAGAACACAGGTCCACCATGGCTGTGGCAGCAGAGAGGATCTCCAGAGCTCCAGTTTTCTATAGCAGCAAAGGCTGATGGGGAAATTAGGTTTTTCTCTATTGATCCCATAGTGGTAGCACCCCCTGGGAGCCATGCCAGGACTGTGCCTGGGCTCTGTGCCCATCTGACTGCTCTGCACTACCTGAGGCACCCTGGCTACTCTCTTTTAAATGCTGCCACAGTGCTAGCTTGCTCTTGTTGGGATCATCAGGGAGCTGGGTCGCCCAGGTACTGGCATTTATAGCCATCTCTGCTAAGAAATGCCTTAGGGTTTGAGAGGAGGGCTGTTTTGGAAGCTGCTGGTGGCTGCACCAATTGATCCTGGACTAAGAGCAGAGCTGGACTTCGCTGCCAGCTCTGTAGGTGTTGTGGGTTTGGTCCCAGACTGTCCCAAAGGGTCTTTGGCCCAGCAGGTCCCTGTCTCCCCCTGCAATCCTGCTGTGCCTGCAGGCAGGTAGCAGTGTGAGGGGAGAGACTCACTGTCTGATTTCTCAGCTGCTTGCTGGCTGGGGAGGAGCAGTGAGACTCAGGAATTTGCATGTGCATTTCTTGCCTTTATTTCTGGTGTGTGCTGCCTGTGCCTGTGGGCAGCAGAGCATGCTGCCAGGGTACGGGTATGCCTGTGTCTCAGCGCAGCTCACTGCTGTGGGGAGAGGGCACATGCATGTGGCTGCAGCTAGCTGAGCTCTCCTGAGCTCTGTACCAGCACTTCAGTGCTGCTTAGACGTAACACTGTGAAACTCAGCTGGAGCTCAGGTTTCATCCTGCTCTGTCTCCTGGCACATGAGGAGAGATCTCTCCTCTCTTCTCCTCTGGCAGGGCTCTGCCAGTAAGGAGACGGATGAGCGTGTGCTGCCTGCCCTCCCCTGCCCTGCTCACTGCACCTCTCCCTCTCTCTAGGTCATCGAAATAGAGAAGAGCTTTGTGAGCATGGTCCCTACCAAGGTGGAGATCATGCTTTGCAAAGCCAATCCTGGCTCCTGGACCAGGCTGGAGCTTCCCCAAAGCAGGTTGCACTCCCATGGCGAGCAGGAGAAGGAGGCTGCCGACGCAGAGGAGCCCGGGGCAGTGCAGGGGGAGGACTCAGATGACAGCCTGAGCTGGTCGGAGGAGGAAGACGAGGAGCTGGAGAGGGGAACACCGGGCAACTGACAGTCAAGGGCTTCAGCAGCTAAGCAGTGCCAGCTCCTGAGCTGCCAGAGGCCTTGGCACCAGCTCCAGAGGAGCAGATCCAGCCCAGAGCTGTGTGCAGGCTGCAGCACACCCTCTCCCCCAGTCAGAAGGGGCAAGTAATAAAAACTCAGAGCAAAGGTTATACTCTGAAATTCCTGATAGGCACTTAAGAAACGTCAGCGGGCTGAACCCTGTCATCTGTCTCTCCTTCTCCTGTGCCTGGCTGGGGCAGGACAAGGGGAGGAGCCCCCTTGTCTCCACTTCAGGCAGCCGGTGCCTGTGCCAGGTCTCCTCGGGGCCAGGGTGGTCGTACCCCAGCGTTCTGCCTGACCTTGGCATTTCTGGGGGGTGCAGAGCCCCAGGGCAGCTGGGTGAGCTGAGGATAACCCCCCTTGCCACCTCACTCCCTCTGCAGCAGGGAAGGGGAGCTGGGCACGGGAGGTGTTAGGACAGAGATTGTGACTGCGGGCACGAGGGAAATGTCATCGCTGCCTGCGGCTCCAGCGGGGACTTGACGTCCTCCTCTGCGAAGATCTTTATAGCTGTGAAACTGCGAGAGGTCGATACCGACCAAGCGATGGGAAACAAGGAGGCCGTGGAGGAGGGGGATCCCTGAGCGGGTTTCGCTGTGTAACACCTCCCAGCGCTGGGAAGGAGGGCGGAAGGCGACGCACACCATTTGCCGACTGTACTAAAATATTCGGGTATTGAAATCGGACAGCAGGAGTAGGCAGGGCCTGCAAGCCGCCCTCCGCGCCGCCTGGGGCCTCTCCCCGTCGGGCCGGCCTCGCCGCTCCCTGCGCCAGGAAGGGCCGCGCAGCCCTGCCGCGGCGCCCTCCCGCCGCGGCGCCCCCTGGCGGGCCCTCCGGGGACGGCGGCGGGGCAGAGGGCGCGTGCGCGGGGCGCGTGCGCGCGGCGGCGGTCAGGAGCAGGCGCCGGGGTGCGGCCGGGTCAAGGGTCCACTGCTGCCGCCGCGGGAGCAGCGGCCGTTGGTGGCGCGGGAGGTGAGCGCGGGGTTCGAGGGCGGTCGGAGGCGGGGGCGCGGTGCCTGTGCACGGGGGCGCGCGGCGCCCCGGGGTCCCCGCGTGCGGCGGCGCGGCCCGCGGCGGGCCCTGAGGGGCGGTGAGGTGTAATGAGGTGCGGTGGCCGCGGGCCCGGCGGCGCAGGATTGGCCTCCGCGGGCCCCTGGCCCTGGGCACCCCACGTATCTACGGGTGTTTCTTCTCAGCGTTGCCGCCGGGCGGAGGCGCGGGCGGAGGCCGGGGCAGGCGGCGCGCTGGGGAGGAAGATCCTCCGCGTCCGGCCGCCGCCACCCTCGCTGTTAGCGGGGCGGCGGCCCGGGACTGGCGCCGGCCTCTCCTGGCCTGGGAGCTGCGGCGGTCGCGGTTTTCTTCCCGGGGGAGGCTCTTCTTGCGCTGCCTGCGGCTCCTCGGCACCTGCCCCACTGGGGAAGCAGCCGGCTCCGGAGGAGGGAAGGGCGAGTTTGGGAGTAGTGGGGTAATCAACCTCCCAGCCGCAGGGCGTGTTGTTTTCTTAGTTTCCAGAGGAGATGGATACAGGTCCTGGCTTCTGCACTCGGCGGTGTTTGTGGAGGTAAGTGTGCTCATCAGGGAGCCTGGAGATGTTGGAGGCGTAGGGGAAGTGAGATGTTTTGGAACGAGTTTTTCTCTAGTCCCATTTCTTGCTCAGGGATGTGCGGGAAGCGGGAATGGCCCCGTGGGTCGGTCCGGCTCTTCCCTCTTCCGCAGTGTCCGAAGGCTGGGCTGGGCTGTTCTAAAGTCAGGCTGATGCTAATCCACATTAGGAGTACCGTGACAAATTTAAGGCGACCTCTGCTCCCAGCGGATATAATAGAAGGCTGGCATATGATTAGTTACCCTTTTGTAAAGGTCTCTTGTTTCAGTGCTGAGAGTGGATTTTCCTTTACAGGGATACATAAGAGTAGTCACATTTGATCTGTTCTCTAAAAACTGCCAAATTGTTGTCTCAGAAGGAGTAGAGCAAGGTAGTGACCTAAAATATACTGAGTGCTGAGGGCTTTCAGGACTCACAGGTATTGTCTTGTTTCGCAGCGGCTACAGAGCTCTCTTTCATAAGCTTAACGGTTCTCTTCTTGAGTCCTATAAACTTTCAGTATTTGTAACATCCTGTACTGAGGAATTCCTAGCTTAACTTCAAGCCCTGAGAAGCAATGCTACCTCTTATTTGTTCTGAACCTCCCTCTAGCTGATTTAATTTGATGTCCCTTTGTTCTTTTTTTTGAAAGAACCAATGAATAGTTGGTATCTCTCTACTCTTTATAAACACTTGTGATTCCCATCATATTTACTCTGAGTTATAAAAAAGCTTTAAATGCTTTTGTTCTTTATGTGTACCCTATGCTTACAACATGTCCTGCGCTGGAGTGCAGTGCTCCTTGTGGCAGCATCTGTGTGCTCTTTGTCCCAAGCTTATTTTTTGATCTTAAAAAGCTTACTTTCTCTTCTGTGTCAAATGTAAAATACATAGCATGAAGGCTCTGTTTGGCCATTTTGCCAGTGTTCAGCTGCACACAGGTTTTTCTATAGGGAACTTAAGCTTATGAGATATATTTGGCATTTTAGCTTACTATTTCCATAAAAAAGGTGCTTTTAAATGTTCTTCTTAGAGGGAAATTTACAGAGATCTTGGAAAAACAATGAAATATGTGGTTTGCAATTAGTAGGAGGAAACTGAGTGTGCAGTTTGATTTGCTTACACGATGAGGCTGCGATTCTTTTGGAGTCTAAAGTGTTTTCTCACCATTTGGTATCATGTAAAGATCCATGCCTTTAAAAGGAGTATTTTTTTTTTCTTTACTTTCCTATGCCTGTATGTGTAAGTCAGACTGCTGAGAGACTCCTTGCCACTGGTAACTTCTGCTTGCTTTAGAACTGCAATACTTGATGCAAATGAGACTGGCAAATATTGTGATATTGTAGTGCACAAGCCATGATACAACACACACTGAGTGCACACTTTAACTCGTGTTTTGATCGTATCAAAACTATTTAAAGACACTTTTGAAAACTCTTATTGATTGACCAAGTGCATTTTTTTTTTTTAACCCCCCAGTGAAATTTGGGAGCAGAGGAGGAGAAATCAAAGAGAATGAAAAGTGTGTGTGGACTTTTCTATCAAGGAAAAAGCTTAGATTTCCCTGGTATACACATTGCCCTTCAAATACCACAGTGGCTTTGTTACAACTTTCTTAAAGAGCATTTAGAGTACTAATGAATGCCAGGTGACAAAAGATGATAGGAAGATAACTAACAGGTTTTTTTTCCCCACCTCAAATAGGAATCAGGGATGTTTTAACTGGATTTACCATTCATGCTGCAATGTACTTAATACACCTCTTCACAGAACCTCATGTCTGAGGTAGTCTCTTTTTCTTTTAGCCAACAGTAATAAGGCCTTGCCAGAATCTATACAAGGTAGGAAGGACATATATTATTCACTTTTTAAGAACTGATTGTGATACTCAGGGCCTCTGCAAGTTGCTTGTATCACCTAGGAGCTGTGTAGTGGATCTGGCACAGAACCCTGCAGTCCCGGCTCCTAGGATTACACCTTTGCTGTGCTCACCCTCAAAGCGCATCAGGGTCGCTTGTGTTCAAATAAGTTGTGAAGGGTACCCGTCTTGACGAATCCATGCTTCTGCATGTGGTTGCAGGAGGAAAATCAAGTTTAATACTCTGCAGCTTTTGATTATGGCAGGATACAGGTCACATTCATATACTGGGCATTCAGATATCTACTGAAGTCCTAGTTTTTAGTTCCTGTATGACTGTGCAGCTGCACCTTGGTGTAGTGTTATTTCACAGCCGTTTCACGAGCTTGTTTCTAATGCCCTTTGGAAATATTTATTATCCAATAAACATAATCTTGGATTCAAAGAATTTAAGGTCATTGATATTTGGTCACTAATATCATTGTTCTCCTATAAAATTTGGAGTATGAGTCCCTGTAGTGAGAGTGTGGATGCACTGAGGTTTGTGTGGTTGAGGTGCCCAAATACTTCATGCAGACCACTTCCTTTTCACTGTGGTTCCCTAAGAAATACTGCTTACATGGTAAAGCTTATGTGTGTTTCATCCCTGCAAAAAAAAAATCTTTAAATCGATAAACCAATTTCAGCCTAATTTGACAGGGGTAGAGGTTTTAAAAACATTATATGAAAGGTTTTGGGTGGTTTCTTTTATTTGCTTGAAACAACTTTTTGCGCCAATAGGGGTAAGGCCTTTCCAGCATTCACACTGAGGGAACAACCAGTGAGAATTGCACTCTTGTTAGGCATCAGTGATATGCCCATGGGAGCTGAACCTCCAGGCAGAGCTCTGCAGAAAGTGAGCTTCCTCGATTCTGCTGTTCACATGGAGCTCTGGATCGTGGACTGCACGGTTCCTGCTGTGCTGCTGAATTCTGGCTTGGCTTTTTGATTTTTTTTCCCCCCTCCCCCTCTGCTGTCACTCAGGTCATTGCTGTGTGTTTTGTTTCCCTTGCAGGTAAATGGCAGGACAGAAAACTGTGTGAAAACTTTGAAAGGCACTGAGAAATCCAAGTAGGTCATTCATTGCTCAAGGATGTTAGAGACGAGGTCTCCTATTTAACTTTTTTACTCTTTCTTGGCATGCATTCTAAAAGTCTGGCACTTGTATATTCATTTGGTGCTTGCCTAAAACGGTGAGTAAGCTGAGCTGTTGTGGAATAGTAACACAGTCTTGATGAAATTGCGGAGAGCCCCTTTCTCTTCCCTGTCAGGTCTGGTGGCTAAGCTGCACACGTGAAAAATCTTTTAACCCCTTTGCATGGATGAAGATGGTAGGATATACTTAGAACTGCCTTATCTACCGAATTTATTGTTGAAAGTTTCTGCCCGACTTCATGCATCAGGCGGACAGAGTGAATAACTCTGATCTAGTTTTTGTTACTGAAAGATGAGCAATTAAGTCGTTTAGATTTCTTAACTTCTGCTTCTGCTTGCTCCTGATAAAGTAGTATCAAAGTTCTGAGCCTGCAAAATAGGGAGGGATTCATCAAAGGTGGTGGCTGAACAGAATGACACAGCTCAGTACAGGTGATTTCAGCTGAACTCCTAGTATGTTTCCTGCTCATTTTTGGCCAAAATGGGGCCCTATCCCAACTGGAAAGAACAGGAAGTCTTAGAAGACAACAGGAACACCTGACAAACTCTGTGAAAATGAGGTTATCAAAGATCAATATCAAAGCTAAAATCCACCTAACAGAGGCATCTGGTGTTAACATAGCAAGCGTAGAGACGTATCCTGCTAAGAAGTAGTTCCTCTGCCAAGAATTTTTTGAAGTGCAGGACTTATAAAAAGCATAAATCTAGAAAGCTCCAGAAGAATTCAGATTCGTGTTTTCTCTCTGTTTTCTGTCACCGTTTTCTCCCTTCTCTCAGCAGACGGAGAGCTTTCCTGCAGAAGTATTAAAGGGAAGATCTAGAAGTTTTTTCTCTCCCTCAAAAAGTTTTGGTGCAACACAAAGTTATTCTATGATTTCACTTATGATAACTTTGTGGGGAGGGGGAGTAGAATAGTGTATCCAAATAGTGTATTTCCCCAGCAGATGTCTGGCTGGGTTACAGGAGAGCAAGCTGTTCATGTTAATGATACCAGAAAATATGTAATTAGGTCAGAATGGGGGCAGCTCTCCAGACAACATCTCGACATGTTCACTGAAGTCTTGCACATTCCAAAAGAAGTGCCAGGTGTGCAGACAGTGAAGGCGGACTTTGCAGCATCTTCTGAGAAGGAAATTAACCCAAACAGGAATGCCAGTTTTCTAATTCAAAGGCACTGATGGACAAGATAGAAAGAGCTCTCATCTACGTATTTTTGCACACCACTTCTTTGTGGGGTGGTTGGGGTTTTTGTTTTTTTTTTTTTTATTCTTTGAAAATTATTCCCATTCTGCTGTAACTGCTAGAACTCTTCATGTTCTGATGATCTTCCACCTTAACTGTAACGAAAGTCCTTTTTCTGTCAGGACTAAGCAGCCCAAATTACCTCTTGCTACTTTGGACTTTCTGTTCACTCCTTTCTCTTACTGAGTAACCTTTAAACTTGGCTTTGAAGCTTGTGCCCAGCTTTCTGTTTCTAAATTCTAAGTCGTCTTTTTGATGTGTTGACATGTTAATCTGTATTTTTCTCTTTTTCAGTTCTTGTTACCTGTTGTATGTGGAGTTTTTCCTCTCTAAAGGTTTCCCCAAAAATTCTTTTGAAGCTCACCAAAAAAACCCCAAACAAACCCTAAACCAGTTTTCCTGCTCTTGGTAATGTTTGTTGGTAATTTTGTTTTTGGAGTATGGTTTTTTCCCAGCATATATTTATATTCAAATAGCATGCCGTGCCAAGTTCAAGGGTGCTTGAGAAATAAAAAGCATTTTCCATGCAAATTTGAACCCCAGCTTCTTGCTATCTTATGAGAGTTTTATTGCTAGGCAAATTGTTTACAAGAAAAAATAGAGACTTTATACATTTTGAACAAGGCGATATGTGGATTTAATAGAAAAGACCTGACGGAGGTAATATTGTTTGCTTGGTTGTGGCTTAAATTAAAAAACCCTTTGTCTTCCATATCTTCCAATCTTTAACCAAACTACACCTGCTCACAACATACACGTTTCTGGAGTGTAGGAGCTTCTGTCTACTTTTTTTTTATTAATTTCTCTAAATTTTGTGTTTCAGTACTAAATCATGTGTATCCCGGTGTATGTTTGTTTTTCTGTATTGCATATGCCACACACAATTCCTTTCAGCTAAGACAACCTACTTTAAAGGAGCCCTGCAGAGAAGCATACTTAAAAGCCTACAAGCTCTTTAATTGTATTTGTATAGTTCATACTTAGCCTGATGCTTTGGCATGTTTTCATGGAGTTATTTCCTATTGCAAATGTTGCTCTTCTAAAATCCAAGCCTTATTCAGGTAATTCAAGATATTAACGCTGTGAAAGAGCATTCATGTTCCAGGCTTTTTTACCTTACTACTGTTCTCTGAATTGGAAGCTCTAATGACCTCTTAAATAAAGCCCCAACAAAATGATCTTTGGGTAACACACTTTCATTAGAAATTTTAAATTGGGTTGAATCAAGCTATTTTAGCTGCTGATGGTACAGGATACACATGGCTTTGTAGTTTACCAATATATGAAACTGCCTGTATTGTCTTACAGTATTGGTGTGATGACACTCCAGGTATCAGTGCCTGGTGTGTGCAGCTAGGGTTGCAATTCTGGGATACCCTGTCTTTCTGTGAAAAGCTCTGGACAGAAATGCATAGAGGTGTAAGCCCATGAGGGAGCTTGTGGTTTGTGTTTTAAAGAGAGATCTGTTTCAAAGTCTGCAATTTGTTTATTTTAGAAACTAGGAACTGGGCATATAAAAGGCTTTGTGTATCTCATTCTCCGCAAGACTTTTGTTGCTATAGTTGAGTTTTTATTGCATGTATCCAACTGACTTAGTTCTGCCATCTCTATCATGCCACTTGTTATTGACTGATCAGAATAGTGGTCTGTTGCATAGGTGGTTCATTTGAAAAAATACTTTTGCTCTGGAATTGCTGGTCACCACTAAGGTTTCTGGCAGAGCATCTTCTAGTACTTCAATGGTTTGAAGTAAACGCAGGAATAAACTTTAAAACCTGCTCTCTGTGCTACAGTCCAGTGATACTTTGGCAGCAATAGCAGTGTATGGTCTTCCTCCCCTGTGCTTCATTCCCACCATATGCTACCACTGGCTTGGTTGTACCAAAAGAGTTGATTATGGTACTACTCGATAAACTGGATGAAACAACTCCTCACCCTTTTTCAGTGTGTGGTCACAGCTGAGGAGGTGGCATGCTACCTGGGTGGGAAGGGGAAATAGGGTTTGGGAACGGCTGAAGGCAGTCTTGCTGCTGAGGAGAGCATGGCAGGGAGAGCAGCAGTAGAGACTAGGATGGTGAGTTACAGTTGTAGCTTCAGGTAGAACAGTGTTATAGTATTAAAATACATCTGCTCTTCTGTCACTGTTTGTTTGTAGCACTTAGACCCTTTATGTTCAGAAATATTATGTTGTATTGTATGCCGCCAGTAACAGTGTTCAACCTCTATTAATAATATAATGCTAAAAATGTTTAATTTGTAATGCTTTAAGTAATTTTATATTAAAAAGGGTTTCAACTTTGGGGTTTGCAAAATGCAAGAAATGTTTCTAAGCCTCTAATTTGACAGAACGTACCTATTTCCTCCTCTCCCCCCTGGCCGCCCCAAATGAAAATCTTGGTGCAACTGTTCTGGAATAATATATTCAGTCCTGCTGTCAGCTTTTGCTGGCCAGTGCTGTTCTTCATTTTACTGATTACCCTTACAATATGCAATTGCATACACATCTCTCTTTACATTTGACTGGAGCCTTGAAATGGGATGACTGATTTTTTTTTTTTTTTTAATGTATGATGAAACTCACATGTTTGCTTTTCTGCCAAAGCTCAAACATACTTGCCAGATTTCATTTCAGGTGATTCATGTTGTTTTAGAAATGTAATTCCTGCCATTTTCAAAAAGGATAAACTGCTTCTGCATCTTCCTCCTGCTTGTTTTCCTCCAAATTCTTCCCCTCCAATGTCCTGCTGGATCTTTCTGGAGCAAGGTTTCTGCACTGCTTCCCACCACTGATTGGTTTTCAGTAGTGCATGTGTACATACATTGATACTTCCTTAAGCTCTGTATGTTGTAGTGACTACAGTCGGTATCACTCAAGTTGCCTGTTGCAGCTTTGTGCCAAAGCTTAAGGTAGTCTGTTTTCACTTAGTACAGAAGAATCGTTTGTGCTCCCAGTGGAAAGGCAGCAGCATGTGGATACAGATGCTTTGACAGACTTTGTCAAAAAGGACAAAGCTGAGACTTAAATGGTAATGACTTGTTCATTTGTTTGGATGGTCTTGAAGAGGAAGTTGGAGGGAGGGGGTTTCATGACTTTTGTAAGTGAAGTACTTCACTATTGCTTATTTTCATATGTTCCCTTTGCTATTTTGATGGTGTTGGATCTTTCTGCAATATAGTTCCTCCCACTATTTGTTTCTTCTGTTTGAAGCAGCATATTTGCTGCTGGTTGCAAGTTGAGGATTACTGATAATACCTCAAAGGTATTTGGGTGAGAAGGCAGATGCAAGTTCCTTCTTGTTCAGGCTAGCAATGGAAGCTCCAGCATACAACAAATGTACAATAAATGACTACTTGTAGTTGTTCCATGCTATTTTCAAAGTTCCTGCTGTTCATGATGAAAGTTTAGAATGAATTGAGTTTTAGGCTATATCCATTTGATTATCAAACCTACTCTTCACATATCAGGAAAGGGAAACCTTTAAGTGTCAAATATCTCCTGTAACAATTCCCCAGTCTGCCTAGGAAGGCTGTTTGCTGACCTTTTACTGCATGTATTTTTCTAATGCTCAGTATAAGCTTGCTTTATTGTAGCTCAAGCTTACTAAGTTCTGCTTGTTCTGTCACTGATTAGTGAGAATAATCTGTTCTTGGCTTCTTTAGAAAAATTCTTTATGTATTCTAATCTGGGTACTATGGCTAGTTATATTTCAAACAGCTGCTTTTCTTGTACGTGCTACTTTCTGAACCTTTTATCTGGTGTCCTCTAAATAATGCAGTTTCTTGAGGTCCAATTGATCCCGAGTTGAGTAAATTATTATGGTAAACAGTACCAGTGCAGCCCAGCAATGGGTATCTTGGTTTATTATATAATTTTTGGACCTTTCTTTGTGGTAAACTGTTGAGGCAGTAGACTATGTAGACAAGAAGTGTGAATCTTGGAGGGTGTGTGTGTAGCTACAAATGACAGAGTATCTTGTTACTAGGTCTGAGGTCACAATCCCTTTCCACTTGCACTTGTCCCTTTGCCTCTGGGAAACTGGCAGTAAGGAAAGACTGTGGGAATTTGGCTAATTTGTACTTACATGGTTGGAATGCAGCAAGTTGTCACTGAGCTCTCAACTCATTGCATCTCCATTTTGCTATTGCCTTTCTAGCCTGTGAACTCTTAATGGCTTCTGAGACACTGAGTGTGTCTAGCTGTGATAAGAAATTGTTAGCAATATTAAAAAGATAAACTTTAGCAAGTGTTTAAAATGACTATCGAGTGTGCTTTTCCTAACTTCTTTTCTTGCTTTGTGCAGGACTTGTTTCTGGGTAAAGAATGCAGACTATAAAGTGCGTAGTTGTTGGAGATGGTGCTGTGGGAAAAACTTGTCTTCTCATCAGCTATACCACCAATGCCTTCCCAGAAGAGTACATCCCTACTGTGTTTGACAACTACAGTGCCCAAATGACTGTTGATGGCCGGACAGTTAGCCTGAATCTCTGGGACACTGCAGGCCAGGAGGAATATGACCGCCTGCGCACACTCTCGTATCCTCAAACCAATGTATTTGTCATCTGTTTCTCCATCGGTAGCCCCTCTTCCTATGCAAATGTGAGGCACAAATGGCATCCTGAAGTTTCTCACCACTGTCCAAATGTTCCCATTCTTTTAGTGGGCACGAAGAGAGACTTGAGAAATGACCTGGAAACAGTTAAAAAGTTGAAAGAGCAAAGCTTGGCTCCCACTACCCCACAGCAGGGGACTTCGCTGGCTAAACAAATTGGAGCAGTCAAATACTTGGAGTGCTCAGCGTTGAATCAGGAGGGTGTTCGGGAGGTGTTTGCTGAAGCTGTGCGTGCAGTTCTGTATCCTGTGACAAAGAAGAACACAAAAAAATGTGTCTTACTGTAGTTACCTCGGGTGATGGATGTTTGAAGTTGAATACTGACTAGAATCTTGGAGGGCTCTTTAATGAGTTAAATTGAAGATTTGCATCTTGCACTAACAGCTCTAAGCAGAAATGGTTTATGCAACGAATATTCTTGCAGTCTTATTGCTTCAGGGAAACTGAAACAGAACATTTTTGGGTTTTTTTCCAACTGAGAGGTCAAATATCTACTTTATTTCTAAAGTTCCAGTCTCCAGCTTCTCCAGGGATCGTTTGGCTTCTGTCCTTATTTAGTGGAGGAAAATAAAAGAAGGGACTTTTTGAAGCCAGGCTTCTTTACTAGATAGCCATCAGTTACTAGATTTGCTGAAAAGCACAAATCTGATAACTTTGCTTTAAGCGTAGCTGCTGCTTTTCCCATCCCTTATTTACTGATTGAATTTGTTTTACAAACAGAAGTCTGGCTGTCCGGTTGTTTTACTTTGTCAATTTAAAGCTTGAAAACAATTTGTTTACATGCAAAAATGCCTGAAATATTACTGAGATTCACCTTAGAGTGAACTGTGATATGAAGAGTTAGCATAAGGCATGTTTAATGCAATGAGCAAGACCCAGGGAACACCTGCAATGATTTTATTAATAGAAGCAGGAGCTGATTTCTCCTAATGTAAGGAACTTAGGATAATGATGAATCACTCAAATGAGTGATTTTCATACTTTTGGAGAGGTGGAAGAGTAGTTTAGATGCAAGTCTTCCTTAATCTTCTAAAGTGAGTTTTGATTTCACTCTCCAAAGAGACTTTGCACCCTGAGAATAAAGTTAAGTTACCTTCTTGGACTGATTGAGGTAGTTGGGATGATACTTCTCAAAATGAGATTTTCAGTGTGATCCCTTTGATGAATCCCAGAGACTTGATAGCAGCCCGTTTGCTCTTGAGGAATTAATTGCTTCGCTTCCTAATGTTCTTGGGGCCACCACCTGAGATTTTTACAGCAAATTCCTTTGTTGTTTTTCTGGGAGAACAGTGACAGAAAATTTGGAGGTTCTGTTTACAGGAACCCGGAACCCTCATTTCTTCCTGGCAAGTCACTGGTAGTTTCAGTTAAACTTGTAATGGTTAGCCAGTCACTGGATAGGTTTACCTGGGCAGTTTTCTCCTCTCTACTAGGTGATCAGTTATTATAAACTCTTTACTGAAGTTCTATTTACGTACTTTTTAACTTTCTTTTGCAACTCTAGTGAGTGGCAGCTGGCTTTTATTTTCAGGATGTACACTGTTCTTTATGTGTGATTCCGGGACCAGCTGAGGAGTGAGCGCATGAAACCCTCCTTAGACTTAACCTTACAGCTTTGTGGTATGAACGCAGCATGCTTCAAAGATACTTTGTGTGAAACCAATGGTGCTGGACTGGGCTTTGTTGTCTGAAGTTGACAGTGCTGTCTTTGTCCAGATGCAGCCTCAATTGGTAATTCAGAACTTGCTTTCTTGTGATTCCCACACATGCAAAACTGCACTGGTGTATACCCAGGGCAGAAAAAAAGCCTCATTTTAGCAAGGTAACAGAAAATTCATCAACAAGGTTATTATGGATCTTGTGTTAATTTGACCGTGCTTTATCTGATAATGGGCAAAAATACCAGGTGGATAGAAACATTCGTATTTGTGCCCTAATTCCCCTCTAAAGAGGATGTGCCTTTCTTTAGCTGGTGTAACTGATGCTGACACTAACTGCAATTTTTGTATATGAGGTATCCTCGTACTGGTACTGCTTCAGCAAACTGCAACCCATAGATTATAAACTGCAGTTAATCCAAATACTGGTATCTGTGGCTAGTGAACCAACACAGAGTTCCAAACATTGCCCGATGGCAGGCAACACCAAAACACCCATTATGTACAATGTCTGCAGAAGCCTAAAGACTCTGAATATTTTCCTTCACCAAGTGCCATTGCCTGGAGCGTCTTTGCATCTTTTGCACTTGTAGAAGTGCTGTTCAAGATGTGGCTCCTACGCAGTGCCCTGCAGGCTGTGAAGGCGTAGGAGTATTTCAGTGAGGTAACCTCTACTCACCACGTTCTGCCTTACTTTAGCAGTAGGCCTTTAGTGTGGGCTTGACTTGCAGGCAGCAATTAACTCTGTGCCCTGTAATTCAAGATTATTTTCTGTAGGTAAATTTCAGTAACTGAGTAAATAGAGTTTATCATGTTTAAAATGTATTTATTTAAGCCAGTGCACATGGGTTTTTTAATGCTGGTCAGGCCTAAATCAACTGTATAGTTACCCTCGTGCAAGCCCATAACCTTTGCTTCATTCAGAGATGTACTTTAAAAAGTTTGTGATATGTTTGAACTGCTCTTAAATAGACTTTTAATTTCAACAACAGGCACCTCTTTTTTTTTTTTTGCTACATGTATTTGCAATTTTGTACTGAAGCTACTACTGTTTTTAAAAGTTTTTACTTTTTTACATACTGAAATATTTTAGTTCTGCATCTTTTGTGGTTATTCCTAACTGGATTACAATAATTTTGTGGAGAATAAATCCTGTGAGCAAGTATTATTGCACATACCCCCCCTGTTTCTGTAGGCTCACAGAGCAGCCATCCTGGTATTAACTGGAAGAGAGTATGGTGAGATAAAATTCAACTACTTAATCAATTTATTTGAATTGATTACATTATGCTAGAACACTTTATCCCCATCTAGATTACTTAGTAAATGGATTGCACAACAGTACTGAGGAGAATAACACGTTAGTGATGAAAATGAGCAGAAAGTGAACTTTGAACACAGTCAAAAACTTTTTGCTGACTTTGGAGTACCTCATTAATAGTCATTTAGATGCCTTTTATTTCTTTTGCTTTCTGCCAGGAGCGAAAGTCCTGCTGGCTAACAGCTGGTTTCCTCCAGCCTCTGCTTTTCATGAGAATGAGCTTCAGGAGCGCACAGATCCAACAAGCTTTTCCATTCAGTGGGCATTCTCAGTTTGATCATCCTTCCTTTTCTTTTTCCCCCTACAATTCTTGGTGCATTTAATTGTAAGTAGTCCAGTGCTTCAGTCTACAATCCATTCCATTCGTACCACGTTTTTGTTGGGGTTTTTTTTGTGGTGTTTTGTTTTTTTTTTTTTTTTTCTTTCTGTGGGCAGGTAACAAATACAGACTTCACACAATCCCACGGCTGGATTTTGTCTGTTTTCGGGAGATCAGAAAACCCGGGTTAATCTGTGTGGGTTTCCTGAACTGTTCAAGACTTCTCAGTTTGTTATGGAACAGAAACGCAGTGTGTATGTCTTAATTCACACAAGAGACTCGCTATGAAGAGACTGATGTTAATCTTTCAGTTTGTGAATGATTTCTGAAATATTTAAGTGGTTTGTTTTTTTTTAAATATAGCTGAAGCCATCCACAGGGAGCTGAGCAGTTCAGGAATTGTGTGTCCAAAGGATGTTATGAGGTGTGCTTAGATGTGTAAGTGCTTTCTCCACTTTACAGCTGTAGCTTTTCTATGAAATTTATACTAGAAGAGCCTCACCATGCTTTGTCTCCAAGTGGTCTCGCTCTGTAGAAACCTTGGTGCTGCATGGGCTGACCCTGAGAAGCCGACAGTTCTCACAGAGGTCCCAACCCCCCATGTAGGCTCCGGGGAGTGCCCATCAGCAGTGGGAGCCCAAGACTCTTAAGTGTGGTACTGATACATACACTGGCAACTTGATTTTATACTATAAAACAATTTGTATTACAGCTAACAGTTTTAAAGGATTTTTTTTTAAATTATGCGGAATTAAGTTGTAATAAATCTTTCCTCATCTCTCTGGCTCTCGTATTAACGCACCCTGCTGTTTGTAACGCATCTGTTCTAAACGTAGTTCTTTCCTGTGGAAAGCTAGACCCCGTTTCTTAAATGCAATAAACGATTTTTCGGTGAACGTCGGAGCCTCTCCGCTTCCTTGGGACGTTGCGAGGCGGGGCCGCTGCTTGCCCGCCCAGGGTGGTGGCTCCCTTCGGTCGCGGTAGGGCCGCGGTTCCGGTTCCGGGTCGGCGCCGCCGCGATGTCAGACTCTGAGAGCGAGGAGGAGGCGGATGGCGGCCGCGCCGAGCCCTTCTCGCTGGCCGGGTTCCTCTTCGGCAATATCAATGAGGCGGGGCAGCTGGAGGGGGACAGCGTCCTCGACAAGGTGGGGCTGTGTTGCTCTGGGGAGACGCCGCTTCGGCCCAGCTCGGCTGGCGGCGTGGGCTGAGGGATGGGAGAGGAACAGGCGTCCTAGCGGCGAGGCTCCGGGGCGGGCCAGGGAGGAGATGTCGGTGGCCCAGGCTCCGGGGCAGGCCTAGGGAAAGCTCCAGGACGGGACCGAGCAGGGGGTTAGGGGGCCCGGCCTGGCTGGCGGAGCTGGCGGAGCTTCCCAGCTGGGACGTGGCTCTGGTCTCTCCAGGAATCCAAGAAGCACCTGGCCGGGTTGGGTGTGCTGGGACTGGGCAACCTAATCACTGAGATCACAGCCAGCGAGGAGGACAGCCCGGAGGCCGATGGAGCCCACCTGGACGAGGAAGGTTAGGCACTCGGGTACCAGCAGTTAAATGACAGAGGGGCTGCAGGATCAGAGCTCTTACTGGAGAGGAAGAAATGCACCCAGGTCACCTGGGACTGCAAGAAATATCATGATGTTATCTGGTCAGAGGTCCTTTGGCAAAGGCCTTGCCTTCTCCTTGCCAGAGTGAATCTGACATTACCTGCTGGTCACTTTTGCACTTACTCTCTTTCATTTTTTATAAGTTGTTTCTTACTTGTCTCGCCTCTCATAAATAAGTTTATTCTGTGTTTTCCCATGTTAAACAAACCTATTGAGTGCACAGTATTATGTCTCTTTTTGTTTCTGAGCTTGTTGAACAGTTTCACTGAGTAAGTGAAAGGTGTTCCTTGTGCTAAAGTTAGTTACTTACCAATCTTTAGGGGAAATTCACAGCTCTTGGAGCTTTTGGTTGGAATGAGGAGAGAATACTCCGATGGGAGATCTTAATTAGATGTTTTTGTTCCTTTAAGGAAAGGAAGCACAGGAAAGGATTCATATATACACAGTGAAGTCTGAAGTTAGTAATATATATTAGGATAAAGTTTTGTGTGACTAGATTTCTTTTCTTCCCAGGCTGGATTAAGAGCACAGAAGATGCTGTTGATTATTCAGATATTAATGAAGTGGCAGAAGATGAGAGCCGTAGGTATAAGCAGGCAATGGGCAGCCTGCAGCCAGTTCGAAGACCAGGTAAAGGGGATTAGCGTTACAGCTGTAGCTGTAGCTGTGTATTTTGGGGCAGTGGGCCTTGACAGTCTCTTATACGGGTGACATTGTGCTTTTTCACTCCTCGCTTCAAGAACCCAATATAAGCCTTTGTGAAACTGTGTTCACTGGATGAAACCACTGCTTGATATCTTGCTGTTTTAGGGAATTAGTTCCTCATTAGAGTTAAACTATGCTCAGAAGACAAACCAGGATCTTCCTTTTGCTCTGGGATCCCCTGCAGAGAATACCCAATACCTGCTCATATTTCTTTAACCTGTGTTCTTAGAAAGAGGGTTATGCAGGAAGTCAGGTGCTTCTCGGAGATACTCAGAGATAAGGTTCTGATCCCTTAGAGAGTCACTTCAATCTTAATATCTCTCTCCTGTTTTACCCTTGCATTCTTTTCCTGAAATGACTTTCTGTAGAAGGCACTTTGGTTCTTTTGTCAGTCCCAGGGATCTCTGTCTGACCTAGAACAGATTTTCAAAAACATGCAGCTTTTTCCTTTCAGTGGCTGCTAGTGCAAATGCTAAATCTTTGCATATTTCTTAAAGCTGCCTTACACTTAACCTTTCTGTTGACATATTGTGGTTAGTGTAAAGGTGATTTGGGCTTTTTAACCACATTTTTCTTACTTCTTTAGCAGCTTTATTTCCTCTGCAAAGTGTGAATAAGGGGAGGTGATAGCAGAATATATATATATATATATTTTAAGTGCTTCAGTCATCTTTCTGTCAGTTTGCCTTTTTCCCTCCTTCCCACTCTTCCTTAAATTCCAGTCTTGCAAATGAGTTTGTGCAGGAAGCCGGACTTGTAAGAGTTTTGCATCTAGTTACAAAATGAGAATGGTCCCCTTACTAATGAGAAGACATGGTCTTCTCATCAGGTTGGTACAGGTATGAGAGAATATAAATGGGAAAGGTGCCCGGTTCCCTTTTATTGTCTGCTTAATATGCAGTCTTGTCTCCTGACTGGTTAGATGAAGATGAGGATGATTACGATGCTGACTGCGAAGATATCGATTCCAAGTTGATGCCACCGCCACCACCACCTCCAGTACTTGGAAGGAAAGAAGATGAAAAAGATGCAGCTGCTGCTGGTGAGTGAGGACTTGCTTTTTCTCTCTGGCAATATGAATGTCTGAAGGAAGCAAACACTGCTGTGTAGCAGTTCGTTCTGTGGCAAGCATCATGCGTCATCAAAATTCAGTCTGCAGACTGCATCTAAAGGTGGGTCTTTGTCTTGCTATGCAGCGTAATAGGATTGGCTGAAATGTAGGGTGAAATATTTTAACAATCACTGGAAATATAATGCTGATATTGACAATGAAACTGCTTTTTTATCTCATCCTCTCAGTTGTGGCTGGGAAATTCACCTGGAACGCTTAGGATAAAATGAAAGGTTAAATCAGAATGGTACTTATAACCCCTGCAGGGGCTTAATTTTTGCATAACTTGTTCTAAAGAGTAGATGTGGCATTATGGGGTTGTACTAGGGGACAGGGAGGAAACCTGTTTGTTTATAAGGTGCTTGTTCTGTTGTAGTATCTGAAGATGGAGACGGTATCATTTTGCCCTCCATCATTGCTCCTTCCTCTGCTGCCTCCGACAAGGTGGATTTCAGCAGCAGCTCTGATTCTGAGTCAGAGATGGGACCTCAAGAAGCCAGGCAGGCAGAATCCAAGGAAGGCAAACTCACACTTCCTCTTGCAGGAATCATGCAGCGAGATGCTACCAAACAGTTGCCAAGTGTTACAGAGCTCTTCCCGGAATTTCGACCAGGCAAGGTATTGTAAGAGATATGTGGAAATGACAGAAACTATGTCATGTAAGGCCTCTAAATATGGATCACATAGTATTAAGGTTATGTAGTCAGTAATGGCATAGATGTTCTTGCTCACCTCAGTACTTTCTTTAGTTTCTGTGTGTTGCTGTTTCCAGACTGCTTAACATGTAATGTTTTTCCTGCCATTTGCAGGAGCCTCTTAAAAAGCATCATATAAATCAGGGTGTGAAATAATGTTTTGCTGTTCTGTAAGATCATAGCACAGGCCTGTTGATTTGTGAAAATTGGTTTTCTGAGGTAGTAGAGAATATTTTTGCCAGATGATTAAAAAACATAATGCTAATCTGTCTGCTTTCTGGCTTTTCTGGCAAATATTTGCTCCTCCTTTCATGCTGTCCTGAACTTGGTGTGCTCTTCCTGAAACAATTTGTGATCTGTATCCTTTACTTAATCCTCCCTCAAAACTGCTCCGAGTATGGATCAGAAATTAGCTCAATAACAAGTTGGTTGAAAGAATGATCATTTTTTGCACAAAGTGAATTCATTCCAATACTTTCCTAAACGCTAGTTGATGTATTTCAACAATTATTTTGAAAGTTTTACAGCTGTCAAGAGGATTTTTTTTTATAGTGTCAAGAGGAGAGGAAATGTGGGAGGGGAAGGAAAATAAAGATGAGCTTATAGTTGCCAAACAGATGGTTGTGAGCCAGGATAACTTGGCTTTATGGGTGCCTCCATCACAGGCTTTGTGTAAGGAGCTGAGCAATTTGCATAATTAAATGTCATGTTTTAATGACTTAGTTAACATCTGACTTCGTTAACATCTGTCTATTAGAAATCTAGGTGAGGCTCTAGCACTTCTGGGTGCTCTTCTGGATGCTCTCTTGGCTTTTGCAAATTTGGTGTTTCCTGTGTTACTGTATTTTGTATTAGTTGGTGTGTTCATTTCTTTGGTGCTCAACATGTAATGTTAGGGACTGGTTCAGTGTTGAACGTGCCCAGTGGGTGCAGAAATCAGCACAAGCTGTTAAAGTTGAGCCTTTTTCATAATTAATTCATGAGCACTAGAGCTGGCAAAGCCTGAAATCCTGTAGATTTGGCTATGAGGATTGATTGATGTCTGAGAATGTGCAGGTTAATGTAGCACTGTTTTTCTTGATGAAACCACTTGAAATAGCGTGTGGAGAAACAGACTTCGTGTTTCATTAAACTGTTAGCTTCTTAACTGTGTCTGAGCCCTTTGCCTTTGGTGAAAGGTCATTGAAACTGGCCAAAGGGTTCAGAAGTAATCTGGGGGAGTTTTGAGAAGAAGGGTAATGTGGATGTGGGCAGAGATGGACAGAGTGGTCATATAAACATTATTTCCTTTGGGGATCAGTGTAACAGATTAACAGGGAACATTAATGGGATGTCTCTTTACAAATCTTTGGTTCTAATTCCTGTTTCCTAAATCTGTCAGTTAATTTGGGAATAATGCTTTCCCTCTTTACAAGAGTGCTCTGAAGAAACAATTATCAGTGCTTAAAAACCAGCAATCATAATTGTAGAAGAAACAGAAGAGAAAGTGTCATTGTCATTAGTGCAGCTTTTGGAGTTATGCAGTATGCATGCAGGGGAACTGCATTATGATGGAAATAAAAATGTGTGTATTATTTCTGGACTGTGATATTTGTTTTTATCTGGTTGCTTAAGAAATCTCTGCTTTATATAACTGTCTTCTAGCTTTGTCTCTTTTGCTAATAATTTTGTCAACTCTTCTTCAATCTCCATGTGTCTTTCTGAAGGTTGTGGATTGTTCAAAATGAAAATAATTATTTCCAGGTGGTGTCGTACCACATGCCCAATATGTGAAGGCAATCTTTCTTCCCTGTGTTGAGTTTCTTTGTGTCTGAAATTAAGAATAAATCCTTTTGAAAAGGAAGGATCCATTGAACAGATGGATCAGAAACTTTTTTCCAAGTATAACCAAGAGATTGTTGATTGCATCAGGGGTTGAGATTGTAGTACAGGCCAAGTTTCTGAATTTCAGAGTGCTCTCTTTCATTACTGCTTTTCAGGTGAGACAGACAAGCATTCCACGGTGGTGTTTTTTTCTCTGACCCTCTTGTTTTTTCCTATTCCAGGTGCTGCGTTTCCTGCGTCTCTTTGGCCCTGGAAAGAATGTTCCATCGGTTTGGCGTAGTGCCCGAAGGAAACGCAAGAAGAAACATCGGGAGTTGGCACAAGAAGTGCAGATACAGGAGAGTGAAGTTGTAGTTGAGAGTGGAATGGAAGGAAAATCTCCTTGGGAATATGAGTTTGCTGCTCCTCCCCCTCCTGAGCAGTGCCTTTCAGATGATGAGGTGGGATATCTGAGACTTAGAGAGGGTCTCCAGCTAGCACTGGGGGTAGTAGTGGATTGGACAGTGACCTTTAGAGTAAAGAGCTATTCCTCCAAAATAAAACTGGAGGACAGGGTTGGCTTGTATTCCAGTTGTGCAGAAGCTCTTCTCCAGATACTAGTTAGTGACTTCAGGTGATTGCTTCTTACTGAGAAGGCAGCATCCGTGGTACAGGATCAATAGGAGAGCTTATCCTCTTTGTATCAAGAAGAAATCTCTGTGTTCTTGGAAGTCTAATTGCAGAACATTCCTAAGGCAGCTTGTAAGTATGGAAAAGCACTTCTTAGAATTACTTTTCTCCTCTGAGAATAATCTGGGAAACTTGGAAGGAAGAAGCCTCTTACTGACACTTAGATAGACCATCAGTGTAACCGTTCTCTCCTTTGCTGTGCTTCAGATTACCATGATGGCACCTGTGGAATCGAAATTTTCCCAGTCAACTGGTGATATAGACAAAGTGACAGATACAAAGCCTAAAGTGGCAGAATGGCGCTATGGCCCAGCACAGCTCTGGTATGATATGCTGGGGATCCCTGAAGATGGCAGTGGATTTGATTATGGTTTCAAGCTGAAGGAGAAGAAGAAGGAGCAGGAGGTTAAAGGACACACAGATGAGGGGGTGAGAGGGGAACTGTGGGGGAAGGTGTGGAGATGTGTGTGGCACTGGGGATCGCTGTACAATGAGAGCTTGGTGCTGGGCCGGTGGATGGTTGTGCACCATGCAAAATGAGACTTTTTATTTTCCTCCTTTAGTTTGAAAGTATAAAGTGAATGCAGGTCTTCAAGCAACTATTCTTTCTTTCCAGGATGCAGGGCTGATGGATGAGAAGGATGATCTGCTAGCTGATGAGCACTTTCTTATGGTGACACAGCTCCAATGGGAGGATGATGTTATCTGGAATGGAGAAGATGTCAAGCACAAAGGGACTAAGACACAGCGGGCAAGTTTGGCAGGCTGGCTGCCATCCAGCATGACTAGAAATGCCACTGCATACAATGCCCAACAAGGTAGTCAGTGGTCTGATATGAATTATACTTGCTGTAGTTGAGCTGACTCATTGCATGCTTTTGTCTTGAATACAGAACATAATTCTTCCTATCAGGGAATGTTTTTTGGCAAAATCGCAGCTCTGCTCAGAATTCTGAGACTCTTTCTTTCTTTCCAAAACCAGAGTAGGTTCCTTCTGTTAAAGAAAATATCAACTCTGGCTTTCTTCTCTCCATGTGGAATACCAGATGCTAGATCCATCTACATTAGCATCAAGCAATGCTACACTTAGGATGTCTGCGGTTTATAGGCCAATGGAATTTTCTTTATATATTTTTTTTAATTGGAAGAATTGTGTAAAAGTCTTCTGATGTTTCTGCTGAACTAATAATGGTATTCTGTTTTTTCTAGATAGGAAGTAACAATTCTTACAAGCCTCAGACTTCTCTTAGACACAGATGCATTTTAAATTTAAATTGCTTGTGTAGAATGAATGTTTATCGTCTGCTTGTTATATCTTATCCTGCTTCTACAAGGAAAGACTAATAGGAATGTCAGATCTTTATTGGGTACTATGTCAATCCTTTACTGTTCAGCTATGAGTACAAGACACTCTGAGGAGTTGGGTAGGTGAATTGGGTATAGCTTTTTATAACAATTTTCATTTCAGCACAGTTGTGCCTGAGCTATCCAGGCCTGGACTCGCTCTGTTTGAGTCCCATCAAAAGCTACGGTAACATGTTAAACATGGTTGGTCTGTTCACATGTGTTAGGTCTTATGCCTTCCAAGAAGCATTAACTTAAGTGACGTAAGTGCCATGTGAGCATAGGTGAGTTGATCTGCCCTGGGAGAAGCTGCCTCCACAGAATGATTCCTTGAGGTCTGCTTGGCCATCCTTTTTTCTATGACAGTTTGACATAAGACAGGAAGCTGCTGGAGGCCAGACCAACTGTTTTGTCAATGGCAACTGTCTGCTCAAGGCCTCTCACTTTTATAGGGACCATATAGAAATGCACCTTATGCATTGTCATGCAGCATATGCAAAGCAAGGGAAACATAACTTTGAAGAGGCTGCAGACTCCAGCAGTAAGCTGTGGGTGAACATGTTTTTGTAAGTCATAGAATCGTTTAGGTTGGAAAAGACCTTTAAGATCATCGAGTCCAACCATTAACCTAGCACTGCCAAGTCACCACTAAACCATGTCCCTAAGCGCCACATCTACATGTCTTTTAAATACCTGCAGGGATGGTGACTCAACCACTTCCCTGGGCAGCCTGTTCCAATGCTTGACAACCCTTTCAGTGAAGAAATTTTTCCTATTATCCAGTCTAAACCTCCCCTGGCACAACTTGAGGCCATTTCCTCTTGTCCTATTGCTTGTTGCTTGGGAGAAGAGGCTGACACCCACCTCGCTATGACCTCCTTTCAGGTAGTTGTAGAGAGTGATAAGGTCTCCCCTCAGCCTCCTTTTCTCCAGGCTAAACAACCTCCGTTCCCTCAGCCGCTTCTCCTAAGCCTTGTGCTCTAGGCCCTTCACCAGCTTCGTTGCCCTTCTTTGGATACACTCCAACACCTCAGTGTCTCTCTTGTAGTGAGGGGCCCAAACCTGAACACAGTATTTGAGGTGCGGCCTCACCAGTGCCAAGTACAGGCGGATGATCACTTCCCTAGTCCTGCTGGCCACACTATTTCTGATACAAGCCAGGGTGCTATTGGCCTTCTTGGCCACCTGGGCACACTTCTGGCTCATGTTCAGCCGGCTGTCGATGAACACGCCCAGGTCCTTTTCTGCTGGGCAGCTTTCCAGCCACTCTTCCCCAAGCCTGTAGCGTTGCATGGGGTTGTTGTGACCCAAGTGCAGGACCTGGCACTGAGCCTTGTTGCACCTCACACAATTGGCCCCAGCCCATCGATCCAGCCTGTCCAGGTCCCTCTGTAGAGCCTTCCTACCGACAAGCAGATCCACACTCCTGCCCAACTTGGTGTTGTCTGTAAACTGACTGAGGGTGCACTCGATCCCCTTGTCCAGATAGTTGATAAAGATACTAAACAGAACTGGCCGCAGTATTGAGACCTGGGGAGCACCACTTGTGACCGGCTGCCAGCTGGGTTTAACTCCATTCACCACAACTCTTTGGGCCTGGCCATCCAGCCAGGTTTTTACCCAGTGAAAAGTAGTAGAAGTCTTACCTGTACTAATGACATATGACACTCTCTGTGATATGAGCAGTGGGCCCATCCTGGTTCAGGCTGGAAATCACTCTCCATGCAACCCTCAAGTTCTGATTCAAGGCAATGCAATGCCCCCTAACCCTCCCACTCAAGCTAACCTTACTTTTGTTTTCCTTTTCTCTAGGTTTGAACCGCAGTGGCTCTTTGCTCAATCCACCAATTCCACTAGCACAGAAACCAAATGTAGCAGGAGTCCTAGGTATAGCAAAGGGCAAAGAAAAGCAGGTCCCTGAACAGCAAGGTAATGAGGATGTCAATCTTTGGCCTACGAACAGGTGCATGTGACATGTTTCTGTATAGACTTGTGTTCTATGTAATAGCAGGGTCGTTTTTTGGTAACAAGGTGTAGATAAAAGAGATACTTGTTTGCTCTAAAACCTATTAGAGGCCCTATTTCATTCTTGGAGGTTCTCTGTGTTTCAGTGAAGCGAAATCTGTAAGCGTTGGTGAAGCTGAGACTTGGGGCTCTGCTTCCTCTTTGCTTCCAAGATGAGTTTTCTTTTGCCTTTTAGAGGTCCTGCCTCAGAAAGCCCTGAAAGATTGGGAACGTTTAGAGAATAAGATGTGGGTATGAGCTCTGAAATGGTTTTCTGCCAAAGCAGTGTATAAAACTCTTAAGGATTCTACCTTATGAATGTTGCAGTTTCCCTGGATGAAGACAAGCCCTGGTACTCTATTTTCCCGATTGATAATGAAGAGTTAGTATATGGCCGTTGGGAAGACAATATCATCTGGGATGATCAGGCAATGGAAACCTACTTGGATCCCCCTGTCTTAACACTTGATCCAAATGATGAAAACATAATTCTAGGTATGTTTATGGCATCCAGAAATTTGACTCAAATGGGAAAACACGAGTGGAAATGGAAGCAAGGATTTATAGTCACACTGTAATGGAAATAAATGGACTGGGGCAATACTTAGGGCCTTTCTTTGTTCTGGCTTTTGAAGATAACTTGCAAGTAATCAAAGGCCTAAGCAGAAGAAGGCAATGCTAATAACTCTAATGGTGTGGTATATACTTTCAACTCCCAAGTTAAAAGCAGTAACAGGAGAGTAAAAATTAATGCCCTGAAACTTAAAATTAACATAATTAATCTGACTCTTGGTGTGTTTTAGAAGTGACTGTCTTAATTTTACTTGCATGTATGTTGGTTTGAGAGGTAAGGTAGAGAAGTAAACCACAAACTAGCCCATGCCATTCTCAGCATGGCTTGTATTCAAAGCCTGAAGAAGCAGATTCCTTAAGCCTCTTTCAGGCTACAGTAATGGCACATGGGAGCAATGACTTTGCATAAGACCTGTCAGCGTTTTTGTTGCTGCTACAAACTTACTCAGTATTTGTGGAGTTTGATTTGAATGTACTCCCTGCTTATATTGCTACAAGCTGGAGAGATTTTTGTCTTTAGACCACTAAAATCACCACTTTCTCTTAGATATGTGTGTTGGTAATCTGCAAACAGCCTTATGTAATTTAAGGATAGGTATATCTTGCTACACTTTTATATGGCCTGGATTGCATTTCTTTCCTCAGGAAAGTGAGTCAGTTCTAAGAATTGCTATATGTATTGATTGGAATGTTTTAGTATTAGGCAGCAACCTTGAAAATCACTCTTAATTTGAGCTTGGTTAAAGTAAAGACAAACAGACTTGCAGTATTTTCTTTCCAAATCTGAAATACACCACAACGTTGCAGATGTTTGTATAAATAGTGACAAAGGTGAACCCATTCTTATTTTATATAGTGACATGAGATCTGTGCATGAAGTTGATAGAGTGTTTACCAAGCCCATGTCACTAGGCCCTGCTTCTTGTGTGAAAATGTTACCTGGGGAATCCATGCTTCACAAATTACTAACTTTTAAATTCATACTACTTTCCTGGAATTTTTTGAGGAATCCCTTTTGGGTTCAAGTCCACGTTATCTTTGGATTCAGACTCACTTTCGTGTTATATATATGTGAGGAAGAAAAGGTACATGTAGTTGGGAAACAGTATTGGCGCTCCTGTTGCCTTGACTCTCAACTCTTTAGAATAGCTTTGGCAGAACAGATGCTATTTCTTGTACTTTCATCAATTAGATTATTAGTAAATTTTGTGTTGAGCAGTGGATACCCCAAGCAATCCCCACAGTCACCCTCCTCCCACTCAAATCTACTCACTGCTGAAGAAAGTAAGGTAGCGATTTAAGCATGGAGCTTTTCTGTGTTTGTTGAACTTGTTTCATATTAACCTTTATGGAGGAAAAGGGGGAGGAGTGTAGAAGGAGGACAGTCACCCCAGAAACTGAACAAAAAGGCTAAAATGTTTGGACCAAGCTGCAGCTCAGTAGGAGGCTGCGGTGCTGAAAAGGGAACCCTAGGACAAGTGTCCTACAGTGTGATTGCTTGTGTTTTTAGAAATTCCTGATGAAAAGGAAGAAATGACTTTGAACTCTCCATCCAAGGAGAACAAGAAAGAATCTTCTCTAAAGAAGAGTCGAATCCTATTGGGAAAAACAGGTGTCATCAAGGAAGAACCACAGCAGGTCAGCATAAGCTTTAGCACCTTGCAGGTTAGGAATGATGTGGAAGGAGTGATTTTTTTTTTTTTTTTTTTTTTTTTTTTTTGACACTTGTCTCTCTGTTTAAAATTGAATTAGAACATGTCTCAGCCAGAGGTGAAGGATCCCTGGAACCTCTCCAATGATGAGTTTTACTACCCCAAACAGCAGGGACTTCGAGGAACCTTTGGAGGCAACATCATTCAGGTAGTCATGGTAGTGTTGGCTATGGAGTGAGAGATACATAGAGTGTCCTGGCAGGAGGTTTCTAGCAGAGAGTATGATTTAGGATTTGTAGATAAAACGAATTTAGATTACAGCAGGTCAGTTAAGTGTTCATGAGAGAGATTTTTAATGTTGTTTAATTAAAATGATTAAAAGGAGTTTGAACTAACTTTTGATTGCCCCATCAAACTGAGGTTTAGGTGCTATATCTTGCTGTTTCATACTTGCCATGCTTTTGTTTCGTGTCTCTTTCTGTAGTACTCTTTCTGATCAGTAGTGGGAGGGGGGAAGGTGGTGCAGATAGCTAAGAGGTGAGGCTGTACTTCTGCTACTAGTGTGTGTTTTAATCTGGATATTATAAAAATAATTTAGATAATGATGAATTTGAACTACTGCTCACTAGCCCTAGGTGAAGAGGTGATATTTTTTCCTCCTTCATTGTGGTATTCAGTGACCTCTTCTAAAACCTCATCTGATTCCAGCCTCTTCTGTAATAGGAAAAATGTATGTAATTCCAAATGCACTTCTCTCCCACTGATAGGGATAATGGCTTTGCATGCTCCTAGTTAATAAAAAAATCCTCTCATGGGGTACCATTTGAAATAGTGAAATTAAAGTCATCTCTGTACAGGAAGGAAAGATCTATACATGGACCTAAGCACTTTCTGTCAAAAGGCAGCATGTATGATAACAAGTGAATTTCAATGCACTAGTATTACTGCTAGCAGACCTAAAAATATTACTAGGTTCTGTTATATAAGGGTTAGCAGCATAGGAGGATGATCTTAGTTTTGAGATGATACGTGTAATTTTTAACACACATTTTATTCCTGTGTTAGCACTCTATCCCAGCAGTGGAACTTCGCCAGCCATTCTTTCCCACACATATGGGTCCTATGAAGCTCCGACAATTTCATCGGCCTCCCCTGAAGAAATACTCTTTTGGTGCCTTGTCCCAGCCAGGGCCCCATGCTGTGCAACCTCTGCTGAAGCACATAAAAAAGAAAGCCAAAGTACAGTTATTTTTCTCTATATCTGATGTCTGCTGTGGCTCCATTTGCACAGCAGATCTGTTGGATGTGCTGTTTTCCTAACACTGTCTTTTCACTGGCACAGATGAGAGAGCAGGAGCGTCAGGCTTCTGGCGGGGGTGAAATGTTCTTCATGCGCACACCACAGGACCTAACTGGCAAGGATGGAGATCTCATCCTTGCTGAATACAGTGAGGAAAATGCCCCTTTAATGATGCAGGTTGGCATGGCAACAAAGATTAAAAATTACTACAAAAGGGTGAGTATGCAGGTTTTGCTGTTGGACAGTGTTTTTCTTCTGCCTCTCACTGAGCACTAACTGCCCCTTCATTGCACATTGCAGAAACCTGGCAAAGATCCAGGAGCTCCAGACTGTAAATATGGAGAGACTGTTTATTGTCACACTTCCCCATTCCTGGGTTCTCTGCATCCAGGCCAGTTACTGCAGGTGAGAAAAGCAAGCATAAGAAGACAGAAGAGTTGAATGTGGAATAATAGGCAGAATGTTTCATGCCCTGTTTATTGAATCACAAGTAATGCTCAACTTCCAAAAAAACCAGATTCAGTTTAATTTCCGGTTTAAGTCTCTTTGTTTACTGATAATAATTCAGTTCTTGGCTTTTTTTTTTAAATATCTCTGTTGTATGTTTCTTAAAGTTGTTGTAGGAATGATAGGAATTGCAGAAAGTGAATCTTTGCTGCTTTGCTTTGTAATGGCATTAGAAATACTGTTAGAGAGGACTGAGTGGAAGGCCAAAGCTGCTTGAATGTTGGGGAGCTCAGTAAAGGTGTTTATAAAGTTTAAAAGTATAGGTGTCGGTGGGGATAGAAAACATGGATTTATCATGGTCCAGGATGGGTGAGCAAAACCTTATGTGTACTTTCTGAGAATTGCACTGCTAGTTGTCTGCTGGATGCTAGTTACTAGTCAGGTGTGTAGACTTATGCTTTTATGAGCCTTTCTGTGTTGTTGAAATACATACAGTTGTGATGGGGAGAGGAATTAAGAATGTTGTAAGGACCACTTGGTTACAAAATCCATGATAAATATAAAAATAAATCAGTTTCAGTTAATGCTAGCTGCCCTTGATGCAGCAATAATTCTGTCCGTGCTTTACCACAGGAAAAAAGTAAGGTGAAGGTTGATACTAGAGATTCATCACAGAACTGACAATGCTAATTGTTCAAGCCTAGGAGGACTTCATCATGGATAAAACAGGACTTCTGGAAAGCTTGAAGTGAGGACAGGGCCATCTCAGGGAATGCTTTGCAATGTGGATGAGGGTAGTGTGGGAGAGTAGCAGTGGGTAAGGCTTGTGGAAGCCCTACGAGTGGAGAAAACACTTTACAGAGGAGGATGGTCTTTCCAGTTCCACTCAGTCTAGTGCCTCCTTGGTGCTAGTGTAAACTTTCTTACCTTTAAATGCTGAACTCTGCTGCTCTCTGCTTTTCTGGTTAGGTTCTTACAGCTTCTTTTCCTAAGCAAAGTCTTCAGTCCATGCTTCTGTTGCCTTCTCCCATTCCCAGACTGCATGTGTCCTGGGCTGGTTTCCATGGTTATAGTGTTCTTCTGCATATGTGTTCTTTCTGTCCCTTTTTAAAGTACCTCCTTAAAGATCTGTCCAAAGAGCACTTCAAACTCTTTCTGCATTCTAGGTTTTCTTTTGCTTTTGTGCTTCATCCTTGGTTATTCTCTGCATAAGCAATGAATGTTCTGACTGCACATCTACATATACTGTGATACAAATGATGGTATACCATTGGAATGACTTTTTTTTTAAGATCTTTTTTGTAGATTGAGTTACAGAAAATTTGATCAAAACCTGACTTTCAAACTTCGATTTGTTTCTCTTATTAGGCATTTGAAAATAACCTTTTCCGGGCCCCTATCTATTTACATAAGATGCCTGAAACGGATTTCCTGATTATCCGGACACGACAAGGCTATTATGTTCGAGAATTAGTGGATATTTTTGTAGTTGGTCAGGAGTGCCCACTTTATGAAGTACCTGGTCCCAACTCTAAACGAGCGAACACCCATATCAGAGATTTTTTGCAGGTATGTGATAAGGGGCAGTTTGGGGATCTGAGGGGTCTTTGGAGAAAGCTCATGGCATAGGCATGGGCTTCATGTGGGGAGCCTTGATTTGAGAAGCTTATTGCCCTGCTACGGCTCCCTTTTTTGTTTTGTTTTGGTTTTGGGTTTTTTTTGTTTGTTTGTTTTTTTGTTTTCTTTTTTTTGTGAGGTGAGAGCACTACAAGAGTTGGATGTTAACCATGCAGACCATTTTGGTTGTCATGATTTATAGCATGCTTCTTCTGTTTACTTGCATCCTATCTGATAAGTATATGATAGAGGCTTTTTATTAGCCCAAATAAAAGGCTATAAGGTTAGGAAACTGAAGAAATTAGAATTAACTTTGAAGTGGTTATGCTGTATAAAATGACAGTTACATGGGTTTTACTAAGAGGCAATTAAGGGATCTTATCACAGTCCTATTACATAGCACAGAATTAGAGTTGCTTCATAGGTCTTTGTGGATTTCCTAGGTCTTGAGGCAGTTAAGCTTTGGGACTGTCAGTGACCATTCAAATAAATATACCCAAATTCAGATTTTGGAGAAAATTTCTAGTAATTTACTGTCAGTTTAATTCAAAATTATAACTCAAGAGGTATTTGCAGAGCAGGAAAATCCCTGCCATCCCCAGAGTTCAAGTTTCTGTACCAAAGCATGAACATTTCTAATGTGATAATAGAAAATTTCAAGACAAATATTTTTTCCACATCTCATTCTCAAAAATAGCTGAACCTGAAGCAAACATGTGGCTTGGAAAACTTTACCAAGTAAGTTTGTAAGAAACAATGGGTTTTAAGTAGGAAGTCTGAAGTAGTCTCTAGAAACAGCATTGTCTGTACTGTCTTTGCAGGTTTGTTGTATTCTTTCTTCGAACATCACAAATGAGTCTTGTTTTGTAGGTTTTTATTTATCGCCTCTTCTGGAAAAGCAGAGACCGTCCTCGGAGAATTCGCATGGAGGATATCAAGAAGGCCTTTCCCTCACACTCAGAGAGTAGCATCCGAAAGCGGCTAAAGCTTTGTGCTGATTTCAAACGCACAGGTATTTAAAGATTTTATGTGGCGGTCAGCCATTCTTTGCTGCTCTTGGAGTTCCAAACAGCAGGAGGCAACATCTCCTCCTGATAAACCAGTTTTGAAAACATGTATTTGAAGAACTGAAATGTAATCTGGTAGGTTTTTTTGTTCCAGTTTTTATAAACGTGCACTTTCTTTTGGCACAAGGGTGCTTGATGGTGAGAAATGACTACAGTTTGGACTTTTTTTTATAACCCTTTGAGCAATGATTTACTTGTAAAGTAACAATGTACGACACCAACACATACACATTCCCTTCCCTCTGTGTATGGCCGTGTTGTGTTTTGCAAGCAAATACATGCCAGTAGAAGCTTGTCCCATCTTCATGAGTCTAATAGTGCTCTGAGAGCCTGAGTTCTGCTTTTTGTATATGCAGAATGATAAACAGGTGGTAATACAAAGCTTCTTAGGCTAGCCATGGGGAAAAGTAGATTGAGGTGAGGAAGTGAAAGGTGGATTAAATGCTTTTGGAATGTAGTTTATACATTGAATGAGCAGAATGTATGAAAGTTTGCTGATATAACAGGTGCTGAGTTAGGGGGTGTTGATTTAGACAAATGCAGAATGAAAAAACCTATCACTTTTAGTGGTGTAAGTGTCACAGATTTGTCATACTTGCTCCTTTTGACAGCATGGCAGCAGGGTACCAAATCTTGAAATACAGTTAGGATTAGAATGGCATCCAACATTTGTGGGAAACTACTCAGTGTTTGATCTGTGCATTTTTCAGGGATGGACTCAAATTGGTGGGTTTTAAAGCCAGATTTCAGATTGCCAACAGAGGAAGAGATCAGAGCAATGGTGTCCCCAGAACAGTGCTGTGCTTATTACAGCATGATTGCGGCTGAGCAGCGACTGAAGGTAAACACTCCTTGTAGCCTATAAGGCAAGTTAACTGACAACTAGGTCTGTGAAGGGTGAGGCTAGGTAACACCTTGTGCCTAAAGCTAATTTTGCTATAAAGTAGGCAAATTAGGCCCCTGATTACTGGGCAACTTGCTAAGTTTTCTGCTGTGTAAAAAGGGAGTTAAGTTCTTAAAGAGAGAGACATTATATTCTTACCACCTATTATTTAGATATTGAGTTAGCTATGCTCAAAGGTAGCAAAGGGAAGGTACAGAAAAGGCTTATGTTTTTACCTGGAGCTCTAGAGAAATTAACCAGTATGTGGCTCTGAGTGGGACTGGTTATTTTTTTGAAGTTGAGTGCAGTATTTAGTTACGGCGTTTGTCAAAATACTGGGCAGTTTGACATCTGTGATACTGTGGGTCACAGTGAATCTTGCAAACACCTGTCTGTGGAAGTATGCTTGTTCAACATGACAAGTCTCCGCAGGAAATTCATAATACACTTCTAGTTCTCTGTCCAGTAACCTTTTTAAGACTTTAGGTTCTCATTTTTTCCCAATATTTCTCTGCAGGATGCAGGTTATGGGGAGAAATCCTTCTTTGCACCAGAAGAGGAGAATGAAGAGGATTTCCAAATGAAAATTGATGATGAGGTACTGTCAGAATGATGCATGAGCATGCATGCCGATATATAAATCTGCATGGCAGGAGAGAAACAAGGTCCTTAAATATAAAGGACCTATTTAAAGTAGGATTCAGTAGATCAAATGTTCTTGCAACTTTCCTGGGAACTCTGCTGCCAAGCTTATACCTGTGTTTGGAGATCCTTCTTGCCAGGTCCTTTCAGGACTAGGCTTTTTGCCTTAAATGCCTTTTGTGAGTTATCTAGCACTTCGGTTCTTCATAGAGGTTTTATCAGGGCAGCTGCAGGATCAAGAAGTGGAATTTACCCTCATTATGTCAGTTGAAAAGTTCTCAGTATGACTGGAAGAATCCAAAATAAAAAGCTTGGAATTCTCCTCGATGGTAGCAGGATTGTGAGGGCATGTTTCTCTTCTTGCTGGCAGGTGCGCACAGCTCCATGGAACACCACACGAGCCTTCATTGCTGCTATGAAGGGCAAGTGCCTCCTAGAAGTGACTGGTGTAGCAGATCCTACTGGTTGTGGTGAAGGATTTTCTTATGTGAAGATTCCAAACAAACCAACTCAGCAGAAGGTATAGTTCCCAAGGTTGGGTTGGACAAGGAGCAATAACTGGAAAGTCATGTGGGGGAAATGGAGTAAATATGGGGCATCAGGAAGAGAAAATATCGGATGATGAGCCTAGGAAAGTCTATTATGTGATGACATTAATAGGCTGCATCTTCCTCTGAACAGGATGATAAAGAACCTCAGCCAGTGAAAAAAACAGTGACTGGGACAGATGCTGATCTGCGCCGACTTTCTCTCAAAAATGCCAAACAGCTTCTGCGTAAATTTGGAGTGCCTGAAGAGGAGGTGAGCATGAATGTGGAGCAGGTTACGGAGTTCTCTTCACTAATGGATTCAGCAGCTGATGGTGGAAGGGACATATACGTTTCCATTCTGACCTTGCATGGAAAGGAGTTGAAATCCACAGTCAGCTACCTCAGTTGTATGTCTCTAAAGCCATCTCTAGTCTGTCTTCCTCTTTCCAGATAAAGAAGCTGTCCCGGTGGGAAGTGATTGATGTGGTACGTACGATGTCTACAGAGCAGGCTCGTTCAGGGGAAGGCCCTATGAGCAAATTTGCACGGGGGTCTCGGTTTTCTGTAGCAGAACATCAGGAGAGATACAAAGAAGAGTGTCAGCGCATCTTTGATTTACAAAATAAGTAAGTTCTTATCTGATGTTTACAGCCTTGAACCCCACCCTGTCACCATGTTAAAATTCCAGAACTATGTGTGCCTGGGGCTCACTGATAATGTAGTGGTATAGATGTTGATTGAACTGGTTGAGCCCACAAAATACAGAACTGAGAAAGAGGGCTTTGGCTGTTAATAGAAACTTATGGGTTAGCCTTAGTGTCTTGCTGTCATAGACCTTTTGGAAAGGTAGAATGAGTTGCATAGTCTGCCACATATAATGGCATGAGGTGTTCCACTGTTATGCAGATCAGTAGTCCACCACACTATTTCCTTCCTTCCTTTTTTTTTTTTTCTTTTTTTTTTTTTGTGTGTTTTGTTAAGAGCAGTTTTCCATCTCTCTCTTGGGTAGCAGCTACCAAATCTATGTCTTATTCTTTAGAACTGCCAGAAGAATTCATGCATTATTCCTTGTTCTGGCCCAAGACCTGAGAGTGGGGAGGGAATATAGTACTGTTGATGATGAAGAGATCAACTTGTTGGAGAAGATTGGCTTGGAACAATTGATCTTTTGGACATGGGGATTACAGGAGGACTGAGAAGGGAATATATTATGCCTATTCTTGTAGTAGTGATTTGCAACATTAATTTTCAAACCCTTGCATCATTTTTTCCTTTGTATTTCTGGGAAGGTAACAGGCTGATTTTTTTTTTTTTTTTTTTTTTTTTTTTTTGGGGGGGACACTAACTGACTTTCAAGGTGCCTCCTGTTTCAGAGTTCTGGAATCCACTGAGATCCTGTCAACAGACACAGATAGCAGCTCTGCTGAAGACAGTGACTTTGAAGAGATGGGAAAGAATATTGAGAATATGTTACAGAACAAGAAAACTAGTTCTCAGCTCTCTCGGGAAAGAGAAGAGCAGGAACGAAAGGAATTGCAAAGGATGCTTCTGGGAGAAGACAGTAGCAATGACAAAGAGAGGGGCAAAAAGGACAGGAGAGACAAAAAGGGGCTGTGTAAGTAACTGCAACCACCAGAATGTGCCTGGGAAGGGATGCAGAACTTTGTGTCAGGCTGCAAAGTGTGCTGATCTGGCCTCTCAGAGGAGAGTCTGGAGTCCTTACAGGGAGAATGTATAAACATGCTTATCTGGGGCTTCTTCCTTCTCCTGAACAGTTACTGACTGAAAATGCATTTAAAGTGTTTTCTTTGCCCCATAGCTTTGCTTATTTTGAACTATAAACTTACTCTGGTATTTCTTCACTGCTGCTTGCTGCTTAAGTTTCCCTTTTTTTTGGAGGGGGGTGTGTTTTTGAGTACTTTTCTCAAGATGTGTTCACAAACAGTTCCTGCAACCAGCTTATGGTACTCTAATTGGATCTTGTGTGTAAACACAGCTATGTATGTGAAATGGATAGGCACGATATGTAGGCTGATAGCAGTGTCTTGTTATATTGTGTGCTGTAGCAGAGTGTTTGGGAGGTAATTGGGCAGCTGCCAGATTTGGATCTCCTGGAGATGTGCGTTCCATATTTTAAGTGCATTCCAACAGAGAACTTGACATGTCCCTAAATGGCAGGTAAAAGTGTTTGACCTGTGAATGGACTTCTGTCTGTATGATGGTGCTCATGATCACTGTTATTTGTTGCATGTGTATGAGCAAAGTTGAGCTCTGCTGCATCTGGGTCAACATTATTGTTGTTTTTGAAAACCCAGATCGGGAATAAATCACTAATTACTGGAATTATTAAGTAATTACTGGAATAATTTAGTAAGGGATATGTGGAAGATTTGCTGATGATTGTTGCCTTATGAAAAGATACCCAGTGTTATTTTGAAGAAAATCTCTCAACCAAAATTATGGATGGTGCTGGAAAGATTCTGTGGTCACATGAGATAAGGCTAACTCACTGGTTGTAACACTAGTTGGAGAACTGGATAATTGTTGACCTTCGGTTTCTACCAGATCTCCATACCTATGATCAAAACCACTGTAACTATAAGCAATCTGCAGGGCCATGTTGCAGTTGCCTTACAGGTTGCACTTAGGCACCTGCGGGTCCTTGTTGACTGTAGCTGTTGCTTCTGGCTTTATAATCCACGTGGATAATTCAGTACCTTACCTTTATTTCAGATTGATACATGTCATGATAAGAGAACATGAACAAGCAAGAGAAAGACTTCTATTGCTTAGGTTTTCCTAAATTTGTGTCTTGGAAGTTTTTAAGCCAAAACTATCTGCTGTATTTAAACAATGATGTTTCTACAGGGTGAAAGAAATTAAAAGTAAATATAACACTTTCTTGTAGCATCAGCCTCAGGAGCCTCAGCAAACTCTCACAAAGATGATGACACTGCCTCTGTAACTAGCCTTAATTCCTCTGCCACTGGCCGCCGCCTCAAAATCTATCGGACATTTAGAGATGAGGATGGGAAAGAATACGTGAGGTGCGAGACAGTTCGGAAGCCTGCTGTTATTGATGCCTACTGTCGAATACGGACTACCAAGGATGAAGAGTTCATGTAAGACCTACATTATTTTTTTCTTTTTCTTTCTTTTTTTTTTTTTAACTTTGCCTGTAGACTATTTAATTCTATTGGCAGTATGAAGAAATGTAGAATTGAGTGTAGAAGCCCAGCACTGTAACTGTGTAGAGAGAGAGATTTAATGGCTGTGCATTTAGAGGGTATTATGAATTTTGTGCAGTGATTGACCTGGCAGAAGAGTACCTGGTAAATCATCATCAACTCAGATGGAAAAACTCGTGTGTGGTTTGTTTTTTTTGTTTGTTTGTGGTGTGGTTTTTGTTTTTTTTTTTTTTTTTTGGTTCCCCCCCCCCCCCAGACGAAAGTTTGCCCTATTTGATGAACAGCACCGTGAGGAAATGCGGAAGGAGCGGCGCAGGATCCAGGAACAATTACGGCGGTTAAAACGGAACCAAGAAAAAGAGAAACTCAAGGGCCCTCCAGAAAAGAAGCCCAAGAAAATGAAAGAGCGTCCAGACTTGAAAGTAAGCATATCCATACGTAAAGCATACTAACAGGTCTTGGGTACTGGAGAAGTTTTCTGTTCTAGTGATGTACTAAAAGTCTGACTAGGGGATTTTAATGATACTTTGCCTCTAAACTAGGAGCCTATGTATGAATTCTGACCTGTCATCTTTCTTATATTTTTGCAGCTAAAGTGTGGAGCATGTGGTGCAATTGGCCATATGAGGACTAATAAGTTCTGCCCTCTTTACTACCAAACAAATGCCCCACCTTCTAATCCTGTTGCAATGACAGAGGAGCAGGAGGAAGAGCTGGAAAAAACAGTCATTCACAATGATAATGAAGAACTCATCAAAGTAGAAGGAACAAAAATTGTCCTGGGAAAACAACTGATTGAGAGGTAAGGGAAGAAGCAGAGATACTGATGGGTAGTAAGAAAAAACAATTTAGAGCTTAGTGCAGAATACTCATATGTATATTAATCACAGGAATAAAGTGACAGGGCTTTACGTAGACTATTACTACAGTATTTCGATTGCGTATTTGGTATTTTGGCAGATGGGACCAGAGCCAATACTGGGGGACAAATGGTCTTGATTCATCAGAGGGCTGGAGAAAGTATTACACTTTTTTGTTTTTACCTAGTGCGGATGAGGTTCGCAGGAAATCATTGGTACTGAAGTTTCCTAAACAGCAGCTTCCTCCGAAGAAGAAGCGGCGAGTAGGGACAACCGTTCACTGTGATTATCTGAATGTGAGTGAAGGTGTTACTGAGCTGATTGCAGCCTCTCTATTTCTGTTTGTACCAACTGGCCAGTTTCTTTACTGCTCCTGTGCCTCCTCCGCATGCAACACAGATACCTGCCCAGTAAATTCATAAACTAAATTGCCTAGGATTTCTGTGGGTAAATATTTTGCATCTTGGAACTGCCTTAATTTTTCTGCCTCTGATTTCTTTAGCGTCCTCATAAATCTATCCACCGACGGCGAACAGATCCTATGGTGACACTGTCATCCATCTTGGAGGGCATCATCAATGACATAAGGGATCTTCCTAATGTAAGTTTAAGCTATGACATGAAAAACCTGTGTCTTAAGCAATATGGTTGAAGTAGGTTATGTGTTGTAGACACTAAAATTAGGCTAGGCTTTTCTCAGATGAGTGGTGTGCCACCCTGTTCCTCCCTGCCCTGCACACAGTTGGTATGCTTTATTTCATAAGTTATCTCGGCTCAGAATCTTTTTGAGATGAAAACGTCCATATCATGAGAAAATAACGTTCAATAGTTCCGTATGGATACATATTCAAAGCCTGGGATGTGCTCCCCCCCCCGAAAAAGATGCATAACACCTGGTGTATCAATGTGGAATACTTTTATATATGTTATATATGTGGCACTGGAGAAAATTGTGTACCTCACTGTTTCTGACCAGATTTTACCAGAAACTTGCAAAATCAAAAGATTAAATAGAAGATTTGAGTTGAAATGAGAATTTAAAGTTCAGTTTCTTGACTTTTGTGCTGCATAACCGTCTGAGAATTCTTTGTGAGATTTTTCTTCTTATAATGGTATTAAAGAACATTTTGTAGAAGAAATTGATAGCCCCACCGTGGGGCTGAGTTTATCATATTTTCCCTGATGCAGTTAAGGAACTGATTGTGTAAAGGTTTTATACATTAGTGCCTATTCAACTGTGGAGGTTAAATCGAGGTTAGCTGTGGTAGTACTGTGTTAATAAGCACTCATTTTTTTCTTTTCATGCTCAGACATACCCCTTTCATACACCTGTAAATCCAAAAGTTGTCAAAGATTATTATAAGATTATTACTCGGCCCATGGATTTACAGACCCTGCGTGAAAATGTTCGTAAGCGGCAGTACCCATCCCGAGAAGAGTTCAGAGAACATCTGGAACTAATTGTTAAGAACAGTGCGACATACAATGGTAGGCTATTAAAAATGCAGGGAAACTGTGTTTCTGCTAATACGTTGTACATGTATGAAGCGTGGATCTTTTAGAAATAACAAAAGCAACAGAAAAGCAGAATAAATTCACTGTCAAATGCCAACAATAAACACATGTTTTTCCAGATATACCTGAAAGACTATATTAATGTTAATGAGCTAATTCATAAATAAGAAAGAAGTGGACCCTAGCATTTAACAATAACTAAATGATGACTGTGATGTAGTAACTGAAGTTCAATTATGGACCTATCAATGACTGAAGACACTGGTGCATGTATTAAGTCAAACTGGACTGAAGCAAAGTCCTGCATATCCCCTTCATATAGGGTGAAGCTAAGCAAAACACTGTTTTCGGTAGACTACATTATGAGTGTCCTTCCTTTTTGCTTTCAGACATCGATTGGTGGAGAGATACTTGTGAACTTACTTTCTCAATATTATGCTTTAGTGACTGAATCTTTCAATACAAATAGGAATAGTTCACACCTTTTGAAGCTATTGCCTTGGAGCATGCAGCTTTGAGTAGAGTTTACTGTAATGATTTTGCATATTTTGGTTCTTAGTTGCAATAAATTTTTCCCCATTTGGGAAGGTCAGAAAGCTAGTTGAAAAAAATAAAAAGCGTAGATTCTGCAGTAGAGCATGCATCTGCTGAGGAAAAGTGCTGATTCACTGAGCAACTATAGGTCGGCTGTATTCTGACCGCTGACAGAAAGGTCTCTGTCCAAAAAGTATTCATTTGACAGATAAAAAAACCTCCCAGCTGCATTGAGTCTCTCTGGGCTGTGCAGCATTCAGGGTGACAGCACTGGTTTTGTGCCTTTACTGCTTCCTTTATTATTTTGACAGCTAAGTCCCTGTTTTATCCTAATAAATGAGATTTTTTTTTTTTCATAGTTCTGTTGCAAATACTTGTTTCCATGTCTGAGGAATCGTGAAATTATTTAAAGCTGTGGTTTTCTGAATATTCCTTAAATGTCCATCTCGCCTTCCTTAGCAGTTCTGCCTCACTGACTGGATTTAGTGAAGGAAACAGAAATTCCATGACTTACACTCTGAAAGTTTGGCAAAGGTGTAGGGCTTAGAGGCCAGTCTTCCACAGGCATAGCTGCTTTCCCGTAGGTTTCCAAACCTTAACAGAATGTATACCAGAAGTGTGAATATTTGCTACAAATAACCTTTTCTCATATAAAATTCATACTAAACCTTAGTAATTGTGTGTATTGAGAATACACTTGAGGATATACTCCCAGCTGTGCTAGAAATATAATCAGTGATGGTTTAGGAGTAAAGATTAATTCATATTGTGACATAATTGGCCTTTTTAATCAGGCTGGAGTATCTCACTGTACTTGCTGTGTGTTTGCAGGGCCAAAGCACTCACTGACACAGATATCTCAGTCCATGCTGGACCTGTGTGATGAAAAGCTAAAAGAGGCAAGTCTCATGAATGAGTTGTGATCAGAGTGGAGAGGGAGGGATGGTCAGGGGTGGTTGAGGAGTTTGAGGATAGAGGATGTGAGTAGGCAAAACATAGGAGAGTAGAAGAATAGGGGAACTCCTCCCCCCACCCTGGGGTGTATTTGAATTTTTACAATTTTAAACAGTTCACGTTGGAGTCTTTCTCATAAAACAGATGCTCGTTCGTTACTCTAGTTACTTTATCTTGTATGTAGGCTTATATCTAGGCTATTATCCCCCGTTATTTACAAGTGTCTTCATAAAAAGGTGAATGGGAGTCTCTTTGGGATAGAGACTTTGGGAACAGTTATTAATCTAGGGTCAGCCATTGATGTTGCCTACTTTTATTGCAGAAGGAAGATAAACTGGCTCGATTAGAAAAAGCAATTAATCCCCTCCTGGATGATGATGATCAAGTGGCCTTTTCCTTCATTTTGGATAACATTGTCACTCAAAAGATGATGGCAGTTCCAGATGTATGTAGCTTGAGTAGAGTGTGTGGGTGTGATGTGCAAAATGTGCTGATTATAGTCCTGTGGCTGTATATTTACATTGTGATTGTTAGTGCACTGCACAAAAAAAAAAATGCTCTGTCAGGGAGTTGGCCTGTGATTTTTTTGACTGGTGCAGACACACCTGTACTCACTCCCTTCACTGGAGCAAAGGTCCAGAAGTGAAGGCTGGGTTCCAGTTTTTTTTCCTGCTGCTCTCACTCCTGGATAGTGCCTGTGTTAACCTCCCATTAGTATGAAGTCACTGATTTTCATTAAGCATGGTCATTATAAAATATACTCTTCTGCTGCTTATAGCACTTGCTTTGGTAAATCTCGAAGCACTCTTGTAAAGGTGCAGTTTTCAGGTGCAAACGAAACACAAGCTGATTTCTAATTGATCAGGTTTACCCAGTGTTGTACTAGTTCGTTAGTATTAAAAAAAAAAAAAAAACCCAAACCCTTAAGCTTACCGAATAAAACTGCACAGATAAGGACTTCAGTGTCACTCATCTATAATGCGTATTGTGTCTGAATGGAGTAAGGAACAAGAGTCTGTAGTGGTTAGACTGAATGAGAGAGGGCTTAATGCCTGTCCTCTTTAAAACTTTGTTGGTTCCATTCTCTGTTGTCACCAAGTTCTCATTTCTGATGTTTAGAAACAGATTTTAGAGTTTTTCTATGCCATCGCACCATGATGAACTCTTAAATTGGTATATGTAGCCCCCCTTGTGAGATCAGACCTAGGTTTATATTCTTTGTTTATTGTACAAGCAATGAGCGTTCTTGCTGGACACTGCAGTTATGTTGGAGAGGAAACAGTGATATTAAATAGAAAAGTCCTTTGTATGATTATTATTTTGTGTTACATGTTCCTACTGTCAAACAGGTATCAACAGGCCTAGTTAAAAATCCAACTGGTAGATCTTTTTTCTGTGTCCCTCCTGAAGCTAAATGATTGGATTCAAGATGCCTTGTGACAGATACTTCCCATACATTTTGAGTGTTAATCAGTTCCGGTGACTTGCTTTATGAAATTTGTAGCTCAAACTGGAAAAAAATCTACACAGAAGCTTTCTAAATTTGTCTGTTTTCTTTCCTTCAGTCTTGGCCATTTCATCATCCAGTTAACAAGAAGTTTGTTCCTGATTATTACAAGGTGATTGCTAATCCAATGGATCTGGAGACTATCCGCAAGGTGTGTAGCTTGAACTGAGCAGCCACTTGAGAGATACTTAGGCTTGATTACTTACTGGGTGACAATCTCTTCCAGAATATCTCCAAACACAAATACCAGAACAGAGAGACTTTCCTGGATGATGTTAACCTCATACTTGCCAACAGCATTAAGTACAATGGTAGGTGGTGAAAATAAGGCTTCAGCTGCCTTCTGTACTTAAATGAATACATCTGGGCACCTGTTCTGTAGTGCTGTTAAAGCCTGAAGCTGTGAATCCTGAACTTGATTGTTGCTTTCCTTTCCTGCTAAGACAAGACATGCTTAAACAATGATGTTTTCACTGTCACATGGTGCTTTATTTACCATCTTGTGCAGAATGGGGCAGTAACATTTGGGAAGGATTTTCTACTTGTTCAGTACACATCCCTGCTTCAGTGAGTTGTTTCTGGGAATTTCCTTGAGATTGACAGGGTACAACCTTCCTATCTCCTAAATCATATTTTCAATGGCGGAACAAACTGGTTGCTCTTTGTTAGCTGAATGTGAACCCTGCTTTATATTTCTCCTTAGGTCAGAAGGTGTTGGGATTTAGGGACCTGTGTCATGAGAGCTGTGTAACCAAAACCAGTCTTTGTCTCAGCAGCTGGGACTGAGCAAATGTCAGAATGCATAAAGAGATTTGTTTCTTACTACAGGGCCAGACAGTCAGTATACAAAAACAGCCCAGGAGATTGTAAACATCTGTTATCAAACTTTAGCTGAGGTATGTGGACAACTCTACTGTAATATTTTTGTACGTTTGAATTTTCTGTTCTGCAACCTTAGCAAGCTGCTTTGTTCTTAGTATGATGAGCACCTGACTCAACTTGAGAGAGACATCTCTACTGCTAAGGAAGCAGCACTAGAGGAGGCAGATCTGGAAAGTCTTGATCCTATGACCCCTGGTCCCTACACTCCACAGGCAAGTGACCAAGCAAAGTTTTCACTTCCTTTCTTTTAGTTTCAGTCTCCTGCATGCTTGATCTAGAGGTGCCTCTTTGTTTACTGTTCTCCATCTGTTTGCAGTTTGTCTTTTAGTAGAGTATCTTGTTGGATGGTGTGCTAACAGCTATTTTTTAAGGATAAATATGAGAAGTGGTTATGATGCTTCAGAGAGTGAGATAACCTAAGACAAAGAAGGTAATTTCCCAAGCAACTTGCAAAACTGGTCTCAATATGAGCTGTGTACAATCAGGTACAACTGAATGTTGGTTGGAAATGCAAAGACTGTGCAAGTGTAGCAGTTAGAAACCCTCAGAAGGCAAGCACTGAAAAGGTAAGGAGAACATGAGGAAAAAACATCGATACTGTAGTACTGAGAAGAAGCCAGAGAGCTGTTTGTTTGGGGGTATTGTTGAAAAGGCTTATTGCTATGAGCAAAGAAACTGTAATATGGTCAGCGAAGTACAACTCCTCTGCATTCTTTGGTGGTATTCTTTACGTGTCTTTATTTTGATTCTAATGGAAATAACATTTTTTGCTCTTCATTATTATTTTATAGCAGACAATTGTGTGTGTCAGTTATTTTGTACATATTATAGACCAAGTTGGAAGCATAATTTATACGGGAGATTGTATGACAGGCTGCTTTGTCAGTGTTCACATTTTGGCAAAGTTTTATAAGCTATTTAGACTTTTTTTAAAATGCTGCTTCTTGCCTTGGGCTGTTTGTTTGTTTTTAAAAACATAAGTAAAAAACTTTCACCAGTTTGATTCAAACGAAAGTTTGAATCAAAATTCACGTTGTATACCCAGTGTAGGAAGACAGAGCAAAGCTTTCTTTGCAGTTGTTCATCCCAATTGTAGACCAATAATTTTTCTATTCTGTGCAAGTCTGGTGTGATTACATCTGGAAAGTTGCGTTTAATTTTAGTAAAGTCCGAGCAGAAGAGAGGGGCTTGAAGTTCAGGAACAATTTAAGATCTTATAAAGATTATTTTTAAGAGAAAAATGTGTTTAAAATTTGTTTAGGCAATAAGTATACAAAGATTATATCGCTGGAGACAGGATAGCAGGCTACAAACAATTTTTGGGCAATATTTAACACCCTCCATCCATCTCTCCTCACAAAAAAAAACCCCAATGTGGCATTTTAGGAAGCTAGAAAGAACTTGCTAGGAATTATGATTGAATTCAATGGGGTGGGAGTACTGAAACCAAGCATCACGGAAAAAGACCTTCCTGGCAATGGGAAGTGTCAGGCTGCAAGGGAGTCTTTGGAGATTAGTTGTTGAAACGATCTATTGACACATTTCAAGGAAGAGTAGATGGAATCAAGGATAATCCCAATACCTCAGAGAATGAGGGACAAAAATGTCATTCTTCTCTCTATCCAGTGGTTTCCTTCCCAAGAGCAGTATTACCTGTTCTGATTTTTTTCCCCAAGTTGGTGATCAGGAGAGAGGAAAAGAGGCCTGAGCAGTGAACTGCCTATTAGTTATCTGCTCCTTCTCTGTGCTTGCTAAAGCAGAGAGCTTCCTGAGCTTCTCCCTTGAACTTGTCATCTGAAGGCTATCCTTTCCCTCTGCTTCTTGGCTGGAGGTACACTCCTGCTTCCCACACTCCCAAACTTGTCACAGACGGCAGGTCTGGCGATGGTTGCTTGGCTTTAGTTTGCTTTATTTCAAATGCAGTTGTGATGACTAATATTTATCTCCCCATAAGTGTCTTTAGGAGTTGGACTCCAGGATATAAAAAGCAAATATGGCACATAGAGAGCTGTCTGTGGTTTACATGTCTGCTTAAATTCTTAGGAAGCCTGTTTTGCCTAATTTAAACGGTAGTGCTGCTGCTCTTAACACTTTAAGGATTGTCATGATATATAAACTGTGTATTATAAGGGCATTTTATCGAAATCCTAATCTGTAGATCCTCATTAACTCTTCAGAGGTCAAATGGCATGCAAACTACAGACTGGCTTTTGGAACACTTTATCCAAACCCCTATTTTTTCTTGCTTTTATCGGCTTTAGGGACTCTTGAGACAGTGATTTACATAGAATTGATTGAAAGTTGAAGCTTTGCTATTTTGTATGTGATAGACTTTTTCCAGTTCTGGTAGCAGCATTTGTGGTTGCAACACCATTTCCATTGTAGAAATGGAAATTAAAAGGGCTATGCTGAGTCAAATCAAAGGTTGATGTAATCAAGTATTCTGTCTCTGGCAGAGACCAGAAGTAAGGGGATGCAAACATACAGTGATCCTTCTTACAGTGAAGCCTCTCTGCTTCTGGCAATTGGCTGTTCAGGCACCTTAAACTGGTGTTGCATCTGGACCATCGTATTTATGAGGTGCAGAGGGGCCTTTTCTTTATAAACCTATCTGATCCTTTTGGAGTCCATTTACGATTTTGGCCTCTGTAGGATTGCACTGCATAGAAGTACTGACTTCTATTTTAACATCTGCTATTTGGCAAACTTCAAACCTGAGGTTGTGAGCCATTGCATTTTACCATCTTTGTTCTTTAAGAATAAATAGCTTATTTTGATTAAACAGTGTTTAATAATATAAACACCGTGCCAAAAAATGCATTTTGCATTTAGTCCTGAAATCCCAGTCTTGCTTCTCAAGATACTGTTCTAGTCTCAGTTCAGTGCCTGAGAATGTTATGTCTCCTGTTTCCACATATACTTTAGCCACCTGATTTGTATGATACCAACACTTCCCTCAGTATGTCACATGATGCTTCAGTCTATCAAGATGAGAGCAATTTGTCTGCTATGGACACTCCCATCACTACCCCAGAGAAACGAGAAACTCAGGTCAGAATCCTGCATTTTTTCATGTGGTTGGAGAGTTGGGTTGTATAAGCAAATTACTGAAAGAAGGCAATTACTTTGTAGGAAACAAGTAACAAAGATCAGCAGGTTTCCCAAGCAGAGAAGGGAATCCATTTCAAAAGTTACGCAATTTCCTTCATTTTGACTGCTCTGAGGGAAAAGGAAAAATTTAAAGAGCACTGGGAATTGAGACACTGCAAAACAAAGAATAGAGAATCAAAAGCTGCAAAAGAATCTGCCTAAGGCCAGGTATTTGTTTGCTTCACTACTTCTGGGAGTAGAAGCCTGGTGACTCATGCTACAAAGGGCTAATATGCAATCCGTTGTTGATTCTGAATAGGGAAATGGTGAAGTATATTCTGCAGATTTGGAAGATGATAATTAGATTATTACGGTTGCATCTAGTGATGATTCGAAGCTGTAAAACACCTAGGAAGAGATGGTTGCCACTGTATATACCTTATAGCTGTAAAATTAAACAAAAAAAGCAGACAGGTTAAAGGTATTAAATCGTTATAAATGAACTTGTTACAGCAACCACAGAATATTTTTTTTTAGTCTTTATTCTGTAGTAAACAAACAAACAAAATTGTTGGAGGAGGAGAGGGAATAGCGGAAGGACATGCAGTAATATGACCATGAAAATAAATTACCAGAAGGAGGAAGAAGGTGAGCAGGGCCACAAGACTGAAGGTGGTGCCAGAAAGACTAGTGAGAGCTATTCTGAGCAATCCAGACAAATGGAGATTGAATATGAATAGTTCCCCATTTAGTATTGTGGCTGTCTGTAGCTTTGAGAATACCTTCTAGATTTGAAAGTCTTCAAGCTTTCTATAGACTTTCAATTTATAGTCTTCAGGACAGAATCTGCATTCCCTCTCTACCTTGGACTCATGGTGACTTGAGGGAAGAACAAGAGAGAGAAGGGCAGGAGGAGATTTGTTGAAAACTGCTGTCTGCTTTTAAAATATTTTGTGAAAATAAGCACTTTTTAAGATCTAGTGGTATTTTCCAGAAATAGCTACGTAAACAAAGAACTCTGATGCTGTAAGGCTGGAGATTCCCTTTTCAAGGATAAGCACATCAGGATAAAAGTGAGTGGAGACTGTGTGCTCTCTGATCTTGGAATAAAGAGAGAAAGGATCCTTGCTCTGAGCGTGATACACATTTTTTTTTTTTCTTTCCCCCCCTGTTCTCCCACACCCATCATTGTGGTCCAGATGTCAGTCATACCCTTTGGTTTATGTCCAGTAGTGCCTTCCTCAATGGTATTGCTATTTGTGTTCCCCATTCAGATGCGCCAGGGGCGAGGTAGGCTGGGCGAGGAAGACTCTGACGTAGATATTGAAGGGTTTGATGAGGATGATGATGGGAAACCTAAGACTCCAGCCCCAGTGAGTATATTTACAGAAATCCCAGCCACAGTCTACATATTGACTTGCATACTTGTGGTAGAAGTCTCCATAGCATAGGTTGTCTGCTGTGTCTGCCACCCTGAAAGACAGCAGTATTCATAGCAGTACCTAGACTCTTAAATGTAGTTTTAAATGTTAGCATTATGAAATGAGTGAATACTTCAGAATTAACAGTGTGATAAATAATAGGTGTATACTGGAAATGGCAGCAGTAGTTTATATGTTGTTTGATCTTTACTATCCCTGTATGTTCTGTATGACCTAGGAAGTTGAAGATGCAGATGGTGACCTTGCTGATGAAGAAGAAGGATCAGCCCAGCAGCCCCAGGCTAGTGTCCTCTATGAAGATTTGCTCATGTCAGATGGAGAGGATGATGATGATGGGAGTGATGAAGAGGGAGATAATCCTTTCTCATGTAGGTATCCTTTTTTATAAAAGGTTGAATAGGATCTGGTTGTTGACAAACTCAGCTAATCTTCTCATGCTTCCATCACAAAAGCATGCAGTAGAGAGCTTAGAGCGTAATTGGAATATGTAGGCCAGGTGGTCTAGTAGTCAAAAAGGAAGAGAGACCAAAGGGCAAGATGAGAAAACTGGATGAATGTAAATGGAGCTGAAGACAAAGTGAAATAGGAGTGCTGTAAGTACAGACACAAAAGAAAGCAGAGTTAAGACAAGATCTGGTTGATTTTATTTCATAAAGTGAAACTGCAAACAGTTCTGAAAAGACTGGGACTGTGATTTGGTGTGCAGAGCCAGGAATGGGTAGTTTAGTAAAAGCACAACATTTATTTTGATTTGAAACAGTGTGGTCAATGTTATCAAGAACCGGAAGAGCTGTCTGGAGGTTCTTCAGATTGTTTCCCTGTTTTACTAAAAAACTTGCCATGCAGAAAAGCTTATAGTGGTATTTAGCGATGGCTTCTGAAACTTGTTAGGGGGGAAGAAGGGGGAATTATTCAGAGTAGACAAGCAAATAAGGCCTTTTGAGTAATGGTGGTAATGAGATTGCTTTTGAATAACATCAGAACTGGGTACTCAGTAAATGGTATCATCTCCCAGATACCCTTTCCTGCTACCTTGTGGAGACACTACTTTGTATACATTCCTTACAGTCAATATTGTAGCCTTTAAACAAAGACAATGGGTATGTAACTGACACAACAAAACTGTTGATTTGTGACCAAATGTTGGTTTATTACACAGCTATCCAACTGAGTGAGAGTGGCAGTGACTCAGATGTGGAGCCCAATGCAGTGAGACCTAAACAACCTCATGTTCTTCAAGAGAACACACGAATGGGCATGGACAATGAAGAAAGCATGATGTCTTATGAAGGAGATGGTGGGGAGACATCTCACGTTATGGAGGACAGTAATATCAGGTAACTAGATCTGAGAATCTTGTTAAAATAATTCTTCAAAACAAAATCCATTCTCTTAAAGATTTCAGAAGTGTTTATCATAAAAAGCTGAAGAATATCTCACGTTTTTTCTTTTAAGTTATTTTGTCACTGTTTTTAGTGTTGGTAGAAATCTGGTTTTGCTGTTAGATTTTCACTAATAAAAATGTTAGTTAAATTAAAAAAACCCAAAAAACAAACAAACAAAACGTTTTTTCTTGTAAGTTAGATGATTTCCTGTACATAGTGGGTTTTGAAGGCAGGACAAATAAAGGTTTTTAGGTTGTCTCGGAAACTACAGGATGCCTTTGAAGTTAAAAGATGATTTAGCTGATGAACTTCATGTGTTTGTTTGGGTTTTATTTTCTCTAAGAATAAGCATTTCCTTACTTGAAAGGAAACTGCTTAGCTGAAATCCAAAAGAATAGGAGTATGCATATTCTGTATTTTGGAAGGAGTTCCATTCTTAGAAAATGACAAGTACAGCAATAACAGCTTTATTTTTTTGCATTCACTTGAGAGAATACTGACCTACTCTTCCTTTTCTGGCCATTCTGTAGAGTATTAGCATTAGATTATCTGTTCTTTTTCTACTCGTGGAATTCAGTCCCTTAATTTATTAGGCAATAATAGCATTATCGTTGAGGTAGCTACGCTGGGACAGGCAAATGGTCAGTCCAGCCCAGTACCTTGACAATAGTCAGCAGAAGATGCTAAAGAAGATGATGAGAATGGCCTGTCTGTCTTTCTGTCTGCAGTAAAGGTGACAGATGGAAGGTGTTGGAGTGATCCGTTTTTCCTGCCCCGAGTATATCAGAGTGGGATGAGGATGCTGGTGGACGATGGTTTCATCAGGAGACCTGGTTTTTTATTTTAAAAAGCTGGCCATTGACAGAATTGAAGTGCACAGTGGTTCTGAGTGTTCCACAAGGACTTCAAGCCAGGAACATTTTACAGGAGTTAAATATAGAATTGTCGGTATCAACAGCTGTTTTGAAATGATGGTATAGTAAGAGTATCCTCTTTCTTCTAGTTATGGCAGCTATGAAGAACCAGACCCAAAATCCAACACAAGAGATACTAGTTTCAGCAGTATTGGAGGGTATGAGATCTCAGAAGAGGAGGAAGAGGAAGAACAGCAGCGCTGTGGCCCAAGCGTATTAAGTCAGGTCCATCTGTCTGAGGATGAGGAAGACAGCGAGGACTTTCACTCCATTGCAGGAGACAGCGACCTGGACTCAGATGAATAAATGCTTTTTTCTGAGATGATGGTCATCCTGGGGTACTCTTGGTTCCTGAATTTCTCTTGTCCCCGGTTGCTATAAGGAACAATGTAGTGTGGACTGTGTTAACAAGAAGTAGATTTTTTAATATAATATTTTAATCAGTTATAAAACATGTGACTGAGTAAATGGTGAAAAATAAGCTTTAGACAAGCATGCCCTGGTGAAGTTTTGGGTTATTGTAGCCTGTACTAGTTCCAGAATCCAGATGAAGATTTGTATGGTTTGTTTTTTACTTCATAGATGTAAAATCTCTCATAAATACTGGCCTGTTTGATGTATGCATGTCTGCCAGGAAAAAAATGCTTGCTCAGAATAAAATACCTGCTGTTGATAAACAACTATAAAACAATTTCCATTTCATAAAGGGAAGATTTTTCTCTAGGACCACAGCATAAACACAGTGTCTGAAGTCTCATACCAGACTGGTTTTGATAATTGCCTAACTACTTTGAATACTTCACTAAACAGCTGCCCTATTTTTTTTTTTTTAAAGTTGCAATTAGTCCCAGAACTCAGAATTTGGTAATTTGAATCTTCAGGAAGGCTCATTATTCAGAGGAGATTCCTCATTTTCAGTCACCTGGAAAGCGTGTGCACATCCTGGGGTTCTGTATGAAATTCTGCTGTACCGCCGACTGAGTTTATGTAAATAAAACTCAATAAGGTTTAAAGACGCGCTGCTTTATTGCCCGCTGTGGCTGCCTGGTGAGCGTAGGTGCTGTGGGCCTGGTACAAGGGTCCCCGCTAGCCCCCAGTCTTGCCTTCCCGGCAGGCCCTGCGCCCCCGGCACCCGGATATATCCGCACGACGGAGGGCGGTTGCGCACGCGCAGTTCCGCTGCGTTTGTCGCAACGGCTTTGTGCGGAAGGACACCTGAGCTCAGATCTCCGGACTTCGCTCAGCAGACCGCCTGCCTTCCGAAGGGCGGGCATAGTGGAAGGAGACGGAGGAAGTTCCGGTAGGGGTCCGTCCGTCCGCCGCACAGGGGCTCCATACCGGCCCGCTGGCTGGCTCCGCCCGGACTACTTGCCGGGGGCAGCTAGTTCCGGCAGCAGCCATTCGACAATTTGCTGCCTCCGCCACCGCCATTTCGGGAGCCGCCGCCTTAGCGCGCCGGGACCGTGGGTACCTCGGTCCTGCTCCGCCCGTTTCAGCCGAGTGGGCCTCTCCGCATCCGCGGCCCTTCTGCTGCCTCCACCAGAGTCTCACCGGCCTCATTTCCCGATGGCGACCTCCGTGGGGAATGTGGCTGACAGCACAGGTACCATGGCCTGCGGCGCTGCAGCCCTGCGGAGGCCGGGCCCTGCCTTCGCCCGGGGCCGCACGGCGGCCTGCGTTCCCTGGAGCTACGCCTGGCTCGACCCGAGCGCGGCGCTCCCTGCTCGCCGGGCTCGTTCCCGGCGGAACTTTCCAGAAGCGGCGGCCTGGGCGAGGCGGTGGTTCCCAGCGCGGCCCCCGCCGCGGCCCCCGCCGCCTTTGTGCTTGTCTCCCCTCTCCTCGGGGAACCGACGAGCCGGGGTCGTCCCTTGGCGGGCTCCTGTCGGCGCTGTCCGGCCGCAGCCTGCGAGCCGCTCCTGGAGGAGCACGGCGCGATTAGTTCTTAGTGTGGTGCTCACTTACTGCTGTATTTATCCGACTATCAGGTGACTGCATTTTTGTAGAGGACGAAGGAGGGTAAAAGCCTGATCCCAAATGTGCGTTGACTGGTCTAGAATCTCTCGCTATACTTAAGGAGCAGGTGTTATGTGGCATAGCCGAGAAGTACAGTGCTTTTTTGGACAGCAAGATGGCGTGCTCAAGCTAAGAAAGATCCTGTCCTACATTTAGTTTACAGATATAGAACTTGAGGGATGGGGGGGAGAAGAGGAGAAATCTCACTTTTCCTGTAAAGCAAGAAAAAGAAGTATTCTGGTTACTGAAAGGATGAAAGGACAACGCAGCTTTATCTCCCAGATTTTTTTGGGGGTTTTTGTAACCAGAGAGAAGGCAGAGTATGAAAAGCTGAAACTATGTCTGGGAAAAGTAGGAAAAAAATTAGGATCTATGGGGAAAGAGATGGGATAGTAATGCAGAGATAGGGGTGTAAAGGGAGGTGGTGGTGATACAGAGGTGGAGATGGAGAGGCAAAGTGCTGCGGTACGGTACTTCGTTGCTCCTCAGCTACAACGGTGTGTCTAGTCAGGGAGGCTGCAGCATCCTCTGCAGCCTTGATCTGTGGTGGTGAAAAGAACATGTGCACGCTTGGGGAGAGTCCTGTGCTCCTCGTCACCACCACCTCCCAGATGGAGGTGGCAACTGCTCCTGTCTGGGCCTAGATTTTACCTAAATGTAAGGTTGAGCATGAACACATGGTAAGTACTTAGGATGTTATTTCTGGGGAGAAAAATGGCCTTGGGTACATTTGTGATAGTTCTGTGTGGGTTTTTATTTTGCTTGTATTCTGTAGAAGCCTCAGGAAGGGTCATTGTCATAGCACGTACTAGGCTTTTCCAAGGTCATAGTCAAAGCGTGTAGCACAAGTTAGCCTAGGTACATGAATTCATGTATGCACGATTGATAAGGGATTCTTCTGGCTGTGACTCTTTGCTGCAGTTATTTTCTTTAGAAATGGATTCAGTGAGCAACCATTGATGGTGTTATGGATTCTTCGGGTTGTAGAACTCTTCTCCAGTGAACTTTCTATTAAAAGTTTAGCTCATTTTGAACTTTGTGATACAGCTGTCCACTTCCTACTTTTAAATGAACTTCTCAAGGATCATTGCTAAAATACTTGTTTGGAGGTAGATGACTGGCTATTTTACACTGAGTGATTGGTTTGCTTTATCTCTTCTGGGAGGGTTGTTTTGTGAAGAGACTTGATAAATGAAAGAAAATTTTAGTGTTTCACTTATTTTGTTGCTTTTGTTAGTAATTCTATTCACAGGTTTTAAATACAGTATTTCTGCACTGCCTTCTCTCTTGCCCTGGGAGTTGCAACTTCAGTTTCACTTTCTGCTTAAGTAGGCAAAATGTAGCAATTAGATAAGGGTTGGAAGCTTCTTTCCAAGTGGTCCTAAGAATTTAAGTCTAAACTTCTTGGGGTTTTTTTGCTTTAGCATTGAAATTTAATAACACCACTTAAATTTATTTGAAGAAGAAATTATTCAGTTAGGTCCATGGGATATGCTCTTCCTTGATCCACCTCCCCTATGTTTGTGCCATCAACAGAACTTGAAAATACACAGACTGCGAGAGGGGCTAAACCTGTCTGGCTGTTAATGGCGGAAGGGAGGGAGTGAGGAACAGCGTGTTGGTACTCCAGTATCGTTATTACTGTCAGCACCTTCGACTTCATAAATGGTGCTGTCATTCTCATGTTCAGTAACAGCTGTATCTGTTTATTGCCAGTAGGTTTAACCAGATACTGAAGTCCGCTTTTCCTGTAGTCAGGGTTAGGAAAACTATTAAGCTTGGCTCGTAGAAAACAGGAATCTAATCTGGATGAAGATACTTGGTTAATAATTTGTCAAGTATCTGAAAACGAGTAGCTTTGCTACTTCCAACTTACTGTGAAACACTTAAAAGTTTCTAGCACTGACAGAGACTATACTATCTGGAAGAACAACTTTAGTTACATCATGTACTGTTTGCAATCTTCAAAACCTGCTAGTGCTAAAAAAGCAATTTTGAAAATAATTTAAATAATGTACATCAATCCCAATTTCATAAAATAAACGCCAGATAGTAACTCTGTACCTAATCTTTGTGATTATTTTGCTATCTTTAAGGTTCTCACAAAAGAATTAAAGAGTCTCAGAGGATTTTTGTAGTAGGTACTGCAAAAATATATGTACTTAAGATATTGAGGTGCTTCCTTGTGTTAGGAAGGATTTATCTCTTTATTTAAATTCAAAATTTATCTGTTTCATTTAAATTCAAAATTTTAAAACTCTTTAGGTCCAGGTGGGAAGTGTTTCATGAATGGAATTAAGTGACTGTAGAGTACTGGAAATGCTGGACTTCAGGAGGAAAAAAAAGAGATACTTGCAGTAATCAAACCTTTTAATAGTAAGAGTCATTGGTATAAAGGCAGAATTTGAAGGCCAACGCTTCTTTCTAGAATGAACGGTTGTGATTTTTTCCAAGCTGCACTTGTCTATATTTTAATACAGCACTGTGCTTTGTAAGAAATTTTATTTCCTTTTCACACTTAATATTGTTTTGTCTAAAACAGGTGGTGTTTTATTTAAGTATTTTGCTCTCCATAATTGTATCTTAAATACTAAAACCATTTTGTCACTCCCATTCCAGCTAAGCCTCCAGAAGCAGTAACTCCTTTTCCTGTACTCTGTCTGTTTAATGGTTCCTTCTGTAGGCCAGTTGCATAAACATTGAAATGTGTGTTTGTGTCTCATCAGATATTGTTCTAAGGCCAGTTTTTTTTTCTATGAAGGAATTTTTACTCATTATAGTGAATGTAGGAGTATAGAGGATTCACAGAATGTTAACACATTGCTTTTTTTAAAGGGTTTTCACTACTGGCACAGCAAAACTTTTTTCTGTTCAAGTCCTTTGAAGTCTTTGTCTGCTGTCCTTCATTTACCTATTAAGTTTTTAGAACTTGTTTTTAATACTACAAAGCATAAGATTTACAGTCTTGGAGGAGAGTGAGGAGAGTCATTGTTCTGTTAGCAGCACTTCTACCCTTATGAACCAAAGTACAATATGTCAGGAATCTCTTTAAATATATTTCAGGCTAATGTAAAATGATTGACTTACAGATATTCACAGTCATTACAGTCTACAGGTTTCCTGTTATTAGCTGATGAAGTAATGAACTTGTACAGATAATGTTAGAAATATCATAGTAGTAGATTGGGGCACCAAGATCTGAGAGTGCAAACTGCCACGTGCTGTAGTGTTTTATGTAGTTTCAAACACTTTCATCCTTCAGTTGTGTACATTTTTTTCACATTGTTTTGTTTTGGTTTTTGTTTTGTTCCCATTATCTAACTTTTTGTTTTCCCCCCTTAAATGTTTTGGTGATTCTCCAGAACCAACGAAACGTATGCTTTCCTTCCAAGGGTTAGCGGAGTTGGCTCATCGTGAGTATCAGGCAGGAGACTTTGAAGCAGCAGAGAGACACTGCATGCAGCTTTGGAGACAAGAGCCTGATAATACTGGTGTGCTTTTATTACTATCGTCCATTCACTTCCAGTGTCGCAGATTGGACAGGTAGGAGACTTGAGGTGTTCTGTCAAGCCTTTTTTTATCATTTGCACCTCTAATAGTACTGAGCATAGCTGACAAAAGTTCTATTCTAACATTGATTTTTTTTAATCACTGAACGCAAATAACTGACTAACTTCATGGCAGCAGTAAGGACTGGTCAAAAATAATGTTATTCCTTTTTGAATTTTGTTAGGGTAAGAGAAATACAAATTGGAATCGCTAGCTTTACAACAAACAACAGATCTTGTCATTATTCTCATGCTATTTTAATACTGTACACGTTAATATCAGAGTGTCACCCACACTTGTGTGTACTGGAGATATTTACATGTGTAAACAAAGGCTTTTGTTTATTCCACCTGCATTGTGGGGGTTTGTGGGTTTTTTTGGTGTTTTTTTTTTTCTTTTTAAGTTGCAAGACTGATTGATTGCTGCGAAATGGCATGATTAATTAAGGATTTTTGTCATCTGAAAGTTGTCTCTCTATTCTTTCTGCTTGCCTGTTCCTGATCTTGCTTTCTGTGCCTCAAGCTTTTTGAACTTTACTTGTCCTAGCTGTAAATCTGAGTGTGCTGGTGAAGGAATTAAGAACTTTTGACTGAGATTTATTTTATATAGGCTTCTGAATGAAGCTGTAATAACAGTTCAGATATGGGAAAATAAAATGGGGGCAGATACAATAGAATTTTACATCTACATCTGTCAGCTGTGTCCTGCTTCTTGGAAAGAGTATTGAGTGGAACATTGCTTAAAGCATACAAATGTTGGAAGAGGCTTCACAGGATTTCTGTTGCGTTTTCTCCAAGTGTGTTAAGTTCAGGTTTGGTGAGGTGACTTGAAACCCTACTGATTGTAAATGAGAGTTGTCTTTCTTCAGTAGAATCTAAAATAGGAACAGGGAGATGATAGTTTCATCTAGGAGAAGCTAAACGTACAAGACAGCTCTGTAAGTCCATATTTGTCTGGTTCACTTAAGCATGAACGTTTATTAAGTAACTAGGTAAACAGGCAAACACTGAAAGTCAAGGGTGTTGGGTTTTTTTTTTTTTTTTGCTAACTTTCTAATTTTCTCTAGGTCTGCTCACTTCAGCACTTTGGCTATTAAACAGAATCCACTGTTGGCCGAAGCCTACTCCAATCTAGGCAATGTGTACAAGGAACGTGGACAGCTACAAGAAGCAATTGAACATTATAGACATGCACTACGCCTCAAACCAGATTTCATTGATGGATATATTAATTTGGCTGCTGCGCTGGTAGCTGCAGGTGATATGGAAGGAGCAGTACAGGCATATGTGTCTGCCCTTCAGTACAACCCTGTAAGTAACACTTTATTTTATAGAAGAACTCCATACTTTACTACTGTCCCAGGACACACAAATAGCAGGTTTCAAAGAATGAACAAGTGATAACCCTTCCCTCTAACCTGTACACCATAAACTTAATGATCTACTCAATACTTTTCTTAAGGATCTTTGAAAGACTTCTGTCACAAAAAAGTTTTATATTGCAATACAGTAAGGGTTGCTGGTTGTGTACTTATCTGTATGGTTGAGATAAAAGCAAGGAATTAGGGTTGGTTTTTTTTTTTGGTTTTTTTTTTTTTTTTCCCTGAAGTCAGAAGTTTCAGTGAACAACCTCATATTTAGCTTCCTGTGCTTTAAGGCAGTATTATTACAGTGAGAGAATCACTGCTCAGACTTGAATGTGAGATCTTGAAAAATCATCAGGTATTACTTTACCACAAAGTCGTAAGTTTCATGGTGATGAGAGTTGCCTTGGTTAGATTTCCACTGCGGACTGGTTTACAGAACCATCATTTTTATGTTTTTAGGCTGAAATTGAGTATCTGTCTGTAAGTGACTCCTATAAAATAGATCTGGTGTTTGGATTTTTGGTTGTAACTGTTTTGAATTGACATTTTTAGTAAACAGTTGTCATGCTGAGCATGATGTCATATGGTGGAATAGCCCTTTGGTCAGTTGGGGTCAGCTGTCCCAGCTGTGCCCCCTCCCTACTTCTTGTGCACCTGGCAGAGCATGGGAAGCTGAGAAGTCCTTGAATAGTGTAAGCATTACTTAACACACTGATGTTTTAGTTGTTGCTATCAACATTATTCTCATTCTAAATCTAAAACGCAGCACTATACCAGCTACTAGAAAGAAAATTAACTCTATCCCAGCCGAAACCAGGACACAGTGTATCAGACTGCTAACTTCTGTTTATTTTGCATCGTACTCAAATAATTTGTACAGTACTACTCAGCATGATGAAAGTATCTGCTTGCTATTTGGTCATACATTTTGTCAAAAAATACTTAAGATGCAGCATCGGTCTGGTGTGCATATATCCTTTTTCCTTTGGAAAAGCAAATGTAAACCCAGTCCAACAAAGGCTCAGAATCTTGTTCTGCTGTGTTCTTCAGCATAGGTGAACTGGTCCAGCTTACTGTGCTAAGTGGTGTGACTAGTGGAGTTTATGCGCTGGTTAGAAATACTGTAAGATGGTGTTTTCTTACAGGAGTTGAGTTTTGTTTAGCTTAGAAACTTCTGTTGCTAGTGTTGACAAAAATGTCCCCATTCTTTGTGGTGTTTACTGTTACATAGTGCAATGGCAGCCTGTGCTGTGGTTACAAATGAAAGAAAAAGAACACATGGCAAGGCTGTTGAAAATGGATGGGTTAGTGGCAGTGGTGTAACTTAGAGAATACAGGTTTGCAGTCACGCTTTAAAAAAAAAAAAGGTGCTCCAAATACTTATGGCAAAAGAACTTAAGCTGCTTGGGGGGGTGGGGGGGCATTTGTTTTTGGTTTTCTTTTATATTTCTATATAAAAAGGAATTATATGAAATACTGCTTTCTTCTTTCTACTTTTTTATGGTTGTATTTTTACAGTACTAAGATCAATAAGATCTGTTGGCTGTAATGTTAGGTCAAGATAAGTAATTTACATCTGTGATGTATTTACTAAGAATTTAAAATAAGCTGTAGAGGACTGGGGCATTCCTTTGCAAGTTCTCTGTGAAGACCTTTGGGGCGTCTGAAGTCCTGAAGCTGATATGTGACTTGGATTTTTCAGGACTTGTACTGTGTTCGTAGTGACCTGGGGAACCTGCTCAAAGCCCTGGGTCGCTTGGAAGAAGCCAAGGTAGGTGTTGGGTAGAATACATGTAAACGTCAGTGTTTTGAAAACTTGAACTTTGCACCAAGTCTTCAAATCTGCGTTGATCTACAGACATTCTGAGAAACTGCTGAAAACTGAAGGCACTGAAACACCCCAGAGTAGTTGCAGGGCAAGATATGGCATGTCCATGTTTAAAAGTTGGTTTAAGTCAAGAAATGGAACATTACCAAGCCTTTCTGCTGAACTTAGACTATCTGATACCATTCTGAAGTATTGGGCAGGGGCTCCATCATGCTCTTATCTGGAAATAAGTAACAGTCCTTCAAATCTGAGGCTTGCCTGCTGATGCCAAGCAGAGAGCCTGTGGTTAGCTCGAGATCCCTGTACGATGCAGGTGTTATTGAAAATGCTGCTCTTCTAAAGTCCTTTGTGGCTTGTAAGTGGAGAAGAAACTTATCCAAATGTTACCTTGTAATATTGGCTTTTAAAGATTTTTATTCTTTTAACTTTTCCCTTCCCTTGATAGTGGAAGAAAGGCTAGTAAATGATCAATAGCTGCTGCAGTATGCAAACCCCCCGAATATCTTTTCTTCATGTCTTCCCTCTCCCCTCCCCCAAAGTAAAGAAATCAGAAGGACAAAGCTGGTTTGTTTGGGAAATGAACTGATCGAAAGAAAACTTGCTGTAGTTGAAAGGTGGCTTCTAGCAGTCTTGTGTTTCCTAAACTGAGAATTCGAACACCACGATGAGTTTAAAATTTTTGGCATGTTAAAACTTGGGTTGCACAAAGAAATTGTCTTGTTACAAGCCACCTTACGCGTCCGCGCTGCAGGGGTGAGGAGTGTGGAGAAATCAGAAACACTCTGGACTCCATGTCTGTCACTCCAAGCCCCACGCGCATGCTAAAAAGTGGAGTGTATGAACAGCGTAGCTGTCTGTTTGGCCGCAGCAACATTTGGGGAGGGTTATGATCTTTATGGGGTAATGGGAGTGCGGGTTCAGAGTTCATTATTTTTTTGATTTCTTTTAACAACTTGGATGTGCGTACCATCCTAGGGCAGCCTAATTGATTTGGTCAGATCCAAGTTGAAAACATTTTATAGCAGCATTTAGACTTTGAACAGTCTTTGAGACACTTGGTTCTCAGCCCACCAAGCGGACAGCTAACATGAATTGCACTTCACTGCAGCTTTAGTGTGACTGGTATAGGCCAAGACACTGCGCCTGCCTTAGGTTGCTGACTTCTTTGTTTCAGAGCTCTGGAGACACCTAGTTTGAAAGTGTTATTCTGTTTTGTGAGAACTTAATAAACGAGGAAAAACATCTTGAGTAAATTGCAATGTGTTTCTTTGGTTATCAGTCCATTTGAAAGATCAAGCCAGCAGATTCCTTACAGTTTGAACTAAAATTTAATTTCTTTGTAGATATTTCAGAGCCTTTCTTCCAAAAAAAAAAAAAAAAAAGTCCCTGCTGTATGCAATTGCCCTGATTAACCCTCTCCCTTCTGCATGTCTCCCTTGTTACAGACAGATTGTCCTCATTCCCATGTGTTAAGACATATCCAAAAAAAATGCAATTGCTTTGTTGAACTCTTACTAATGATCTTGTTTTATTTTCTCTCTTGTTTTTGGTTTTTCACCACTGATATTGTATTTAGAAGGTTTCAGGTGGGTGAAACCTCCTATTCCATGCGTAAGGTGCCTCGCTGAAGGGAGCTCGAGGCCTGGATCTAGGGCAGACACACACCTCCTCCTCCTCTTCCAGCAAGGAACGCACCGAAAAGTCACATGATGAGAAATATGGTAACGGGTTTGTAACTGCCACAGCAAAACCATTTGCCTCCATGCCTGAATCTTCTGTCTTGTGGCTTCAGAAACAGCTTAAAATATTTAATTACAAGCAAGTAATGTAAGAATATTTTATACTAGTAGCCACAAATTCTTTCAAAGAAATAAAGTAAAAGTAAATTAAAATATTTTTTTAAAGAAATAATTGGAGATAGTTAATAGTAAAAGCTTCTAACTCTTCTGGTTGTTCATTTTTTTCCTTTTTTCTTCTTTGTTTGGATTGCAGCGTTCTGCTCTTCTGATGATGCGCTGTGATCCTGCAGTAGCGCAAAGGCTGCGCAGCGGTAACGCGCATTGCGTGCGATTAAGCCCTCATGAACGGTTGACTAGATGATTAATCTCTGATTGGGTGACTGCCCAAGCTCCAGGCTGTAGCCTTTTGGATAAAATTGGGTTGTAATGCATTTAAAGTCCAGACATCAAATTTAATATGTGAGTTTCTGTATGGGCCTGTCTGGTAGATTAATGATTCTGGTTGGCCGTTCACTGGACCTAAGGGCAATCAATATAGCAAAGCAGTTCGCAGCGATAGCGTGGCGCCGTGCTGTTTAGGATGCGCAGCGATTTCTTGCGCTTGCATTACAGGGACCTAAACCTTCATGCAATCCTGTCATTTGAGGTTTTGAAGCTGCAGATGATTGAATGCATTTGAAGAAACTGGGAGACAAGATTCGGATTGGGTGTGTCATCTCACTTTACAAGGACAATTAAAACCGAAGAATGGCTTCATCTTTTTCAGTAGTTTTTCTAATTTTTTAAAGTAATTTCTATCTGTGTTAGAATATTTCACAATTTAATAATTTTATTTCACAGCGAAGTTGTTTTTACACAGTAATTTTTTGTTTTTTATGCACTTAAGGGTGGCAGATACTTCCGCTGAACTACTTGAATTATTTCTAAGATGATTTCTGTGGTGACCTGCTGTCTAAAGGCATGTTAATTTATCAGCATAACTGAAAAATGGTGGGCTTGCACCTGGGTTTTGGTTTGCGCTGGCGCAGGATCAACAACAGTTTGCAGCGCATTAGTTTTGGCGCAAGCTAGCCTATACTGCAGGGTCACTTTTGGCTGGTTAGAGAAGGCATACTAACAATTATTTTTTCTCATTTTTTTCTTTTTACAAATATTCCCCTTCCCTTGTATCTCTCTTCTTTAACTGTTCCAAGGCCTGTTATTTAAAAGCAATTGAGACTCAACCAAACTTTGCAGTGGCTTGGAGTAATCTTGGCTGTGTTTTCAATGCCCAAGGAGAAATTTGGCTTGCAATTCATCACTTTGAAAAGGTAACTATCTGAGCCAGTCAGCTTCACTGCTAGATTTTGATGTATGTGCAGTTGTCTGCTTGTAGATGATAGAAATATTTTCATCAGCAGAGAACTTCCTGTGATCCTGTTAGTTAACATCCTATGTCAATAGTTTTTTTTACTTCCTAATGTTTCAGACTGCCTGTATGCCACTGGAGAGGTATGTTTAGAATTGCCTTAAGGACTTCACACACTTGTCAAATACAAGCAAGTTCATTAAGTTGTTTTACAGTCCTTTTCCAGAATAAATTTTTTTAAAAATCTAATTTGGTGGGAATAATGTTTTGTGTGTGAGAGGGAGAAATAACTTTCTGCTTAAAATAATTTTTCATTGTGATTTTATTTCAGGTATTACTGATCTTTGAGTAACTAAGGAGAACAGTTTTAAGTGACACGCTAATTCCTTTTCTCCAGGATTATTTTTCACCACTATTGTTTCAAGACTTCTCTAGATTGGTGTCATTAACTAGTTGTCTGCTACCTTCTAGTTAGTATCTTAATTCAGTTTGTACTCCTCTCTTAAGTTTCTAAAGTGACCTAAAACTGAATCTAAGATGTGGTGGACAGTTTCTTCCTGATGCTTATGACTTAAGATCTACAAAAATAATTTTAACTGCTTGGGGTTTTTTTTTTTGGGTCTGTGTCTAGTTAGTGATAGATTATAAAGTATTTTAATTTGGAAATAATAGTTGCCATGAGAAGGACTGTAAGAGTGCAGCCTGTCAGATACTCACATGTAGCTTATTACTGCATCTTCTGTAACTTTATTGGTTCTGAAGTTTTTTGCCTTTTAAAAGTTTTGAAGGGAGTGAAGGGTTTTTTTTTGGTTTGGTTCTTTTTTGGTTTTTTTTTTGCGAAGTGAATTTTCCCTACGCACATGATGTATTTGCTCTTTTCTTGCTCTTGTGAAACTGTCTGTGTTTTCCTGGGCTGCTAAAGTTTTAAAATGCTGTCTTGTGTTGCAGTAGAACAAAGGAGACGATCAGTTTTTTTTAGGGTTTTCTCCCCTAAAAACAAATTAAAGACAGCATAGCATGGGTAGACAGGAGTGTTAAGTATGGTCAGCCTAACATAAAATAAATGTTTAACACTTTATTCTGCAGTAGTTGCAGCTGACTAGGTAAGCAAATGAATAAATTTGACGGTAGTGTATGCTGTCGTTTCTACAGATAAATAACTTTGATGCTCTGTGATTGATTTACATAACTTAAGTTTTCCTTTCTTAGTAGGTTATTGATAAAGTCTTAGATGCTTCCAGATTGGGTTTGTCAAATTTAAAAACAAGCAAACAAAAATAGGTTTCATAGAGAATGTTTTTGTGTTAATGCTCAAAACTTACTTGAAAAATATTTTCAGGCTGTAACACTTGACCCAAATTTTTTGGATGCTTACATCAATCTGGGAAATGTCCTGAAGGAGGCAAGGATATTTGACAGGTAAGCAGATAAGTACTGTTACTCTGTCAGTAGCCTGTCAGATGTATCAAGATACAAATTAGGTTCCTGATGTAAAATCTCTTTGGACAGTGTATCAAAGACTTCTGCTGTTAGCTAAGCAAGCAAATGGCTTTGAAATGCATACAGAGCAGGTTACTGGAATAAAAAAAAAAAAATTCCTGTGGAATGTATGCCTTTATGTTACTTCCTGTACTTAATAAAATGTTAAAAATGAGAGTTTCTGAAGGTATTGATGAAAATAGATTTGAAATGAAGGCTGGGGATGGGTGAAGATAAGATGTCCGAGAAAGGCATGAACCCTTGAGTTTTCTGTTTTCATGATGTCATTCAGGACATGAATTACAAGTGTGTGTCTTCTAAAACTTTCCTTCTATGTAAGACAAGCTGAAACGCTGAAATGCAGCTAAGCATCTCATTGAATATTCTGTATTTGTTATGTGTCGGCATCATGTTATTGCATGGGGTTGCAGTACTGTTGCTGTCTTTTTGAACTAACTTGTTTTGAGACTTCTGATGTGATACATGAATCTTAATTTTGTTTCTGGAAGAAGATCCAGGCTGTGTTGTTTATATGCAATGTACCATATTGCATCTGTTAATTGGATTATAATTTCTGGTAGCTGTGGTTTGTGGCTCCAAATTTAATAAAAGCTTACAGGGAACAGGTTAATTATTCTAACTAGTTGCATTGCACACAGTGTAAATCATTCAGTGATTTCTGTTTTAACCATGAATTAATGGCCCAGACAGGGGCATATTTCCTCATAGTTTTAGACTTTCCATCACCTTTTTGAGAATTTACTTACTATGTATACTATTGTGATTTTTCTAGAAATCTGATTTGAATACATCAGTCATTTATATAGTGTTATAGGAGCATATAGTTAAAGATTTCAGTTCTGAACAAAGTGAAGTTTGAAGTATAAGTAAAGCATGATACATGTGTTAGGTTAGTGGAGAAAATAAAGACGTAATAATATGATACTGTTTATATTGTTACAATATAATAATCAACTGGAAAAAAAATGGAGCAAAGGTCTTGTGCTTATCCTAGTAATGAAGAGCATTTAAAAAAAGTAGATGAAAGCTTTACTTTTTTTCCAGAAGACTTATGTTGATCACTGTACAGCATCAGGTGGGAGGAAAACATAACTGGTTTACGAAGTATTTCTTCTAGTCTGCTAGTCATTACAGAACTGAGCATAGCTTTAGAATAACAGGAATAATAATTCATCCCTTGATTGGGCTTTTAATTCAGGCAGTAGTCTTCTGTGTTTTCTGTAACATCTTACAAGACAGATTTGTGTGTGTTAACAATACATATCCCTTGATTTTTGTTTGTTTTTTTATGTAAGTAGTTTTTATGACCAAGGTAAATATAATTGCTGTTCTGTGGATGATTGTTTACCTTCTTTTTCTTGTTACAGAGCTGTGGCAGCTTATCTACGAGCCTTGAGTTTGAGTCCAAATCATGCAGTTGTGCATGGCAACCTTGCCTGTGTGTATTATGAGCAAGGACTAATAGACCTAGCAATAGACACCTACAGGAGGGCTATTGAACTACAACCCCACTTCCCTGATGCCTATTGTAACTTGGCCAACGCTTTGAAGGAGAAAGGCAGTGTAAGGAGTACTTTTCCCTTTTAAAATTTTTAAAAGTATAGTGAATGTTTATTTTAGACACCAGGTGTCACCAGCTTTGTTAAGATGGGATGTTACTATCATTTAGTTAGTCATAAGGAAGAATAATTTAAGAAATCTCCACCTTGAACCTGTTAAAAGTGATTGCATAATGACTTCTCATAAACAGTGCTGTTACAACAAATATTACCATATTACAGTATCCCTTTTTTTAAAGGTGGTAGAAGCAGAAGAATGCTACAATACAGCTCTTCGACTTTGTCCCACTCATGCAGATTCTCTCAACAATCTAGCAAACATTAAACGGGAACAGGGGAATATTGAGGAAGCTGTCCGTCTTTATCGGAAGGCTCTTGAGGTACAGTTGAATGTGGTGAGGGAGAGGTGGGAAATTAAAGTTGGGAATGTGTAATATGACATAAGTTTTTTTTTTCCCTCTTTGGTCTTAAGTGGAGGAACATCTGCTCAGAGACCTGAGTCATATAAAAAGAGTAAGAAATGCACAAGTATTTCTTTTGATACGGTCTACTTGGGGCATTTGAGAGACAGATTCTACTTCGTTTTCTTCCAGGTGTTTCCAGAGTTCGCTGCCGCACATTCAAATTTAGCAAGTGTTCTGCAACAGCAAGGAAAGTTACAGGAAGCTCTGATGCATTACAAAGAGGCTATTCGGTAAATGGATGCTATTTGTAATAGTCCCAGCCTTTCATAAGAGGAAAGTGCCATAGATTTGTACAGAAAGTGACTTACAGTAGCGTATTTTAATTCAGATAGTTGCTTTGCAAACCAAAAAGTCTGGGTATGGGTATGGTTCCTCATTAGAGGAGGAGCTTTTATTGTTTATGACATATATTATCTTTATTTCTCAGAATAAGCCCCACATTTGCAGATGCTTATTCTAATATGGGAAATACATTGAAGGAGATGCAGGATGTTCAAGGAGCTCTACAGTGCTACACCCGTGCCATTCAGATAAACCCAGCTTTTGCTGATGCCCACAGCAACCTGGCCTCTATTCACAAGGTAGCACATGCGAATGATTCACTCTTAGAGTATGGTGGGGCACTGTGAGTACTTACCCTGAGTATATTTTTATCTGCTGACTCATTTCTGTGTCTTTACAGGATTCAGGGAATATACCAGAAGCCATTGCCTCTTACCGCACTGCTCTGAAACTGAAACCTGATTTCCCAGATGCCTACTGCAACTTGGCCCACTGTTTGCAGGTGAGGAAGACAAGGCTTTGATTGTAATTCTTAAGATTCTTCTGCAGCAAATACTAAGCTTGATCACCTCAACCAATCACTGATTTAAATTCAAAGAGTAGACTTAAGTCTTAAATCAGAAGGTAAGATTATACAGTCATCAACACTAATTACTGAAGTTCTAGCTTCGATTTTTGGAAGAAGCATTAGTCTCAACTTGTGAAATATCTGATATAGATCAAAAGAAGCTGTTGTCCCAATATTCTTTTAATTTTTCCTTTTTCTAGATTGTCTGTGACTGGACAGACTATGATGAAAGAATGAAGAAGCTGGTTAGCATTGTAGCTGATCAGCTGGAGAAAAACAGACTGCCTTCTGTCCACCCACATCATAGCATGCTGTATCCCCTTTCTCACAGTTTTAGGAAGGCTATTGCTGAGAGACATGGAAATCTGTGTTTGGACAAGGTAGGAAGTTTTATACAGGCCAATTGTGAGTAAAGTACTTCGTGGTTTTTCGTGGTTCCTACTGAAAATCTAATACTCACATAGTTAGTGTTAGCCTTTGTAAGGTTTTTGAGTCACTGACCTGTAGAGAGACAGGACATAGTGTTACTCATCTAGTTTTGCAAAGTACGTGCAAGGGGTGTTTTGGAAAAGCAGAGTGAGTAAATTATTCTTTCCTGACAGTAAAACAGATCCAGGCAGCTGTGTGATAGTATTTCTCAAAATCTGGTCCTTTCCAGCATCTGTAGCACTTGGAACCTGACCCTTCCTCTTGTGAATCCTTGCTGGAATGTGTGAGCTTTGTGTTTGATTGGTTCTGGGATTTCCAAATGCACTCGCTTTAGTGGTGATGGCAGCAGTGTTACAGGGGTGATGCATCACAGTAGGAAGTACTTGAGTATTTGTTGTGATTCTGTTTTGGAGTACTCTGTGTACAGTAGAATAGATTCTTCCAAAAACATAATCACCTCCTGCTGTAATTACTTAACTGTGTGCCATTTCCACGAGACTGCACAGCACCTCAAGCTGCCAGGAGTGCAGTTGATGGCAAATTCTTTAACTAAAATTTAATGCAACTTCTTAGTCTTTTCCACCAGAGTCATAGCTGTTAGCGCTTGTGAATGTTGAGACGGACTACTTGAGCAGGTTGCCAATTATAATTGAAAATACACTGTCAGCCAGTGGAAGGGTCCAGTTGGCTAACGTAAAGGTCTCAGACTTCAGAAGATAACACTTAGCTTTCAAACTAGCTTGTCTTAATCGTGTGATAATCCTGTCAGTGATAGTGGCTACAAGCTGATGTCTGGGGAAGATGGTGAGCATAAGAACAGAAAGGATGCTGTGCTTTTTCACAGGAATACTGTTCTGGTCACAAGTGACTTGTAGTTTGAGAACTTCCTGGTCATAGTTATGTGGTGTCCGTATATTTAATAATCAGGGGTGGAATACTTAAACTGGTACAAAAGCAGAAATGTCAACTTGCAGTAGTGATGTCTGTCTTTATTTGGCTGAATGTAGGTACGTGACATCTCGTAACACAGTTTGTGGACATTACACTTGGCTCCGATGGAATACATATAATGCAGGTTTGAAACAACAGATGCCCACAGACCACTTACTTGAGTGTGGGATAAGACTAATTCTACAAACGCATGGGTGTTTTTTGTCATTCTGTTTAGCATTTGGTTTTGGTTCCTGAGTTTATAAACAGTTATGTATGTTTTCTTGACAGATCAATGTTCTTCACAAGCCACCGTATGAGCATCCCAAGGATTTGAAGGCCAGTGAAGGTCGACTTCGTATTGGCTATGTGAGCTCTGATTTTGGAAACCATCCAACCTCACACCTAATGCAGTCAATCCCAGGCATGCATAACCCAGACAAATTTGAGGTAAAAATATAAATGTCATGCTTAAAGCTTTAAATATGGCTGTTAAGTGCACTTTCTTTTTCTTGATGCAGGCAGGTAAACTAGGGAAGGGCAAATTTTTGTTTCTAGATTTTTTTTTTCTTTTGTTAGCGGGCTTTTTTAAATGGGTTGAAGAGTTCTGCAGCCTGAGTCATCCTCCTTTTACCAGTATGAAGTGTTATTTAGAAGGTAGGCGAATTAGATACCTGTCCTTAGAATTACTGTAGGTAGGATTTGTGGCCCATGGAAAACTTCTTTTAAGGTTCGGCTGCTGTTCTTTGAGTAGGTGCGTTTCAACATCAAGCTGCTACTGCCTGGTTACTTCTGATTTACAGATATGCATCTGTTTTTTGTTCACTCTGCTGCTGGTTTTTTTATGTGTATTTTTCCCTGGGATACCTGAATCACAAATGTGAACTTCAGATTGGTCTGGCTACTGCTTTTTCAAAAGGAAATGATACACTACACTTACTCCAAAAGGAGCATATACAATGTAGCAATGCTAAAGACAATCACACCTGTATTTGGGTGTCATGTTAAGGGATTGAGGTTGTAAATGGAACTAATTCCCACTTACGTTGTTCGCCCCATGACTGTTTAAATTGCCTCAGTTTTGAGCTCCTGTTTTCCAAGAATGAGAATTTACTTATCTTTGTAAAGGGTTGTAAGTCTTTCCTTCTTGCAGAAGTGTTTTTTATTAATCTTTGTTTTGGTTTTGGGCTTTTTTCCCTACCTTCTTGCTTTTTCCTGGTCATGAAGTCTTTGTAGTCTGAAATCCTTGTGGCACAGCTGCATGCTTGAATTGTTATCAGAAGTGTGATTGTGAAGCAGTTTTTTTCATTAAACAATTAAATTGGTGGTCTGAGTACATGGGGTGTGGGAAGAATATAACATTTAACCTTGAATCAGCTCAAGAGAAAGGGCAGTCTTTCTTGTTCTGGATTTATAAAATTACTTTACCTTGCACTGATGAGAACACTGTATATATGTCTTTGCAAGATGCAGTGCCGTACTCTACCACCAGAACGAGGTAAAACTGGGGCCTGGTGCAAATTTGTCAAATGCCCAATGCGGCCCCCCCCCCCCCCCCCCCCCCCCCCTTTTTTTTTTGACTTCTTTTTCAACTGGTAAATACCACAAAAATAAATATAATATAATTTGTATGAAACTAGATGTAACCTTGCTAATGTAATTTAAAATTGCAATACCATATGTTTTATAGTAAATTTAATTTGTTGGCAAGTTGTTGCAGATAGTCAATTTTTGGTGCCTCGTGTTCTAGGTATTCTGTTATGCCCTGAGTCCTGATGATGGTACAAACTTCCGTGTAAAAGTGATGGCTGAGGCAAATCATTTCATTGACTTATCTCAGGTGAGCTTTTTTGATGCATTGACCTTTTAGCAAACCTAAATGAAGAAAGAGGTCAGCCTGTAGTTTGAGATTTTTAGTTGCAATCATTTCTTGAATTAAGCTGATGTTAGTCTTGAGAATTTTGGAGTTTGTAGATATATTGATGTTATGTCTTACCTGGGATGCAGTGGTTATTGCGTGACCTCACTGATTATTAAACAGTAATATTAGCAATACTGAGTAACTGTTCCATTAGGTCTTAAGATAATAGTCATATCTAAATGTCATGGGTAAGTCAAGATGCCACAACTGCAAATATATTTAAGCTTGCTTTGTTCCAGTGAAGCAGGACAGAGGCTTAACGATAGAGGATTTTGCCCCTCTATCAAAAGGCTGTTTTGGTAACATATACAGATGGGGTTGGTTTTTTTTTTTTTTGGTGATTTTTTTTTTTTTTTTTTAAAAGTTCCATGTAAAAACTGATGAGGATTTCAGTATACACAGAAGTCAAGTTGTTGTTATACTATCTCAGGATAACTGGCAAAACCCTAAAGCAACATGGGATAATCGATGTACATTAATAATCGAACTGGATTGGCACCTTGACAGTCCCAGATTAGGTGATAGATAAAAATTGCATGCAGTTTTTAAACTCATCATGTTGTTCAGAACCTGCTCTCATAAGTAGAAATGCTAAATTGATGTCAGCAGAATTGCTCTTTGAGATGGATTTTGTAAAGTTGATCTTTTAAAATGTTATTTTAGAATAATGAGCTTCAGTTATGCTTGTTGAAAGCCGTCGTCAGTGTCCCGTGTCCGTCTGTCCCGTCTGTCCTGTCCCTCCCCCCCGCTTTTGCAGCTGTGGATGTTGAAAGCCCTGGGTCATAGTAAAACAGGGCAGCAATTTCATATTTGTTGTTGCACTTAACAGCTATCTAGGAAAAATTCTTTCCTTTGCTCAGAGCGATAACACTGAGTTTTCTTATTTAAAATTCTTGAGACTAAAGCTTGTATTTTTAGGTTACAGTGCAACTCAGAGATTTGTACAGGAGGTTCAAACAGGTAGAAACAGTTTGCTGTGATCTGTTGCATTAGCAGTGTAACTTACTGAAAGTTAAACTAGATGGGAACTCAGATTGTTGTCCACTCAGAGCTATAACTGCCTACGTGCATGCGTTTACCCTGCTATAAAATGTGAAGTAGCTTTCCCTTTTTACAAAAATGAAGTACTTTTATGATGCATATTAATTGCAGAGTGAGTCAGCATTAGCAGTAGCTGCAGAGTAGTTAATTGGCTTACTCTTGATCTTCAGTGTGAAGTAATTTCTCTGTATTACCGTAGTTTGGGAATCTACCACTTGCCCTACGTGAGGTTTGTCATTAATTAGCCTTACAGGAGTGGTGGTGGGGGGGCTGTTCTGGTTTGTATAGCCTCAGTTTCTAGCCTTTGTTTTTTGTTTTACTGCGGCTGAACTAGAGACATCTGTCTCTATTTTCTTTTATCTGCTTGTAGGTAATGACAAATTATATAATTAATTCTTGGAGGAATTTAAAACTGTTGAAAATTGTTTACCTTTCAATATTAGACAGGAAGAGACACATTGTAATTTCCAAGGCTTTGCTGTTGTTCTTAAGTCATTGGTAATACCTTGTGTGCAGTTCCGCTCTTCTTTGTTTTTGATTTATCCAAGAACTGAAGCCGTTCCACTGTTGCTTGAAGTTTCTTCTGTGGTCTATTTATGATATTTTTCTGCATGATTTTGCTGAGCTTGGCAATGCTAGGTATCACTCCTCTGATTTGAATGTGCAGAGGCAATCTTCAAGTACCACAGTTACAATTTCTGTCAGCAACCGCTTCAACTGTGTCTAGCAAACTTACATTTTTCATGGCTTCAACAGGGGTTTTTTTGATTGAGTTGAGGACTTATACCTCTGTAAAACCAGGAGTAATGAGATTTAAGTATTGTCTAAATTAAATTATACAGTTGACATTTATCCATTGGTACACTGATGTCTAACCACATTTATTAGTGAAAGACTGAAAACAAAAATAACTTTCATTTATTTATGTATTTATTTATTCTTCAGATACCATGTAATGGAAAAGCAGCAGACCGCATCCATCAGGATGGGATACACATTCTCATTAATATGAATGGTTACACCAAAGGAGCCCGAAATGAATTATTTGCCCTGAGACCAGCACCTATTCAGGTAACTAACTTAGAGGGCTCTGTATCTCCAAAGAAACACTTGTGAGTAGGAAGAGTTTCTCTTTTTCTTCTGGCAGAGTGGAAAAAACATTGAAGGCTCATGTTGATCAGTAAGTGAGAGAGACTTTTTAGGGCTTAGTATATGTGCGGCAAATAGGATCATTCTGTTGAAACAGAGTAGTTTGGTTTTTTTATGTGCTTTATGGGCAGTTGACTATGTCCTGCAAGAGAACTCCTTAATTCTATGAGGTTCCTGTACATCACTGGCTTTCTTGCATTAGTGAGAACAAAGAAAGGGTATTTGAAGCAGTTGTGGAAATGATTTGTTGGTTTTAATCTCTTTAGGCTTAGTGAAATTTTAGCTAGGGTAAGTCAGAATTGATGTCAGAGTTATTTTTTTGACTAAGGATTTTCTAAAATGCCTATGGAAAGAGAATGGGAGAAGCCTGAATCAGAGGCACTCTAGGCTACAGAAGCTGTCTCAGCTAAGAGAAGCTGTAATCACTGATTGTTAGTATTCTGGGTATAGCTGCATGTAGTTGAATACTTTGGCCTTTTGCTAGAGGGATCAATTTTAGAACATCCTTGAACTGTTCACTGTCTCGGTAGTGAAAGTTTGGGGTTAGTGGTTGCTCTTCAGTTGATAAAGCACAAGAAATTTTCCACCTACAGATTCAAGTTCTTTAACTTAAAATGAGTTGATTTTTAACTTACTTTATTTTTGCAACGCACCTGAGACTGGAGCCTTGCTTTCCTGTTTTTTTAGGCAATGTGGCTAGGGTATCCTGGAACCAGTGGGGCATTGTTCATGGATTATATCATCACAGATAAAGAAACTTCCCCAGTTGAGGTGGCTGAGCAGTATTCAGAGAAATTAGCTTACATGCCAAACACCTTCTTCATTGGAGACCATGCCAACATGTTCCCCCATCTGAAGGTACGTAGGAAGATAGGGCAAGAAAAGCAGGTGTTTTCCATAGCTGACTTTATAAAATGGCACTTAGTATAGTGCTTGATAAGGGATCTTGTAACTTTTTTTAACACTTTTTTTTAACAGAAAAAAGCAGTCATTGATTTCAAGTCCAATGGTCATATTTATGATAACAGAATTGTTTTGAATGGCATTGACTTGAAGGCTTTCCTTGACAGCCTCCCCGATGTCAAGATTGTTAAGGTGAGAGCTACTCCTTTGTGTGTTCAGTCTTAGGGACTGAAGCTAGTACTTTCTCTGATGCTTATGTGATTTATCTTAGATGAAGTGTCCTGACAGTTGTGACAATGCAGACGGCAATGCTGCTGCCCTCAGTATGCCAGTCATTCCTATGAACACAATTGCAGAAGCTGTGATTGAGATGATTAATCGTGGGCAAATTCAGATAACTATCAATGGATTCAACATCAGTAATGGATTAGCAACTACTCAGGTGAGGCGCTTCCAAGAGGCTGTTCTCTTGGGTCTTATGTTATAGCTGTATGTTTTAACATAACAAGGAAGAAAAACCTCCAAGCAAATGTCTGTCTTCTGTCCTGTTGATTTGTTTAGTTCTTGTATTGAAGGAAACTTGCAAATGTGTTATAAGCCACAGATGTACTGGAAGATGATCTTTCCCCCCAAAGACAGAGGGGTTATATCAAGAGGTATCTGAAGTCCAAAGAGGTTTAATCTTGTTGCATAAAGAAGACACTTGGTTGTTCAGAATTTGAAGGCAAGATTTGCTCATTGCCTGCAGCCTACAGGGCATTTGTGAGCTGTTGCCCAGTTTCAGTTGTGTTTTTCCTTTAGAAAAAAACTGCTAAGTAATACAGGCAAAGTTATTCTACTGTATCTCAACAATGTTTATTCATCTCCTTACATCTTTCTGAACTACACACTATACCACCGCCTCTCAGTTCATGGGATTTTAGTATAGTGACAGATACTGGTTTTGTTTAATACTTCTTCCTTCACAGAACAGTTCTTCCTTTTTAAAAATACCATATTTTGACACTGGCGTAACTCTTGACTTGTGAATTTTATTCAGTTTACAGTCCTTCAGGAGACTCTTTTACGTCATTTTATGAGACCTTTTATTATCACTACTCTATCCATAATCTCATGCCTTGGTTTCTTTTTGAGTTCTTTTGCTCACAGCTGAGACTTTCCTTTAAGGTGGTAATAGGTTATGTCTTAGTTTAGTCAGTAAGCTTATATAGCATGTTTTTCTGAAATTGTTGTCCCCTGAGAATAATAGAGAATTCTTGTCTTAGCACTCCACCACCAAGATGAAACAATCTAAGCTCTGTTGGTGCACTTCTAAAACAGGATTTATATCTTTTGATCACACTAATATAACCCTTCTTTGTGCTTGTAATTTGATACCAGCTACTTTTGGGCATAGGTCGACAAGAACTGTACATTGTGTTTTTTGAGGTCTCCTCAGTGACCTGGATAAGTAGCACTTTTACCAAGTTTTGTTGAACTAAATTATCTTGTGCATCTTCTAACAGAGTCAGTGACAGTGAGTCATTGTCATTCATGTCAAGTTTGTCAACAGTCCGCTTATTTTGGCTGGCTGCACTGCCACTTGAGCTAAATTTTAAATATATGTGTATATAAAATATATGTACATAAAGAAAAAGGCTCTAAGTACCTGTTTTGCCCTATCTGTACTGATGTTTTTATCTGTCTTTGATCCCACCATTGCCTGCCATTATTAAAAAAAAAAAATAAAAAAATTAAAAATCCTACTTCCATTTTACTAATCCTCAAGACTTTCTTGCATGGTATTCTGATTGTCCCAACTTCATCCTCTGCTGTTTTTTATTTTCTTTCTTTAGATTAACAACAAAGCAGCAACTGGTGAAGAAGTTCCACGAACTATAATTGTTACTACCCGTTCTCAGTATGGCTTACCAGAGGATGCTGTTGTATACTGTAACTTTAATCAGCTGTATAAGATTGATCCTTCTACTTTACAGATGTGGGCTAATGTGAGTATCTGTATCTAATACAAAATCTAAGGTCAGACTTCTGGAACATAGCTGTTCTGTTCAAGTTAGCAGAAACTTTATGCAAGTTAAAACTGTAACTCTTCTGTGGAAAACATTGGCCCTGAGCCATTTGAATCCTTACAATGCTCATGTTGCAGGACTTAGTGTTAATAGAATATAGAATTTTTTAGATTGATTTCAAATCACATCTGTGCTTCTAGCCAGCGAAAAATTACGTCTTGGACAGCTTAAGTATGCTGGTACTCTCTTCCTTAGTCTGCATAATTGAGTCATAACTGGCCTTGGTAGTTGGTAGATTGACAATGCACCGAGCGTCTGTATCGAGGTCCGGTTGATAGTGTATTGCTGAGAGTTACTTGAGGGGTAATTTTTTTTATATTCCATAGCATGGGCCTATAAATAATGAGATCATAAATGTCAAGACTTACTCTCTAAGTACTGCTCTATGAACTATTGCTCAGAGTTGCTGTCTCTTTCAGTGGGATTAGAAATGCAATCATAGTTATTCCACTGGAAATGGTGATTATTTTTTTCCTGCTCTATACCTCAGAAGATTAAAATACTGAATGATTATGCCTTTTGCTTCATTTTGATGTGTGGTGATTTCTTGTTCGGAAAAGGAAATGTTTCTGACTGAACTTTGTGTATTTGCTTCTTTATTTTTGTTACAGATCCTAAAAAGAGTTCCGAACAGTGTGCTGTGGCTGCTACGTTTCCCAGCTGTAGGAGAACCCAATATTCAGCAATATGCACAAAATTTGGGTCTTTCCCAAAACAGAATCATCTTTTCTCCTGTTGCCCCCAAAGAAGAACATGTGAGGAGAGGGCAATTGGCTGATGTTTGTCTAGACACTCCGCTTTGCAATGGGCACACAACTGGGATGGATGTACTCTGGGCTGGGACTCCAATGGTCACTATGCCAGGTAACGCAGCGGGGAACCTACGTAGAACAGATGGGTTTGAGTATTACTAATTTTTTAATAACAAAGAGCAAGCCCAACAAACTTTGTTGCCTCTTTTAGAGGCAGAAGGAAAGTAACTCATACTTTGCAATATGTTACTTGATAAGCTTACTCCTGTTACCAATTGTGTGTGTGTTTTTTTTTTTTGTTTGTTTTTTTTTTTTTTTTTTTTTTTTTTACAGGCGAGACTCTTGCATCACGAGTTGCTGCCTCCCAGCTTACTTGCCTGGGTTGTCTTGAGCTCATTGCAAAAAGTAGACAGGAATACGAGGATATTGCTGTGAAACTGGGAACTGATCTGGAATAGTAAGCCAGCTTGTACTGTGTAATGTGGTAACATCAAGAATGTAAAGTGCTGTATTTGGGCACAGTGCTGAGACTTACCAGTAGTTTTAATCTTGCAGATATTTTAATATTTAAAATAGCTAGGCAATCCTCGTCTAGAGGTTTCTTGTCTTGCAGTTTAACTCAGCTTCTGCTTTTACAGTAAACTTAACCGCGCTCCCAATTGAGTAACAATGCTACCTGTTCTGAAGAAATTGCTCATGTGCAGGTTCTTACCTGGTAAAAAGTGCAATACAGTTCACCTTTTGTTCTTTTTAAATTGAAGATTAAGCAGTTTGTCACTGCAAGTTAAAATTGCACTGTAAAAAGTTACCACAGTACAGATAATGCAACAAGTTAATGTGTTGATGTCGCAGCTCTTCTGAGTTGAAGTGGTCAATGCTGGTCTGTATCAGAAATGATGAGGGGATGCAACAGCCATATGAATTTGGTGGAAGTGGGGGAGCAGATACTTTTGAAACAGTTGTACTGGCAGTTCTGGGTTAGCTGAAAAATAGTAGATTTTAAAAGTAAACAGTATTATGAAGTGTTTTGAACCTTTCGTGACTGCTTTAACTCTTTTTGTAGCCTGAAAAAAATACGTGGCAAAGTCTGGAAGCAGAGAATATCCAGTCCTTTGTTCAACACGAAACAGTACACAATGGACCTGGAGCGGCTTTATCTTCAAATGTGGGATCACTATGCTGCTGGCAACAAACCGGACCACATGATTAAGCCAGTAGAGGCCAGTGAGTCTGCATGAAGAGAGATTGTGTGCCCACCCAGAATTCTCCAGGAACTGAGCCTCTCAAACACTTCTGCAGAGATGATGAGCTAAAAACTGTGCATTTCTACTTAACCTGCCTGGTACTCTGTGGCTGAAATAATACATGATGGTGATTAAAGCACAGCCAGACTTACTTCTTGCATGATAGGGAAAGACTCAATAGAGCCTGGGATCCTTTTATTCCATGAGGAATTTGAATGGGATTGAGCTGTGTCCATGTGAGCCTGTGTGTATGAGTGATGTAGTGGTTGCTGGGGGAAGTTTGAACTGCCCAACCAATTATGATTTCATAGATTGATTTAATCTTCCTATGAGTCTCTCTCCTTTTATGTGGTTTGGGAATTGGAGCGTTTTAAGATTTGAATTTGGGTACTCCTGTTGGTACATGTGTGGTTCTCCCATGACAAATTTCCACCTAGTGAGTGTTGCTCCCTGCATTAAGTTCTAAACTGCGTGGACTGAAAGGGCATATTTTGCTGGTGTAGTCTTTTTTTATAGGTTTTATAAACCACTTGAGCCTATATCAGCCTTTTAATGTTTGACCTCTGTTTTGGAGCTCTCTGTAATGTGTTGGTTTAGATAAGGACTTCAGTTATTTTGTTTTGTTTTTAAGCTTCTCCAGTAACTCAGCTAATGGGCTTCATGATGGCAGCTCCTATTCTGTTGAAAAACCAAATTTGATTTGAAATTAATCCTCCCCACAAGTGTTTGAGGTAAACACAAACTGGTGCCAAATACAGATCTTTCAGGAATGATTGTTGTTGATTATGTATAGAGGCACAGTCCTAGGTACTGTAGCAAAGACTTTAAACAAAAAATAAAGCTTTGGTTTGCCAGTTTGACCGATTTGACCAGTGTTTCATGTTTTCTGCTGCCCTTCTTGTGCTGCTGTCAGAAAAGCACTCTGAACTGCTGGCCTTTCACCTTACTTTCTGTAATTTTGTTTTAAATAATGCTATTTATTTCAGCAGAAATAGTCCCAGGTAAGCGTAAGTAAGATTTTGTACATAGATGCTTGTTTCCACTAGGTTAGACTAAACCCACCCAAACATGAAAGCTGTAGTGTGTGTGCAAGCTTAATTCAGAAGTGTTTTGGGGCCTTGCAGCAGCTTGTTTCTTCTGGCCTTCATGGTGCTGTCATCTCAGGTCAAACTCTGTGGTACCTTGAAGGTCATGGCCTATGTGTAAATTAGTATTTTTGTTTTGAATAAGCAACAATAACATTGCCCAACTCCTAAATCTCTGTGGTGGGTCAAGGACTGCAATTTGAAATGAGTGTCAACCTTGCTAATGGTACTAGGGGTGTTGATATGTAGCAGGTGAGTTTGTCTCCTGGTTGTACTTAGCACCCAGTTTCTGCTGGGTGCTGCTGCTTGGTGCACCTAGGTTACCCAGTCCCTGCTGGTGCTGGGTGTACCCTGCCTGATGAGCAACCCCCCTTTTTTGGTGGGCTGCCGTTGCTGCCTGAATGCCCCAGGAAGGGAGCCTGGCTGTAGTTACTGTCGCACCCTCTCCTGTTAGCAACAGCTGTCTAGTATCACGCTGGGGGATTAACAACCCTTTTACGATCTACGTCTGTGTTTGCCGATGGTTGAATCTGCCGTTCAGCTGGAGCCGGTGCTGATTCCCCCGTCGCCAAGAGCGGCGAGCCCACGGGGGGGGGGCTGCGCGGTCTATGCCCGCCCGTACCCCCTCATTCGTGCGCAGGCGCGGGGCGGCGCGCATGCGGCCTGGCCCCGTGCCCCGGAAGCACTGCGGCGGGGCGCGGGCGCTTTGAAGCGGGATGGAGCGGGCAGCGGTGCGTGGGGGGCCGCCACCCCCTTCCCCCCCCACACCACCCCGTCCCGGGGCCTGGCGGGCCGCTCACGCTCTCTTTCGTTTGCAGCTCCAGGAGGCACGGGACGGGGCCCCGCCGCAGCAGAGGCGCCCCCAGGCTCCCCGGGGCGGTGAGGGCCGTGGGGAGCGCCCCGCCGCCGCCGTCACCCCCACACACGGACAGTGCCGGGGGCGGGCGGGGAGCAGGGCCGGGGGACGTCCTGGCGGCGGGCCCTCAGTCTCGTGCGATGGCAGCTCTTACTGCGGTTTGGCTTCAGGCGGACACAGCCCAGGAAGAGTGGCCGCAGGGACCCAGGGCCGGCGGGGCGGCAGGTGAGTTGGCGCACGGTGGGGCAGCAGCCCCATCCCACGCGTCCTCGCGTCCTTCATTATTTTCATTGATCGTATCTAAATATGATTTTAGATTATGCCCTCAATTGTTTTATAATAATTGGTAGGTATTAGCATGTTTCAGAATTATAGTCTTTAAGGTTTGGGTAACTTTAATGTAATTAAAATAAACTGTCCTCATATTTTTAAGCTGTTGCATAATGTATTTTTCAAGTTGTTAATGCCCGTTTTTTGTCAGAGTATTATGGCTTGCCTCTACATTTCCATGAGAATTGCAGTCCAAGTGATAATGCATCCATTCTGCATCTTAAAAATAGCTTTATGAAAACTACTGCAGTTTGCTAAATATTCACGGCCACCATATTAAAGTGCACTTTATACAGAAGTGGCTTGTTTCTCATTGTTGCATGTTTTGAGGTTTCAGACTTAATAGAGCCCAGCGTTCTCTACCTGATCATATACCATGCGCAATATGAGAAACAAGCTTTCTGTCCCTTCTGACTTCTGATACCCAATTTGAACTTAAACCAATGTAATGTTCTAAGCCTGTGTCTCCAAATGGTTCAGTCTTTCAGGTTTTGACAGCGATTGATTACTATTTGAATATCGAAGATATGTAGTTGTTATAAATTTTAGTGTACAAGTTCTAATATTTCTATTTTAAATAATTTTAAATAGTTCAGCCTATTTGAGATATTCAGTGTTTTTTCAGTATATATTTGGTTCTTCGTGTTCACAGGTATTTCAGACCAGTAGAGATGTAGATCTACTTGCTGTTGACCTAATGTTCTTGATGCTATTCTGCATTTAATTTTTGCAGCCATGCCCTGTACTTCTCTTCCAGCAGTGATGATGAATTTGAAATGTGTAAGTAATAGTACATGTTAGTTTGTTTTCTGAAGGAGTATGAAAAGGACACATTTCTATCTAGTTATAGTGAATTAGTTTTTACGCATGATTTTCCTTCTTTGCTCCTGATGCAAAGTACATTTTCTCCTTGCAGTGCAGTGTTGGTACTTATATGCCACAGTGAGTGTTCTTGAATCTTGTGTCTCAATCTGGGATGCTTTTTGCCTTGCATTATTTTTCTTGTTGCCTCAGTTTTGTCTGTTCCCTGTCACTCGCTTCCTTCTTAGCCTATGGAGCATCTTTGAATAAACATTTTCTCTAAGCAGTTACTCTTTCAAACATGTCTAAACTACTCAGAATTCCCTCTTATGTGTCATGGGTTTTGCTGCATGAGTCTTAACCAGTTGGAGGGATGTTTTTAGCTTTTCATAGTGGCTCAAGGTCTTGGTAAGATGGAATTGAATACCAAGTTTTACATGATGGCTTCTGCTGTGCATAACTTCCTATCTTTGTTTAGCCTGTACATACAAAACCTGATATTTGTATTTTTCTTGCTGGTAATAGCCATTATGACTATTGTTTTGTGCTAGGGTAGCTGAGTACACACTGCTTTTTTTTCCTGTTGCAAGAGTTCTATTTAGCTTGTTCCTTAGATGGACTGATTATGGCTCTACCACATCTCAAGTAGGTTTCAGACTGGTAAGTAATTTAAAGGTTTGTATACCTTGCAGTATGTTCCTCATGTATTCAGCATTTGAACAGAGATGGTAGAAATGGTAAGGCAACAAATTGTATCTGTCTGTTTTGCCTTTTGCATCACTCTCGTGTTAGTCCAGCTGCTTTTAAAGCAGATTTCTCTTAACTTTAGAGTTCATGCTGTGCTCTAGCTCAATGCCGTGTGAATGATCTTAAACGTTGTCAAGCCTTATTACTTACACAGAATTTTAATTCACCTGGATGTATAGTTCCTGCACTACCTCTGGGCTTTTAAATCTGATAAATATTTCAATACTGTCCATTCATTAGGTTATTGTTAACTTTCCTGTAATTTTTTAAACTTAATATTTGATAGTCTGCTCTCTTTTGCTACTCTTTTTGTCTCCTCCGTCCAGGAGGCTGATGAGGCCAAAGTCATGTGTCAGCTCTGGCATGGAAGGTAGCTGAGAGTAACTAGTTGGGGCTTGGAGCGGAATATTTGCACAGATATTCTGTTGCCATGCTATCACTATAGTGACAGTTTTAGGAAAGAGTGAAATGAAAATATGTGCCAAGACACAAGAAACTAAAGAGTTGATTGAATATGTGTCAAGAGACAAGAAGCTAAAGAGTTGATTGATTAAGTAGCAAGTCGTATTTTTCTGTAAGCTTTTGGTTTCTTGTGACCAGCTATCAGCCTTATTAGTTTGGTGCTGCTTCATAGTCTAGGAACACTGTGGTTATGATTATCTAGGAAAGCTTCTGGCTGCTGGCCATTTGTGCTTCCGTGGGTCACCTTGATGTGGTGGCTTGGAAGGCAGCAGATGCTGTGTTTACTTCTTTTGTAATGAAGGTAGCCGTGAAGACTACTGGGTGCTAAAACTGAAAATAATTTATTGATCAAAATACTTTTTGAGCTTCAAGGTCTTGAATTCTCTGCCTCCTGCTCCTTGTGTTCTTCAGAGGGCAACACTCAGTCCCATCTTAGGTTTTTTAACTTATAGTGTGCTTTCAGGGTAGCATTTGGGTGTAGCTCAGCTGCTCTTCCTGGTACCAGAATCTACCAGTCAGCCATAAAAGCTTTATCAAGCAAACCTATCTTCTGGTTTTGGGTTTATGGTATAGTGCAAAAGTTTATAATCCCATTGAAGTCATGTATGCAGCTTCAGATTGTGAGAACAAACACTCTAACTGCTGTTTCAGCCCTGAAGAAGGGACAGTTGTTTCCCTTCTCCCCAGCCTGAATTATGCTTTAGTGAAATTTGTTGCCCTTCAGCTTTCCTGAATCTCTCATAATGATGAAGGTATGTGAAATTTTGATGGCGTTTCTGATAATCTCTCAAGAGTCACTACTGCAAGCATGTGCAGTACTGCTGCCTGAACCATGTTTTCATGTTTAGCAGTCACCACAATATACCTGGAGTGATTAAAACACTTTGAATTAAAGTAAAGTATTTTTAATTTAAAGTACTTTAAATTAAAAAGTATTGAATTGCAGTACTGCAGTGGGGTATTATTGTTACACTTTTGTTTGAACATTTTTTTGGAGTCACTTAGTGCAATAAGCATATGGACACCTCTTTGTAGTAGGAAAACTACTTCCTGCAGTCACTGAAATGCTTGGAGAAAATATTGATAAACCCATTCAGTTCCACCCCCAGTGATCCACATATATGAGGAGGCTATACTGGATACTGCAAGATATATAACAGCACTTCTTACCTGGTTTTGTGCTGGGCAAGGATTTAATAATGAAGGAAGTGCTAGATAGCTGCTGTCAGCTTTGAGGAATTGAGAGTTGGAATTATATGTAAAGGATTCATATGTTTATATTTTTTAAGACTTTAGACTGAATTTTTGCTAGTTGCAAACTTTTGTCTTAAATGCATAACAAAAGAAGCAGAACCTTTTTCTTAATTAATCTTTTGTTGTTTCAGTTTTAGCTAGAATGAAAACTCCCAAATCTGTTTCTAAAAAGGTGGATGCAAGGTGGGTGCTGTAAGTAATGACTTTTCAATGTTTATATATTCGTTTTCTGTATCACATCTACTATTCAGAATACAGAAGAATGATCAAAAGTTTTAGTGATTCATAGGCAGATACATGTATAGGAGTGAGTGCAGACAGCAGAACTGTTATGTGTTCGATCTGTATGCTCAGGACAAATGTAAAATGGGATGTTTGGGGGTGTACATACTGTATTGCCATTCCTATTAATGGACATAGTTGGTAACATTTGCTGTGAGCAACTGATAATGTTATATTGGGTGGCTTTTTTTTTGGTTTGCTTTTTTGGTAAGGGAGACTTACTCTTCTATTTTCCTGCTTATGCCTACCGTTTTTCACATTATTTGCTTGTTTTACAGTTTGAATGACTCAATTGATGACATGGGTGATTTCTTCTTGGACTTTAAAGTGAGAAAGAGCACAACAAAGAATGGCAAGTAATTGTCCAACAGCAAATACGAAGCAGGAATTTTAATGGGTGGAAAGATAGCGTTCATTGCTGAGCTCATAAATTTCTGAGAGCTTGTTAAACATAAGATCACGTTGTCTCTTCCTTGAGGGTAAACAGAGGAGAGGCTTTTCTGTTTCCTCTGGAGGTAACAGAGGAAAGCATGGTCATACTGTTCTGACAGGTGTACATTTTGAAGCATTGCTGTAGGTCTGCAGATACTGTGGACTATCTGCTAGTATTTGGGTCTGTGAAAAGGGTAGCAACTCATGGTTGATTAGACTGAGCTGCAAATATGTGATGATCACTGTGGAGAGAGGACTTAATATATGCAAAACAGTGTTCCTATAGCTGTACCAGCTCATTCTGTGGCCAAAGACACTGAGTAAAGAAGGAAGGTAACTGTTGTTAAGCTAGATACCTTTAATTTTATGCAGATGTTGGTAAACAGGCCAGTCTTGCCTTTGGGTGTTGCAGAGCCACAGATAGGGTCCTTTAATTTGGAGCTTCTTTAGCCAAAGTCCTATGTGTTAACACTGGCTACAAGATGCTGTGGCAAACCATGACTTGAGGGGTTTCAGTGCTTATCTGAACAGAGGATCCTTGTTTTCCCCCAGGGGATGGACAGTGCCTTGGTTTACTAACATTCAGAGCAGTGTCTGGTGCACTTCTCATTGATACGAGCAAACTGCACTTTCCTAGAAGGAGTGAACAGGGCTCTGGAATTCTTGAGACAGCCACTAGGCCAGTGATCAGGTAATAGAATTCTAGTAGATGAGGGATGATAATAGTGATCTCACGTGAACCTGGAGAAGCTCTGACCTCTTATCAAGAAGGGTGGGATCTCTTGCAGCTGGTGTGAATGTCAGCCCTGAAACATGTATGCCAGCTGCAGACTGTAAAAAGCTAACGGAATGGTTTCTGGAGGGGAAATGGGGGAAGCAAAGTGAACCAGAAGAATAATTAAAAAAAAAAAAAAAAGTCACCCATAGATCTGACATGACCCCTTGATCTTGGTAGGTCAAATCTGAGATGTCAGAAGCCTTGTTTGTTGGCAAGCATGCACTTTGTGCTGTAGGCTATGGTGTGATCAGCTAAGGCTGAGCATTTTTTTAAGTCACCCTTCACTTGATGGTTTTATAAAACTTTAATATGAAATGTTCAGCCTTACTCTTACATGCACATAGCTTTTGTTAGTGGGAATGAAGATTATGCCAGCGCTAGCTACCTATTCAGGATTGTTAGGCCTGATGGCTGATGTATACATACATGGGGTTTAAGCTACTTTTTTTTATACATCTTTCAGTGACTTTCCATTTAGTATGATGGTAAATGAGCAGGGTGTAATAAAGAAAATGCAAGGATACCTTTCTATTCTTTGTGTTTTCCTATCTTTCAAGGGATTTTTTTTGTGTTAAGACAAAGGCAGGTCTCCTAAATGAAATTATCAAAACTTTAAGCAGTTTCTTTTGAATTGCAGCACAGAAGGATCTTCAGGCCCCAAAGAAGTTGGTGACTTCTGGAAAGAAAAACACTTGCTTCCAAGAATTGCAGTATCCAGAGGCTTCAAGTGACACTGAAGATTCTGTCTTTGTAGAAAGTTCATGGCATAACTACCAAAGAGGGGGAGTGAAAGACTTGAAAGAGAGTCGGAAGTGCATAAAACTCTCACCTTCACAAAATCAGAAAGAGTCAATTTCCAGAGGCAGTCCAGACTTGCTTGTTAGAAGGAAAGAAAAAAGCTATGAAAAGAGTACAGAAAATAAAGTGCCAACTGTGGCACTACAACAAAGTACAGAGGTAGAATCAGATAGCTCAGATGATGAATTTGAATCATTAATAGAACGGATAAGGAAACAAAGTATACCCCAAAAACCAATCTTAAGCGCAAGTAAAACTGTCTACCAGCCCAGCACAATAGGTAAGCAATTGTTCTTAGCTAACTTGCAAGCTACCCATTGGCAGCAATGGTAGTGCTAATTGCCTAATTCTTTTCCTTTGTGTGGCGCATATGCCTTAGAAGTGCAACCCAGCATCTTGCAATTGAATTTGATGCAATCAGAAATTATTCCTCTGAGCATTCTGAAAAGTGATTCTAGTAGTCTTGAGGTATCAAGATTTGTTTTTCCACTATTGCTTGTTTTTGTAATTCCTATAATTGTAGGCATTTTTAGTTTTTAAAATTGTTCTGAAAACAAATCTAACTGGTGGTTTTGAATGATGTTAACTAATTTTTTTTTTAATGTATGATAGCAGTTAATGTGAAGCTGTCATTTTGGTAAGACTGAAATTTAGAGCAATTTAGATACTGTTAATTTAATATTTGGATTTATAATTTACTTTATTTAAAATACAGTATATAATGAGAATTTCCTAAATCAGTAGCTCCTTCTCTCCTTTGACTAACTGAAGTGAGCTCCAACTGAAAGATTGCAAAGGGGGAAGAGGACTATTGCTGAGTCAAAGCAGGTGAAAACAAGTATCTTTCTAGAAGAGTAAACACAGGGTGCCTTCCTTACTAACAAGGACTAGTTCAGGGCAAGGAGATGATGGAGGAGGATGGCTGACAGCATAGAAATATGCCCTGGGAAAGAGCAAATTTTTTTTTCTTTAATTGGAGTATGTCAATGTGGTCTAAACAACATGTTCCAGAAGTGAGCTGGCAGCTGCATTGGCTTCTCTCTATATGGTTGAATAGTGAAAGCAGACAAGTGCCCCAAATAGAGGAACAGTTACAGAAAAGCCAGCAGAGACATCTACTGAGACTGCAAACCTTGAGGCAGTCCTTGATTTCTGGTGTGAGGGTCGGTCATTTTAGCAATCTGTCCAGACGTGGACTGGGGAAGTAGGCAGCTATCTGATTAGAACTTGCCTGTGAAACAAATGACATGACAGAAGGTTAGAACAATTTTTTTGTTCAAATGGTCTCTGCATTACTGCTCCCAGTGTGCTGATGATGTATTTTTAAATTGGTGAAATGTCACAGAAATGGCTGAGTGAGGTCACAAATGCTTTTCCCTCCACTTCCTCCTAGCTGAATGTTTGAAAGTTTGGAGTTTGCCACTCCTTCACTGAATGGTAATTTTTGTAGTATATAGCAACAAATTACCTTTCCATCAGTTGTAAAAGCCTTGGCATTCAAGTATGCACAGTAAGAGTGTGTATGCTGAGGTGGAATATTTGACTTTTTTTTCACTGTTGTCTGTTATCTGGTTGCTGACATCTGTGCTCCCAATTCTTTGACAGTGTGTAATCCTGTGAGTCTTTCTGTTGAACTAGAAAACATCAAGCCACCCTGTGAAGGTGCCCAGCCCTTGAAAGGAGATATCGGCCTCAAAGGGGAGGGAGTCAACACACCAAGGCCAAACTCAATTTCACTTCAAGAAACACCTTCCAGGATAATGGCTTCTGCAAGAATTCATAGGAATGAGTTGGTCAGTTGCTCACAATCAGCAAAGACAGAGAAAAGGTAAGTGTTTCTTCATCTTTACTACGTTCTAGGACCATTATAGATGGACAAACAGATGCTAAGCATTTTGCCTAGGATGATGTTCCAATTTTTCTGGTACCCAGAAACTTCTGCTACCAATTCAGCCGTTGTTAATGGTTAAATAGCTGGAAATCAAAGCTTTCAGTCTCAGGTATGACAGGGAGAATATAAACTAATCTCCACTTAGAGGAATTGATGACAAATAAATCTGACAAGTGTCAAATCTTCTTTGTAAATGTTAGCTCTCTTGCTATTCCTTGTCTTGGCACAGCATACTTCTAACATGCCCTGGCCCTACAGATTATATCTATCTAGCTGCCTGCCTCTGAAAATATATCAGAACTGATTCTATTAATAATTTATGCCTTTTAACAAGCTTGTCTTGATATTTTTGACCTGTATCCTTATAACTTGCAGAATTCATGTTTCTTTTTCTATATGTGGATGCAGCTTAAGCTTTTCAGAAGAATGTCTTTAATTTCTAATAGCTGCCTTTATTCTGCCTTTTAGCCATGTGATGTTTTCTTCAGTCATTTTATAAATGTGTATACCAATACAAAACATTTAAATGATGTCTTCAAAGCTGATGCTTTGTCAGAACGCTGCAGTATTGGAGTTAGTCATCCTAGTGGAATATCTACTTCCCCTGAATTAATTCCCGAGGATTCCCAGAACATCTTTGGCTATGTTTCTGAAAATACACCTTTATCGTGGGTGATCATGTTAAGGCTGTTCATATATTGATCAAGTTTTGGTATAATTGTGGCTCGCTGTGTCACAAAGGATCTGAGCCACCCTCTTTTCCTACTTAGGAGTCCTCATAATCTAGTTTTGTGACTTAATGAAATAACTGCAGAACTACTGCAACAGCTCTGCCCCTCCATGCCTCTGAAGGGGGAAGATGACAGTATAAGAATGCGCGCCCCACTGGTCTCATGAGGGCAAGCTAGTGAAAAGAGTCAGGAGAGTCAGTGGCAGCATGCCAGAGATCTTTATTGGCTATAAAGTGGCCGTTATTTTTCAGTGTGATATCTCTGTACTTCAGTAAACTGCTTTATGGCTTTTCTTGCAGGCTCAGGGTGTGCTCAGTGCCTGGCTGTTTCTTGCAAGATCTCTCGAATCCGGCTTCCCACTATGTGAAGTATTTCAAGAAAAATAAAGAGGAGCTGGCACAGAAGCTCTACTGTCTGTATAATAGTACCATCTTTGAGCAGAAGGTTGGCTTCAAAACAAAAACTACAATTCTAAAATGCTGGTTAATATGTTGCTCCTCAATTTTTGATGTGATTGCTCTTTATCCTCTTCAGTTAGTAGAAGTTAAGCTTTATAGCAATGGCTTATGTTTGAATTAGTTCAAGCAATTTATTTGAAAGGGGTTTATCACCACTGTGATGCAGCAGTTTTCAGCTTGGCTTGCTTTCCCAGCTGTAATGGTGTACCATCCTTAAGTGAGCAGTCTGGATGGTGTCCAAGAGTCCTTGATGAGAGAAGCTGCTACATGAGGGGCCTTGGATCAGTTTCATCTTTGAAGAGGTGACTGATATTTATCTTCATGTACCAGCATGGTCATCAACTCAGCAGTCCAGGAATGTTTCTGTTTCTGCCTCTGTGGTAGTAGACACCAGCAAAGGCAGCTATGGCTTTCTGCTGCTGAAAGAAGCTCAAGGTTGCCTACCACCGTTGCTCATTCACTGAAGTAACATGTACTAGTGAACTGTGCAGCATTACCACAGCCCAATAGCTAGTCATAGCACAACTTTCTTGCCTGCAGCTGACAAAAGGCAAGTGGTGGGAGCATATGTTGGGGAGCAGGGAGCTGATGAATAAAAGCACTTCCCTTTGTTGTTAGGGCCTCTTGCCTTGTGCTTAGTCATGCTACATGCAGTCTTCATCATTCCTATTGCATGTTCATGTCTGCCATTCTGGAACAGATTAAAAAGCTGCTTATCCTTTGAATAACAGTTTTGGGTGAAGCTAAAGTTGTGTTTCAAATTGAAGGTTCAATTTCAGAGAACTGCTGTCTTGACCTTTACATCTTTTGGGATACTGGAGACCCTCCTCTGGTGAGAAACATCCTTGAAAGGAAGGACGCTGCCCTCAGTAATTCCAATAGAATTTTCTTCAGGAAGGAAAATGTTTCTGTGCAGCTGAGAAAATATTGTTGAGCTGACCAAGGACAGGGTGAGGTCATGATTTCACATAAAGCTGAGCTGAACAGGCTCACTATTGCTGAAAGCAAAATATCTTGCTCCCCAGTGCTTCAGCACTATACCTGTGCTGCCACTTACTACTGTTGGACCATTTACTTAAGCTCATTAACTAATTTAGGTGACATAAAACTGTTAGTAAAATAACAGAGCTAGCCAAGATAGATATGATGAGGGCTTATAAAATCAGGAGCAGCACAGAGGATAAGCAAGGGATGATTATTTACCCTCTTGCAGTCTGAAGGTGCATCAAATTAAAATGGCAAGTTGCAGGTTCAGAACAACCAAAGCAGATGGTACTTGACCTGTAAATTATTAAGCTGTGGAACTTCTGAACATAGGCTATTGTGGATGCTAACATGCATATGTATTCTTAAACATACACACACACTCTTTCCCCAAAACACCAGAAAACAACTTCAAGGGCTATTTAATGTGAAGGAACCACCTGTGGCTCAGTGAGGTGTTGTCTTGCAAATGACTAGCAGTTGGGAAGAGTACTTTTTTTTGAAGAGGAAATTCTGTTTTATGCCTGACCTGTCCTTGTATTTCCTCTTAAGCAGCATGTGTTAGCAGCTGTTGGAAGCAGAATAGAGGAACTAAGGGACTTTTTGTCTCATCCTGCATTGTGAAACTCCCAATGTTGGTTACAGAAAAACTGATGATGGGAATAAGAAGCCATGGAGGGTGGGTTTACATCTTGAGTGACAACAGTGTTAAGGGCACTAACAGAGACATCCTGTACTGGCTTTGCAGTAAATATAAGGGGAAGCCAGAGGACCAGAAGAAGATGAGAGGTAAGAGAGGGCAGATTACATGTACTGTTTTGTTTTTCAGCTACCAGAGAAAATGGTAATAATCTGGAATAAGAAAATGAGAAAAACAGCAGGATATTGTGTAACTGGGCAGACAGAAGGTCCTGAAGCAAAGCGTTATGCTCGCATAGAACTTTCTGAGAAAGTCTGTGACTCTGCAGGTAGGTAAAAGAAAAGATAAGTTGAGATAAAAACATGAATCTGAGGCCTAAGAGATCTAGAACTGGACCCTGCTTTGAAATTTCATATTACCTTGAATAAATAAATCCATTAATAGTAGTACGTGTCCTCACAACCCTTCTAAGAGGCTGGACAAATTTACAAAATGTGAGAACAGAGATGTATTCATGCTAACTGCAGTATTTTGTTTATATTTCTTATTGATTTGAAGACCTATAGGTTACTCTAATTCTATATGTACTATAATGGCAATCTAAAATCTGACTACTTCCATCATAGCTAGCCACCTTGTTGGTAGTATTTAAAGCTGGAATAGAGACAGGTCAGTGCCAAATTAAGTTATGTGGTGGGTACTGTAACTCATTTCTCCCTCATCCCCTCCCAATTTGGGGAAATGAATGTTGCAGTTACTGTAGGAGAACTAGTTCTGTAATTAATAGAATATATTGAAGTAAGCTTAATAAATTTGATGTGAGAGATAAAACAGAGTACCCTGGGAATCTGCTTTTGAGGGCTTAGGAGTCCACAAGTGCAGGTCAGTTTTGAAGAAGCACCTTTTAGAAGCACAGGAGCAGGCAATCCCATTGTGTCATAAGTCAAGCAAGCAGGGCAGAAGACCAGCTTGGCTGAACAGGGAACTCCTCGTGGAGCTCAAGAGGAAAAAGAAATTGTATAATCTCTGGAAGTGAGGTCAGGCTTTGCAGGAAGAGCACAGAGCTGTGGTTCATATATGCAGGGAGAAGACATGAAAGGTCAAAGCTCAATTAAAGTTGAAACTGGCCAGTGTTGTGTCAGATAACAAGAAGGGCTTTTTTAAAGTACGTTAATAGCAAGAGGAGGTCTAAAGAAAACATTAGACTGATGCTTGTTGAAGATGGTCATCTGACTAATAGGGATGAAGACAAAGTGGAGGCATTCAATGCTTTTTTTTTTTTGCTGCAGTTTTGAATAAAACTCACAGACCTTGGGCTGCCCAGTCCCCTGAGTCGGAGGACCACGAGTGTGGGAACAGTGACTTTCCATTTGTGGACACTGAAGTTGTCAGGGACCAGCTGTGTCAGCTGAATCTTCACAAGTCCGTGGGGCCTGATGGGATTCACCCCAGAGTACTGAAGGAGCTAGCAGATGTTATAGCAGGACACCTCTTGATCATCTGTCAAAGGTGTTGGGAGTCTAGGGAGGTCCCTGCTGACTGGAAGCTAGCCAATGTTATTTCAGTTTACAAGGATGGTGTGAGGGAAGACCCAGGAAACTACAGACCTGTTAGTCTAACCTCACATTCTGGAAAAATTATGGAGAAGATCATACTGGGTACTACTGACAGCTATTTAAAGAATAATGCAGTCATCAGGCACAGTCAGCATGGGTTCAAAAAGGGCAAGTCCTGTTTAACTAATTTGATATCTTTCTATGATAAGGTCACCCACCTAGTGGATGAAGGGAAGGCAGTGGATGTAGTTTTTCTGGATTTTAGTAAGGCTTTTGATACTGTCCCTTACAGCATCCTTCTGGACAAGTTGTCCAGCTGTGGGACGAGCAGGTTCATGGTGCGCTGGGTGAAGAACTGGCTGAAGGGCAGAGCTCAGAGGGTTGCAGTGAATGGGGCTGCATCTGGCTAGCGACCGGTCACTAGCGGTGTTCCTCAGGGTTCAATTCTAGGGCCAGTCCTGTTCAATATATTTATCAGCAATCTGGATGCAGGAGTTGAATGCACCATGAGCAAGTTTGCTGATGATACCAAACTGGGAGGTGCTGTTGACTCTCCTAGGGGACAAGATGCTTTGCAGAGGGATCTAGATAGATTGGACCATTGGGTAATGATTAATGGGATGAAACTTAACAAGTCCAAAATGCTGGATTCTGCACCTGGGATGGAGTAACGCCAGGCACAAGTATAAATTGGGAGAGGAGTGGCTGGAGAGCAGCTCTGCAGAAAGGGATCTAGGGGTGCTGGTCGGCAGCAGGCTCAATATGAGTCAGCAGTGTACCCTGGCAGCCAAGAGGGCAAACCACATCCTGGGGTGCATCAAACACAACATAACCAGCTGGTCAAAAGAGACGATTATCCTGCTGTATTCAGTGTTGGTGCAGCCTCAGCTTGAGTACTGTGTGCAGTTCTGGGCCCCACAATTTAAGGAGGTTGTGAAGGTCCTTAAACACATCCAGAGGAGAGCAACAAAGCTGGTGAAAGGGCTGGAAAGAACGTCTTATGAGGAGTAGCTAAGAACCTTGGGTTTGTCTAGTTTGGAGAAAAGGAGGCTGAGGGGTGACCCTACAAGCTCTCTACAGCTTCCTGAGGAGGGGAAGTGGAGAGGGAGGTGCTGATCTCTTCTCCCTGGTATCCAGTGGTAGGATATGTGGGAATTGTTCAAAGCTGCACCAGGGGAGGTTTAAACTGGGCATTAGGAAGCATTTCTTTACTGAGAGGGTGGTCAAACACTGGAACAGGCTTCCTAGAGATGTGGTTGATGCCTCAAGCCTGTCAGTATTAAGAGGCATTTGGACAATGCCCTTAATAACATGCTTTAACTTTTGGTCAGGCAGTTGGACTAGATGATCATTGTAGGTCCCTTCCAACTGAAATATTCTATTCTAACTGTGGAGAAAATTCAGTGCTCTGCTCTAGTTGTTTCTGGATGAAAAATTTCAACGTTACAAAAGCAATCAATGAATCTTGGTCTAAGTAAAGGTATTTCAGATCTCATTAAAAAAACCCAAACAACAACAACAAAAAACCCCCAAACAGATTAGGCATGCAGGGAAGTAACGAGGATGCAGAATTAGGGCTAATCACAAAACTGGAAATGCACTGAGTAAAGCCTTGTTTTGGGGCATTTTATCTTATCAAAACATTGGTAATTCCAGCCTCCAAAATAACTTGCATCTTAATAAAGAATGAGTGTCAAAGGTCTGAAGCAGTGACCAAGGATGAAAGTCTATACTTCCCCATATCTGACTGATCTTAATATCTTCTGTTTGCCTTACCCCAAGATCGTCTTCGAGACACGCTAGTTCATGAGGCTTGCCATGCAGCCACCTGGCTGATCAATGGTGTTCGTGATGGACATGGACAATTCTGGAGATTCTATGCCAATAAATCAGCTGTGATTCATCCGGAACTGCCAGTAGTAACACGATGCCACAGCTATGAGATTAATTACAAATTCATCTATGAGTGTGTTCTGTGCAAGGCTATGTGAGTAATATTTTGATCTTGCTTATGACTATGTATTAACTTTGTCTCTAAGTTGGCAGTCTCCTGTGTCTAGAAATCATGGGTCTCTTAAACTGTGAAGCAATTGGGATACTCTCTGAGTTGTCACTTCACATTTCCTGAGTCCACAGAACCTTACTACGTGATTCCATGTTTGTTTTAGTTCCAGTTCAGAGGTCAGGACAGGCAGAAATGTCTTCTGAGGACCATTGGTGATGATGGAAGGTCTTTGGGAAGCAGTAAGAGATCAGAATATGTGCCTCAGCTTTGAAGGACATGGTGGGGAAAGGTCACACCCCATGTGGTTGCTCTAACTTTTCAAACATTGCTCAAATTATGTAAATTTGGATTCACCTTCTACTGTAGTTAATATTGAGTGAACTTGTGAAAGTTTTAACCACTTACCTCTGATTTCATGATCAACGCTGATCCTATTATAGGCTTTCTGGTAGAAGGTGGTATTTCCAGTCTTAACTAAGTACTACATCAGGAGTAATACTTGTGGGTCTACACTGACAGATCAATGACTGGATCTGGCACATCCCTGTAGAATGCATGTAAGCAAAGTACTAGCATGTGTTGCAGAAATAAGGCATTCCGTGTTCTTTTGAAATCTATCCACACTTTACATTTTACAAAGTAATATCTTTGAATGTGCCATGACAACAATCTAGGTTTGATCTAAGGAAAAACAGTCCACAAGGGAAGTGCTAGACTTGGCATGATGGACTGAGTTACTTTTTATATGCTTATCCTTGTAAAGATACTGAGGACCATCTGATGCTGAAATAAGCCAGTTAGTAGTAACAAATTCAAAAGCGGAAGAAGTCCCCATAAAAACTGGGCACAAAATGTGTGACAGTAATTAGATATTAGAATAAAGTATTAGAGGAAGCTTTCTGGGTTTTGTATCTTGATGACTTTGAATTAGGACTAAACATTTCGACTAATCTTGCATCTTTGTTATGGCAGTGCTAAGTAAAATGTAGAGATCAACAATATAATGAATTCTATTGGTTTACAACTCTAAAAGCTATAGTCAATTTTCTAGTTGATCTTTTACCTAATGGACTCTTTCAGGTTGTGTATATATTAAAGGAAGAATAGATGTCTGTAGCCACACAGATGTGAACAGCGCTGTGATGTGAAGGATTGAAGCTAGGACACAGATCTACTGATAGATTGCAACATTGGCCATCAGACTTCTGTCTTGCTTACTGCATTTGTGAAATGAGAACTGTATATGTTGCTGAAATCAAGCAGAAGAAATAGTTGCTATAGTGATTTCACAGGTTTCTTACCTTTCATGGGTATAGAAGCTGTTGCCTTTTCTGGAAGATTGTACCTGACCACAGGTTTCTGTATGTAATGACCTCAGTCTCAGTGGGAGAGCATGAAGTTTTGTGAATTCAGTTCTGCGTAGCCCAGGAAAGTGGCTGACAATGGTGGGGTTTTTTTGTGGGTGGTTTTTTTTTTTTTTTTAATTTAAAAAAAAATTATTATTATTCCTCCCCAACTTTAGGGCCTAAATGCATGCTTAGAAAGCATGCATTTTTCTCAGGATCATATGTGCTACTTCCAGAAGCACTGGAAGGAAACTATTTCACATATGAAGGAATCTTCCTGAAGTGTTTAGTATGACTGTGCAATGTGTTAGTTGCTTAGATGCAACAGAGCATTGAGAAGATTTGATGGCGATGACTTTGAGAAGAAACTCCAAGGAGTAGTTGATACATGGGTTGTAGAGGTGTTTCAAAATGTTGTAGCACTTCATACTACTAGGCTGTGAGAGTAAAAGAGACAGAGGAAGGAACCAAGCTGAAAAAGCAGTGGAAAAAGTTCTAGGGTAGAGATAGAGAAATGTGTGATACAGATTTGGTTGTTCCACTGTGTGAAGTGTGTTGTCTGTTTCCTGTTCTAAAATGCTAGCTTAGAAATCTGACTTAAGTAACCTGGCAGAAGAGAAAGGAGCCCTTTCCCACAAGTACTGTCTACCGCGAGTGTGAAATCAAAGTACTTATTTTTCCATTTCAGGATTGGACGTCATTCCAAGTCTCTGGAAACAGAGCGCTTTGTGTGTGCATTCTGTGGGGGGCAGCTGGTCCTGAGTCAGCCCACTCGAAAGGATGGCACTCCTACTAGGACACATCTAACGCCCTTTGCAAAGTATGTGAAAGAAAACTATGGACTTACTAAAAGAGAACAGCATGGGCTGAGTCATGCAGAAGTCATGCGGAAACTCAGTGCTGATTTTGCTTTAAAAACTAAGCTTCAAGATTCCTTGTAATATCTCAATACACTTCCTTTCTTGATGCCACTTAAATTTTGTAAGTAGTAGTAAAGGAGTCTAACGTGAGTCTAAGAATGTGTTTTGGAGGATTCCAGATTATTAGAAGTATTTAATGCTAAAATATTAAAATCAAGAAGGCGTTTTCTAAAATGGGCAAAAGTGAGCAAGAAGTAATGTTAGAAAGTTATGTGTTTCATGTTAGAAAGTCCATGGTGATGCACAAGTGAGGGTACCCTTCTTAGACTTCAGGTAAACACCACCTGTGCCTGGGAGGATGCAGTTCTAGGGCCTTCATGGGACTGACTTGCTATGTTTGTCTGGAATTTTCTGAATGGTATTTACACATAGTGCTTCATAGCGTGTCTTCAGTGAGCAATAGATTTACTCTTTCATCTGGGTAGCTGATATGCTATAGACTCTGTATATGTGCTGAAGAACTGCTAGGCTTACATCTGTCTGGAATTGCCAGATGCAAGAAAAATCCAGGCCCACAAGCCAAAGTCCTCTGATTCTGTCTGGATGACTTGCAGGCAGGATGACTTGTCTGGATGAAAGGGGCAGACCTGAGGAACGCTTCAACATGGGTTCAGGCATTCTCCCAAGGAGAGTTTCTTGAGTGATCCTTGGCTGTTTTTGTTAAAAGTAAGTGGTAGGTAGATGATGCCTCAAATCTGTTAGAGAAAGCGTGAGTGTCTGCAAAGCCCTCTGGCCCTCAGTGAGATCAAAGCTCTTTCTGATTAAATTTTGATTGCAGTTGTGCCTCTGTTGCTGAGACTTCATAGAAGCTAAAATAGATGCAAAAGGTCAGGTTGGGGAAAGCAAATTCAAACACTTTCCACCATAGAATGAGAAGGTCTAGTCAGATGACTTAAGTCTTTCATGTAGAACATGACTGAATGTGTGTTACAGTGTTTGTGTCTGCTGTGAACAAATTTCTCAGGGGATTAGTAATTTTGAATAATCAATAAATGCCAATTTTATACCAACTGTGGCAATGAACCAGGCTTCTTTGTTTCAATTTAACCGTGGCTGTGTAGGTATAGTATGTGAAAACTTCTGATTTCTCTAGCTAGTTTTGAGTTTCATGTACAGCAGGTCACCCTGCTTGCTGTCGAGAATACTTCTCCCTGCTCCTCACCTCCTGCCCTGCCTTTATCAATCCCATTACTCTCCAACTGAAAAAGAAACATTAGCAGCATATGAAGGAGTTTGAGCTGCTTCAGAAATAGTTGGTACTGAAGCACAGCTCCTCTTGGCATCTTGATTGCCTGTGCTGAGCTGGATGTTCAAAGGGAGGGTCCTCTCTGTGCATCATGCAACTGATGCTACATTGAGTAAGTGGGTTACGTGCTTGGTAATGCAACGGGCTCAAATGGGAAACCCTGACTGCCCAGGAATCTTGGAAGTGATCATGGACTGGCCAGAGGGCTGAAACTTTGGAGTGTCGCCAGAGGAGGTGACCTGTGCTGAAGGGGCCTTGCTGTATAGTAAATTACCAGCAAATGAAAAGCAGTATGCCTTGTTGTATTGTGGGAAGGCATTGGAAGTGGAAAGCTGCTCTGTGGGGTCCTACGCAGCAAGCTGCTGAAACTGCTGAAGGAAAAGGTGAATCAAATCAGTTTGCAGAAGTGAAAGCCATCTAGCTGGCTTTACATATTGCTGAATGAGAAAAATCTCTATACTGACTCATGGATGGTGGCAAATGCTCTGTGGGGGTGGCTACAGCAATGGAAGTGGACCAACTAGCAGCGCAGAGGTAAACCCATTTGGGCTGCTGAATCATGGCAAGATATTGCTGCTCGGGTAGAGAACCTGGTGGTAAAAGTACCTGATGCGTAGATGCTCACATACCCAAGAGTCGTGCCACTGAAGAACGTCGAAGCAAAGAGCTGGTGAACCAGGCTACTAGAATTGAAGTGTCTCAAGTGGATCTGGACTGGGAACATAAGGGTGAGCTATTTATAGCTTGATGGGCTGATGACACATCAGCATGTCTAGGAAGGGATGCAACATACAAATGGGCTCATGATTGAGGGGTGGACTTGACCATTGATGCCATTGCATAGGTTATCCATGAATGTAAGACATGCACCATGATCAAACAAGCTAAGCAGCTAAAGCCTTTTTGGTATAGAGGATGATGGCTGAAATGTCAATAGGGGGAAGCCTGGCAGATTGATTATATCACGCTACCATGAACCTGACATGGCAAGCACCATGTACTTACAATGGTGGTAGTGACTACTGGATGGTTGGAAACACCCTGTGACCCATTCCACTGCTCAGAATACTATCTTGGGCCTTGAAAAGCAAGTTTTATGGTGACACAGCACCCCTGAAAGAATTGAATCAGATGTTTCCAAAACAACCTCAAACACCTGGGCTAAGGAGCATGACATTGGGTGTATCACATCCCCTATCATGCACCAACGTCTGGGCAAACTGAATGATACAACGGACTGTTAAAAACTACACTGAGAGCAATGGGTGCTGGAACATTCAAGCATTGGGATGCAAATTTAGCAGAAGTCACTTGGCTAGTTAATGCTAGGGGATCTGCCAGTTGACCTGACACTACCCAATCAAAACCCTTGCGGACTGTGGAAGGAGATAAGGTCCCTGTTGTACACCTAAGGAACTGGCTGGGAAAAACTGTCTGGGTTACTCCTTCCTTGGGAAAGTGCAAACCTATTTGTGGGATTGTTTTTGCTCAAGGACCTGGGTTCACTTGGTGGGTAATGCAGAAAGATGGGGAAGTCCGCTGTGTACCTCAAGGGGATTTAATCCTGGGTGAAAATAACCTGTGATTTGAGTTGTATGATGGCAATGTTACATGATGCTCTATCTCACCACTGCTGTGGCTGTCATATGTTAAAGGTAGTGTAGCAGGAACCCGTTGCTGCTAGCCGGACTAGGGGCAAGGGGAGGAGTTCATTGCAATGTTAAACCCTATAACCTGGCCCAAAGGGACCAGGAGTGGAGATTGTAATGGAAATACCTTTAAACTGTTGTAACCCCGGATTTGCATTGCATGTTATAGGAAGTACTACAGCAGAAACCACCTGAACCAATGAAGGACGAACCTCACAAGGAGCAGCATAAATGCAGCAGTGACCCAACTTGAGCTGGTTTTGGTGCTGCCTGGTGACTCCATGCCACACACCACCTCTCCTGTCCTGAGTGAACACCATCACAGATAGAGCCCAAACTCATAGACTAAATGAACTCAATTAATATTTTGTGGACATTCATGGATGTTTTACAGACAGGGGGGTGGTCAACAGACTAAGGGAATGATATCTGTGCGTGTATATATATACCAAAGTATGGGAAGGGGAGTGGTGGTGGCGAATGAGGATGTATTGTGATAGTGTGGGACCTAAGCATAACGTAAATGGTATAAGGGTTGGGGAATGTACTGGTTTTGTCTGGGATACAGTTAAATTTCCTGATAGTAGCTTGTATGGGGCCATGTTTTGGATTTGTGCTAAAAATAGTGTTGATAACACACTGATGTTTTAGTTACTGATGAACAGTGCTTACATAGCATCAAGGCCTTTTCTGCTCCTCACACCACCCTATCATCAAGTAGGTTGGAGGAACACAAGAAGTTGGGAAGTGTCCTGGTTTCAGCTGGGATAGGGTTAATTTTCTTCCTAGCAGCTGGTATAGTGCTGTGTTTTGGATTTAGAGTGAGAAAAATGTTGCTAACACACTGACGTTTTAGTTGTTGCTAAGTAATCTTTACACTAGTCAAAGACCTTTCAGCTCCCCATGCTCTGCTGGGTGTGCAAGAAGCTGGGAGGGGGCACAGGTGAGATAGTTGATCCAAACTGACCAAAGGGCTATTCCATACCATATGTCATGCTCAGTATATAAACTGGCCAGGGAGATTTGGCCAGCGGGAAGCAGTTGCTGCTCAGGGACTGGCTGGGTGTCAGTCAGTGGGTGGTGAGCGGTTGTATCACCTGTTTTTTTGTTTTTCCCTCAGTTTTGTTCCTCCCTCTCTCCCTCTCGTTATTTTCGTTTTCCTTTATTATTATTATTATTATTATTATTATTATTAAATTATTAAACTGTTCTTATCTCAGGCCACAAGTTTTCTTGTGCTTTTGAGATTCTCTCTCCCATCCCACCGGGAGCGGGGAGGGTGAGCAAGCGGCTGCGTGGTGCTTAGTTGCTGACTGGGGTTAAACCATGCCAGTCCTTTTTGGAGCCCAACGTAGGACACGAAGGGCTGAGATGATAACAGATCTGACCAGAGTGGGTTAAAACAAATTTGTTATAAGCATTTATTATATTAGTTTAGTAGTCGCTGGTCACAATCTTGATTTACTGGTTCTCAGAGTTGTGTTATGTAACACCTTACTTGCTGTATATACTGTTTATCAGTGTTTGTGTGCTGCTTATCACTTCTGGGAGATGGGTTAAGGCTATCACTTTGCTGTATTGTGTGACACTGGCTTATGCTATGATAAAATTGTTGTTCATGAAGTGGATCTTATCTTTGTACTCAGCATTGCTGTTACCTCTGTGTTTTGGGAGCCATCTATCATGAATTATTGATAATTACACTTTTTACCTTTTCTTGGAGAGCCAGCTTATGGGGGAGAGACCTTCCTCGATCTTCCCCTTCCTCTCTAGGCTAACTACAATAGCTTTTGAGAATTTTGAATATCCTTGGGATGTTCAAACCATCATGTTCCTATTGCTATGTCCCCTGAATGTGTGTCAGATCTTGTTTAAGGTTAAGCAACTATTTAAGAATACCATCCAGAGATCTGCCCAGAGGCTGGATAGTTATGAGTGGCAGGGCGTATGGGATAGTATGGGCAAGTACCTAGGACTCTTAGGGTGGGGACCTCCAATGTTTTGGAACTTCACCCCTGAACAAATGCAGAATCCTGAAAAACTAGTAAAATATTTGGAAAAAGTATGCTGTCACCCTGGCAATTCCATAGAGACACAAATCACTGCAATGTGTTGGGGCCTGGCCCATGCCTACTGAGCCCTACTTAACACTATTCAGTACCCTCAAAGGGAAGAGAAGGTGTCTGGATCTGGCAACAAAGCGACAGGCACTGTGGCTACTCCAGCCCCGCCTTGCGAGAGGCACCGCAGCCACTCCAGCCCTGCCTGCAACATCCACCATGGCTACTCCAGCCCCACTGGGACAGGCACTGCGGCTACTCCAACTGCCCTGGCGCCAGATACTGTGGTTGAACCAGGGAACCAACCCATGTTGGTATCAGTTGCCCCTATACACAAGAAGAAATCTTGGAAGCGAAAGTCAGCTCGTGTAGAAAGGGAGGATGAAAAAGGAGGGCCATCACAAGGAGAGGAAGAGAAAGAACTCGTGGACAAGATGGAAACCACCTGATCCCTATCCCTCAGTGAGCTGCGAGATATGTGAAAAGACTTCAGCCGTCATGCAGGCAAGCATGCTTTCTAGGGAAGGGGGCATTGACAAAAAGATTGGAAAAGGGGCACAAGTCCTCAGCCTCTGGAGGCAGCTCCTGTCAGCTATGAAGGAAAGATATCCCTTTAAGGAAGATATTATATATCGCCCCAGGAAGCGGACCACCATGGGAGAGAGGTATCCAGTACCTGAGGGAATTAGCCATGCTGGAGGTGATTTATGGTGACCTGAACAACGAGCAGTTACCCAAAGATCCAGATGAAGTCAGGTGCACACGACCCATGTGGTGGAAGTTGGTACGGAGTGCACCAGCATCGTATGCCAACTCAATGGCAATGAGATGGAGAGGGTCCAACAGTGCATGAAGCAGCTAGCCAGCTCTGGGAATATGAAGAAACTCTCTCTTCCTCCCTCATCTCGGCTGTGGAGAAACTGTCCCAGAATGTCCAGCAACTCGAAGAGGATAGATCCTACTTTCCACCTGTATGGACCAGTATCTCAGCTATTAGGAGTCAGCATTTCCTCTGCTCAAGAGAGAGGATATAGAGGGTATGCACCACGGGGCACCCTATGGTTTTACCTGCGTGTCTATGGAGAGGACATGAAGTGGGATGGAAAACCTACCTCGACCCTAGAGACACAGGTATGTGAGTTGCAAGGAAAAACAATCACACAAGGGGGTTCTTCCAGGAAAATTGGTGCTCTGGTTTCTAGTGAACAGTTCCCCAGGCAGAGTAAAAGGGCTGATCTTACTCCTGATTTTAATGAAGGAACTCCTGACTCAAATGTACAAGAAGTGGGTAACGAATACTATGACCAGGACTAGAGGGGCCCTGCCTCCAGCCAGGTGGAGGAAAGGGACAACTGGGTTTACTGGACTGTGTGGATTCAATGGCCTGGCACATCAGACCCACAGAAGTATAAGGCTCTAGTAGACATCGGTGCACAGTGGCACAGGTGGCAATATCGTACCAACCGAGACTCCCTGATTTCTATCCATAAGCTGATTCATCGATTGGAGAGCCAAGGAGTGATCAGTAAGACTCGTTCGCCTTTTAACAGTCCTATGTGGCCAGTTCAAAACTCTAATGGAGAGTGGAGGCTAACAGTAGACTATTGTGGCCTGAATGAAGTCACACCACCGCTGAATGCTGCCGTGCTGGACGTGCTGGAACTTCAATACGAACTGGAGTCAAAAGCAGCCAAATGGTGTGCTACAATTGATATCACTAATGTGTTTTTCTCAATCCCTTTGGCAGCAGAATGCAGGCTGCAGTTTGCTTTCACTTGGAGGGGCGTTCAGTACACTAGGAATCGATTGCCCCTGGGGTGGCAACGCAGCCCCATCGTTTGCCATGGACTGATCCAGACACTACTGGAACAGGGTGAAGCTCCAGAACATCTGCAATATATTGATGACATCATCGTGTGGGGCAATACAGCAGAAGAATTTTTTGAGAAAGGGAAGAAAATAGTCCAAATCCTCCTGAAAGCCCATTTTGCCAATAAAACAAAGTAAGGTCAAGAGACCTGCACAGGAGATCCAGTTTTTAGGAATAAAATGGCAAGATGGATGTCATCAGATCCCAATGGATGTGATTAACAAAATAACAGCCATTTCTCCACCAACCAGCAAAAAGGAAACACAAGCTTTCTTAGGCATTGTGGGTTTTTGGAGAACGCATATTCCAAATTACAGTCTGATCGTAAGCCCTCTCTATCAAGTGACCCGGAAGAAGAAGGATTTCAAATGGGGCTCTGAGCAATGACAAGCCTTTGAACAAATTAAAGGGGAGATAGTTCATGCAGTAGCCCTTGGGCCAGTCTGGGCAGGGCAAGAGGTAAAAAATGTGCTCTTACACTGCAGCCAGGGAGAATGGCCCTACCTGGAGCCTCTGGCAGAAAGCACCAGGAAAGACTCAAGGTTGACCCTTAGGGTTTTGGAGTCGGGGATACAGAGGATCTGAGGCCTGTTATACTCCAACTGAGAAAGAGATATTGGCAGCATATGAAGGGGTACGAGCTGCTTTGGAAGTGGTTGGTACTGAAGCACAGCTCCTCCTGGCACCCTGACTACTGGTGCTGGGTCAGATGTTCAAAGGGAGTGTCCCCTGTACACATCATGCAACTGATGCTATGTGGAGTAAGTGGGTCACACTGATCACACAACGGGCTCGAATAGGGCCCCAATCGCCCAGGAATCTTGGAATTAATTATGGACTGTCCAGAAGGCAAAGATTTCGGAATATCACCAGAGGAGGAGGTGATGCATGCTGAGGAGGCCCCACTGTACAATAAACTACCAGAAAAGGAGAAGCAATATTCCCTGTTCACTGATGGCTCCTGTCATCTTGTGGGAAAGCATCGGAGATGGAAAGCTGCTGTACGGAGTCCTATATGACAAGTTGTAGAAACTGCTGAAGGAGATGGTGAATTGAGCCAATTTGCAGAGTAAAGGTCATCCAGTTGGCTTTAGACATTGCTGAATGAGAAAAGTGGCCACTGCTCTATCTCTATACTGACTCATGGATGGTGGCAAATGCCCTGTGGGGGGTGGTTAACAGCAATGGAAGCAGAACAACTAGCAGCACAGAGGCAAACCCATCTGGGCTGCCGCATTGTGGCAAGATATTGCTGTGCAGGTAGAGAACCTGGTTGTAAAAGTAGCCACGTAGATGCTCATGTACCCAAGAGTCAGGCCCCTGAAGAACATCAAAACAACCAGCAGGTAGATCAGGCTGCTAAGATTGAAGTGGTGTAGGTGGATCTGGACTGGCAACATAAGAGTGAATTAGTTATAGCTTGGTGGGTCCATGACACCTCAGGCCATCAAGGAAGAGATGCAACATATAGATGGGCTTGTGATCAAGGGGTGGACTTGACCATGGACACAGTTGCACAGGTTATCCATGAATATGAAACATGCGCTGCAATTAAGCGAAGCGGTTAAAGCCTCTGTGGTATGGAGGATGATGGCTGAAATATAAATATGGGGAGGCCTGGCAGATCGATTATATCACACTCCCACAAATCCACCAAGGCAAGTGGTATGTGCTTACAATGGTGGAAGCAACCACCGGATGGCTGGAAACATTTCCTGTACCCTATGCCACCACCCAGAACACTATCCTGGGCCTTGAAAAGCAAGTCCTATGGCAACATGGCACCCCAGAAAGAATTGAGTCAAACAACGGAACTCATTTCTGAAACAACCTCATAGACACCTGGGCCAAAGAGCATGGTATTGAATGGGTATATCACATCCCCTATCACACACCAGCCTCTGGGAAAATCAAATGATACAATGGTTTGTTAAAGACTACACTAAGGGCAATGGGTGGTGGGATATTTAAATGCTGGGATACACACTTAGCAAAGGCCACATCATTAGTCACTTTAAGAGTAAGACAAGAAAATGTAAACCAATAGAAAACTGCTTTACATAATTACTTATGCATATGTATAACTAGACTGTATAAATATTGTACCTGCATGAACGAGTGGTGTGCTAGCTTTATGGAGCTACCACCTAGCACCCAGTCTTGTGCAAAACTTTAAATAAATCGATATCTTGGCTCTGTGTGCGTATTGGGTGTTGCACACTGGGTAACAAACTCCGTTTGTGAGACAACAGGATCGTCGTGCTGTAGTGACGAGAGACATGCACACGTGTGTGTGCACCCTCCCCAGGGCTAGCAAGGGTGGCTGGGGAGCACTCCCTCCCCTGGCAGCCTCCCAGGCTGTCTCCGGAGCACTCGGGCTTTTAATATGTGTGTTGAGCTGGAAAGTAAAGCCAGCACAAGCAGAGCTGCCTGTGCTCCTGCCCAAGCAGAGAAGCAGGGGAGGTGGCCAGGCAGCACCCTGGTTGAAATGTATTGTGCCATGTATGATGATGATTGGGATAGGGATATCTGGAAACAAGCAGACCTGCATACCCTCCCCTCAGGGCAAGGTGATAATAATGATGATTCCCTGCCCCCTGCTCTCTCAGCATCAGTAATCAAGACTGAACAACAAAGCATGCCCGTGGGGGCACAAACCTGCCTCCCTCCACAACAACTACTCTATGGTTTACTGCTTTAGAGCTAAGAGATCTGGAGGAGAGATATGGAGCTAACCCAGGAGAAACACCTGTGGACTGGCTAGCACGGATCTGGACAGCCGGAGCCAACCACCTCCACCTTACCCCAGCTGAAGCTCGATTGTTGGCATTAGGTCTGGGAATATTGTTAGATACCACGGGGCCAAATATTACCAGTCCCTTATGGACTTGCGCTTTGCGCTGGGGATGTACTATGCATCCCACGGACCGTGGGGGGAAAGTGCGTAGCCCTGGAGCTTGGTAGACAACCTGCAAACAGCTCTGCTGAAAACTGCGATTTTAGCTGAATTACAATGACCAGCACCCATTGTCCTGGGTGCCGGACAACCCTCTCCCGCAGAACCGAATCCCTGGGAGGCGATTTGTGAGCCTGTACACTTCCGACCTATAATAAAGGGAGCTGAGGGAGTGTTGAAATCTTTAGCTTTGGCCATTAAAATATGCTTAAACGGTATTACTTTCCAAGAGTTCCTTCAACGTATGCTAGAAGATTTACCACTCTATGTCCCACAGGATAAAAACCAGGGGAGAACCTCAGCAAAAGTAAATGTAATAGAAAAGAGACAGCCTGTCTCCATGCAAAAGACAAAAGCATAAAGGGGAAATTGGGAAACACACTCAGTTACTACTGATGGTAAGAGATTATGGAAAATGTGTTTACATAAGGGGCTTTCTCCCTAAACTAATACTGTCCAATGGACAGACAGACCATACTTTGGGGTTCCCGTAATATATTAGGTATGGATGTACTGAAGGGTCGGTAATGGGTGGATTCATGGGAAAGATGAAAAATAGGGACACCACCCTCTTTGCCACACAGTTCACCTCCTACAAATCCATCCCTGACTGTTAATCTGTTGCAAACAGCTGCTCCTTTACCCCATAGCAAGGTAGTTAATATTCCACAATACAAAATGCCTGCTGATGCTATTCTTCCCATTACTGAATTGATAAAGGAGCTGGAAGAACAGGGAATCATTGCCAAATCTCATTCCCCTTACAATTCTACTGTATGGCTAGTAAAGAAACCAAATGGCAAGTAGTGAAAACAGTCGATTACAGAGCCTTGAAGGCTGCCACTGAACAGCTCACTGAAGCTGTTCCCAGTTGTGGTTTGGAACCAGTCAGCAATTAAGGACCACACAGCCGCTTGCTCACCCTCCCCACCCCACCCCGCCCCGATGGATAGGGGAGAGAATTGGAAGAACAAAATTAAGAAAACTTGTGGGTTGAGAAAAGAACAGTTTAATAACTGGGAAAAAACCTATAATGAAAAGGAAAACAAAAGGAAGAAGAGAGAAACAAAACCCAGGAAAAAACAACTGAGGAAACCGCTCACCACCTGCCAACCCATGGCCAAAGAGCCCCGTACGGACCCCCCCCGTCACAATGGCCTGTGGGCACGATGCCGCCCCTGGTCACAAAGGCCTGGCGGTCACCGTGGAGACGCCCACGCCCGTTTGACGGCAGCCCCCTGGGGACACGGACTCACAGGCCCACAGCAGGCCCACGCTCCTCTGGCGTCCTCTAGTCCAGCCCCGCTCTGTCAGCCCTGTGGCCTTCGCTGGACATTTTCCCAGAGGGGTCCCCAGCCTCGCTGACAGGCTGAGCTGCGGCTGTGCTGGGGCCGCTCTGGAACCAGCTAGCACCGGCTGGCACCGGCCGGCACCGGCCGTGTCCGGCACCGGGCAGCCCCTGGTCTCCTCGCACAGAGGCCGCCGCTGCAGCCCCCCCACCCCTGGCTGCCAGCACCTCACCCGGTACACCCAATCCAAGGGGCCCCTCCAGACCACAGTCCTCTGTTCATTTAGCAGCTCTCAGTGTCACCATGAGGGGCTTTGTCCCCAGGAAGGCCACTAGGGAGACTGAAGGTACACGTGTGGGCAAGGTGGACTCCTCCAGCAGCTGGGCTCAGACACTCAGCCTGCCCACTAGCTAGCCCCGGGATCCCAGTCTCCCCAGTTGCTGGCCCCTGCATGTAGGGGCCCCCAAAGCCACAGCCCTTGTCCAGTTGCTGGTTGTCGTGGTTTAGCTTCAGTCGGCAACTGAGCACCACACAGCCGCTCGCTCACCCTCCCCACCCGCTGGGATGGGGGAGAGAATCGGAAGAGCAGAAGTAAGAAAGCTCGTGGGTTGAGAGAAGAACAGTTTAAGACTTGGGAAAAAGAAAATAAAAAATATAATTATAAATAATAATTTGTAGTGAAAAGGAAAACAAGAAAAAAGAGAGAGACGGGGGGGTGGGGGAGGACGGACAAAACCCGGGGAAAAACAACAAGTGATGCAACCCGCCGACCCATGCCCAGCCAGTCCCCGAGCAGCGATCGCTACTCCCAGGCCAACTCTCCCCAGTTGATAGACTGAGCATGACTGAGCATATGGTATGGAATAGCCCTTTGGTCAGTTTGGATCAACTGTGCCAAAGGGCCTGTGCCCCCTCCCAGCTTCTTGCGCACCCAGCAGAGCATGGGGAGCTGAAAGGTCTCTGACTAGCGTAAAGATTACTTAGCGACAACTAAAACGTCAGTGTGTTAGCAACATTTTTCTCATTCTAACTCCAAAACACAGCACTATACCAGCTGCTAGGAAGAAAAATAACCCTATCCCAGCGGGAACCAGGACACTGGTACTGACCACAGCCCCCAGGCCGGACGGGACTCCCCTGGTCCCATAGCTGACCCTCGGTGCTCTCACCACTAGAGGCAGCCAGGGTCTCTCACACCCAGGGCTGGCCCTCAGAGACCCACTCACTCCCTTGCTCCCAGGCCACCTCACCTGCTCACCGGCTCGTGCGGCTTGATCTTCGCTGGCCAGCACGCTCGTGCACACACCCGCACTCGCTCCAGTCGCTGCCCCAGGGACACCGGGGCCCTCCGCCCCGTGGTCTGATCCCAGCTGCTGCATTCACACCCTCGCGCGCGCACACGCACTTGCACACGCGCACGCCTACGCGCACACACGGACACGCACGTACAGACACGTGCACACAGGACAGAGAACCCTCAGTCAGCACAGAGCCCGGAAGGCATTTAATAAGGAGACAGGACAGGCTGCGCTGGTCAGGCGCAGGGCACGGGCCAGGCAAGCACACTGGCGAGGCGCTGGCAGCCAGGCGCCGCTGCTCTCACTGTCCCGTGAGGCAGGTGCAGCGGAAAGCCCTGCGCAGAGCCCGACAAGCTGTCCTGAGGACAGAGAGCCATCGCTGGTGAGCTGGGGCGCGCGGGAGGGCGGCGGTGCCTATGTGGGAAGGAGAGCTGTAGGCGAGGGGCTGGGCGGGGGTAGGTGCTCTGTGCCCCTCGTGCGCGGGACCTCTGGCCAGGGGAGAAGCTGCTGCCTCTGTGCCTGCATCCTCTGATGGGGCAAGAGACGCGCTCTGTGTGTCGCCGTCTCCCTCTCCTGCAGCCTCTCTGTCGGGCACCTCTTCCCACTCTTCCTCCAGGTCTACCAGATCAGCATCACAGGTTACGGGGCCAACAGGGGCAGGCCCTTGGCTCTCCATCCTCGCTGCCAAGCCCTGGTCGCTCAGGATGCCCTGAGCAGCGCCGACAGTTTTGGCACCATCATCTGCCAGGTGGGGCATGACTGCAGGCAAGGGAGGTGCTGAGGCAGGGACAGTCACGCTGTGCCCCTCTTGACGGGCAGCTCCAGGCGAGGGAGGAGTTGAGAAGCTGGTGTCCTCAGGCACTGATGCGGGGAGAGGCTCGCTGCGTCCCTGGTCCCTGGGAGCTGCGGCCAGGCAAGGCTCTGCTGGCTCTGCATCTTTGCATGTTAATGGGGCAAGAGAAGCGCTCTTTAAGTCGCTTGCTGCCTCTCCTGCAGCGTCTCTGTCAGGGACCTCTTCCCACTCTTCCTCCAGGTCCTCCAGAGCAGTGTCACTGGTTATGGGGCCAACAGGGGCGGGTCCCTGGCCCTCGGCCCCCGCTGCCAGGTCCTGGTCACCCAGGATGCCCTCAGCAGTGCCCAGGGCATCGGCACTATCATCTGCTGCCTGGAGCATGGCCGCAGGCAAGGGAGGAGCCAACAACTGTACATCTTCAGGCGCTGATGCGAGGAGAGGCTCGCTGTGCCCCTGGTCCCCAGGACCTCCGGCCAGGCAAAAAGCTGCTGGCTCTACGTCCGAGTCCGCTGAGGGGGCAGGAGACGCGCGCTGAGGGTGGTCATCTGCCTGTCCTGCGGTGTCTCTGGCCGTGCTGCCGGGTGAGCCGGGCACCTTCTGGGGGCCTGTGTGTGGCTCCCGGCTGAGGCTCAGCAGACTGAGGCTGCTCCAGATGGTATGGATGGAGATGTCATCCTCCAGCTGACTCTGTCCTGACAGGTCTTCAGACGTTTTGTCGTCGTCCTCCTGCTCCAGCTCCTCCAGATGCTCCATCTTGATTCGCACCACCACAAGACACTTTGGGGCATCCACAGGCCGTGTGCGCAGCAGCTTGCCGTGGCCAAGTCGCAAGGGTGGCAGACGATGGCCCGGCCTCGCCACCGGCCGTGCCCAGTGCCCTTTTGCGGCGCAGCTCCCCGGCGAAACTGGTGCGCGGGCCTCGCCAGCAGCCCTGGTGGCCCCCGGAGCATAGGGATGAGGTGGTCCTGGCTGAGCTGCAGGGGCCTCACCACCCTTGGCGGCCTGCACCTGGGCTGTTCTTGTAGGCGTCGCCAGACCGGTGGTGCGCGCAAGGTGCCCCTGTGCCGCCAGCTGCTGGCCGGGTCCCCGGCTTGCGGCTGCAACGCGCCTCAGGACCCCTGACACCAATGACTGCACTGTGGACTCCAGAGCCACGTCACAGGTTGTGCGGCCGTGTGGGGCAGGCCCCCATCTCTCAGCCCTCACTGCCATGCCCCGGTCACCGAGGATGCCCCGGGCAGGTGGGACGAGCTCTCGGTGGCCGCTGGCTGTGGGGCCCATGGCATGTGCTCTGCCTCTCAGAGAAGATCCGGAGGTTGCTGCTGCTGGCAGAGCGGGCAGCTTGGTGACATTTGCAGATCCCGCTGTTGGAGCTGCAAGTGCGTACCGGGGTGCAGCTGCCTGTGTCGCTTCAAGCCTTGGGAGAGGTGGCAAGGCTGGCGTGGGCACTCTTTCCCTCTGTGTGACCCTGCTGCGGGGCGGTGCCTCCCAGCCCTCCAGCCTGTCTGTCTGCAAGAGAAGACGCGGAGAATGATCGTGTGACTGTGGTCCTTTCACCCCTGTGTCCCAGCGGGAACCCCCCTGTGGCCGGGCCATCCTGCCAGCTGTGAGGGCAGTGCTCAGCCCCACAGGCGGCTGCTGCCCCGCTCCCAGAGCTGGCTGGGGAGAGGGCTGGTCCCTGTGTGGCCCCCCCACTGAGTCTCGGGAGCACCCCCAGCATGCCTGGGCAGCCTGCCGGGCACAGCCGGGGAGTCTCAGCTTGCTGGGGGGCCGGTCGCACCTGTCCCCTCCGGCACTGCCCGCCCTGCCATCGGCACCTCCCAGGGTCGGGGAGGCATTCGGCCCCATCTCCCTCAAGCTCCCTACCTGTGTGCAATGGCTGCAAGTGCTCTGTGAGCTCGCTGGGCAGGAGAGCGGTGGCAGCCTGTCCCCACGGAGGGACAAGGCTGTGGTCTGTCTCTGCTGCGGCACTGCCTGTGGCTGCCTGCGGCGCACCTGTGGGGAGAAGGAGGAGGCACGGGATGGTGGCGACTGTGTGGGCACAGCGGCCCCTGCAGAGCCGGCAAGCCAGGCCCCGGCTTTGAGGCAGCTCCTGGCCACTACAGGCAGGCTGAACTCAGCTCCGTGCTGCTCTCTGCCTCTGGGGCCTTGCTGCGGGGCTGCGTAGGCCGTGGCCGTCCCGGAGCCGGCCCTGCCAGAGAAACCCCGGGGCGTGGCATGGCTGTGCCCGGGCCGGAGGCGCTCAGGGCTGGCCGTCTCGCGCCTGGCCATCCCTGTGTCCCAGCGCCCGCTTCTCCCTCCAGCCCCATCCCTCACCTGGCGGTGCTCCTGCAGGCGCTGCAGCCCCTCGTCGGGCTGGGAGCGAGCGTTCGCCTCCTGCTTCTCGGGCATCTTCGGGGTCCTCTGTTGGACACCTGCCGCGGTCAGCCAGGGGAGATGCTGCCTCCTGAGGGAGCCGCTCTCCTGGGAGTGGGCACCCTAGGGCTCTGGCTCCATAAGAGCCCCCACGGCTGCCGTGCGGACCCCCCCCGTCACAATGGCCTGTGGGCACGATGCCGCCCCTGGTCACAAAGGCCTGGCGGTCACCGTGGAGACGCCCACGCCCGTTTGACGGCAGCCCCCTGGGGACACGGACTCACAGGCCCAGAGCAGGCCCACGCTCCTCTGGCGTCCTCTAGTCCAGCCCCGCTCTGTCAGCCCTGTGGCCTTCGCTGGACATTTTCCCAGAGGGGTCCCCAGCCTCGCTGACAGGCTGAGCTGCGGCTGTGCTGGGGCCGCTCTGGAACCAGCTAGCACCGGCTGGCACCGGCCGGCACCGGCCGTGTCCGGCACCGGGCAGCCCCTGGTCTCCTCGCACAGAGGCCGCCGCTGCAGCCCCCCCACCCCTGGCTGCCAGCACCTCACCCGGTACACCCAATCCAAGGGGCCCCTCCAGACCACAGTCCTCTGTTCATTTAGCAGCTCTCAGTGTCACCATGAGGGGCTTTGTCCCCAGGAAGGCCACTAGGGAGACTGAAGGTACACGTGTGGGCAAGGTGGACTCCTCCAGCAGCTGGGCTCAGACACTCAGCCTGCCCACTAGCTAGCCCCGGGATCCCAGTCTCCCCAGTTGCTGGCCCCTGCATGTAGGGGCCCCCAAGGCCACAGCCCTTGTCCAGTTGCTGGTTGTCGTGGTTTAGCTTCAGTCGGCAACTGAGCACCACACAGCCGCTCGCTCACCCTCCCCACCCGCTGGGATGGGGGAGAGAATCGGAAGAGCAGAAGTAAGAAAGCTCGTGGGTTGAGAGAAGAACAGTTTAAGACTTGGGAAAAAGAAAATAAAAAATATAATTATAAATAATAATTTGTAGTGAAAAGGAAAACAAGAAAAAAGAGAGAGACGGGGGGGTGGGGGAGGACGGACAAAACCCGGGGAAAAACAACAAGTGATGCAACCCGCCGACCCATGCCCAGCCAGTCCCCGAGCAGCGATCGCTACTCCCAGGCCAACTCTCCCCAGTTGATAGACTGAGCATGACTGAGCATATGGTATGGAATAGCCCTTTGGTCAGTTTGGATCAACTGTGCCAAAGGGCCTGTGCCCCCTCCCAGCTTCTTGCGCACCCAGCAGAGCATGGGGAGCTGAAAGGTCTCTGACTAGCGTAAAGATTACTTAGCGACAACTAAAACGTCAGTGTGTTAGCAACATTTTTCTCATTCTAACTCCAAAACACAGCACTATACCAGCTGCTAGGAAGAAAAATAACCCTATCCCAGCGGGAACCAGGACACTGGTACTGACCACAGCCCCCAGGCCGGACGGGACTCCCCTGGTCCCATAGCTGACCCTCGGTGCTCTCACCACTAGAGGCAGCCAGGGTCTCTCACACCCAGGGCTGGCCCTCAGAGACCCACTCACTCCCTTGCTCCCAGGCCACCTCACCTGCTCACCGGCTCGTGCGGCTTGATCTTCGCTGGCCAGCACGCTCGTGCACACACCCGCACTCGCTCCAGTCGCTGCCCCAGGGACACCGGGGCCCTCCGCCCCGTGGTCTGATCCCAGCTGCTGCATTCACACCCTCGCGCGCGCACACGCACTTGCACACGCGCACGCCTACGCGCACACACGGACACGCACGTACAGACACGTGCACACAGGACAGAGAACCCTCAGTCAGCACAGAGCCCGGAAGGCATTTAATAAGGAGACAGGACAGGCTGCGCTGGTCAGGCGCAGGGCACGGGCCAGGCAAGCACACTGGCAAGGCGCTGGCAGCCAGGCGCCGCTGCTCTCACTGTCCCGTGAGGCAGGTGCAGCGGAAAGCCCTGCGCAGAGCCCGACAAGCTGTCCTGAGGACAGAGAGCCATCGCTGGTGAGCTGGGGCGCGCGGGAGGGCGGCGGTGCCTATGTGGGAAGGAGAGCTGTAGGCGAGGGGCTGGGCGGGGGTAGGTGCTCTGTGCCCCTCGTGCGCGGGACCTCTGGCCAGGGGAGAAGCTGCTGCCTCTGTGCCTGCATCCTCTGATGGGGCAAGAGACGCGCTCTGTGTGTCGCCGTCTCCCTCTCCTGCAGCCTCTCTGTCGGGCACCTCTTCCCACTCTTCCTCCAGGTCTACCAGATCAGCATCACAGGTTACGGGGCCAACAGGGGCAGGCCCTTGGCTCTCCATCCTCGCTGCCAAGCCCTGGTCGCTCAGGATGCCCTGAGCAGCGCCGACAGTTTTGGCACCATCATCTGCCAGGTGGGGCATGACTGCAGGCAAGGGAGGTGCTGAGGCAGGGACAGTCACGCTGTGCCCCTCTTGACGGGCAGCTCCAGGCGAGGGAGGAGTTGAGAAGCTGGTGTCCTCAGGCACTGATGCGGGGAGAGGCTCGCTGCGTCCCTGGTCCCTGGGAGCTGCGGCCAGGCAAGGCTCTGCTGGCTCTGCATCTTTGCATGTTAATGGGGCAAGAGAAGCGCTCTTTAAGTCGCTTGCTGCCTCTCCTGCAGCGTCTCTGTCAGGGACCTCTTCCCACTCTTCCTCCAGGTCCTCCAGAGCAGTGTCACTGGTTATGGGGCCAACAGGGGCGGGTCCCTGGCCCTCGGCCCCCGCTGCCAGGTCCTGGTCACCCAGGATGCCCTCAGCAGTGCCCAGGGCATCGGCACTATCATCTGCTGCCTGGAGCATGGCCGCAGGCAAGGGAGGAGCCAACAACTGTACATCTTCAGGCGCTGATGCGAGGAGAGGCTCGCTGTGCCCCTGGTCCCCAGGACCTCCGGCCAGGCAAAAAGCTGCTGGCTCTACGTCCGAGTCCGCTGAGGGGGCAGGAGACGCGCGCTGAGGGTGGTCATCTGCCTGTCCTGCGGTGTCTCTGGCCGTGCTGCCGGGTGAGCCGGGCACCTTCTGGGGGCCTGTGTGTGGCTCCCGGCTGAGGCTCAGCAGACTGAGGCTGCTCCAGATGGTATGGATGGAGATGTCGTCCTCCAGCTGACTCTGTCCTGACAGGTCTTCAGACGTTTTGTCGTCGTCCTCCTGCTCCAGCTCCTCCAGATGCTCCATCTTGATTCGCACCACCACAAGACACTTTGGGGCATCCACAGGCCGTGTGCGCAGCAGCTTGCCGTGGCCAAGTCGCAAGGGTGGCAGACGATGGCCCGGCCTCGCCACCGGCCGTGCCCAGTGCCCTTTTGCGGCGCAGCTCCCCGGCGAAACTGGTGCGCGGGCCTCGCCAGCAGCCCTGGTGGCCCCCGGAGCATAGGGATGAGGTGGTCCTGGCTGAGCTGCAGGGGCCTCACCACCCTTGGCGGCCTGCACCTGGGCTGTTCTTGTAGGCGTCGCCAGACCGGTGGTGCGCGCAAGGTGCCCCTGTGCCGCCAGCTGCTGGCCGGGTCCCCGGCTTGCGGCTGCAACGCGCCTCAGGACCCCTGACACCAATGACTGCACTGTGGACTCCAGAGCCACGTCACAGGTTGTGCGGCCGTGTGGGGCAGGCCCCCATCTCTCAGCCCTCACTGCCATGCCCCGGTCACCGAGGATGCCCCGGGCAGGTGGGACGAGCTCTCGGTGGCCGCTGGCTGTGGGGCCCATGGCATGTGCTCTGCCTCTCAGAGAAGATCCGGAGGTTGCTGCTGCTGGCAGAGCGGGCAGCTTGGTGACATTTGCAGATCCCGCTGTTGGAGCTGCAAGTGCGTACCGGGGTGCAGCTGCCTGTGTCGCTTCAAGCCTTGGGAGAGGTGGCAAGGCTGGCGTGGGCACTCTTTCCCTCTGTGTGACCCTGCTGCGGGGCGGTGCCTCCCAGCCCTCCAGCCTGTCTGTCTGCAAGAGAAGACGCGGAGAATGATCGTGTGACTGTGGTCCTTTCACCCCTGTGTCCCAGCGGGAACCCCCCTGTGGCCGGGCCATCCTGCCAGCTGTGAGGGCAGTGCTCAGCCCCACAGGCGGCTGCTGCCCCGCTCCCAGAGCTGGCTGGGGAGAGGGCTGGTCCCTGTGTGGCCCCCCCACTGAGTCTCGGGAGCACCCCCAGCATGCCTGGGCAGCCTGCCGGGCACAGCCGGGGAGTCTCAGCTTGCTGGGGGGCCGGTCGCACCTGTCCCCTCCGGCACTGCCCGCCCTGCCATCGGCACCTCCCAGGGTCGGGGAGGCATTCGGCCCCATCTCCCTCAAGCTCCCTACCTGTGTGCAATGGCTGCAAGTGCTCTGTGAGCTCGCTGGGCAGGAGAGCGGTGGCAGCCTGTCCCCACGGAGGGACAAGGCTGTGGTCTGTCTCTGCTGCGGCACTGCCTGTGGCTGCCTGCGGCGCACCTGTGGGGAGAAGGAGGAGGCACGGGATGGTGGCGACTGTGTGGGCACAGCGGCCCCTGCAGAGCCGGCAAGCCAGGCCCCGGCTTTGAGGCAGCTCCTGGCCACTACAGGCAGGCTGAACTCAGCTCCGTGCTGCTCTCTGCCTCTGGGGCCTTGCTGCGGGGCTGCGTAGGCCGTGGCCGTCCCGGAGCCGGCCCTGCCAGAGAAACCCCGGGGCGTGGCATGGCTGTGCCCGGGCCGGAGGCGCTCAGGGCTGGCCGTCTCGCGCCTGGCCATCCCTGTGTCCCAGCGCCCGCTTCTCCCTCCAGCCCCATCCCTCACCTGGCGGTGCTCCTGCAGGCGCTGCAGCCCCTCGTCGGGCTGGGAGCGAGCGTTCGCCTCCTGCTTCTCGGGCATCTTCGGGGTCCTCTGTTGGACACCTGCCGCGGTCAGCCAGGGGAGATGCTGCCTCCTGAGGGAGCCGCTCTCCTGGGAGTGGGCACCCTAGGGCTCTGGCTCCATAAGAGCCCCCACGGCTGCCGTGCGGACCCCCCCCGTCACAATGGCCTGTGGGCACGATGCCGCCCCTGGTCACAAAGGCCTGGCGGTCACCGTGGAGACGCCCACGCCCGTTTGACGGCAGCCCCCTGGGGACACGGACTCACAGGCCCAGAGCAGGCCCACGCTCCTCTGGCGTCCTCTAGTCCAGCCCCGCTCTGTCAGCCCTGTGGCCTTCGCTGGACATTTTCCCAGAGGGGTCCCCAGCCTCGCTGACAGGCTGAGCTGCGGCTGTGCTGGGGCCGCTCTGGAACCAGCTAGCACCGGCTGGCACCGGCCGGCACCGGCCGTGTCCGGCACAGGGCAGCCCCTGGTCTCCTCGCACAGAGGCCGCCGCTGCAGCCCCCCCACCCCTGGCTGCCAGCACCTCACCCGGTACACCCAATCCAAGGGGCCCCTCCAGACCACAGTCCTCTGTTCATTTAGCAGCTCTCAGTGTCACCATGAGGGGCTTTGTCCCCAGGAAGGCCACTAGGGAGACTGAAGGTACACGTGTGGGCAAGGTGGACTCCTCCAGCAGCTGGGCTCAGACACTCAGCCTGCCCACTAGCTAGCCCCGGGATCCCAGTCTCCCCAGTTGCTGGCCCCTGCATGTAGGGGCCCCCAAGGCCACAGCCCTTGTCCAGTTGCTGGTTGTCGTGGTTTAGCTTCAGTCGGCAACTGAGCACCACACAGCCGCTCGCTCACCCTCCCCACCCGCTGGGATGGGGGAGAGAATCGGAAGAGCAGAAGTAAGAAAGCTCGTGGGTTGAGAGAAGAACAGTTTAAGACTTGGGAAAAAGAAAATAAAAAATATAATTATAAATAATAATTTGTAGTGAAAAGGAAAACAAGAAAAAAGAGAGAGACGGGGGGGTGGGGGAGGACGGACAAAACCCGGGGAAAAACAACAAGTGATGCAACCCGCCGACCCATGCCCAGCCAGTCCCCGAGCAGCGATCGCTACTCCCAGGCCAACTCTCCCCAGTTGATAGACTGAGCATGACTGAGCATATGGTATGGAATAGCCCTTTGGTCAGTTTGGATCAACTGTGCCAAAGGGCCTGTGCCCCCTCCCAGCTTCTTGCGCACCCAGCAGAGCATGGGGAGCTGAAAGGTCTCTGACTAGCGTAAAGATTACTTAGCGACAACTAAAACGTCAGTGTGTTAGCAACATTTTTCTCATTCTAACTCCAAAACACAGCACTATACCAGCTGCTAGGAAGAAAAATAACCCTATCCCAGCGGGAACCAGGACACTGGTACTGACCACAGCCCCCAGGCCGGACGGGACTCCCCTGGTCCCATAGCTGACCCTCGGTGCTCTCACCACTAGAGGCAGCCAGGGTCTCTCACACCCAGGGCTGGCCCTCAGAGACCCACTCACTCCCTTGCTCCCAGGCCACCTCACCTGCTCACCGGCTCGTGCGGCTTGATCTTCGCTGGCCAGCACGCTCGTGCACACACCCGCACTCGCTCCAGTCGCTGCCCCAGGGACACCGGGGCCCTCCGCCCCGTGGTCTGATCCCAGCTGCTGCATTCACACCCTCGCGCGCGCACACGCACTTGCACACGCGCACGCCTACGCGCACACACGGACACGCACGTACAGACACGTGCACACAGGACAGAGAACCCTCAGTCAGCACAGAGCCCGGAAGGCATTTAATAAGGAGACAGGACAGGCTGCGCTGGTCAGGCACAGGGCACGGGCCAGGCAAGCACACTGGCGAGGCGCTGGCAGCCAGGCGCCGCTGCTCTCACTGTCCCGTGAGGCAGGTGCAGCGGAAAGCCCTGCGCAGAGCCCGACAAGCTGTCCTGAGGACAGAGAGCCATCGCTGGTGAGCTGGGGCGCGCGGGAGGGCGGCGGTGCCTATGTGGGAAGGAGAGCTGTAGGCGAGGGGCTGGGCGGGGGTAGGTGCTCTGTGCCCCTCGTGCGCGGGACCTCTGGCCAGGGGAGAAGCTGCTGCCTCTGTGCCTGCATCCTCTGATGGGGCAAGAGACGCGCTCTGTGTGTCGCCGTCTCCCTCTCCTGCAGCCTCTCTGTCGGGCACCTCTTCCCACTCTTCCTCCAGGTCTACCAGATCAGCATCACAGGTTACGGGGCCAACAGGGGCAGGCCCTTGGCTCTCCATCCTCGCTGCCAAGCCCTGGTCGCTCAGGATGCCCTGAGCAGCGCCGACAGTTTTGGCACCATCATCTGCCAGGTGGGGCATGACTGCAGGCAAGGGAGGTGCTGAGGCAGGGACAGTCACGCTGTGCCCCTCTTGACGGGCAGCTCCAGGCGAGGGAGGAGTTGAGAAGCTGGTGTCCTCAGGCACTGATGCGGGGAGAGGCTCGCTGCGTCCCTGGTCCCTGGGAGCTGCGGCCAGGCAAGGCTCTGCTGGCTCTGCATCTTTGCATGTTAATGGGGCAAGAGAAGCGCTCTTTAAGTCGCTTGCTGCCTCTCCTGCAGCGTCTCTGTCAGGGACCTCTTCCCACTCTTCCTCCAGGTCCTCCAGAGCAGTGTCACTGGTTATGGGGCCAACAGGGGCGGGTCCCTGGCCCTCGGCCCCCGCTGCCAGGTCCTGGTCACCCAGGATGCCCTCAGCAGTGCCCAGGGCATCGGCACTATCATCTGCTGCCTGGAGCATGGCCGCAGGCAAGGGAGGAGCCAACAACTGTACATCTTCAGGCGCTGATGCGAGGAGAGGCTCGCTGTGCCCCTGGTCCCCAGGACCTCCGGCCAGGCAAAAAGCTGCTGGCTCTACGTCCGAGTCCGCTGAGGGGGCAGGAGACGCGCGCTGAGGGTGGTCATCTGCCTGTCCTGCGGTGTCTCTGGCCGTGCTGCCGGGTGAGCCGGGCACCTTCTGGGGGCCTGTGTGTGGCTCCCGGCTGAGGCTCAGCAGACTGAGGCTGCTCCAGATGGTATGGATGGAGATGTCGTCCTCCAGCTGACTCTGTCCTGACAGGTCTTCAGACGTTTTGTCGTCGTCCTCCTGCTCCAGCTCCTCCAGATGCTCCATCTTGATTCGCACCACCACAAGACACTTTGGGGCATCCACAGGCCGTGTGCGCAGCAGCTTGCCGTGGCCAAGTCGCAAGGGTGGCAGACGATGGCCCGGCCTCGCCACCGGCCGTGCCCAGTGCCCTTTTGCGGCGCAGCTCCCCGGCGAAACTGGTGCGCGGGCCTCGCCAGCAGCCCTGGTGGCCCCCGGAGCATAGGGATGAGGTGGTCCTGGCTGAGCTGCAGGGGCCTCACCACCCTTGGCGGCCTGCACCTGGGCTGTTCTTGTAGGCGTCGCCAGACCGGTGGTGCGCGCAAGGTGCCCCTGTGCCGCCAGCTGCTGGCCGGGTCCCCGGCTTGCGGCTGCAACGCGCCTCAGGACCCCTGACACCAATGACTGCACTGTGGACTCCAGAGCCACGTCACAGGTTGTGCGGCCGTGTGGGGCAGGCCCCCATCTCTCAGCCCTCACTGCCATGCCCCGGTCACCGAGGATGCCCCGGGCAGGTGGGACGAGCTCTCGGTGGCCGCTGGCTGTGGGGCCCATGGCATGTGCTCTGCCTCTCAGAGAAGATCCGGAGGTTGCTGCTGCTGGCAGAGCGGGCAGCTTGGTGACATTTGCAGATCCCGCTGTTGGAGCTGCAAGTGCGTACCGGGGTGCAGCTGCCTGTGTCGCTTCAAGCCTTGGGAGAGGTGGCAAGGCTGGCGTGGGCACTCTTTCCCTCTGTGTGACCCTGCTGCGGGGCGGTGCCTCCCAGCCCTCCAGCCTGTCTGTCTGCAAGAGAAGACGCGGAGAATGATCGTGTGACTGTGGTCCTTTCACCCCTGTGTCCCAGCGGGAACCCCCCTGTGGCCGGGCCATCCTGCCAGCTGTGAGGGCAGTGCTCAGCCCCACAGGCGGCTGCTGCCCCGCTCCCAGAGCTGGCTGGGGAGAGGGCTGGTCCCTGTGTGGCCCCCCCACTGAGTCTCGGGAGCACCCCCAGCATGCCTGGGCAGCCTGCCGGGCACAGCCGGGGAGTCTCAGCTTGCTGGGGGGCCGGTCGCACCTGTCCCCTCCGGCACTGCCCGCCCTGCCATCGGCACCTCCCAGGGTCGGGGAGGCATTCGGCCCCATCTCCCTCAAGCTCCCTACCTGTGTGCAATGGCTGCAAGTGCTCTGTGAGCTCGCTGGGCAGGAGAGCGGTGGCAGCCTGTCCCCACGGAGGGACAAGGCTGTGGTCTGTCTCTGCTGCGGCACTGCCTGTGGCTGCCTGCGGCGCACCTGTGGGGAGAAGGAGGAGGCACGGGATGGTGGCGACTGTGTGGGCACAGCGGCCCCTGCAGAGCCGGCAAGCCAGGCCCCGGCTTTGAGGCAGCTCCTGGCCACTACAGGCAGGCTGAACTCAGCTCCGTGCTGCTCTCTGCCTCTGGGGCCTTGCTGCGGGGCTGCGTAGGCCGTGGCCGTCCCGGAGCCGGCCCTGCCAGAGAAACCCCGGGGCGTGGCATGGCTGTGCCCGGGCCGGAGGCGCTCAGGGCTGGCCGTCTCGCGCCTGGCCATCCCTGTGTCCCAGCGCCCGCTTCTCCCTCCAGCCCCATCCCTCACCTGGCGGTGCTCCTGCAGGCGCTGCAGCCCCTCGTCGGGCTGGGAGCGAGCGTTCGCCTCCTGCTTCTCGGGCATCTTCGGGGTCCTCTGTTGGACACCTGCCGCGGTCAGCCAGGGGAGATGCTGCCTCCTGAGGGAGCCGCTCTCCTGGGAGTGGGCACCCTAGGGCTCTGGCTCCATAAGAGCCCCCACGGCTGCCGTGCGGACCCCCCCCGTCACAATGGCCTGTGGGCACGATGCCGCCCCTGGTCACAAAGGCCTGGCGGTCACCGTGGAGACGCCCACGCCCGTTTGATGGCAGCCCCCTGGGGACACGGACTCACAGGCCCACAGCAGGCCCACGCTCCTCTGGCGTCCTCTAGTCCAGCCCCGCTCTGTCAGCCCTGTGGCCTTCGCTGGACATTTTCCCAGAGGGGTCCCCAGCCTCGCTGACAGGCTGAGCTGCGGCTGTGCTGGGGCCGCTCTGGAACCAGCTAGCACCGGCTGGCACCGGCCGGCACCGGCCGTGTCCGGCACCGGGCAGCCCCTGGTCTCCTCGCACAGAGGCCGCCGCTGCAGCCCCCCCACCCCTGGCTGCCAGCACCTCACCCGGTACACCCAATCCAAGGGGCCCCTCCAGACCACAGTCCTCTGTTCATTTAGCAGCTCTCAGTGTCACCATGAGGGGCTTTGTCCCCAGGAAGGCCACTAGGGAGACTGAAGGTACACGTGTGGGCAAGGTGGACTCCTCCAGCAGCTGGGCTCAGACACTCAGCCTGCCCACTAGCTAGCCCCGGGATCCCAGTCTCCCCAGTTGCTGGCCCCTGCATGTAGGGGCCCCCAAAGCCACAGCCCTTGTCCAGTTGCTGGTTGTCGTGGTTTAGCTTCAGTCGGCAACTGAGCACCACACAGCCGCTCGCTCACCCTCCCCACCCGCTGGGATGGGGGAGAGAATCGGAAGAGCAGAAGTAAGAAAGCTCGTGGGTTGAGAGAAGAACAGTTTAAGACTTGGGAAAAAGAAAATAAAAAATATAATTATAAATAATAATTTGTAGTGAAAAGGAAAACAAGAAAAAAGAGAGAGACGGGGGGGTGGGGGAGGACGGACAAAACCCGGGGAAAAACAACAAGTGATGCAACCCGCCGACCCATGCCCAGCCAGTCCCCGAGCAGCGATCGCTACTCCCAGGCCAACTCTCCCCAGTTGATAGACTGAGCATGACTGAGCATATGGTATGGAATAGCCCTTTGGTCAGTTTGGATCAACTGTGCCAAAGGGCCTGTGCCCCCTCCCAGCTTCTTGCGCACCCAGCAGAGCATGGGGAGCTGAAAGGTCTCTGACTAGCGTAAAGATTACTTAGCGACAACTAAAACGTCAGTGTGTTAGCAACATTTTTCTCATTCTAACTCCAAAACACAGCACTATACCAGCTGCTAGGAAGAAAAATAACCCTATCCCAGCGGGAACCAGGACACTGGTACTGACCACAGCCCCCAGGCCGGACGGGACTCCCCTGGTCCCATAGCTGACCCTCGGTGCTCTCACCACTAGAGGCAGCCAGGGTCTCTCACACCCAGGGCTGGCCCTCAGAGACCCACTCACTCCCTTGCTCCCAGGCCACCTCACCTGCTCACCGGCTCGTGCGGCTTGATCTTCGCTGGCCAGCACGCTCGTGCACACACCCGCACTCGCTCCAGTCGCTGCCCCAGGGACACCGGGGCCCTCCGCCCCGTGGTCTGATCCCAGCTGCTGCATTCACACCCTCGCGCGCGCACACGCACTTGCACACGCGCACGCCTACGCGCACACACGGACACGCACGTACAGACACGTGCACACAGGACAGAGAACCCTCAGTCAGCACAGAGCCCGGAAGGCATTTAATAAGGAGACAGGACAGGCTGCGCTGGTCAGGCGCAGGGCACGGGCCAGGCAAGCACACTGGCAAGGCGCTGGCAGCCAGGCGCCGCTGCTCTCACTGTCCCGTGAGGCAGGTGCAGCGGAAAGCCCTGCGCAGAGCCCGACAAGCTGTCCTGAGGACAGAGAGCCATCGCTGGTGAGCTGGGGCGCGCGGGAGGGCGGCGGTGCCTATGTGGGAAGGAGAGCTGTAGGCGAGGGGCTGGGCGGGGGTAGGTGCTCTGTGCCCCTCGTGCGCGGGACCTCTGGCCAGGGGAGAAGCTGCTGCCTCTGTGCCTGCATCCTCTGATGGGGCAAGAGACGCGCTCTGTGTGTCGCCGTCTCCCTCTCCTGCAGCCTCTCTGTCGGGCACCTCTTCCCACTCTTCCTCCAGGTCTACCAGATCAGCATCACAGGTTACGGGGCCAACAGGGGCAGGCCCTTGGCTCTCCATCCTCGCTGCCAAGCCCTGGTCGCTCAGGATGCCCTGAGCAGCGCCGACAGTTTTGGCACCATCATCTGCCAGGTGGGGCATGACTGCAGGCAAGGGAGGTGCTGAGGCAGGGACAGTCACGCTGTGCCCCTCTTGACGGGCAGCTCCAGGCGAGGGAGGAGTTGAGAAGCTGGTGTCCTCAGGCACTGATGCGGGGAGAGGCTCGCTGCGTCCCTGGTCCCTGGGAGCTGCGGCCAGGCAAGGCTCTGCTGGCTCTGCATCTTTGCATGTTAATGGGGCAAGAGAAGCGCTCTTTAAGTCGCTTGCTGCCTCTCCTGCAGCGTCTCTGTCAGGGACCTCTTCCCACTCTTCCTCCAGGTCCTCCAGAGCAGTGTCACTGGTTATGGGGCCAACAGGGGCGGGTCCCTGGCCCTCGGCCCCCGCTGCCAGGTCCTGGTCACCCAGGATGCCCTCAGCAGTGCCCAGGGCATCGGCACTATCATCTGCTGCCTGGAGCATGGCCGCAGGCAAGGGAGGAGCCAACAACTGTACATCTTCAGGCGCTGATGCGAGGAGAGGCTCGCTGTGCCCCTGGTCCCCAGGACCTCCGGCCAGGCAAAAAGCTGCTGGCTCTACGTCCGAGTCCGCTGAGGGGGCAGGAGACGCGCGCTGAGGGTGGTCATCTGCCTGTCCTGCGGTGTCTCTGGCCGTGCTGCCGGGTGAGCCGGGCACCTTCTGGGGGCCTGTGTGTGGCTCCCGGCTGAGGCTCAGCAGACTGAGGCTGCTCCAGATGGTATGGATGGAGATGTCGTCCTCCAGCTGACTCTGTCCTGACAGGTCTTCAGACGTTTTGTCGTCGTCCTCCTGCTCCAGCTCCTCCAGATGCTCCATCTTGATTCGCACCACCACAAGACACTTTGGGGCATCCACAGGCCGTGTGCGCAGCAGCTTGCCGTGGCCAAGTCGCAAGGGTGGCAGACGATGGCCCGGCCTCGCCACCGGCCGTGCCCAGTGCCCTTTTGCGGCGCAGCTCCCCGGCGAAACTGGTGCGCGGGCCTCGCCAGCAGCCCTGGTGGCCCCCGGAGCATAGGGATGAGGTGGTCCTGGCTGAGCTGCAGGGGCCTCACCACCCTTGGCGGCCTGCACCTGGGCTGTTCTTGTAGGCGTCGCCAGACCGGTGGTGCGCGCAAGGTGCCCCTGTGCCGCCAGCTGCTGGCCGGGTCCCCGGCTTGCGGCTGCAACGCGCCTCAGGACCCCTGACACCAATGACTGCACTGTGGACTCCAGAGCCACGTCACAGGTTGTGCGGCCGTGTGGGGCAGGCCCCCATCTCTCAGCCCTCACTGCCATGCCCCGGTCACCGAGGATGCCCCGGGCAGGTGGGACGAGCTCTCGGTGGCCGCTGGCTGTGGGGCCCATGGCATGTGCTCTGCCTCTCAGAGAAGATCCGGAGGTTGCTGCTGCTGGCAGAGCGGGCAGCTTGGTGACATTTGCAGATCCCGCTGTTGGAGCTGCAAGTGCGTACCGGGGTGCAGCTGCCTGTGTCGCTTCAAGCCTTGGGAGAGGTGGCAAGGCTGGCGTGGGCACTCTTTCCCTCTGTGTGACCCTGCTGCGGGGCGGTGCCTCCCAGCCCTCCAGCCTGTCTGTCTGCAAGAGAAGACGCGGAGAATGATCGTGTGACTGTGGTCCTTTCACCCCTGTGTCCCAGCGGGAACCCCCCTGTGGCCGGGCCATCCTGCCAGCTGTGAGGGCAGTGCTCAGCCCCACAGGCGGCTGCTGCCCCGCTCCCAGAGCTGGCTGGGGAGAGGGCTGGTCCCTGTGTGGCCCCCCCACTGAGTCTCGGGAGCACCCCCAGCATGCCTGGGCAGCCTGCCGGGCACAGCCGGGGAGTCTCAGCTTGCTGGGGGGCCGGTCGCACCTGTCCCCTCCGGCACTGCCCGCCCTGCCATCGGCACCTCCCAGGGTCGGGGAGGCATTCGGCCCCATCTCCCTCAAGCTCCCTACCTGTGTGCAATGGCTGCAAGTGCTCTGTGAGCTCGCTGGGCAGGAGAGCGGTGGCAGCCTGTCCCCACGGAGGGACAAGGCTGTGGTCTGTCTCTGCTGCGGCACTGCCTGTGGCTGCCTGCGGCGCACCTGTGGGGAGAAGGAGGAGGCACGGGATGGTGGCGACTGTGTGGGCACAGCGGCCCCTGCAGAGCCGGCAAGCCAGGCCCCGGCTTTGAGGCAGCTCCTGGCCACTACAGGCAGGCTGAACTCAGCTCCGTGCTGCTCTCTGCCTCTGGGGCCTTGCTGCGGGGCTGCGTAGGCCGTGGCCGTCCCGGAGCCGGCCCTGCCAGAGAAACCCCGGGGCGTGGCATGGCTGTGCCCGGGCCGGAGGCGCTCAGGGCTGGCCGTCTCGCGCCTGGCCATCCCTGTGTCCCAGCGCCCGCTTCTCCCTCCAGCCCCATCCCTCACCTGGCGGTGCTCCTGCAGGCGCTGCAGCCCCTCGTCGGGCTGGGAGCGAGCGTTCGCCTCCTGCTTCTCGGGCATCTTCGGGGTCCTCTGTTGGACACCTGCCGCGGTCAGCCAGGGGAGATGCTGCCTCCTGAGGGAGCCGCTCTCCTGGGAGTGGGCACCCTAGGGCTCTGGCTCCATAAGAGCCCCCACGGCTGCCGTGCGGACCCCCCCCGTCACAATGGCCTGTGGGCACGATGCCGCCCCTGGTCACAAAGGCCTGGCGGTCACCGTGGAGACGCCCACGCCCGTTTGACGGCAGCCCCCTGGGGACACGGACTCACAGGCCCAGAGCAGGCCCACGCTCCTCTGGCGTCCTCTAGTCCAGCCCCGCTCTGTCAGCCCTGTGGCCTTCGCTGGACATTTTCCCAGAGGGGTCCCCAGCCTCGCTGACAGGCTGAGCTGCGGCTGTGCTGGGGCCGCTCTGGAACCAGCTAGCACCGGCTGGCACCGGCCGGCACCGGCCGTGTCCGGCACCGGGCAGCCCCTGGTCTCCTCGCACAGAGGCCGCCGCTGCAGCCCCCCCACCCCTGGCTGCCAGCACCTCACCCGGTACACCCAATCCAAGGGGCCCCTCCAGACCACAGTCCTCTGTTCATTTAGCAGCTCTCAGTGTCACCATGAGGGGCTTTGTCCCCAGGAAGGCCACTAGGGAGACTGAAGGTACACGTGTGGGCAAGGTGGACTCCTCCAGCAGCTGGGCTCAGACACTCAGCCTGCCCACTAGCTAGCCCCGGGATCCCAGTCTCCCCAGTTGCTGGCCCCTGCATGTAGGGGCCCCCAAGGCCACAGCCCTTGTCCAGTTGCTGGTTGTCGTGGTTTAGCTTCAGTCGGCAACTGAGCACCACACAGCCGCTCGCTCACCCTCCCCACCCGCTGGGATGGGGGAGAGAATCGGAAGAGCAGAAGTAAGAAAGCTCGTGGGTTGAGAGAAGAACAGTTTAAGACTTGGGAAAAAGAAAATAAAAAATATAATTATAAATAATAATTTGTAGTGAAAAGGAAAACAAGAAAAAAGAGAGAGACGGGGGGGTGGGGGAGGACGGACAAAACCCGGGGAAAAACAACAAGTGATGCAACCCGCCGACCCATGCCCAGCCAGTCCCCGAGCAGCGATCGCTACTCCCAGGCCAACTCTCCCCAGTTGATAGACTGAGCATGACTGAGCATATGGTATGGAATAGCCCTTTGGTCAGTTTGGATCAACTGTGCCAAAGGGCCTGTGCCCCCTCCCAGCTTCTTGCGCACCCAGCAGAGCATGGGGAGCTGAAAGGTCTCTGACTAGCGTAAAGATTACTTAGCGACAACTAAAACGTCAGTGTGTTAGCAACATTTTTCTCATTCTAACTCCAAAACACAGCACTATACCAGCTGCTAGGAAGAAAAATAACCCTATCCCAGCGGGAACCAGGACACTGGTACTGACCACAGCCCCCAGGCCGGACGGGACTCCCCTGGTCCCATAGCTGACCCTCGGTGCTCTCACCACTAGAGGCAGCCAGGGTCTCTCACACCCAGGGCTGGCCCTCAGAGACCCACTCACTCCCTTGCTCCCAGGCCACCTCACCTGCTCACCGGCTCGTGCGGCTTGATCTTCGCTGGCCAGCACGCTCGTGCACACACCCGCACTCGCTCCAGTCGCTGCCCCAGGGACACCGGGGCCCTCCGCCCCGTGGTCTGATCCCAGCTGCTGCATTCACACCCTCGCGCGCGCACACGCACTTGCACACGCGCACGCCTACGCGCACACACGGACACGCACGTACAGACACGTGCACACAGGACAGAGAACCCTCAGTCAGCACAGAGCCCGGAAGGCATTTAATAAGGAGACAGGACAGGCTGCGCTGGTCAGGCGCAGGGCACGGGCCAGGCAAGCACACTGGCAAGGCGCTGGCAGCCAGGCGCCGCTGCTCTCACTGTCCCGTGAGGCAGGTGCAGCGGAAAGCCCTGCGCAGAGCCCGACAAGCTGTCCTGAGGACAGAGAGCCATCGCTGGTGAGCTGGGGCGCGCGGGAGGGCGGCGGTGCCTATGTGGGAAGGAGAGCTGTAGGCGAGGGGCTGGGCGGGGGTAGGTGCTCTGTGCCCCTCGTGCGCGGGACCTCTGGCCAGGGGAGAAGCTGCTGCCTCTGTGCCTGCATCCTCTGATGGGGCAAGAGACGCGCTCTGTGTGTCGCCGTCTCCCTCTCCTGCAGCCTCTCTGTCGGGCACCTCTTCCCACTCTTCCTCCAGGTCTACCAGATCAGCATCACAGGTTACGGGGCCAACAGGGGCAGGCCCTTGGCTCTCCATCCTCGCTGCCAAGCCCTGGTCGCTCAGTATGCCCTGAGCAGCGCCGACAGTTTTGGCACCATCATCTGCCAGGTGGGGCATGACTGCAGGCAAGGGAGGTGCTGAGGCAGGGACAGTCACGCTGTGCCCCTCTTGACGGGCAGCTCCAGGCGAGGGAGGAGTTGAGAAGCTGGTGTCCTCAGGCACTGATGCGGGGAGAGGCTCGCTGCGTCCCTGGTCCCTGGGAGCTGCGGCCAGGCAAGGCTCTGCTGGCTCTGCATCTTTGCATGTTAATGGGGCAAGAGAAGCGCTCTTTAAGTCGCTTGCTGCCTCTCCTGCAGCGTCTCTGTCAGGGACCTCTTCCCACTCTTCCTCCAGGTCCTCCAGAGCAGTGTCACTGGTTATGGGGCCAACAGGGGCGGGTCCCTGGCCCTCGGCCCCCGCTGCCAGGTCCTGGTCACCCAGGATGCCCTCAGCAGTGCCCAGGGCATCGGCACTATCATCTGCTGCCTGGAGCATGGCCGCAGGCAAGGGAGGAGCCAACAACTGTACATCTTCAGGCGCTGATGCGAGGAGAGGCTCGCTGTGCCCCTGGTCCCCAGGACCTCCGGCCAGGCAAAAAGCTGCTGGCTCTACGTCCGAGTCCGCTGAGGGGGCAGGAGACGCGCGCTGAGGGTGGTCATCTGCCTGTCCTGCGGTGTCTCTGGCCGTGCTGCCGGGTGAGCCGGGCACCTTCTGGGGGCCTGTGTGTGGCTCCCGGCTGAGGCTCAGCAGACTGAGGCTGCTCCAGATGGTATGGATGGAGATGTCGTCCTCCAGCTGACTCTGTCCTGACAGGTCTTCAGACGTTTTGTCGTCGTCCTCCTGCTCCAGCTCCTCCAGATGCTCCATCTTGATTCGCACCACCACAAGACACTTTGGGGCATCCACAGGCCGTGTGCGCAGCAGCTTGCCGTGGCCAAGTCGCAAGGGTGGCAGACGATGGCCCGGCCTCGCCACCGGCCGTGCCCAGTGCCCTTTTGCGGCGCAGCTCCCCGGCGAAACTGGTGCGCGGGCCTCGCCAGCAGCCCTGGTGGCCCCCGGAGCATAGGGATGAGGTGGTCCTGGCTGAGCTGCAGGGGCCTCACCACCCTTGGCGGCCTGCACCTGGGCTGTTCTTGTAGGCGTCGCCAGACCGGTGGTGCGCGCAAGGTGCCCCTGTGCCGCCAGCTGCTGGCCGGGTCCCCGGCTTGCGGCTGCAACGCGCCTCAGGACCCCTGACACCAATGACTGCACTGTGGACTCCAGAGCCACGTCACAGGTTGTGCGGCCGTGTGGGGCAGGCCCCCATCTCTCAGCCCTCACTGCCATGCCCCGGTCACCGAGGATGCCCCGGGCAGGTGGGACGAGCTCTCGGTGGCCGCTGGCTGTGGGGCCCATGGCATGTGCTCTGCCTCTCAGAGAAGATCCGGAGGTTGCTGCTGCTGGCAGAGCGGGCAGCTTGGTGACATTTGCAGATCCCGCTGTTGGAGCTGCAAGTGCGTACCGGGGTGCAGCTGCCTGTGTCGCTTCAAGCCTTGGGAGAGGTGGCAAGGCTGGCGTGGGCACTCTTTCCCTCTGTGTGACCCTGCTGCGGGGCGGTGCCTCCCAGCCCTCCAGCCTGTCTGTCTGCAAGAGAAGACGCGGAGAATGATCGTGTGACTGTGGTCCTTTCACCCCTGTGTCCCAGCGGGAACCCCCCTGTGGCCGGGCCATCCTGCCAGCTGTGAGGGCAGTGCTCAGCCCCACAGGCGGCTGCTGCCCCGCTCCCAGAGCTGGCTGGGGAGAGGGCTGGTCCCTGTGTGGCCCCCCCACTGAGTCTCGGGAGCACCCCCAGCATGCCTGGGCAGCCTGCCGGGCACAGCCGGGGAGTCTCAGCTTGCTGGGGGGCCGGTCGCACCTGTCCCCTCCGGCACTGCCCGCCCTGCCATCGGCACCTCCCAGGGTCGGGGAGGCATTCGGCCCCATCTCCCTCAAGCTCCCTACCTGTGTGCAATGGCTGCAAGTGCTCTGTGAGCTCGCTGGGCAGGAGAGCGGTGGCAGCCTGTCCCCACGGAGGGACAAGGCTGTGGTCTGTCTCTGCTGCGGCACTGCCTGTGGCTGCCTGCGGCGCACCTGTGGGGAGAAGGAGGAGGCACGGGATGGTGGCGACTGTGTGGGCACAGCGGCCCCTGCAGAGCCGGCAAGCCAGGCCCCGGCTTTGAGGCAGCTCCTGGCCACTACAGGCAGGCTGAACTCAGCTCCGTGCTGCTCTCTGCCTCTGGGGCCTTGCTGCGGGGCTGCGTAGGCCGTGGCCGTCCCGGAGCCGGCCCTGCCAGAGAAACCCCGGGGCGTGGCATGGCTGTGCCCGGGCCGGAGGCGCTCAGGGCTGGCCGTCTCGCGCCTGGCCATCCCTGTGTCCCAGCGCCCGCTTCTCCCTCCAGCCCCATCCCTCACCTGGCAGTGCTCCTGCAGGCGCTGCAGCCCCTCGTCGGGCTGGGAGCGAGCGTTCGCCTCCTGCTTCTCGGGCATCTTCGGGGTCCTCTGTTGGACACCTGCCGCGGTCAGCCAGGGGAGATGCTGCCTCCTGAGGGAGCCGCTCTCCTGGGAGTGGGCACCCTAGGGCTCTGGCTCCATAAGAGCCCCCACGGCTGCCGTGCGGACCCCCCCCGTCACAATGGCCTGTGGGCACGATGCCGCCCCTGGTCACAAAGGCCTGGCGGTCACCGTGGAGACGCCCACGCCCGTTTGACGGCAGCCCCCTGGGGACACGGACTCACAGGCCCAGAGCAGGCCCACGCTCCTCTGGCGTCCTCTAGTCCAGCCCCGCTCTGTCAGCCCTGTGGCCTTCGCTGGACATTTTCCCAGAGGGGTCCCCAGCCTCGCTGACAGGCTGAGCTGCGGCTGTGCTGGGGCCGCTCTGGAACCAGCTAGCACCGGCTGGCACCGGCCGGCACCGGCCGTGTCCGGCACCGGGCAGCCCCTGGTCTCCTCGCACAGAGGCCGCCGCTGCAGCCCCCCCACCCCTGGCTGCCAGCACCTCACCCGGTACACCCAATCCAAGGGGCCCCTCCAGACCACAGTCCTCTGTTCATTTAGCAGCTCTCAGTGTCACCATGAGGGGCTTTGTCCCCAGGAAGGCCACTAGGGAGACTGAAGGTACACGTGTGGGCAAGGTGGACTCCTCCAGCAGCTGGGCTCAGACACTCAGCCTGCCCACTAGCTAGCCCCGGGATCCCAGTCTCCCCAGTTGCTGGCCCCTGCATGTAGGGGCCCCCAAGGCCACAGCCCTTGTCCAGTTGCTGGTTGTCGTGGTTTAGCTTCAGTCGGCAACTGAGCACCACACAGCCGCTCGCTCACCCTCCCCACCCGCTGGGATGGGGGAGAGAATCGGAAGAGCAGAAGTAAGAAAGCTCGTGGGTTGAGAGAAGAACAGTTTAAGACTTGGGAAAAAGAAAATAAAAAATATAATTATAAATAATAATTTGTAGTGAAAAGGAAAACAAGAAAAAAGAGAGAGACGGGGGGGTGGGGGAGGACGGACAAAACCCGGGGAAAAACAACAAGTGATGCAACCCGCCGACCCATGCCCAGCCAGTCCCCGAGCAGCGATCGCTACTCCCAGGCCAACTCTCCCCAGTTGATAGACTGAGCATGACTGAGCATATGGTATGGAATAGCCCTTTGGTCAGTTTGGATCAACTGTGCCAAAGGGCCTGTGCCCCCTCCCAGCTTCTTGCGCACCCAGCAGAGCATGGGGAGCTGAAAGGTCTCTGACTAGCGTAAAGATTACTTAGCGACAACTAAAACGTCAGTGTGTTAGCAACATTTTTCTCATTCTAACTCCAAAACACAGCACTATACCAGCTGCTAGGAAGAAAAATAACCCTATCCCAGCGGGAACCAGGACACTGGTACTGACCACAGCCCCCAGGCCGGACGGGACTCCCCTGGTCCCATAGCTGACCCTCGGTGCTCTCACCACTAGAGGCAGCCAGGGTCTCTCACACCCAGGGCTGGCCCTCAGAGACCCACTCACTCCCTTGCTCCCAGGCCACCTCACCTGCTCACCGGCTCGTGCGGCTTGATCTTCGCTGGCCAGCACGCTCGTGCACACACCCGCACTCGCTCCAGTCGCTGCCCCAGGGACACCGGGGCCCTCCGCCCCGTGGTCTGATCCCAGCTGCTGCATTCACACCCTCGCGCGCGCACACGCACTTGCACACGCGCACGCCTACGCGCACACACGGACACGCACGTACAGACACGTGCACACAGGACAGAGAACCCTCAGTCAGCACAGAGCCCGGAAGGCATTTAATAAGGAGACAGGACAGGCTGCGCTGGTCAGGCGCAGGGCACGGGCCAGGCAAGCACACTGGCAAGGCGCTGGCAGCCAGGCGCCGCTGCTCTCACTGTCCCGTGAGGCAGGTGCAGCGGAAAGCCCTGCGCAGAGCCCGACAAGCTGTCCTGAGGACAGAGAGCCATCGCTGGTGAGCTGGGGCGCGCGGGAGGGCGGCGGTGCCTATGTGGGAAGGAGAGCTGTAGGCGAGGGGCTGGGCGGGGGTAGGTGCTCTGTGCCCCTCGTGCGCGGGACCTCTGGCCAGGGGAGAAGCTGCTGCCTCTGTGCCTGCATCCTCTGATGGGGCAAGAGACGCGCTCTGTGTGTCGCCGTCTCCCTCTCCTGCAGCCTCTCTGTCGGGCACCTCTTCCCACTCTTCCTCCAGGTCTACCAGATCAGCATCACAGGTTACGGGGCCAACAGGGGCAGGCCCTTGGCTCTCCATCCTCGCTGCCAAGCCCTGGTCGCTCAGGATGCCCTGAGCAGCGCCGACAGTTTTGGCACCATCATCTGCCAGGTGGGGCATGACTGCAGGCAAGGGAGGTGCTGAGGCAGGGACAGTCACGCTGTGCCCCTCTTGACGGGCAGCTCCAGGCGAGGGAGGAGTTGAGAAGCTGGTGTCCTCAGGCACTGATGCGGGGAGAGGCTCGCTGCGTCCCTGGTCCCTGGGAGCTGCGGCCAGGCAAGGCTCTGCTGGCTCTGCATCTTTGCATGTTAATGGGGCAAGAGAAGCGCTCTTTAAGTCGCTTGCTGCCTCTCCTGCAGCGTCTCTGTCAGGGACCTCTTCCCACTCTTCCTCCAGGTCCTCCAGAGCAGTGTCACTGGTTATGGGGCCAACAGGGGCGGGTCCCTGGCCCTCGGCCCCCGCTGCCAGGTCCTGGTCACCCAGGATGCCCTCAGCAGTGCCCAGGGCATCGGCACTATCATCTGCTGCCTGGAGCATGGCCGCAGGCAAGGGAGGAGCCAACAACTGTACATCTTCAGGCGCTGATGCGAGGAGAGGCTCGCTGTGCCCCTGGTCCCCAGGACCTCCGGCCAGGCAAAAAGCTGCTGGCTCTACGTCCGAGTCCGCTGAGGGGGCAGGAGACGCGCGCTGAGGGTGGTCATCTGCCTGTCCTGCGGTGTCTCTGGCCGTGCTGCCGGGTGAGCCGGGCACCTTCTGGGGGCCTGTGTGTGGCTCCCGGCTGAGGCTCAGCAGACTGAGGCTGCTCCAGATGGTATGGATGGAGATGTCGTCCTCCAGCTGACTCTGTCCTGACAGGTCTTCAGACGTTTTGTCGTCGTCCTCCTGCTCCAGCTCCTCCAGATGCTCCATCTTGATTCGCACCACCACAAGACACTTTGGGGCATCCACAGGCCGTGTGCGCAGCAGCTTGCCGTGGCCAAGTCGCAAGGGTGGCAGACGATGGCCCGGCCTCGCCACCGGCCGTGCCCAGTGCCCTTTTGCGGCGCAGCTCCCCGGCGAAACTGGTGCGCGGGCCTCGCCAGCAGCCCTGGTGGCCCCCGGAGCATAGGGATGAGGTGGTCCTGGCTGAGCTGCAGGGGCCTCACCACCCTTGGCGGCCTGCACCTGGGCTGTTCTTGTAGGCGTCGCCAGACCGGTGGTGCGCGCAAGGTGCCCCTGTGCCGCCAGCTGCTGGCCGGGTCCCCGGCTTGCGGCTGCAACGCGCCTCAGGACCCCTGACACCAATGACTGCACTGTGGACTCCAGAGCCACGTCACAGGTTGTGCGGCCGTGTGGGGCAGGCCCCCATCTCTCAGCCCTCACTGCCATGCCCCGGTCACCGAGGATGCCCCGGGCAGGTGGGACGAGCTCTCGGTGGCCGCTGGCTGTGGGGCCCATGGCATGTGCTCTGCCTCTCAGAGAAGATCCGGAGGTTGCTGCTGCTGGCAGAGCGGGCAGCTTGGTGACATTTGCAGATCCCGCTGTTGGAGCTGCAAGTGCGTACCGGGGTGCAGCTGCCTGTGTCGCTTCAAGCCTTGGGAGAGGTGGCAAGGCTGGCGTGGGCACTCTTTCCCTCTGTGTGACCCTGCTGCGGGGCGGTGCCTCCCAGCCCTCCAGCCTGTCTGTCTGCAAGAGAAGACGCGGAGAATGATCGTGTGACTGTGGTCCTTTCACCCCTGTGTCCCAGCGGGAACCCCCCTGTGGCCGGGCCATCCTGCCAGCTGTGAGGGCAGTGCTCAGCCCCACAGGCGGCTGCTGCCCCGCTCCCAGAGCTGGCTGGGGAGAGGGCTGGTCCCTGTGTGGCCCCCCCACTGAGTCTCGGGAGCACCCCCAGCATGCCTGGGCAGCCTGCCGGGCACAGCCGGGGAGTCTCAGCTTGCTGGGGGGCCGGTCGCACCTGTCCCCTCCGGCACTGCCCGCCCTGCCATCGGCACCTCCCAGGGTCGGGGAGGCATTCGGCCCCATCTCCCTCAAGCTCCCTACCTGTGTGCAATGGCTGCAAGTGCTCTGTGAGCTCGCTGGGCAGGAGAGCGGTGGCAGCCTGTCCCCACGGAGGGACAAGGCTGTGGTCTGTCTCTGCTGCGGCACTGCCTGTGGCTGCCTGCGGCGCACCTGTGGGGAGAAGGAGGAGGCACGGGATGGTGGCGACTGTGTGGGCACAGCGGCCCCTGCAGAGCCGGCAAGCCAGGCCCCGGCTTTGAGGCAGCTCCTGGCCACTACAGGCAGGCTGAACTCAGCTCCGTGCTGCTCTCTGCCTCTGGGGCCTTGCTGCGGGGCTGCGTAGGCCGTGGCCGTCCCGGAGCCGGCCCTGCCAGAGAAACCCCGGGGCGTGGCATGGCTGTGCCCGGGCCGGAGGCGCTCAGGGCTGGCCGTCTCGCGCCTGGCCATCCCTGTGTCCCAGCGCCCGCTTCTCCCTCCAGCCCCATCCCTCACCTGGCAGTGCTCCTGCAGGCGCTGCAGCCCCTCGTCGGGCTGGGAGCGAGCGTTCGCCTCCTGCTTCTCGGGCATCTTCGGGGTCCTCTGTTGGACACCTGCCGCGGTCAGCCAGGGGAGATGCTGCCTCCTGAGGGAGCCGCTCTCCTGGGAGTGGGCACCCTAGGGCTCTGGCTCCATAAGAGCCCCCACGGCTGCCGTGCGGACCCCCCCCGTCACAATGGCCTGTGGGCACGATGCCGCCCCTGGTCACAAAGGCCTGGCGGTCACCGTGGAGACGCCCACGCCCGTTTGACGGCAGCCCCCTGGGGACACGGACTCACAGGCCCAGAGCAGGCCCACGCTCCTCTGGCGTCCTCTAGTCCAGCCCCGCTCTGTCAGCCCTGTGGCCTTCGCTGGACATTTTCCCAGAGGGGTCCCCAGCCTCGCTGACAGGCTGAGCTGCGGCTGTGCTGGGGCCGCTCTGGAACCAGCTAGCACCGGCTGGCACCGGCCGGCACCGGCCGTGTCCGGCACCGGGCAGCCCCTGGTCTCCTCGCACAGAGGCCGCCGCTGCAGCCCCCCCACCCCTGGCTGCCAGCACCTCACCCGGTACACCCAATCCAAGGGGCCCCTCCAGACCACAGTCCTCTGTTCATTTAGCAGCTCTCAGTGTCACCATGAGGGGCTTTGTCCCCAGGAAGGCCACTAGGGAGACTGAAGGTACACGTGTGGGCAAGGTGGACTCCTCCAGCAGCTGGGCTCAGACACTCAGCCTGCCCACTAGCTAGCCCCGGGATCCCAGTCTCCCCAGTTGCTGGCCCCTGCATGTAGGGGCCCCCAAGGCCACAGCCCTTGTCCAGTTGCTGGTTGTCGTGGTTTAGCTTCAGTCGGCAACTGAGCACCACACAGCCGCTCGCTCACCCTCCCCACCCGCTGGGATGGGGGAGAGAATCGGAAGAGCAGAAGTAAGAAAGCTCGTGGGTTGAGAGAAGAACAGTTTAAGACTTGGGAAAAAGAAAATAAAAAATATAATTATAAATAATAATTTGTAGTGAAAAGGAAAACAAGAAAAAAGAGAGAGACGGGGGGGTGGGGGAGGACGGACAAAACCCGGGGAAAAACAACAAGTGATGCAACCCGCCGACCCATGCCCAGCCAGTCCCCGAGCAGCGATCGCTACTCCCAGGCCAACTCTCCCCAGTTGATAGACTGAGCATGACTGAGCATATGGTATGGAATAGCCCTTTGGTCAGTTTGGATCAACTGTGCCAAAGGGCCTGTGCCCCCTCCCAGCTTCTTGCGCACCCAGCAGAGCATGGGGAGCTGAAAGGTCTCTGACTAGCGTAAAGATTACTTAGCGACAACTAAAACGTCAGTGTGTTAGCAACATTTTTCTCATTCTAACTCCAAAACACAGCACTATACCAGCTGCTAGGAAGAAAAATAACCCTATCCCAGCGGGAACCAGGACACTGGTACTGACCACAGCCCCCAGGCCGGACGGGACTCCCCTGGTCCCATAGCTGACCCTCGGTGCTCTCACCACTAGAGGCAGCCAGGGTCTCTCACACCCAGGGCTGGCCCTCAGAGACCCACTCACTCCCTTGCTCCCAGGCCACCTCACCTGCTCACCGGCTCGTGCGGCTTGATCTTCGCTGGCCAGCACGCTCGTGCACACACCCGCACTCGCTCCAGTCGCTGCCCCAGGGACACCGGGGCCCTCCGCCCCGTGGTCTGATCCCAGCTGCTGCATTCACACCCTCGCGCGCGCACACGCACTTGCACACGCGCACGCCTACGCGCACACACGGACACGCACGTACAGACACGTGCACACAGGACAGAGAACCCTCAGTCAGCACAGAGCCCGGAAGGCATTTAATAAGGAGACAGGACAGGCTGCGCTGGTCAGGCGCAGGGCACGGGCCAGGCAAGCACACTGGCAAGGCGCTGGCAGCCAGGCGCCGCTGCTCTCACTGTCCCGTGAGGCAGGTGCAGCGGAAAGCCCTGCGCAGAGCCCGACAAGCTGTCCTGAGGACAGAGAGCCATCGCTGGTGAGCTGGGGCGCGCGGGAGGGCGGCGGTGCCTATGTGGGAAGGAGAGCTGTAGGCGAGGGGCTGGGCGGGGGTAGGTGCTCTGTGCCCCTCGTGCGCGGGACCTCTGGCCAGGGGAGAAGCTGCTGCCTCTGTGCCTGCATCCTCTGATGGGGCAAGAGACGCGCTCTGTGTGTCGCCGTCTCCCTCTCCTGCAGCCTCTCTGTCGGGCACCTCTTCCCACTCTTCCTCCAGGTCTACCAGATCAGCATCACAGGTTACGGGGCCAACAGGGGCAGGCCCTTGGCTCTCCATCCTCGCTGCCAAGCCCTGGTCGCTCAGGATGCCCTGAGCAGCGCCGACAGTTTTGGCACCATCATCTGCCAGGTGGGGCATGACTGCAGGCAAGGGAGGTGCTGAGGCAGGGACAGTCACGCTGTGCCCCTCTTGACGGGCAGCTCCAGGCGAGGGAGGAGTTGAGAAGCTGGTGTCCTCAGGCACTGATGCGGGGAGAGGCTCGCTGCGTCCCTGGTCCCTGGGAGCTGCGGCCAGGCAAGGCTCTGCTGGCTCTGCATCTTTGCATGTTAATGGGGCAAGAGAAGCGCTCTTTAAGTCGCTTGCTGCCTCTCCTGCAGCGTCTCTGTCAGGGACCTCTTCCCACTCTTCCTCCAGGTCCTCCAGAGCAGTGTCACTGGTTATGGGGCCAACAGGGGCGGGTCCCTGGCCCTCGGCCCCCGCTGCCAGGTCCTGGTCACCCAGGATGCCCTCAGCAGTGCCCAGGGCATCGGCACTATCATCTGCTGCCTGGAGCATGGCCGCAGGCAAGGGAGGAGCCAACAACTGTACATCTTCAGGCGCTGATGCGAGGAGAGGCTCGCTGTGCCCCTGGTCCCCAGGACCTCCGGCCAGGCAAAAAGCTGCTGGCTCTACGTCCGAGTCCGCTGAGGGGGCAGGAGACGCGCGCTGAGGGTGGTCATCTGCCTGTCCTGCGGTGTCTCTGGCCGTGCTGCCGGGTGAGCCGGGCACCTTCTGGGGGCCTGTGTGTGGCTCCCGGCTGAGGCTCAGCAGACTGAGGCTGCTCCAGATGGTATGGATGGAGATGTCGTCCTCCAGCTGACTCTGTCCTGACAGGTCTTCAGACGTTTTGTCGTCGTCCTCCTGCTCCAGCTCCTCCAGATGCTCCATCTTGATTCGCACCACCACAAGACACTTTGGGGCATCCACAGGCCGTGTGCGCAGCAGCTTGCCGTGGCCAAGTCGCAAGGGTGGCAGACGATGGCCCGGCCTCGCCACCGGCCGTGCCCAGTGCCCTTTTGCGGCGCAGCTCCCCGGCGAAACTGGTGCGCGGGCCTCGCCAGCAGCCCTGGTGGCCCCCGGAGCATAGGGATGAGGTGGTCCTGGCTGAGCTGCAGGGGCCTCACCACCCTTGGCGGCCTGCACCTGGGCTGTTCTTGTAGGCGTCGCCAGACCGGTGGTGCGCGCAAGGTGCCCCTGTGCCGCCAGCTGCTGGCCGGGTCCCCGGCTTGCGGCTGCAACGCGCCTCAGGACCCCTGACACCAATGACTGCACTGTGGACTCCAGAGCCACGTCACAGGTTGTGCGGCCGTGTGGGGCAGGCCCCCATCTCTCAGCCCTCACTGCCATGCCCCGGTCACCGAGGATGCCCCGGGCAGGTGGGACGAGCTCTCGGTGGCCGCTGGCTGTGGGGCCCATGGCATGTGCTCTGCCTCTCAGAGAAGATCCGGAGGTTGCTGCTGCTGGCAGAGCGGGCAGCTTGGTGACATTTGCAGATCCCGCTGTTGGAGCTGCAAGTGCGTACCGGGGTGCAGCTGCCTGTGTCGCTTCAAGCCTTGGGAGAGGTGGCAAGGCTGGCGTGGGCACTCTTTCCCTCTGTGTGACCCTGCTGCGGGGCGGTGCCTCCCAGCCCTCCAGCCTGTCTGTCTGCAAGAGAAGACGCGGAGAATGATCGTGTGACTGTGGTCCTTTCACCCCTGTGTCCCAGCGGGAACCCCCCTGTGGCCGGGCCATCCTGCCAGCTGTGAGGGCAGTGCTCAGCCCCACAGGCGGCTGCTGCCCCGCTCCCAGAGCTGGCTGGGGAGAGGGCTGGTCCCTGTGTGGCCCCCCCACTGAGTCTCGGGAGCACCCCCAGCATGCCTGGGCAGCCTGCCGGGCACAGCCGGGGAGTCTCAGCTTGCTGGGGGGCCGGTCGCACCTGTCCCCTCCGGCACTGCCCGCCCTGCCATCGGCACCTCCCAGGGTCGGGGAGGCATTCGGCCCCATCTCCCTCAAGCTCCCTACCTGTGTGCAATGGCTGCAAGTGCTCTGTGAGCTCGCTGGGCAGGAGAGCGGTGGCAGCCTGTCCCCACGGAGGGACAAGGCTGTGGTCTGTCTCTGCTGCGGCACTGCCTGTGGCTGCCTGCGGCGCACCTGTGGGGAGAAGGAGGAGGCACGGGATGGTGGCGACTGTGTGGGCACAGCGGCCCCTGCAGAGCCGGCAAGCCAGGCCCCGGCTTTGAGGCAGCTCCTGGCCACTACAGGCAGGCTGAACTCAGCTCCGTGCTGCTCTCTGCCTCTGGGGCCTTGCTGCGGGGCTGCGTAGGCCGTGGCCGTCCCGGAGCCGGCCCTGCCAGAGAAACCCCGGGGCGTGGCATGGCTGTGCCCGGGCCGGAGGCGCTCAGGGCTGGCCGTCTCGCGCCTGGCCATCCCTGTGTCCCAGCGCCCGCTTCTCCCTCCAGCCCCATCCCTCACCTGGCGGTGCTCCTGCAGGCGCTGCAGCCCCTCGTCGGGCTGGGAGCGAGCGTTCGCCTCCTGCTTCTCGGGCATCTTCGGGGTCCTCTGTTGGACACCTGCCGCGGTCAGCCAGGGGAGATGCTGCCTCCTGAGGGAGCCGCTCTCCTGGGAGTGGGCACCCTAGGGCTCTGGCTCCATAAGAGCCCCCACGGCTGCCGTGCGGACCCCCCCCGTCACAATGGCCTGTGGGCACGATGCCGCCCCTGGTCACAAAGGCCTGGCGGTCACCGTGGAGACGCCCACGCCCGTTTGACGGCAGCCCCCTGGGGACACGGACTCACAGGCCCAGAGCAGGCCCACGCTCCTCTGGCGTCCTCTAGTCCAGCCCCGCTCTGTCAGCCCTGTGGCCTTCGCTGGACATTTTCCCAGAGGGGTCCCCAGCCTCGCTGACAGGCTGAGCTGCGGCTGTGCTGGGGCCGCTCTGGAACCAGCTAGCACCGGCTGGCACCGGCCGGCACCGGCCGTGTCCGGCACCGGGCAGCCCCTGGTCTCCTCGCACAGAGGCCGCCGCTGCAGCCCCCCCACCCCTGGCTGCCAGCACCTCACCCGGTACACCCAATCCAAGGGGCCCCTCCAGACCACAGTCCTCTGTTCATTTAGCAGCTCTCAGTGTCACCATGAGGGGCTTTGTCCCCAGGAAGGCCACTAGGGAGACTGAAGGTACACGTGTGGGCAAGGTGGACTCCTCCAGCAGCTGGGCTCAGACACTCAGCCTGCCCACTAGCTAGCCCCGGGATCCCAGTCTCCCCAGTTGCTGGCCCCTGCATGTAGGGGCCCCCAAGGCCACAGCCCTTGTCCAGTTGCTGGTTGTCGTGGTTTAGCTTCAGTCGGCAACTGAGCACCACACAGCCGCTCGCTCACCCTCCCCACCCGCTGGGATGGGGGAGAGAATCGGAAGAGCAGAAGTAAGAAAGCTCGTGGGTTGAGAGAAGAACAGTTTAAGACTTGGGAAAAAGAAAATAAAAAATATAATTATAAATAATAATTTGTAGTGAAAAGGAAAACAAGAAAAAAGAGAGAGACGGGGGGGTGGGGGAGGACGGACAAAACCCGGGGAAAAACAACAAGTGATGCAACCCGCCGACCCATGCCCAGCCAGTCCCCGAGCAGCGATCGCTACTCCCAGGCCAACTCTCCCCAGTTGATAGACTGAGCATGACTGAGCATATGGTATGGAATAGCCCTTTGGTCAGTTTGGATCAACTGTGCCAAAGGGCCTGTGCCCCCTCCCAGCTTCTTGCGCACCCAGCAGAGCATGGGGAGCTGAAAGGTCTCTGACTAGCGTAAAGATTACTTAGCGACAACTAAAACGTCAGTGTGTTAGCAACATTATTCTCATTCTAACTCCAAAACACAGCACTATACCAGCTGCTAGGAAGAAAAATAACCCTATCCCAGTGGGAACCAGGACACTGGTACTGACCACAGCCCCCAGGCCGGACGGGACTCCCCTGGTCCCATAGCTGACCCTCGGTGCTCTCACCACTAGAGGCAGCCAGGGTCTCTCACACCCAGGGCTGGCCCTCAGAGACCCACTCACTCCCTTGCTCCCAGGCCACCTCACCTGCTCACCGGCTCGTGCGGCTTGATCTTCGCTGGCCAGCACGCTCGTGCACACACCCGCACTCGCTCCAGTCGCTGCCCCAGGGACACCGGGGCCCTCCGCCCCGTGGTCTGATCCCAGCTGCTGCATTCACACCCTCGCGCGCGCACACGCACTTGCACACGCGCACGCCTACGCGCACACACGGACACGCACGTACAGACACGTGCACACAGGACAGAGAACCCTCAGTCAGCACAGAGCCCGGAAGGCATTTAATAAGGAGACAGGACAGGCTGCGCTGGTCAGGCACAGGGCACGGGCCAGGCAAGCACACTGGCAAGGCGCTGGCAGCCAGGCGCCGCTGCTCTCACTGTCCCGTGAGGCAGGTGCAGCGGAAAGCCCTGCGCAGAGCCCGACAAGCTGTCCTGAGGACAGAGAGCCATCGCTGGTGAGCTGGGGCGCGCGGGAGGGCGGCGGTGCCTATGTGGGAAGGAGAGCTGTAGGCGAGGGGCTGGGCGGGGGTAGGTGCTCTGTGCCCCTCGTGCGCGGGACCTCTGGCCAGGGGAGAAGCTGCTGCCTCTGTGCCTGCATCCTCTGATGGGGCAAGAGACGCGCTCTGTGTGTCGCCGTCTCCCTCTCCTGCAGCCTCTCTGTCGGGCACCTCTTCCCACTCTTCCTCCAGGTCTACCAGATCAGCATCACAGGTTACGGGGCCAACAGGGGCAGGCCCTTGGCTCTCCATCCTCGCTGCCAAGCCCTGGTCGCTCAGTATGCCCTGAGCAGCGCCGACAGTTTTGGCACCATCATCTGCCAGGTGGGGCATGACTGCAGGCAAGGGAGGTGCTGAGGCAGGGACAGTCACGCTGTGCCCCTCTTGACGGGCAGCTCCAGGCGAGGGAGGAGTTGAGAAGCTGGTGTCCTCAGGCACTGATGCGGGGAGAGGCTCGCTGCGTCCCTGGTCCCTGGGAGCTGCGGCCAGGCAAGGCTCTGCTGGCTCTGCATCTTTGCATGTTAATGGGGCAAGAGAAGCGCTCTTTAAGTCGCTTGCTGCCTCTCCTGCAGCGTCTCTGTCAGGGACCTCTTCCCACTCTTCCTCCAGGTCCTCCAGAGCAGTGTCACTGGTTATGGGGCCAACAGGGGCGGGTCCCTGGCCCTCGGCCCCCGCTGCCAGGTCCTGGTCACCCAGGATGCCCTCAGCAGTGCCCAGGGCATCGGCACTATCATCTGCTGCCTGGAGCATGGCCGCAGGCAAGGGAGGAGCCAACAACTGTACATCTTCAGGCGCTGATGCGAGGAGAGGCTCGCTGTGCCCCTGGTCCCCAGGACCTCCGGCCAGGCAAAAAGCTGCTGGCTCTACGTCCGAGTCCGCTGAGGGGGCAGGAGACGCGCGCTGAGGGTGGTCATCTGCCTGTCCTGCGGTGTCTCTGGCCGTGCTGCCGGGTGAGCCGGGCACCTTCTGGGGGCCTGTGTGTGGCTCCCGGCTGAGGCTCAGCAGACTGAGGCTGCTCCAGATGGTATGGATGGAGATGTCGTCCTCCAGCTGACTCTGTCCTGACAGGTCTTCAGACGTTTTGTCGTCGTCCTCCTGCTCCAGCTCCTCCAGATGCTCCATCTTGATTCGCACCACCACAAGACACTTTGGGGCATCCACAGGCCGTGTGCGCAGCAGCTTGCCGTGGCCAAGTCGCAAGGGTGGCAGACGATGGCCCGGCCTCGCCACCGGCCGTGCCCAGTGCCCTTTTGCGGCGCAGCTCCCCGGCGAAACTGGTGCGCGGGCCTCGCCAGCAGCCCTGGTGGCCCCCGGAGCATAGGGATGAGGTGGTCCTGGCTGAGCTGCAGGGGCCTCACCACCCTTGGCGGCCTGCACCTGGGCTGTTCTTGTAGGCGTCGCCAGACCGGTGGTGCGCGCAAGGTGCCCCTGTGCCGCCAGCTGCTGGCCGGGTCCCCGGCTTGCGGCTGCAACGCGCCTCAGGACCCCTGACACCAATGACTGCACTGTGGACTCCAGAGCCACGTCACAGGTTGTGCGGCCGTGTGGGGCAGGCCCCCATCTCTCAGCCCTCACTGCCATGCCCCGGTCACCGAGGATGCCCCGGGCAGGTGGGACGAGCTCTCGGTGGCCGCTGGCTGTGGGGCCCATGGCATGTGCTCTGCCTCTCAGAGAAGATCCGGAGGTTGCTGCTGCTGGCAGAGCGGGCAGCTTGGTGACATTTGCAGATCCCGCTGTTGGAGCTGCAAGTGCGTACCGGGGTGCAGCTGCCTGTGTCGCTTCAAGCCTTGGGAGAGGTGGCAAGGCTGGCGTGGGCACTCTTTCCCTCTGTGTGACCCTGCTGCGGGGCGGTGCCTCCCAGCCCTCCAGCCTGTCTGTCTGCAAGAGAAGACGCGGAGAATGATCGTGTGACTGTGGTCCTTTCACCCCTGTGTCCCAGCGGGAACCCCCCTGTGGCCGGGCCATCCTGCCAGCTGTGAGGGCAGTGCTCAGCCCCACAGGCGGCTGCTGCCCCGCTCCCAGAGCTGGCTGGGGAGAGGGCTGGTCCCTGTGTGGCCCCCCCACTGAGTCTCGGGAGCACCCCCAGCATGCCTGGGCAGCCTGCCGGGCACAGCCGGGGAGTCTCAGCTTGCTGGGGGGCCGGTCGCACCTGTCCCCTCCGGCACTGCCCGCCCTGCCATCGGCACCTCCCAGGGTCGGGGAGGCATTCGGCCCCATCTCCCTCAAGCTCCCTACCTGTGTGCAATGGCTGCAAGTGCTCTGTGAGCTCGCTGGGCAGGAGAGCGGTGGCAGCCTGTCCCCACGGAGGGACAAGGCTGTGGTCTGTCTCTGCTGCGGCACTGCCTGTGGCTGCCTGCGGCGCACCTGTGGGGAGAAGGAGGAGGCACGGGATGGTGGCGACTGTGTGGGCACAGCGGCCCCTGCAGAGCCGGCAAGCCAGGCCCCGGCTTTGAGGCAGCTCCTGGCCACTACAGGCAGGCTGAACTCAGCTCCGTGCTGCTCTCTGCCTCTGGGGCCTTGCTGCGGGGCTGCGTAGGCCGTGGCCGTCCCGGAGCCGGCCCTGCCAGAGAAACCCCGGGGCGTGGCATGGCTGTGCCCGGGCCGGAGGCGCTCAGGGCTGGCCGTCTCGCGCCTGGCCATCCCTGTGTCCCAGCGCCCGCTTCTCCCTCCAGCCCCATCCCTCACCTGGCGGTGCTCCTGCAGGCGCTGCAGCCCCTCGTCGGGCTGGGAGCGAGCGTTCGCCTCCTGCTTCTCGGGCATCTTCGGGGTCCTCTGTTGGACACCTGCCGCGGTCAGCCAGGGGAGATGCTGCCTCCTGAGGGAGCCGCTCTCCTGGGAGTGGGCACCCTAGGGCTCTGGCTCCATAAGAGCCCCCACGGCTGCCGTGCGGACCCCCCCCGTCACAATGGCCTGTGGGCACGATGCCGCCCCTGGTCACAAAGGCCTGGCGGTCACCGTGGAGACGCCCACGCCCGTTTGACGGCAGCCCCCTGGGGACACGGACTCACAGGCCCACAGCAGGCCCACGCTCCTCTGGCGTCCTCTAGTCCAGCCCCGCTCTGTCAGCCCTGTGGCCTTCGCTGGACATTTTCCCAGAGGGGTCCCCAGCCTCGCTGACAGGCTGAGCTGCGGCTGTGCTGGGGCCGCTCTGGAACCAGCTAGCACCGGCTGGCACCGGCCGGCACCGGCCGTGTCCGGCACCGGGCAGCCCCTGGTCTCCTCGCACAGAGGCCGCCGCTGCAGCCCCCCCACCCCTGGCTGCCAGCACCTCACCCGGTACACCCAATCCAAGGGGCCCCTCCAGACCACAGTCCTCTGTTCATTTAGCAGCTCTCAGTGTCACCATGAGGGGCTTTGTCCCCAGGAAGGCCACTAGGGAGACTGAAGGTACACGTGTGGGCAAGGTGGACTCCTCCAGCAGCTGGGCTCAGACACTCAGCCTGCCCACTAGCTAGCCCCGGGATCCCAGTCTCCCCAGTTGCTGGCCCCTGCATGTAGGGGCCCCCAAGGCCACAGCCCTTGTCCAGTTGCTGGTTGTCGTGGTTTAGCTTCAGTCGGCAACTGAGCACCACACAGCCGCTCGCTCACCCTCCCCACCCGCTGGGATGGGGGAGAGAATCGGAAGAGCAGAAGTAAGAAAGCTCGTGGGTTGAGAGAAGAACAGTTTAAGACTTGGGAAAAAGAAAATAAAAAATATAATTATAAATAATAATTTGTAGTGAAAAGGAAAACAAGAAAAAAGAGAGAGACGGGGGGGTGGGGGAGGACGGACAAAACCCGGGGAAAAACAACAAGTGATGCAACCCGCCGACCCATGCCCAGCCAGTCCCCGAGCAGCGATCGCTACTCCCAGGCCAACTCTCCCCAGTTGATAGACTGAGCATGACTGAGCATATGGTATGGAATAGCCCTTTGGTCAGTTTGGATCAACTGTGCCAAAGGGCCTGTGCCCCCTCCCAGCTTCTTGCGCACCCAGCAGAGCATGGGGAGCTGAAAGGTCTCTGACTAGTGTAAAGATTACTTAGCGACAACTAAAACGTCAGTGTGTTAGCAACATTATTCTCATTCTAACTCCAAAACACAGCACTATACCAGCTGCTAGGAAGAAAAATAACCCTATCCCAGTGGGAACCAGGACACTGGTACTGACCACAGCCCCCAGGCCGGACGGGACTCCCCTGGTCCCATAGCTGACCCTCGGTGCTCTCACCACTAGAGGCAGCCAGGGTCTCTCACACCCAGGGCTGGCCCTCAGAGACCCACTCACTCCCTTGCTCCCAGGCCACCTCACCTGCTCACCGGCTCGTGCGGCTTGATCTTCGCTGGCCAGCACGCTCGTGCACACACCCGCACTCGCTCCAGTCGCTGCCCCAGGGACACCGGGGCCCTCCGCCCCGTGGTCTGATCCCAGCTGCTGCATTCACACCCTCGCGCGCGCACACGCACTTGCACACGCGCACGCCTACGCGCACACACGGACACGCACGTACAGACACGTGCACACAGGACAGAGAACCCTCAGTCAGCACAGAGCCCGGAAGGCATTTAATAAGGAGACAGGACAGGCTGCGCTGGTCAGGCACAGGGCACGGGCCAGGCAAGCACACTGGCGAGGCGCTGGCAGCCAGGCGCCGCTGCTCTCACTGTCCCGTGAGGCAGGTGCAGCGGAAAGCCCTGCGCAGAGCCCGACAAGCTGTCCTGAGGACAGAGAGCCATCGCTGGTGAGCTGGGGCGCGCGGGAGGGCGGCGGTGCCTATGTGGGAAGGAGAGCTGTAGGCGAGGGGCTGGGCGGGGGTAGGTGCTCTGTGCCCCTCGTGCGCGGGACCTCTGGCCAGGGGAGAAGCTGCTGCCTCTGTGCCTGCATCCTCTGATGGGGCAAGAGACGCGCTCTGTGTGTCGCCGTCTCCCTCTCCTGCAGCCTCTCTGTCGGGCACCTCTTCCCACTCTTCCTCCAGGTCTACCAGATCAGCATCACAGGTTACGGGGCCAACAGGGGCAGGCCCTTGGCTCTCCATCCTCGCTGCCAAGCCCTGGTCGCTCAGTATGCCCTGAGCAGCGCCGACAGTTTTGGCACCATCATCTGCCAGGTGGGGCATGACTGCAGGCAAGGGAGGTGCTGAGGCAGGGACAGTCACGCTGTGCCCCTCTTGACGGGCAGCTCCAGGCGAGGGAGGAGTTGAGAAGCTGGTGTCCTCAGGCACTGATGCGGGGAGAGGCTCGCTGCGTCCCTGGTCCCTGGGAGCTGCGGCCAGGCAAGGCTCTGCTGGCTCTGCATCTTTGCATGTTAATGGGGCAAGAGAAGCGCTCTTTAAGTCGCTTGCTGCCTCTCCTGCAGCGTCTCTGTCAGGGACCTCTTCCCACTCTTCCTCCAGGTCCTCCAGAGCAGTGTCACTGGTTATGGGGCCAACAGGGGCGGGTCCCTGGCCCTCGGCCCCCGCTGCCAGGTCCTGGTCACCCAGGATGCCCTCAGCAGTGCCCAGGGCATCGGCACTATCATCTGCTGCCTGGAGCATGGCCGCAGGCAAGGGAGGAGCCAACAACTGTACATCTTCAGGCGCTGATGCGAGGAGAGGCTCGCTGTGCCCCTGGTCCCCAGGACCTCCGGCCAGGCAAAAAGCTGCTGGCTCTACGTCCGAGTCCGCTGAGGGGGCAGGAGACGCGCGCTGAGGGTGGTCATCTGCCTGTCCTGCGGTGTCTCTGGCCGTGCTGCCGGGTGAGCCGGGCACCTTCTGGGGGCCTGTGTGTGGCTCCCGGCTGAGGCTCAGCAGACTGAGGCTGCTCCAGATGGTATGGATGGAGATGTCGTCCTCCAGCTGACTCTGTCCTGACAGGTCTTCAGACGTTTTGTCGTCGTCCTCCTGCTCCAGCTCCTCCAGATGCTCCATCTTGATTCGCACCACCACAAGACACTTTGGGGCATCCACAGGCCGTGTGCGCAGCAGCTTGCCGTGGCCAAGTCGCAAGGGTGGCAGACGATGGCCCGGCCTCGCCACCGGCCGTGCCCAGTGCCCTTTTGCGGCGCAGCTCCCCGGCGAAACTGGTGCGCGGGCCTCGCCAGCAGCCCTGGTGGCCCCCGGAGCATAGGGATGAGGTGGTCCTGGCTGAGCTGCAGGGGCCTCACCACCCTTGGCGGCCTGCACCTGGGCTGTTCTTGTAGGCGTCGCCAGACCGGTGGTGCGCGCAAGGTGCCCCTGTGCCGCCAGCTGCTGGCCGGGTCCCCGGCTTGCGGCTGCAACGCGCCTCAGGACCCCTGACACCAATGACTGCACTGTGGACTCCAGAGCCACGTCACAGGTTGTGCGGCCGTGTGGGGCAGGCCCCCATCTCTCAGCCCTCACTGCCATGCCCCGGTCACCGAGGATGCCCCGGGCAGGTGGGACGAGCTCTCGGTGGCCGCTGGCTGTGGGGCCCATGGCATGTGCTCTGCCTCTCAGAGAAGATCCGGAGGTTGCTGCTGCTGGCAGAGCGGGCAGCTTGGTGACATTTGCAGATCCCGCTGTTGGAGCTGCAAGTGCGTACCGGGGTGCAGCTGCCTGTGTCGCTTCAAGCCTTGGGAGAGGTGGCAAGGCTGGCGTGGGCACTCTTTCCCTCTGTGTGACCCTGCTGCGGGGCGGTGCCTCCCAGCCCTCCAGCCTGTCTGTCTGCAAGAGAAGACGCGGAGAATGATCGTGTGACTGTGGTCCTTTCACCCCTGTGTCCCAGCGGGAACCCCCCTGTGGCCGGGCCATCCTGCCAGCTGTGAGGGCAGTGCTCAGCCCCACAGGCGGCTGCTGCCCCGCTCCCAGAGCTGGCTGGGGAGAGGGCTGGTCCCTGTGTGGCCCCCCCACTGAGTCTCGGGAGCACCCCCAGCATGCCTGGGCAGCCTGCCGGGCACAGCCGGGGAGTCTCAGCTTGCTGGGGGGCCGGTCGCACCTGTCCCCTCCGGCACTGCCCGCCCTGCCATCGGCACCTCCCAGGGTCGGGGAGGCATTCGGCCCCATCTCCCTCAAGCTCCCTACCTGTGTGCAATGGCTGCAAGTGCTCTGTGAGCTCGCTGGGCAGGAGAGCGGTGGCAGCCTGTCCCCACGGAGGGACAAGGCTGTGGTCTGTCTCTGCTGCGGCACTGCCTGTGGCTGCCTGCGGCGCACCTGTGGGGAGAAGGAGGAGGCACGGGATGGTGGCGACTGTGTGGGCACAGCGGCCCCTGCAGAGCCGGCAAGCCAGGCCCCGGCTTTGAGGCAGCTCCTGGCCACTACAGGCAGGCTGAACTCAGCTCCGTGCTGCTCTCTGCCTCTGGGGCCTTGCTGCGGGGCTGCGTAGGCCGTGGCCGTCCCGGAGCCGGCCCTGCCAGAGAAACCCCGGGGCGTGGCATGGCTGTGCCCGGGCCGGAGGCGCTCAGGGCTGGCCGTCTCGCGCCTGGCCATCCCTGTGTCCCAGCGCCCGCTTCTCCCTCCAGCCCCATCCCTCACCTGGCGGTGCTCCTGCAGGCGCTGCAGCCCCTCGTCGGGCTGGGAGCGAGCGTTCGCCTCCTGCTTCTCGGGCATCTTCGGGGTCCTCTGTTGGACACCTGCCGCGGTCAGCCAGGGGAGATGCTGCCTCCTGAGGGAGCCGCTCTCCTGGGAGTGGGCACCCTAGGGCTCTGGCTCCATAAGAGCCCCCACGGCTGCCGTGCGGACCCCCCCCGTCACAATGGCCTGTGGGCACGATGCCGCCCCTGGTCACAAAGGCCTGGCGGTCACCGTGGAGACGCCCACGCCCGTTTGACGGCAGCCCCCTGGGGACACGGACTCACAGGCCCAGAGCAGGCCCACGCTCCTCTGGCGTCCTCTAGTCCAGCCCCGCTCTGTCAGCCCTGTGGCCTTCGCTGGACATTTTCCCAGAGGGGTCCCCAGCCTCGCTGACAGGCTGAGCTGCGGCTGTGCTGGGGCCGCTCTGGAACCAGCTAGCACCGGCTGGCACCGGCCGGCACCGGCCGTGTCCGGCACCGGGCAGCCCCTGGTCTCCTCGCACAGAGGCCGCCGCTGCAGCCCCCCCACCCCTGGCTGCCAGCACCTCACCCGGTACACCCAATCCAAGGGGCCCCTCCAGACCACAGTCCTCTGTTCATTTAGCAGCTCTCAGTGTCACCATGAGGGGCTTTGTCCCCAGGAAGGCCACTAGGGAGACTGAAGGTACACGTGTGGGCAAGGTGGACTCCTCCAGCAGCTGGGCTCAGACACTCAGCCTGCCCACTAGCTAGCCCCGGGATCCCAGTCTCCCCAGTTGCTGGCCCCTGCATGTAGGGGCCCCCAAGGCCACAGCCCTTGTCCAGTTGCTGGTTCTCGTGGTTTAGCTTCAGTCGGCAACTGAGCACCACACAGCCGCTCGCTCACCCTCCCCACCCGCTGGGATGGGGGAGAGAATCGGAAGAGCAGAAGTAAGAAAGCTCGTGGGTTGAGAGAAGAACAGTTTAAGACTTGGGAAAAAGAAAATAAAAAATATAATTATAAATAATAATTTGTAGTGAAAAGGAAAACAAGAAAAAAGAGAGAGACGGGGGGGTGGGGGAGGACGGACAAAACCCGGGGAAAAACAACAAGTGATGCAACCCGCCGACCCATGCCCAGCCAGTCCCCGAGCAGCGATCGCTACTCCCAGGCCAACTCTCCCCAGTTGATAGACTGAGCATGACTGAGCATATGGTATGGAATAGCCCTTTGGTCAGTTTGGATCAACTGTGCCAAAGGGCCTGTGCCCCCTCCCAGCTTCTTGCGCACCCAGCAGAGCATGGGGAGCTGAAAGGTCTCTGACTAGCGTAAAGATTACTTAGCGACAACTAAAACGTCAGTGTGTTAGCAACATTTTTCTCATTCTAACTCCAAAACACAGCACTATACCAGCTGCTAGGAAGAAAAATAACCCTATCCCAGCGGGAACCAGGACACTGGTACTGACCACAGCCCCCAGGCCGGACGGGACTCCCCTGGTCCCATAGCTGACCCTCGGTGCTCTCACCACTAGAGGCAGCCAGGGTCTCTCACACCCAGGGCTGGCCCTCAGAGACCCACTCACTCCCTTGCTCCCAGGCCACCTCACCTGCTCACCGGCTCGTGCGGCTTGATCTTCGCTGGCCAGCACGCTCGTGCACACACCCGCACTCGCTCCAGTCGCTGCCCCAGGGACACCGGGGCCCTCCGCCCCGTGGTCTGATCCCAGCTGCTGCATTCACACCCTCGCGCGCGCACACGCACTTGCACACGCGCACGCCTACGCGCACACACGGACACGCACGTACAGACACGTGCACACAGGACAGAGAACCCTCAGTCAGCACAGAGCCCGGAAGGCATTTAATAAGGAGACAGGACAGGCTGCGCTGGTCAGGCGCAGGGCACGGGCCAGGCAAGCACACTGGCGAGGCGCTGGCAGCCAGGCGCCGCTGCTCTCACTGTCCCGTGAGGCAGGTGCAGCGGAAAGCCCTGCGCAGAGCCCGACAAGCTGTCCTGAGGACAGAGAGCCATCGCTGGTGAGCTGGGGCGCGCGGGAGGGCGGCGGTGCCTATGTGGGAAGGAGAGCTGTAGGCGAGGGGCTGGGCGGGGGTAGGTGCTCTGTGCCCCTCGTGCGCGGGACCTCTGGCCAGGGGAGAAGCTGCTGCCTCTGTGCCTGCATCCTCTGATGGGGCAAGAGACGCGCTCTGTGTGTCGCCGTCTCCCTCTCCTGCAGCCTCTCTGTCGGGCACCTCTTCCCACTCTTCCTCCAGGTCTACCAGATCAGCATCACAGGTTACGGGGCCAACAGGGGCAGGCCCTTGGCTCTCCATCCTCGCTGCCAAGCCCTGGTCGCTCAGGATGCCCTGAGCAGCGCCGACAGTTTTGGCACCATCATCTGCCAGGTGGGGCATGACTGCAGGCAAGGGAGGTGCTGAGGCAGGGACAGTCACGCTGTGCCCCTCTTGACGGGCAGCTCCAGGCGAGGGAGGAGTTGAGAAGCTGGTGTCCTCAGGCACTGATGCGGGGAGAGGCTCGCTGCGTCCCTGGTCCCTGGGAGCTGCGGCCAGGCAAGGCTCTGCTGGCTCTGCATCTTTGCATGTTAATGGGGCAAGAGAAGCGCTCTTTAAGTCGCTTGCTGCCTCTCCTGCAGCGTCTCTGTCAGGGACCTCTTCCCACTCTTCCTCCAGGTCCTCCAGAGCAGTGTCACTGGTTATGGGGCCAACAGGGGCGGGTCCCTGGCCCTCGGCCCCCGCTGCCAGGTCCTGGTCACCCAGGATGCCCTCAGCAGTGCCCAGGGCATCGGCACTATCATCTGCTGCCTGGAGCATGGCCGCAGGCAAGGGAGGAGCCAACAACTGTACATCTTCAGGCGCTGATGCGAGGAGAGGCTCGCTGTGCCCCTGGTCCCCAGGACCTCCGGCCAGGCAAAAAGCTGCTGGCTCTACGTCCGAGTCCGCTGAGGGGGCAGGAGACGCGCGCTGAGGGTGGTCATCTGCCTGTCCTGCGGTGTCTCTGGCCGTGCTGCCGGGTGAGCCGGGCACCTTCTGGGGGCCTGTGTGTGGCTCCCGGCTGAGGCTCAGCAGACTGAGGCTGCTCCAGATGGTATGGATGGAGATGTCGTCCTCCAGCTGACTCTGTCCTGACAGGTCTTCAGACGTTTTGTCGTCGTCCTCCTGCTCCAGCTCCTCCAGATGCTCCATCTTGATTCGCACCACCACAAGACACTTTGGGGCATCCACAGGCCGTGTGCGCAGCAGCTTGCCGTGGCCAAGTCGCAAGGGTGGCAGACGATGGCCCGGCCTCGCCACCGGCCGTGCCCAGTGCCCTTTTGCGGCGCAGCTCCCCGGCGAAACTGGTGCGCGGGCCTCGCCAGCAGCCCTGGTGGCCCCCGGAGCATAGGGATGAGGTGGTCCTGGCTGAGCTGCAGGGGCCTCACCACCCTTGGCGGCCTGCACCTGGGCTGTTCTTGTAGGCGTCGCCAGACCGGTGGTGCGCGCAAGGTGCCCCTGTGCCGCCAGCTGCTGGCCGGGTCCCCGGCTTGCGGCTGCAACGCGCCTCAGGACCCCTGACACCAATGACTGCACTGTGGACTCCAGAGCCACGTCACAGGTTGTGCGGCCGTGTGGGGCAGGCCCCCATCTCTCAGCCCTCACTGCCATGCCCCGGTCACCGAGGATGCCCCGGGCAGGTGGGACGAGCTCTCGGTGGCCGCTGGCTGTGGGGCCCATGGCATGTGCTCTGCCTCTCAGAGAAGATCCGGAGGTTGCTGCTGCTGGCAGAGCGGGCAGCTTGGTGACATTTGCAGATCCCGCTGTTGGAGCTGCAAGTGCGTACCGGGGTGCAGCTGCCTGTGTCGCTTCAAGCCTTGGGAGAGGTGGCAAGGCTGGCGTGGGCACTCTTTCCCTCTGTGTGACCCTGCTGCGGGGCGGTGCCTCCCAGCCCTCCAGCCTGTCTGTCTGCAAGAGAAGACGCGGAGAATGATCGTGTGACTGTGGTCCTTTCACCCCTGTGTCCCAGCGGGAACCCCCCTGTGGCCGGGCCATCCTGCCAGCTGTGAGGGCAGTGCTCAGCCCCACAGGCGGCTGCTGCCCCGCTCCCAGAGCTGGCTGGGGAGAGGGCTGGTCCCTGTGTGGCCCCCCCACTGAGTCTCGGGAGCACCCCCAGCATGCCTGGGCAGCCTGCCGGGCACAGCCGGGGAGTCTCAGCTTGCTGGGGGGCCGGTCGCACCTGTCCCCTCCGGCACTGCCCGCCCTGCCATCGGCACCTCCCAGGGTCGGGGAGGCATTCGGCCCCATCTCCCTCAAGCTCCCTACCTGTGTGCAATGGCTGCAAGTGCTCTGTGAGCTCGCTGGGCAGGAGAGCGGTGGCAGCCTGTCCCCACGGAGGGACAAGGCTGTGGTCTGTCTCTGCTGCGGCACTGCCTGTGGCTGCCTGCGGCGCACCTGTGGGGAGAAGGAGGAGGCACGGGATGGTGGCGACTGTGTGGGCACAGCGGCCCCTGCAGAGCCGGCAAGCCAGGCCCCGGCTTTGAGGCAGCTCCTGGCCACTACAGGCAGGCTGAACTCAGCTCCGTGCTGCTCTCTGCCTCTGGGGCCTTGCTGCGGGGCTGCGTAGGCCGTGGCCGTCCCGGAGCCGGCCCTGCCAGAGAAACCCCGGGGCGTGGCATGGCTGTGCCCGGGCCGGAGGCGCTCAGGGCTGGCCGTCTCGCGCCTGGCCATCCCTGTGTCCCAGCGCCCGCTTCTCCCTCCAGCCCCATCCCTCACCTGGCGGTGCTCCTGCAGGCGCTGCAGCCCCTCGTCGGGCTGGGAGCGAGCGTTCGCCTCCTGCTTCTCGGGCATCTTCGGGGTCCTCTGTTGGACACCTGCCGCGGTCAGCCAGGGGAGATGCTGCCTCCTGAGGGAGCCGCTCTCCTGGGAGTGGGCACCCTAGGGCTCTGGCTCCATAAGAGCCCCCACGGCTGCCGTGCGGACCCCCCCCGTCACAATGGCCTGTGGGCACGATGCCGCCCCTGGTCACAAAGGCCTGGCGGTCACCGTGGAGACGCCCACGCCCGTTTGACGGCAGCCCCCTGGGGACACGGACTCACAGGCCCAGAGCAGGCCCACGCTCCTCTGGCGTCCTCTAGTCCAGCCCCGCTCTGTCAGCCCTGTGGCCTTCGCTGGACATTTTCCCAGAGGGGTCCCCAGCCTCGCTGACAGGCTGAGCTGCGGCTGTGCTGGGGCCGCTCTGGAACCAGCTAGCACCGGCTGGCACCGGCCGGCACCGGCCGTGTCCGGCACCGGGCAGCCCCTGGTCTCCTCGCACAGAGGCCGCCGCTGCAGCCCCCCCACCCCTGGCTGCCAGCACCTCACCCGGTACACCCAATCCAAGGGGCCCCTCCAGACCACAGTCCTCTGTTCATTTAGCAGCTCTCAGTGTCACCATGAGGGGCTTTGTCCCCAGGAAGGCCACTAGGGAGACTGAAGGTACACGTGTGGGCAAGGTGGACTCCTCCAGCAGCTGGGCTCAGACACTCAGCCTGCCCACTAGCTAGCCCCGGGATCCCAGTCTCCCCAGTTGCTGGCCCCTGCATGTAGGGGCCCCCAAGGCCACAGCCCTTGTCCAGTTGCTGGTTGTCGTGGTTTAGCTTCAGTCGGCAACTGAGCACCACACAGCCGCTCGCTCACCCTCCCCACCCGCTGGGATGGGGGAGAGAATCGGAAGAGCAGAAGTAAGAAAGCTCGTGGGTTGAGAGAAGAACAGTTTAAGACTTGGGAAAAAGAAAATAAAAAATATAATTATAAATAATAATTTGTAGTGAAAAGGAAAACAAGAAAAAAGAGAGAGACGGGGGGGTGGGGGAGGACGGACAAAACCCGGGGAAAAACAACAAGTGATGCAACCCGCCGACCCATGCCCAGCCAGTCCCCGAGCAGCGATCGCTACTCCCAGGCCAACTCTCCCCAGTTGATAGACTGAGCATGACTGAGCATATGGTATGGAATAGCCCTTTGGTCAGTTTGGATCAACTGTGCCAAAGGGCCTGTGCCCCCTCCCAGCTTCTTGCGCACCCAGCAGAGCATGGGGAGCTGAAAGGTCTCTGACTAGCGTAAAGATTACTTAGCGACAACTAAAACGTCAGTGTGTTAGCAACATTTTTCTCATTCTAACTCCAAAACACAGCACTATACCAGCTGCTAGGAAGAAAAATAACCCTATCCCAGCGGGAACCAGGACACTGGTACTGACCACAGCCCCCAGGCCGGACGGGACTCCCCTGGTCCCATAGCTGACCCTCGGTGCTCTCACCACTAGAGGCAGCCAGGGTCTCTCACACCCAGGGCTGGCCCTCAGAGACCCACTCACTCCCTTGCTCCCAGGCCACCTCACCTGCTCACCGGCTCGTGCGGCTTGATCTTCGCTGGCCAGCACGCTCGTGCACACACCCGCACTCGCTCCAGTCGCTGCCCCAGGGACACCGGGGCCCTCCGCCCCGTGGTCTGATCCCAGCTGCTGCATTCACACCCTCGCGCGCGCACACGCACTTGCACACGCGCACGCCTACGCGCACACACGGACACGCACGTACAGACACGTGCACACAGGACAGAGAACCCTCAGTCAGCACAGAGCCCGGAAGGCATTTAATAAGGAGACAGGACAGGCTGCGCTGGTCAGGCGCAGGGCACGGGCCAGGCAAGCACACTGGCGAGGCGCTGGCAGCCAGGCGCCGCTGCTCTCACTGTCCCGTGAGGCAGGTGCAGCGGAAAGCCCTGCGCAGAGCCCGACAAGCTGTCCTGAGGACAGAGAGCCATCGCTGGTGAGCTGGGGCGCGCGGGAGGGCGGCGGTGCCTATGTGGGAAGGAGAGCTGTAGGCGAGGGGCTGGGCGGGGGTAGGTGCTCTGTGCCCCTCGTGCGCGGGACCTCTGGCCAGGGGAGAAGCTGCTGCCTCTGTGCCTGCATCCTCTGATGGGGCAAGAGACGCGCTCTGTGTGTCGCCGTCTCCCTCTCCTGCAGCCTCTCTGTCGGGCACCTCTTCCCACTCTTCCTCCAGGTCTACCAGATCAGCATCACAGGTTACGGGGCCAACAGGGGCAGGCCCTTGGCTCTCCATCCTCGCTGCCAAGCCCTGGTCGCTCAGGATGCCCTGAGCAGCGCCGACAGTTTTGGCACCATCATCTGCCAGGTGGGGCATGACTGCAGGCAAGGGAGGTGCTGAGGCAGGGACAGTCACGCTGTGCCCCTCTTGACGGGCAGCTCCAGGCGAGGGAGGAGTTGAGAAGCTGGTGTCCTCAGGCACTGATGCGGGGAGAGGCTCGCTGCGTCCCTGGTCCCTGGGAGCTGCGGCCAGGCAAGGCTCTGCTGGCTCTGCATCTTTGCATGTTAATGGGGCAAGAGAAGCGCTCTTTAAGTCGCTTGCTGCCTCTCCTGCAGCGTCTCTGTCAGGGACCTCTTCCCACTCTTCCTCCAGGTCCTCCAGAGCAGTGTCACTGGTTATGGGGCCAACAGGGGCGGGTCCCTGGCCCTCGGCCCCCGCTGCCAGGTCCTGGTCACCCAGGATGCCCTCAGCAGTGCCCAGGGCATCGGCACTATCATCTGCTGCCTGGAGCATGGCCGCAGGCAAGGGAGGAGCCAACAACTGTACATCTTCAGGCGCTGATGCGAGGAGAGGCTCGCTGTGCCCCTGGTCCCCAGGACCTCCGGCCAGGCAAAAAGCTGCTGGCTCTACGTCCGAGTCCGCTGAGGGGGCAGGAGACGCGCGCTGAGGGTGGTCATCTGCCTGTCCTGCGGTGTCTCTGGCCGTGCTGCCGGGTGAGCCGGGCACCTTCTGGGGGCCTGTGTGTGGCTCCCGGCTGAGGCTCAGCAGACTGAGGCTGCTCCAGATGGTATGGATGGAGATGTCGTCCTCCAGCTGACTCTGTCCTGACAGGTCTTCAGACGTTTTGTCGTCGTCCTCCTGCTCCAGCTCCTCCAGATGCTCCATCTTGATTCGCACCACCACAAGACACTTTGGGGCATCCACAGGCCGTGTGCGCAGCAGCTTGCCGTGGCCAAGTCGCAAGGGTGGCAGACGATGGCCCGGCCTCGCCACCGGCCGTGCCCAGTGCCCTTTTGCGGCGCAGCTCCCCGGCGAAACTGGTGCGCGGGCCTCGCCAGCAGCCCTGGTGGCCCCCGGAGCATAGGGATGAGGTGGTCCTGGCTGAGCTGCAGGGGCCTCACCACCCTTGGCGGCCTGCACCTGGGCTGTTCTTGTAGGCGTCGCCAGACCGGTGGTGCGCGCAAGGTGCCCCTGTGCCGCCAGCTGCTGGCCGGGTCCCCGGCTTGCGGCTGCAACGCGCCTCAGGACCCCTGACACCAATGACTGCACTGTGGACTCCAGAGCCACGTCACAGGTTGTGCGGCCGTGTGGGGCAGGCCCCCATCTCTCAGCCCTCACTGCCATGCCCCGGTCACCGAGGATGCCCCGGGCAGGTGGGACGAGCTCTCGGTGGCCGCTGGCTGTGGGGCCCATGGCATGTGCTCTGCCTCTCAGAGAAGATCCGGAGGTTGCTGCTGCTGGCAGAGCGGGCAGCTTGGTGACATTTGCAGATCCCGCTGTTGGAGCTGCAAGTGCGTACCGGGGTGCAGCTGCCTGTGTCGCTTCAAGCCTTGGGAGAGGTGGCAAGGCTGGCGTGGGCACTCTTTCCCTCTGTGTGACCCTGCTGCGGGGCGGTGCCTCCCAGCCCTCCAGCCTGTCTGTCTGCAAGAGAAGACGCGGAGAATGATCGTGTGACTGTGGTCCTTTCACCCCTGTGTCCCAGCGGGAACCCCCCTGTGGCCGGGCCATCCTGCCAGCTGTGAGGGCAGTGCTCAGCCCCACAGGCGGCTGCTGCCCCGCTCCCAGAGCTGGCTGGGGAGAGGGCTGGTCCCTGTGTGGCCCCCCCACTGAGTCTCGGGAGCACCCCCAGCATGCCTGGGCAGCCTGCCGGGCACAGCCGGGGAGTCTCAGCTTGCTGGGGGGCCGGTCGCACCTGTCCCCTCCGGCACTGCCCGCCCTGCCATCGGCACCTCCCAGGGTCGGGGAGGCATTCGGCCCCATCTCCCTCAAGCTCCCTACCTGTGTGCAATGGCTGCAAGTGCTCTGTGAGCTCGCTGGGCAGGAGAGCGGTGGCAGCCTGTCCCCACGGAGGGACAAGGCTGTGGTCTGTCTCTGCTGCGGCACTGCCTGTGGCTGCCTGCGGCGCACCTGTGGGGAGAAGGAGGAGGCACGGGATGGTGGCGACTGTGTGGGCACAGCGGCCCCTGCAGAGCCGGCAAGCCAGGCCCCGGCTTTGAGGCAGCTCCTGGCCACTACAGGCAGGCTGAACTCAGCTCCGTGCTGCTCTCTGCCTCTGGGGCCTTGCTGCGGGGCTGCGTAGGCCGTGGCCGTCCCGGAGCCGGCCCTGCCAGAGAAACCCCGGGGCGTGGCATGGCTGTGCCCGGGCCGGAGGCGCTCAGGGCTGGCCGTCTCGCGCCTGGCCATCCCTGTGTCCCAGCGCCCGCTTCTCCCTCCAGCCCCATCCCTCACCTGGCGGTGCTCCTGCAGGCGCTGCAGCCCCTCGTCGGGCTGGGAGCGAGCGTTCGCCTCCTGCTTCTCGGGCATCTTCGGGGTCCTCTGTTGGACACCTGCCGCGGTCAGCCAGGGGAGATGCTGCCTCCTGAGGGAGCCGCTCTCCTGGGAGTGGGCACCCTAGGGCTCTGGCTCCATAAGAGCCCCCACGGCTGCCGTGCGGACCCCCCCCGTCACAATGGCCTGTGGGCACGATGCCGCCCCTGGTCACAAAGGCCTGGCGGTCACCGTGGAGACGCCCACGCCCGTTTGACGGCAGCCCCCTGGGGACACGGACTCACAGGCCCAGAGCAGGCCCACGCTCCTCTGGCGTCCTCTAGTCCAGCCCCGCTCTGTCAGCCCTGTGGCCTTCGCTGGACATTTTCCCAGAGGGGTCCCCAGCCTCGCTGACAGGCTGAGCTGCGGCTGTGCTGGGGCCGCTCTGGAACCAGCTAGCACCGGCTGGCACCGGCCGGCACCGGCCGTGTCCGGCACCGGGCAGCCCCTGGTCTCCTCGCACAGAGGCCGCCGCTGCAGCCCCCCCACCCCTGGCTGCCAGCACCTCACCCGGTACACCCAATCCAAGGGGCCCCTCCAGACCACAGTCCTCTGTTCATTTAGCAGCTCTCAGTGTCACCATGAGGGGCTTTGTCCCCAGGAAGGCCACTAGGGAGACTGAAGGTACACGTGCGGGCAAGGTGGACTCCTCCAGCAGCTGGGCTCAGACACTCAGCCTGCCCACTAGCTAGCCCCGGGATCCCAGTCTCCCCAGTTGCTGGCCCCTGCATGTAGGGGCCCCCAAGGCCACAGCCCTTGTCCAGTTGCTGGTTGTCGTGGTTTAGCTTCAGTCGGCAACTGAGCACCACACAGCCGCTCGCTCACCCTCCCCACCCGCTGGGATGGGGGAGAGAATCGGAAGAGCAGAAGTAAGAAAGCTCGTGGGTTGAGAGAAGAACAGTTTAAGACTTGGGAAAAAGAAAATAAAAAATATAATTATAAATAATAATTTGTAGTGAAAAGGAAAACAAGAAAAAAGAGAGAGACGGGGGGGTGGGGGAGGACGGACAAAACCCGGGGAAAAACAACAAGTGATGCAACCCGCCGACCCATGCCCAGCCAGTCCCCGAGCAGCGATCGCTACTCCCAGGCCAACTCTCCCCAGTTGATAGACTGAGCATGACTGAGCATATGGTATGGAATAGCCCTTTGGTCAGTTTGGATCAACTGTGCCAAAGGGCCTGTGCCCCCTCCCAGCTTCTTGCGCACCCAGCAGAGCATGGGGAGCTGAAAGGTCTCTGACTAGCGTAAAGATTACTTAGCGACAACTAAAACGTCAGTGTGTTAGCAACATTTTTCTCATTCTAACTCCAAAACACAGCACTATACCAGCTGCTAGGAAGAAAAATAACCCTATCCCAGCGGGAACCAGGACACTGGTACTGACCACAGCCCCCAGGCCGGACGGGACTCCCCTGGTCCCATAGCTGACCCTCGGTGCTCTCACCACTAGAGGCAGCCAGGGTCTCTCACACCCAGGGCTGGCCCTCAGAGACCCACTCACTCCCTTGCTCCCAGGCCACCTCACCTGCTCACCGGCTCGTGCGGCTTGATCTTCGCTGGCCAGCACGCTCGTGCACACACCCGCACTCGCTCCAGTCGCTGCCCCAGGGACACCGGGGCCCTCCGCCCCGTGGTCTGATCCCAGCTGCTGCATTCACACCCTCGCGCGCGCACACGCACTTGCACACGCGCACGCCTACGCGCACACACGGACACGCACGTACAGACACGTGCACACAGGACAGAGAACCCTCAGTCAGCACAGAGCCCGGAAGGCATTTAATAAGGAGACAGGACAGGCTGCGCTGGTCAGGCGCAGGGCACGGGCCAGGCAAGCACACTGGCGAGGCGCTGGCAGCCAGGCGCCGCTGCTCTCACTGTCCCGTGAGGCAGGTGCAGCGGAAAGCCCTGCGCAGAGCCCGACAAGCTGTCCTGAGGACAGAGAGCCATCGCTGGTGAGCTGGGGCGCGCGGGAGGGCGGCGGTGCCTATGTGGGAAGGAGAGCTGTAGGCGAGGGGCTGGGCGGGGGTAGGTGCTCTGTGCCCCTCGTGCGCGGGACCTCTGGCCAGGGGAGAAGCTGCTGCCTCTGTGCCTGCATCCTCTGATGGGGCAAGAGACGCGCTCTGTGTGTCGCCGTCTCCCTCTCCTGCAGCCTCTCTGTCGGGCACCTCTTCCCACTCTTCCTCCAGGTCTACCAGATCAGCATCACAGGTTACGGGGCCAACAGGGGCAGGCCCTTGGCTCTCCATCCTCGCTGCCAAGCCCTGGTCGCTCAGGATGCCCTGAGCAGCGCCGACAGTTTTGGCACCATCATCTGCCAGGTGGGGCATGACTGCAGGCAAGGGAGGTGCTGAGGCAGGGACAGTCACGCTGTGCCCCTCTTGACGGGCAGCTCCAGGCGAGGGAGGAGTTGAGAAGCTGGTGTCCTCAGGCACTGATGCGGGGAGAGGCTCGCTGCGTCCCTGGTCCCTGGGAGCTGCGGCCAGGCAAGGCTCTGCTGGCTCTGCATCTTTGCATGTTAATGGGGCAAGAGAAGCGCTCTTTAAGTCGCTTGCTGCCTCTCCTGCAGCGTCTCTGTCAGGGACCTCTTCCCACTCTTCCTCCAGGTCCTCCAGAGCAGTGTCACTGGTTATGGGGCCAACAGGGGCGGGTCCCTGGCCCTCGGCCCCCGCTGCCAGGTCCTGGTCACCCAGGATGCCCTCAGCAGTGCCCAGGGCATCGGCACTATCATCTGCTGCCTGGAGCATGGCCGCAGGCAAGGGAGGAGCCAACAACTGTACATCTTCAGGCGCTGATGCGAGGAGAGGCTCGCTGTGCCCCTGGTCCCCAGGACCTCCGGCCAGGCAAAAAGCTGCTGGCTCTACGTCCGAGTCCGCTGAGGGGGCAGGAGACGCGCGCTGAGGGTGGTCATCTGCCTGTCCTGCGGTGTCTCTGGCCGTGCTGCCGGGTGAGCCGGGCACCTTCTGGGGGCCTGTGTGTGGCTCCCGGCTGAGGCTCAGCAGACTGAGGCTGCTCCAGATGGTATGGATGGAGATGTCGTCCTCCAGCTGACTCTGTCCTGACAGGTCTTCAGACGTTTTGTCGTCGTCCTCCTGCTCCAGCTCCTCCAGATGCTCCATCTTGATTCGCACCACCACAAGACACTTTGGGGCATCCACAGGCCGTGTGCGCAGCAGCTTGCCGTGGCCAAGTCGCAAGGGTGGCAGACGATGGCCCGGCCTCGCCACCGGCCGTGCCCAGTGCCCTTTTGCGGCGCAGCTCCCCGGCGAAACTGGTGCGCGGGCCTCGCCAGCAGCCCTGGTGGCCCCCGGAGCATAGGGATGAGGTGGTCCTGGCTGAGCTGCAGGGGCCTCACCACCCTTGGCGGCCTGCACCTGGGCTGTTCTTGTAGGCGTCGCCAGACCGGTGGTGCGCGCAAGGTGCCCCTGTGCCGCCAGCTGCTGGCCGGGTCCCCGGCTTGCGGCTGCAACGCGCCTCAGGACCCCTGACACCAATGACTGCACTGTGGACTCCAGAGCCACGTCACAGGTTGTGCGGCCGTGTGGGGCAGGCCCCCATCTCTCAGCCCTCACTGCCATGCCCCGGTCACCGAGGATGCCCCGGGCAGGTGGGACGAGCTCTCGGTGGCCGCTGGCTGTGGGGCCCATGGCATGTGCTCTGCCTCTCAGAGAAGATCCGGAGGTTGCTGCTGCTGGCAGAGCGGGCAGCTTGGTGACATTTGCAGATCCCGCTGTTGGAGCTGCAAGTGCGTACCGGGGTGCAGCTGCCTGTGTCGCTTCAAGCCTTGGGAGAGGTGGCAAGGCTGGCGTGGGCACTCTTTCCCTCTGTGTGACCCTGCTGCGGGGCGGTGCCTCCCAGCCCTCCAGCCTGTCTGTCTGCAAGAGAAGACGCGGAGAATGATCGTGTGACTGTGGTCCTTTCACCCCTGTGTCCCAGCGGGAACCCCCCTGTGGCCGGGCCATCCTGCCAGCTGTGAGGGCAGTGCTCAGCCCCACAGGCGGCTGCTGCCCCGCTCCCAGAGCTGGCTGGGGAGAGGGCTGGTCCCTGTGTGGCCCCCCCACTGAGTCTCGGGAGCACCCCCAGCATGCCTGGGCAGCCTGCCGGGCACAGCCGGGGAGTCTCAGCTTGCTGGGGGGCCGGTCGCACCTGTCCCCTCCGGCACTGCCCGCCCTGCCATCGGCACCTCCCAGGGTCGGGGAGGCATTCGGCCCCATCTCCCTCAAGCTCCCTACCTGTGTGCAATGGCTGCAAGTGCTCTGTGAGCTCGCTGGGCAGGAGAGCGGTGGCAGCCTGTCCCCACGGAGGGACAAGGCTGTGGTCTGTCTCTGCTGCGGCACTGCCTGTGGCTGCCTGCGGCGCACCTGTGGGGAGAAGGAGGAGGCACGGGATGGTGGCGACTGTGTGGGCACAGCGGCCCCTGCAGAGCCGGCAAGCCAGGCCCCGGCTTTGAGGCAGCTCCTGGCCACTACAGGCAGGCTGAACTCAGCTCCGTGCTGCTCTCTGCCTCTGGGGCCTTGCTGCGGGGCTGCGTAGGCCGTGGCCGTCCCGGAGCCGGCCCTGCCAGAGAAACCCCGGGGCGTGGCATGGCTGTGCCCGGGCCGGAGGCGCTCAGGGCTGGCCGTCTCGCGCCTGGCCATCCCTGTGTCCCAGCGCCCGCTTCTCCCTCCAGCCCCATCCCTCACCTGGCGGTGCTCCTGCAGGCGCTGCAGCCCCTCGTCGGGCTGGGAGCGAGCGTTCGCCTCCTGCTTCTCGGGCATCTTCGGGGTCCTCTGTTGGACACCTGCCGCGGTCAGCCAGGGGAGATGCTGCCTCCTGAGGGAGCCGCTCTCCTGGGAGTGGGCACCCTAGGGCTCTGGCTCCATAAGAGCCCCCACGGCTGCCGTGCGGACCCCCCCCCGTCACAATGGCCTGTGGGCACGATGCCGCCCCTGGTCACAAAGGCCTGGCGGTCACCGTGGAGACGCCCACGCCCGTTTGACGGCAGCCCCCTGGGGACACGGACTCACAGGCCCACAGCAGGCCCACGCTCCTCTGGCGTCCTCTAGTCCAGCCCCGCTCTGTCAGCCCTGTGGCCTTCGCTGGACATTTTCCCAGAGGGGTCCCCAGCCTCGCTGACAGGCTGAGCTGCGGCTGTGCTGGGGCCGCTCTGGAACCAGCTAGCACCGGCTGGCACCGGCCGGCACCGGCCGTGTCCGGCACCGGGCAGCCCCTGGTCTCCTCGCACAGAGGCCGCCGCTGCAGCCCCCCCACCCCTGGCTGCCAGCACCTCACCCGGTACACCCAATCCAAGGGGCCCCTCCAGACCACAGTCCTCTGTTCATTTAGCAGCTCTCAGTGTCACCATGAGGGGCTTTGTCCCCAGGAAGGCCACTAGGGAGACTGAAGGTACACGTGTGGGCAAGGTGGACTCCTCCAGCAGCTGGGCTCAGACACTCAGCCTGCCCACTAGCTAGCCCCGGGATCCCAGTCTCCCCAGTTGCTGGCCCCTGCATGTAGGGGCCCCCAAGGCCACAGCCCTTGTCCAGTTGCTGGTTGTCGTGGTTTAGCTTCAGTCGGCAACTGAGCACCACACAGCCGCTCGCTCACCCTCCCCACCCGCTGGGATGGGGGAGAGAATCGGAAGAGCAGAAGTAAGAAAGCTCGTGGGTTGAGAGAAGAACAGTTTAAGACTTGGGAAAAAGAAAATAAAAAATATAATTATAAATAATAATTTGTAGTGAAAAGGAAAACAAGAAAAAAGAGAGAGACGGGGGGGTGGGGGAGGACGGACAAAACCCGGGGAAAAACAACAAGTGATGCAACCCGCCGACCCATGCCCAGCCAGTCCCCGAGCAGCGATCGCTACTCCCAGGCCAACTCTCCCCAGTTGATAGACTGAGCGTGACGTCATATGGTATGGAATAGCCCTTTGGTCAGTTTGGATCAACTGTGCCAAAGGGCCTGTGCCCCCTCCCAGCTTCTTGCGCACCCAGCAGAGCATGGGGAGCTGAAAGGTCTCTGACTAGTGTAAAGATTACTTAGCGACAACTAAAACGTCAGTGTGTTAGCAACATTATTCTCATTCTAACTCCAAAACACAGCACTATACCAGCTGCTAGGAAGAAAAATAACCCTATCCCAGCGGGAACCAGGACACTGGTACTGACCACAGCCCCCAGGCCGGACGGGACTCCCCTGGTCCCATAGCTGACCCTCGGTGCTCTCACCACTAGAGGCAGCCAGGGTCTCTCACACCCAGGGCTGGCCCTCAGAGACCCACTCACTCCCTTGCTCCCAGGCCACCTCACCTGCTCACCGGCTCGTGCGGCTTGATCTTCGCTGGCCAGCACGCTCGTGCACACACCCGCACTCGCTCCAGTCGCTGCCCCAGGGACACCGGGGCCCTCCGCCCCGTGGTCTGATCCCAGCTGCTGCATTCACACCCTCGCGCGCGCACACGCACTTGCACACGCGCACGCCTACGCGCACACACGGACACGCACGTACAGACACGTGCACACAGGACAGAGAACCCTCAGTCAGCACAGAGCCCGGAAGGCATTTAATAAGGAGACAGGACAGGCTGCGCTGGTCAGGCACAGGGCACGGGCCAGGCAAGCACACTGGCAAGGCGCTGGCAGCCAGGCGCCGCTGCTCTCACTGTCCCGTGAGGCAGGTGCAGCGGAAAGCCCTGCGCAGAGCCCGACAAGCTGTCCTGAGGACAGAGAGCCATCGCTGGTGAGCTGGGGCGCGCGGGAGGGTGGCGGTGCCTATGTGGGAAGGAGAGCTGTAGGCGAGGGGCTGGGCGGGGGTAGGTGCTCTGTGCCCCTCGTGCGCGGGACCTCTGGCCAGGGGAGAAGCTGCTGCCTCTGTGCCTGCATCCTCTGATGGGGCAAGAGACGCGCTCTGTGTGTCGCCGTCTCCCTCTCCTGCAGCCTCTCTGTCGGGCACCTCTTCCCACTCTTCCTCCAGGTCTACCAGATCAGCATCACAGGTTACGGGGCCAACAGGGGCAGGCCCTTGGCTCTCCATCCTCGCTGCCAAGCCCTGGTCGCTCAGGATGCCCTGAGCAGCGCCGACAGTTTTGGCACCATCATCTGCCAGGTGGGGCATGACTGCAGGCAAGGGAGGTGCTGAGGCAGGGACAGTCACGCTGTGCCCCTCTTGACGGGCAGCTCCAGGCGAGGGAGGAGTTGAGAAGCTGGTGTCCTCAGGCACTGATGCGGGGAGAGGCTCGCTGCGTCCCTGGTCCCTGGGAGCTGCGGCCAGGCAAGGCTCTGCTGGCTCTGCATCTTTGCATGTTAATGGGGCAAGAGAAGCGCTCTTTAAGTCGCTTGCTGCCTCTCCTGCAGCGTCTCTGTCAGGGACCTCTTCCCACTCTTCCTCCAGGTCCTCCAGAGCAGTGTCACTGGTTATGGGGCCAACAGGGGCGGGTCCCTGGCCCTCGGCCCCCGCTGCCAGGTCCTGGTCACCCAGGATGCCCTCAGCAGTGCCCAGGGCATCGGCACTATCATCTGCTGCCTGGAGCATGGCCGCAGGCAAGGGAGGAGCCAACAACTGTACATCTTCAGGCGCTGATGCGAGGAGAGGCTCGCTGTGCCCCTGGTCCCCAGGACCTCCGGCCAGGCAAAAAGCTGCTGGCTCTACGTCCGAGTCCGCTGAGGGGGCAGGAGACGCGCGCTGAGGGTGGTCATCTGCCTGTCCTGCGGTGTCTCTGGCCGTGCTGCCGGGTGAGCCGGGCACCTTCTGGGGGCCTGTGTGTGGCTCCCGGCTGAGGCTCAGCAGACTGAGGCTGCTCCAGATGGTATGGATGGAGATGTCGTCCTCCAGCTGACTCTGTCCTGACAGGTCTTCAGACGTTTTGTCGTCGTCCTCCTGCTCCAGCTCCTCCAGATGCTCCATCTTGATTCGCACCACCACAAGACACTTTGGGGCATCCACAGGCCGTGTGCGCAGCAGCTTGCCGTGGCCAAGTCGCAAGGGTGGCAGACGATGGCCCGGCCTCGCCACCGGCCGTGCCCAGTGCCCTTTTGCGGCGCAGCTCCCCGGCGAAACTGGTGCGCGGGCCTCGCCAGCAGCCCTGGTGGCCCCCCGAGCATAGGGATGAGGTGGTCCTGGCTGAGCTGCAGGGGCCTCACCACCCTTGGCGGCCTGCACCTGGGCTGTTCTTGTAGGCGTCGCCAGACCGGTGGTGCGCGCAAGGTGCCCCTGTGCCGCCAGCTGCTGGCCGGGTCCCCGGCTTGCGGCTGCAACGCGCCTCAGGACCCCTGACACCAATGACTGCACTGTGGACTCCAGAGCCACGTCACAGGTTGTGCGGCCGTGTGGGGCAGGCCCCCATCTCTCAGCCCTCACTGCCATGCCCCGGTCACCGAGGATGCCCCGGGCAGGTGGGACGAGCTCTCGGTGGCCGCTGGCTGTGGGGCCCATGGCATGTGCTCTGCCTCTCAGAGAAGATCCGGAGGTTGCTGCTGCTGGCAGAGCGGGCAGCTTGGTGACATTTGCAGATCCCGCTGTTGGAGCTGCAAGTGCGTACCGGGGTGCAGCTGCCTGTGTCGCTTCAAGCCTTGGGAGAGGTGGCAAGGCTGGCGTGGGCACTCTTTCCCTCTGTGTGACCCTGCTGCGGGGCGGTGCCTCCCAGCCCTCCAGCCTGTCTGTCTGCAAGAGAAGACGCGGAGAATGATCGTGTGACTGTGGTCCTTTCACCCCTGTGTCCCAGCGGGAACCCCCCTGTGGCCGGGCCATCCTGCCAGCTGTGAGGGCAGTGCTCAGCCCCACAGGCGGCTGCTGCCCCGCTCCCAGAGCTGGCTGGGGAGAGGGCTGGTCCCTGTGTGGCCCCCCCACTGAGTCTCGGGAGCACCCCCAGCATGCCTGGGCAGCCTGCCGGGCACAGCCGGGGAGTCTCAGCTTGCTGGGGGGCCGGTCGCACCTGTCCCCTCCGGCACTGCCCGCCCTGCCATCGGCACCTCCCAGGGTCGGGGAGGCATTCGGCCCCATCTCCCTCAAGCTCCCTACCTGTGTGCAATGGCTGCAAGTGCTCTGTGAGCTCGCTGGGCAGGAGAGCGGTGGCAGCCTGTCCCCACGGAGGGACAAGGCTGTGGTCTGTCTCTGCTGCGGCACTGCCTGTGGCTGCCTGCGGCGCACCTGTGGGGAGAAGGAGGAGGCACGGGATGGTGGCGACTGTGTGGGCACAGCGGCCCCTGCAGAGCCGGCAAGCCAGGCCCCGGCTTTGAGGCAGCTCCTGGCCACTACAGGCAGGCTGAACTCAGCTCCGTGCTGCTCTCTGCTTCTGGGGCCTTGCTGCGGGGCTGCGTAGGCCGTGGCCGTCCCGGAGCCGGCCCTGCCAGAGAAACCCCGGGGCGTGGCATGGCTGTGCCCGGGCCGGAGGCGCTCAGGGCTGGCCGTCTCGCGCCTGGCCATCCCTGTGTCCCAGCGCCCGCTTCTCCCTCCAGCCCCATCCCTCACCTGGCGGTGCTCCTGCAGGCGCTGCAGCCCCTCGTCAGGCTGGGAGCGAGCGTTCGCCTCCTGCTTCTCGGGCATCTTCGGGGTCCTCTGTTGGACACCTGCCGCGGTCAGCCAGGGGAGATGCTGCCTCCTGAGGGAGCCGCTCTCCTGGGAGTGGGCACCCTAGGGCTCTGGCTCCATAAGAGCCCCCACAGCTGCCGTGCGGACCCCCCCCCGTCACAATGGCCTGTGGGCACGATGCCGCCCCTGGTCACAAAGGCCTGGCGGTCACCGTGGAGACGCCCACGCCCGTTTGACGGCAGCCCCCTGGGGACACGGACTCACAGGCCCACAGCAGGCCCACGCTCCTCTGGCGTCCTCTAGTCCAGCCCCGCTCTGTCAGCCCTGTGGCCTTCGCTGGACATTTTCCCAGAGGGGTCCCCAGCCTCGCTGACAGGCTGAGCTGCGGCTGTGCTGGGGCCGCTCTGGAACCAGCTAGCACCGGCTGGCACCGGCCGGCACCGGCCGTGTCCGGCACCGGGCAGCCCCTGGTCTCCTCGCACAGAGGCCGCCGCTGCAGCCCCCCCACCCCTGGCTGCCAGCACCTCACCCGGTACACCCAATCCAAGGGGCCCCTCCAGACCACAGTCCTCTGTTCATTTAGCAGCTCTCAGTGTCACCATGAGGGGCTTTGTCCCCAGGAAGGCCACTAGGGAGACTGAAGGTACACGTGTGGGCAAGGTGGACTCCTCCAGCAGCTGGGCTCAGACACTCAGCCTGCCCACTAGCTAGCCCCGGGATCCCAGTCTCCCCAGTTGCTGGCCCCTGCATGTAGGGGCCCCCAAGGCCACAGCCCTTGTCCAGTTGCTGGTTGTCGTGGTTTAGCTTCAGTCGGCAACTGAGCACCACACAGCCGCTCGCTCACCCTCCCCACCCGCTGGGATGGGGGAGAGAATCGGAAGAGCAGAAGTAAGAAAGCTCGTGGGTTGAGAGAAGAACAGTTTAAGACTTGGGAAAAAGAAAATAAAATATATAATTATAAATAATAATTTGTAGTGAAAAGGAAAACAAGAAAAAAGAGAGAGACGGGGGGGTGGGGGAGGACGGACAAAACCCGGGGAAAAACAACAAGTGATGCAACCCGCCGACCCATGCCCAGCCAGTCCCCGAGCAGCGATCGCTACTCCCAGGCCAACTCTCCCCAGTTGATAGACTGAGCGTGACGTCATATGGTATGGAATAGCCCTTTGGTCAGTTTGGATCAACTGTGCCAAAGGGCCTGTGCCCCCTCCCAGCTTCTTGCGCACCCAGCAGAGCATGGGGAGCTGAAAGGTCTCTGACTAGTGTAAAGATTACTTAGCGACAACTAAAACGTCAGTGTGTTAGCAACATTTTTCTCATTCTAACTCCAAAACACAGCACTATACCAGCTGCTAGGAAGAAAAATAACCCTATCCCAGCGGGAACCAGGACACTGGTACTGACCACAGCCCCCAGGCCGGACGGGACTCCCCTGGTCCCATAGCTGACCCTCGGTGCTCTCACCACTAGAGGCAGCCAGGGTCTCTCACACCCAGGGCTGGCCCTCAGAGACCCACTCACTCCCTTGCTCCCAGGCCACCTCACCTGCTCACCGGCTCGTGCGGCTTGATCTTCGCTGGCCAGCACGCTCGTGCACACACCCGCACTCGCTCCAGTCGCTGCCCCAGGGACACCGGGGCCCTCCGCCCCGTGGTCTGATCCCAGCTGCTGCATTCACACCCTCGCGCGCGCACACGCACTTGCACACGCGCACGCCTACGCGCACACACGGACACGCACGTACAGACACGTGCACACAGGACAGAGAACCCTCAGTCAGCACAGAGCCCGGAAGGCATTTAATAAGGAGACAGGACAGGCTGCGCTGGTCAGGCGCAGGGCACGGGCCAGGCAAGCACACTGGCAAGGCGCTGGCAGCCAGGCGCCGCTGCTCTCACTGTCCCGTGAGGCAGGTGCAGCGGAAAGCCCTGCGCAGAGCCCGACAAGCTGTCCTGAGGACAGAGAGCCATCGCTGGTGAGCTGGGGCGCGCGGGAGGGCGGCGGTGCCTATGTGGGAAGGAGAGCTGTAGGCGAGGGGCTGGGCGGGGGTAGGTGCTCTGTGCCCCTCGTGCGCGGGACCTCTGGCCAGGGGAGAAGCTGCTGCCTCTGTGCCTGCATCCTCTGATGGGGCAAGAGACGCGCTCTGTGTGTCGCCGTCTCCCTCTCCTGCAGCCTCTCTGTCGGGCACCTCTTCCCACTCTTCCTCCAGGTCTACCAGATCAGCATCACAGGTTACGGGGCCAACAGGGGCAGGCCCTTGGCTCTCCATCCTCGCTGCCAAGCCCTGGTCGCTCAGGATGCCCTGAGCAGCGCCGACAGTTTTGGCACCATCATCTGCCAGGTGGGGCATGACTGCAGGCAAGGGAGGTGCTGAGGCAGGGACAGTCACGCTGTGCCCCTCTTGACGGGCAGCTCCAGGCGAGGGAGGAGTTGAGAAGCTGGTGTCCTCAGGCACTGATGCGGGGAGAGGCTCGCTGCGTCCCTGGTCCCTGGGAGCTGCGGCCAGGCAAGGCTCTGCTGGCTCTGCATCTTTGCATGTTAATGGGGCAAGAGAAGCGCTCTTTAAGTCGCTTGCTGCCTCTCCTGCAGCGTCTCTGTCAGGGACCTCTTCCCACTCTTCCTCCAGGTCCTCCAGAGCAGTGTCACTGGTTATGGGGCCAACAGGGGCGGGTCCCTGGCCCTCGGCCCCCGCTGCCAGGTCCTGGTCACCCAGGATGCCCTCAGCAGTGCCCAGGGCATCGGCACTATCATCTGCTGCCTGGAGCATGGCCGCAGGCAAGGGAGGAGCCAACAACTGTACATCTTCAGGCGCTGATGCGAGGAGAGGCTCGCTGTGCCCCTGGTCCCCAGGACCTCCGGCCAGGCAAAAAGCTGCTGGCTCTACGTCCGAGTCCGCTGAGGGGGCAGGAGACGCGCGCTGAGGGTGGTCATCTGCCTGTCCTGCGGTGTCTCTGGCCGTGCTGCCGGGTGAGCCGGGCACCTTCTGGGGGCCTGTGTGTGGCTCCCGGCTGAGGCTCAGCAGACTGAGGCTGCTCCAGATGGTATGGATGGAGATGTCGTCCTCCAGCTGACTCTGTCCTGACAGGTCTTCAGACGTTTTGTCGTCGTCCTCCTGCTCCAGCTCCTCCAGATGCTCCATCTTGATTCGCACCACCACAAGACACTTTGGGGCATCCACAGGCCGTGTGCGCAGCAGCTTGCCGTGGCCAAGTCGCAAGGGTGGCAGACGATGGCCCGGCCTCGCCACCGGCCGTGCCCAGTGCCCTTTTGCGGCGCAGCTCCCCGGCGAAACTGGTGCGCGGGCCTCGCCAGCAGCCCTGGTGGCCCCCGGAGCATAGGGATGAGGTGGTCCTGGCTGAGCTGCAGGGGCCTCACCACCCTTGGCGGCCTGCACCTGGGCTGTTCTTGTAGGCGTCGCCAGACCGGTGGTGCGCGCAAGGTGCCCCTGTGCCGCCAGCTGCTGGCCGGGTCCCCGGCTTGCGGCTGCAACGCGCCTCAGGACCCCTGACACCAATGACTGCACTGTGGACTCCAGAGCCACGTCACAGGTTGTGCGGCCGTGTGGGGCAGGCCCCCATCTCTCAGCCCTCACTGCCATGCCCCGGTCACCGAGGATGCCCCGGGCAGGTGGGACGAGCTCTCGGTGGCCGCTGGCTGTGGGGCCCATGGCATGTGCTCTGCCTCTCAGAGAAGATCCGGAGGTTGCTGCTGCTGGCAGAGCGGGCAGCTTGGTGACATTTGCAGATCCCGCTGTTGGAGCTGCAAGTGCGTACCGGGGTGCAGCTGCCTGTGTCGCTTCAAGCCTTGGGAGAGGTGGCAAGGCTGGCGTGGGCACTCTTTCCCTCTGTGTGACCCTGCTGCGGGGCGGTGCCTCCCAGCCCTCCAGCCTGTCTGTCTGCAAGAGAAGACGCGGAGAATGATCGTGTGACTGTGGTCCTTTCACCCCTGTGTCCCAGCGGGAACCCCCCTGTGGCCGGGCCATCCTGCCAGCTGTGAGGGCAGTGCTCAGCCCCACAGGCGGCTGCTGCCCCGCTCCCAGAGCTGGCTGGGGAGAGGGCTGGTCCCTGTGTGGCCCCCCCACTGAGTCTCGGGAGCACCCCCAGCATGCCTGGGCAGCCTGCCGGGCACAGCCGGGGAGTCTCAGCTTGCTGGGGGGCCGGTCGCACCTGTCCCCTCCGGCACTGCCCGCCCTGCCATCGGCACCTCCCAGGGTCGGGGAGGCATTCGGCCCCATCTCCCTCAAGCTCCCTACCTGTGTGCAATGGCTGCAAGTGCTCTGTGAGCTCGCTGGGCAGGAGAGCGGTGGCAGCCTGTCCCCACGGAGGGACAAGGCTGTGGTCTGTCTCTGCTGCGGCACTGCCTGTGGCTGCCTGCGGCGCACCTGTGGGGAGAAGGAGGAGGCACGGGATGGTGGCGACTGTGTGGGCACAGCGGCCCCTGCAGAGCCGGCAAGCCAGGCCCCGGCTTTGAGGCAGCTCCTGGCCACTACAGGCAGGCTGAACTCAGCTCCGTGCTGCTCTCTGCCTCTGGGGCCTTGCTGCGGGGCTGCGTAGGCCGTGGCCGTCCCGGAGCCGGCCCTGCCAGAGAAACCCCAGGGCGTGGCATGGCTGTGCCCGGGCCGGAGGCGCTCAGGGCTGGCCGTCTCGCGCCTGGCCATCCCTGTGTCCCAGCGCCCGCTTCTCCCTCCAGCCCCATCCCTCACCTGGCGGTGCTCCTGCAGGCGCTGCAGCCCCTCGTCGGGCTGGGAGCGAGCGTTCGCCTCCTGCTTCTCGGGCATCTTCGGGGTCCTCTGTTGGACACCTGCCGCGGTCAGCCAGGGGAGATGCTGCCTCCTGAGGGAGCCGCTCTCCTGGGAGTGGGCACCCTAGGGCTCTGGCTCCATAAGAGCCCCCACGGCTGCCGTGCGGACCCCCCCCCGTCACAATGGCCTGTGGGCACGATGCCGCCCCTGGTCACAAAGGCCTGGCGGTCACCGTGGAGACGCCCACGCCCGTTTGACGGCAGCCCCCTGGGGACACGGACTCACAGGCCCACAGCAGGCCCACGCTCCTCTGGCGTCCTCTAGTCCAGCCCCGCTCTGTCAGCCCTGTGGCCTTCGCTGGACATTTTCCCAGAGGGGTCCCCAGCCTCGCTGACAGGCTGAGCTGCGGCTGTGCTGGGGCCGCTCTGGAACCAGCTAGCACCGGCTGGCACCGGCCGGCACCGGCCGTGTCCGGCACCGGGCAGCCCCTGGTCTCCTCGCACAGAGGCCGCCGCTGCAGCCCCCCCACCCCTGGCTGCCAGCACCTCACCCGGTACACCCAATCCAAGGGGCCCCTCCAGACCACAGTCCTCTGTTCATTTAGCAGCTCTCAGTGTCACCATGAGGGGCTTTGTCCCCAGGAAGGCCACTAGGGAGACTGAAGGTACACGTGTGGGCAAGGTGGACTCCTCCAGCAGCTGGGCTCAGACACTCAGCCTGCCCACTAGCTAGCCCCGGGATCCCAGTCTCCCCAGTTGCTGGCCCCTGCATGTAGGGGCCCCCAAGGCCACAGCCCTTGTCCAGTTGCTGGTTGTCGTGGTTTAGCTTCAGTCGGCAACTGAGCACCACACAGCCGCTCGCTCACCCTCCCCACCCGCTGGGATGGGGGAGAGAATCGGAAGAGCAGAAGTAAGAAAGCTCGTGGGTTGAGAGAAGAACAGTTTAAGACTTGGGAAAAAGAAAATAAAATATATAATTATAAATAATAATTTGTAGTGAAAAGGAAAACAAGAAAAAAGAGAGAGACGGGGGGGTGGGGGAGGACGGACAAAACCCGGGGAAAAACAACAAGTGATGCAACCCGCCGACCCATGCCCAGCCAGTCCCCGAGCAGCGATCGCTACTCCCAGGCCAACTCTCCCCAGTTGATAGACTGAGCATGACGTCATATGGTATGGAATAGCCCTTTGGTCAGTTTGGATCAACTGTGCCAAAGGGCCTGTGCCCCCTCCCAGCTTCTTGCGCACCCAGCAGAGCATGGGGAGCTGAAAGGTCTCTGACTAGTGTAAAGATTACTTAGCGACAACTAAAACGTCAGTGTGTTAGCAACATTATTCTCATTCTAACTCCAAAACACAGCACTATACCAGCTGCTAGGAAGAAAAATAACCCTATCCCAGCGGGAACCAGGACACTGGTACTGACCACAGCCCCCAGGCCGGACGGGACTCCCCTGGTCCCATAGCTGACCCTCGGTGCTCTCACCACTAGAGGCAGCCAGGGTCTCTCACACCCAGGGCTGGCCCTCAGAGACCCACTCACTCCCTTGCTCCCAGGCCACCTCACCTGCTCACCGGCTCGTGCGGCTTGATCTTCGCTGGCCAGCACGCTCGTGCACACACCCGCACTCGCTCCAGTCGCTGCCCCAGGGACACCGGGGCCCTCCGCCCCGTGGTCTGATCCCAGCTGCTGCATTCACACCCTCGCGCGCGCACACGCACTTGCACACGCGCACGCCTACGCGCACACACGGACACGCACGTACAGACACGTGCACACAGGACAGAGAACCCTCAGTCAGCACAGAGCCCGGAAGGCATTTAATAAGGAGACAGGACAGGCTGCGCTGGTCAGGCGCAGGGCACGGGCCAGGCAAGCACACTGGCAAGGCGCTGGCAGCCAGGCGCCGCTGCTCTCACTGTCCCGTGAGGCAGGTGCAGCGGAAAGCCCTGCGCAGAGCCCGACAAGCTGTCCTGAGGACAGAGAGCCATCGCTGGTGAGCTGGGGCGCGCGGGAGGGTGGCGGTGCCTATGTGGGAAGGAGAGCTGTAGGCGAGGGGCTGGGCGGGGGTAGGTGCTCTGTGCCCCTCGTGCGCGGGACCTCTGGCCAGGGGAGAAGCTGCTGCCTCTGTGCCTGCATCCTCTGATGGGGCAAGAGACGCGCTCTGTGTGTCGCCGTCTCCCTCTCCTGCAGCCTCTCTGTCGGGCACCTCTTCCCACTCTTCCTCCAGGTCTACCAGATCAGCATCACAGGTTACGGGGCCAACAGGGGCAGGCCCTTGGCTCTCCATCCTCGCTGCCAAGCCCTGGTCGCTCAGCATGCCCTGAGCAGCGCCGACAGTTTTGGCACCATCATCTGCCAGGTGGGGCATGACTGCAGGCAAGGGAGGTGCTGAGGCAGGGACAGTCACGCTGTGCCCCTCTTGACGGGCAGCTCCAGGCGAGGGAGGAGTTGAGAAGCTGGTGTCCTCAGGCACTGATGCGGGGAGAGGCTCGCTGCGTCCCTGGTCCCTGGGAGCTGCGGCCAGGCAAGGCTCTGCTGGCTCTGCATCTTTGCATGTTAATGGGGCAAGAGAAGCGCTCTTTAAGTCGCTTGCTGCCTCTCCTGCAGCGTCTCTGTCAGGGACCTCTTCCCACTCTTCCTCCAGGTCCTCCAGAGCAGTGTCACTGGTTATGGGGCCAACAGGGGCGGGTCCCTGGCCCTCGGCCCCCGCTGCCAGGTCCTGGTCACCCAGGATGCCCTCAGCAGTGCCCAGGGCATCGGCACTATCATCTGCTGCCTGGAGCATGGCCGCAGGCAAGGGAGGAGCCAACAACTGTACATCTTCAGGCGCTGATGCGAGGAGAGGCTCGCTGTGCCCCTGGTCCCCAGGACCTCCGGCCAGGCAAAAAGCTGCTGGCTCTACGTCCGAGTCCGCTGAGGGGGCAGGAGACGCGCGCTGAGGGTGGTCATCTGCCTGTCCTGCGGTGTCTCTGGCCGTGCTGCCGGGTGAGCCGGGCACCTTCTGGGGGCCTGTGTGTGGCTCCCGGCTGAGGCTCAGCAGACTGAGGCTGCTCCAGATGGTATGGATGGAGATGTCGTCCTCCAGCTGACTCTGTCCTGACAGGTCTTCAGACGTTTTGTCGTCGTCCTCCTGCTCCAGCTCCTCCAGATGCTCCATCTTGATTCGCACCACCACAAGACACTTTGGGGCATCCACAGGCCGTGTGCGCAGCAGCTTGCCGTGGCCAAGTCGCAAGGGTGGCAGACGATGGCCCGGCCTCGCCACCGGCCGTGCCCAGTGCCCTTTTGCGGCGCAGCTCCCCGGCGAAACTGGTGCGCGGGCCTCGCCAGCAGCCCTGGTGGCCCCCGGAGCATAGGGATGAGGTGGTCCTGGCTGAGCTGCAGGGGCCTCACCACCCTTGGCGGCCTGCACCTGGGCTGTTCTTGTAGGCGTCGCCAGACCGGTGGTGCGCGCAAGGTGCCCCTGTGCCGCCAGCTGCTGGCCGGGTCCCCGGCTTGCGGCTGCAACGCGCCTCAGGACCCCTGACACCAATGACTGCACTGTGGACTCCAGAGCCACGTCACAGGTTGTGCGGCCGTGTGGGGCAGGCCCCCATCTCTCAGCCCTCACTGCCATGCCCCGGTCACCGAGGATGCCCCGGGCAGGTGGGACGAGCTCTCGGTGGCCGCTGGCTGTGGGGCCCATGGCATGTGCTCTGCCTCTCAGAGAAGATCCGGAGGTTGCTGCTGCTGGCAGAGCGGGCAGCTTGGTGACATTTGCAGATCCCGCTGTTGGAGCTGCAAGTGCGTACCGGGGTGCAGCTGCCTGTGTCGCTTCAAGCCTTGGGAGAGGTGGCAAGGCTGGCGTGGGCACTCTTTCCCTCTGTGTGACCCTGCTGCGGGGCGGTGCCTCCCAGCCCTCCAGCCTGTCTGTCTGCAAGAGAAGACGCGGAGAATGATCGTGTGACTGTGGTCCTTTCACCCCTGTGTCCCAGCGGGAACCCCCCTGTGGCCGGGCCATCCTGCCAGCTGTGAGGGCAGTGCTCAGCCCCACAGGCGGCTGCTGCCCCGCTCCCAGAGCTGGCTGGGGAGAGGGCTGGTCCCTGTGTGGCCCCCCCACTGAGTCTCGGGAGCACCCCCAGCATGCCTGGGCAGCCTGCCGGGCACAGCCGGGGAGTCTCAGCTTGCTGGGGGGCCGGTCGCACCTGTCCCCTCCGGCACTGCCCGCCCTGCCATCGGCACCTCCCAGGGTCGGGGAGGCATTCGGCCCCATCTCCCTCAAGCTCCCTACCTGTGTGCAATGGCTGCAAGTGCTCTGTGAGCTCGCTGGGCAGGAGAGCGGTGGCAGCCTGTCCCCACGGAGGGACAAGGCTGTGGTCTGTCTCTGCTGCGGCACTGCCTGTGGCTGCCTGCGGCGCACCTGTGGGGAGAAGGAGGAGGCACGGGATGGTGGCGACTGTGTGGGCACAGCGGCCCCTGCAGAGCCGGCAAGCCAGGCCCCGGCTTTGAGGCAGCTCCTGGCCACTACAGGCAGGCTGAACTCAGCTCCGTGCTGCTCTCTGCCTCTGGGGCCTTGCTGCGGGGCTGCGTAGGCCGTGGCCGTCCCGGAGCCGGCCCTGCCAGAGAAACCCCGGGGCGTGGCATGGCTGTGCCCGGGCCGGAGGCGCTCAGGGCTGGCCGTCTCGCGCCTGGCCATCCCTGTGTCCCAGCGCCCGCTTCTCCCTCCAGCCCCATCCCTCACCTGGCGGTGCTCCTGCAGGCGCTGCAGCCCCTCGTCGGGCTGGGAGCGAGCGTTCGCCTCCTGCTTCTCGGGCATCTTCGGGGTCCTCTGTTGGACACCTGCCGCGGTCAGCCAGGGGAGATGCTGCCTCCTGAGGGAGCCGCTCTCCTGGGAGTGGGCACCCTAGGGCTCTGGCTCCATAAGAGCCCCCACGGCTGCCGTGCGGACCCCCCCCGTCACAATGGCCTGTGGGCACGATGCCGCCCCTGGTCACAAAGGCCTGGCGGTCACCGTGGAGACGCCCACGCCCGTTTGACGGCAGCCCCCTGGGGACACGGACTCACAGGCCCACAGCAGGCCCACGCTCCTCTGGCGTCCTCTAGTCCAGCCCCGCTCTGTCCGCCCTGTGGCCTTCGCTGGACATTTTCCCAGAGGGGTCCCCAGCCTCGCTGACAGGCTGAGCTGCGGCTGTGCTGGGGCCGCTCTGGAACCAGCTAGCACCGGCTGGCACCGGCCGGCACCGGCCGTGTCCGGCACCGGGCAGCCCCTGGTCTCCTCGCACAGAGGCCGCCGCTGCAGCCCCCCCACCCCTGGCTGCCAGCACCTCACCCGGTACACCCAATCCAAGGGGCCCCTCCAGACCACAGTCCTCTGTTCATTTAGCAGCTCTCAGTGTCACCATGAGGGGCTTTGTCCCCAGGAAGGCCACTAGGGAGACTGAAGGTACACGTGTGGGCAAGGTGGACTCCTCCAGCAGCTGGGCTCAGACACTCAGCCTGCCCACTAGCTAGCCCCGGGATCCCAGTCTCCCCAGTTGCTGGCCCCTGCATGTAGGGGCCCCCAAGGCCACAGCCCTTGTCCAGTTGCTGGTTGTCGTGGTTTAGCTTCAGTCGGCAACTGAGCACCACACAGCCGCTCGCTCACCCTCCCCACCCGCTGGGATGGGGGAGAGAATCGGAAGAGCAGAAGTAAGAAAGCTCGTGGGTTGAGAGAAGAACAGTTTAAGACTTGGGAAAAAGAAAATAAAATATATAATTATAAATAATAATTTGTAGTGAAAAGGAAAACAAGAAAAAAGAGAGAGACGGGGGGGTGGGGGAGGACGGACAAAACCCGGGGAAAAACAACAAGTGATGCAACCCGCCGACCCATGCCCAGCCAGTCCCCGAGCAGCGATCGCTACTCCCAGGCCAACTCTCCCCAGTTGATAGACTGAGCATGACGTCATATGGTATGGAATAGCCCTTTGGTCAGTTTGGATCAACTGTGCCAAAGGGCCTGTGCCCCCTCCCAGCTTCTTGCGCACCCAGCAGAGCATGGGGAGCTGAAAGGTCTCTGACTAGCGTAAAGATTACTTAGCGACAACTAAAACGTCAGTGTGTTAGCAACATTTTTCTCATTCTAACTCCAAAACACAGCACTATACCAGCTGCTAGGAAGAAAAATAACCCTATCCCAGCGGGAACCAGGACACTGGTACTGACCACAGCCCCCAGGCCGGACGGGACTCCCCTGGTCCCATAGCTGACCCTCGGTGCTCTCACCACTAGAGGCAGCCAGGGTCTCTCACACCCAGGGCTGGCCCTCAGAGACCCACTCACTCCCTTGCTCCCAGGCCACCTCACCTGCTCACCGGCTCGTGCGGCTTGATCTTCGCTGGCCAGCACGCTCGTGCACACACCCGCACTCGCTCCAGTCGCTGCCCCAGGGACACCGGGGCCCTCCGCCCCGTGGTCTGATCCCAGCTGCTGCATTCACACCCTCGCGCGCGCACACGCACTTGCACACGCGCACGCCTACACGCACACACGGACACGCACGTACAGACACGTGCACACAGGACAGAGAACCCTCAGTCAGCACAGAGCCCGGAAGGCATTTAATAAGGAGACAGGACAGGCTGCGCTGGTCAGGCGCAGGGCACGGGCCAGGCAAGCACACTGGCAAGGCGCTGGCAGCCAGGCGCCGCTGCTCTCACTGTCCCGTGAGGCAGGTGCAGCGGAAAGCCCTGCGCAGAGCCCGACAAGCTGTCCTGAGGACAGAGAGCCATCGCTGGTGAGCTGGGGCGCGCGGGAGGGCGGCGGTGCCTATGTGGGAAGGAGAGCTGTAGGCGAGGGGCTGGGCGGGGGTAGGTGCTCTGTGCCCCTCGTGCGCGGGACCTCTGGCCAGGGGAGAAGCTGCTGCCTCTGTGCCTGCATCCTCTGATGGGGCAAGAGACGCGCTCTGTGTGTCGCCGTCTCCCTCTCCTGCAGCCTCTCTGTCGGGCACCTCTTCCCACTCTTCCTCCAGGTCTACCAGATCAGCATCACAGGTTACGGGGCCAACAGGGGCAGGCCCTTGGCTCTCCATCCTCGCTGCCAAGCCCTGGTCGCTCAGCATGCCCTGAGCAGCGCCGACAGTTTTGGCACCATCATCTGCCAGGTGGGGCATGACTGCAGGCAAGGGAGGTGCTGAGGCAGGGACAGTCACGCTGTGCCCCTCTTGACGGGCAGCTCCAGGCGAGGGAGGAGTTGAGAAGCTGGTGTCCTCAGGCACTGATGCGGGGAGAGGCTCGCTGCGTCCCTGGTCCCTGGGAGCTGCGGCCAGGCAAGGCTCTGCAGGCTCTGCATCTTTGCATGTTAATGGGGCAAGAGAAGCGCTCTTTAAGTCGCTTGCTGCCTCTCCTGCAGCGTCTCTGTCAGGGACCTCTTCCCACTCTTCCTCCAGGTCCTCCAGAGCAGTGTCACTGGTTATGGGGCCAACAGGGGCGGGTCCCTGGCCCTCGGCCCCCGCTGCCAGGTCCTGGTCACCCAGGATGCCCTCAGCAGTGCCCAGGGCATCGGCACTATCATCTGCTGCCTGGAGCATGGCCGCAGGCAAGGGAGGAGCCAACAACTGTACATCTTCAGGCGCTGATGCGAGGAGAGGCTCGCTGTGCCCCTGGTCCCCAGGACCTCCGGCCAGGCAAAAAGCTGCTGGCTCTACGTCCGAGTCCGCTGAGGGGGCAGGAGACGCGCGCTGAGGGTGGTCATCTGCCTGTCCTGCGGTGTCTCTGGCCGTGCTGCCGGGTGAGCCGGGCACCTTCTGGGGGCCTGTGTGTGGCTCCCGGCTGAGGCTCAGCAGACTGAGGCTGCTCCAGATGGTATGGATGGAGATGTCGTCCTCCAGCTGACTCTGTCCTGACAGGTCTTCAGACGTTTTGTCGTCGTCCTCCTGCTCCAGCTCCTCCAGATGCTCCATCTTGATTCGCACCACCACAAGACACTTTGGGGCATCCACAGGCCGTGTGCGCAGCAGCTTGCCGTGGCCAAGTCGCAAGGGTGGCAGACGATGGCCCGGCCTCGCCACCGGCCGTGCCCAGTGCCCTTTTGCGGCGCAGCTCCCCGGCGAAACTGGTGCGCGGGCCTCGCCAGCAGCCCTGGTGGCCCCCGGAGCATAGGGATGAGGTGGTCCTGGCTGAGCTGCAGGGGCCTCACCACCCTTGGCGGCCTGCACCTGGGCTGTTCTTGTAGGCGTCGCCAGACCGGTGGTGCGCGCAAGGTGCCCCTGTGCCGCCAGCTGCTGGCCGGGTCCCCGGCTTGCGGCTGCAACGCGCCTCAGGACCCCTGACACCAATGACTGCACTGTGGACTCCAGAGCCACGTCACAGGTTGTGCGGCCGTGTGGGGCAGGCCCCCATCTCTCAGCCCTCACTGCCATGCCCCGGTCACCGAGGATGCCCCGGGCAGGTGGGACGAGCTCTCGGTGGCCGCTGGCTGTGGGGCCCATGGCATGTGCTCTGCCTCTCAGAGAAGATCCGGAGGTTGCTGCTGCTGGCAGAGCGGGCAGCTTGGTGACATTTGCAGATCCCGCTGTTGGAGCTGCAAGTGCGTACCGGGGTGCAGCTGCCTGTGTCGCTTCAAGCCTTGGGAGAGGTGGCAAGGCTGGCGTGGGCACTCTTTCCCTCTGTGTGACCCTGCTGCGGGGCGGTGCCTCCCAGCCCTCCAGCCTGTCTGTCTGCAAGAGAAGACGCGGAGAATGATCGTGTGACTGTGGTCCTTTCACCCCTGTGTCCCAGCGGGAACCCCCCTGTGGCCGGGCCATCCTGCCAGCTGTGAGGGCAGTGCTCAGCCCCACAGGCGGCTGCTGCCCCGCTCCCAGAGCTGGCTGGGGAGAGGGCTGGTCCCTGTGTGGCCCCCCCACTGAGTCTCGGGAGCACCCCCAGCATGCCTGGGCAGCCTGCCGGGCACAGCCGGGGAGTCTCAGCTTGCTGGGGGGCCGGTCGCACCTGTCCCCTCCGGCACTGCCCGCCCTGCCATCGGCACCTCCCAGGGTCGGGGAGCCATTCGGCCCCATCTCCCTCAAGCTCCCTACCTGTGTGCAATGGCTGCAAGTGCTCTGTGAGCTCGCTGGGCAGGAGAGCGGTGGCAGCCTGTCCCCACGGAGGGACGAGGCTGTGGTCTGTCTCTGCTGCGGCACTGCCTGTGGCTGCCTGCGGCGCACCTGTGGGGAGAAGGAGGAGGCACGGGATGGTGGCGACTGTGTGGGCACAGCGGCCCCTGCAGAGCCGGCAAGCCAGGCCCCGGCTTTGAGGCAGCTCCTGGCCACTACAGGCAGGCTGAACTCAGCTCCGTGCTGCTCTCTGCCTCTGGGGCCTTGCTGCGGGGCTGCGTAGGCCGTGGCCGTCCCGGAGCCGGCCCTGCCAGAGAAACCCCGGGGCGTGGCATGGCTGTGCCCGGGCCGGAGGCGCTCAGGGCTGGCCGTCTCGCGCCTGGCCATCCCTGTGTCCCAGCGCCCGCTTCTCCCTCCAGCCCCATCCCTCACCTGGCGGTGCTCCTGCAGGCGCTGCAGCCCCTCGTCGGGCTGGGAGCGAGCGTTCGCCTCCTGCTTCTCGGGCATCTTCGGGGTCCTCTGTTGGACACCTGCCGCGGTCAGCCAGGGGAGATGCTGCCTCCTGAGGGAGCCGCTCTCCTGGGAGTGGGCACCCTAGGGCTCTGGCTCCATAAGAGCCCCCACGGCTGCCGTGCGGACCCCCCCCGTCACAATGGCCTGTGGGCACGATGCCGCCCCTGGTCACAAAGGCCTGGCGGTCACCGTGGAGACGCCCACGCCCGTTTGACGGCAGCCCCCTGGGGACACGGACTCACAGGCCCACAGCAGGCCCACGCTCCTCTGGCGTCCTCTAGTCCAGCCCCGCTCTGTCCGCCCTGTGGCCTTCGCTGGACATTTTCCCAGAGGGGTCCCCAGCCTCGCTGACAGGCTGAGCTGCGGCTGTGCTGGGGCCGCTCTGGAACCAGCTAGCACCGGCTGGCACCGGCCGGCACCGGCCGTGTCCGGCACCGGGCAGCCCCTGGTCTCCTCGCACAGAGGCCGCCGCTGCAGCCCCCCCACCCCTGGCTGCCAGCACCTCACCCGGTACACCCAATCCAAGGGGCCCCTCCAGACCACAGTCCTCTGTTCATTTAGCAGCTCTCAGTGTCACCATGAGGGGCTTTGTCCCCAGGAAGGCCACTAGGGAGACTGAAGGTACACGTGTGGGCAAGGTGGACTCCTCCAGCAGCTGGGCTCAGACACTCAGCCTGCCCACTAGCTAGCCCCGGGATCCCAGTCTCCCCAGTTGCTGGCCCCTGCATGTAGGGGCCCCCAAGGCCACAGCCCTTGTCCAGTTGCTGGTTGTCGTGGTTTAGCTTCAGTCGGCAACTGAGCACCACACAGCCGCTCGCTCACCCTCCCCACCCGCTGGGATGGGGGAGAGAATCGGAAGAGCAGAAGTAAGAAAGCTCGTGGGTTGAGAGAAGAACAGTTTAAGACTTGGGAAAAAGAAAATAAAATATATAATTATAAATAATAATTTGTAGTGAAAAGGAAAACAAGAAAAAAGAGAGAGACGGGGGGGTGGGGGAGGACGGACAAAACCCGGGGAAAAACAACAAGTGATGCAACCCGCCGACCCATGCCCAGCCAGTCCCCGAGCAGCGATCGCTACTCCCAGGCCAACTCTCCCCAGTTGATAGACTGAGCATGACGTCATATGGTATGGAATAGCCCTTTGGTCAGTTTGGATCAACTGTGCCAAAGGGCCTGTGCCCCCTCCCAGCTTCTTGCGCACCCAGCAGAGCATGGGGAGCTGAAAGGTCTCTGACTAGTGTAAAGATTACTTAGCGACAACTAAAACGTCAGTGTGTTAGCAACATTATTCTCATTCTAACTCCAAAACACAGCACTATACCAGCTGCTAGGAAGAAAAATAACCCTATCCCAGCGGGAACCAGGACACTGGTACTGACCACAGCCCCCAGGCCGGACGGGACTCCCCTGGTCCCATAGCTGACCCTCGGTGCTCTCACCACTAGAGGCAGCCAGGGTCTCTCACACCCAGGGCTGGCCCTCAGAGACCCACTCACTCCCTTGCTCCCAGGCCACCTCACCTGCTCACCGGCTCGTGCGGCTTGATCTTCGCTGGCCAGCACGCTCGTGCACACACCCGCACTCGCTCCAGTCGCTGCCCCAGGGACACCGGGGCCCTCCGCCCCGTGGTCTGATCCCAGCTGCTGCATTCACACCCTCGCGCGCGCACACGCACTTGCACACGCGCACGCCTACGCGCACACACGGACACGCACGTACAGACACGTGCACACAGGACAGAGAACCCTCAGTCAGCACAGAGCCCGGAAGGCATTTAATAAGGAGACAGGACAGGCTGCGCTGGTCAGGCGCAGGGCACGGGCCAGGCAAGCACACTGGCAAGGCGCTGGCAGCCAGGCGCCGCTGCTCTCACTGTCCCGTGAGGCAGGTGCAGCGGAAAGCCCTGCGCAGAGCCCGACAAGCTGTCCTGAGGACAGAGAGCCATCGCTGGTGAGCTGGGGCGCGCGGGAGGGCGGCGGTGCCTATGTGGGAAGGAGAGCTGTAGGCGAGGGGCTGGGCGGGGGTAGGTGCTCTGTGCCCCTCGTGCGCGGGACCTCTGGCCAGGGGAGAAGCTGCTGCCTCTGTGCCTGCATCCTCTGATGGGGCAAGAGACGCGCTCTGTGTGTCGCCGTCTCCCTCTCCTGCAGCCTCTCTGTCGGGCACCTCTTCCCACTCTTCCTCCAGGTCTACCAGATCAGCATCACAGGTTACGGGGCCAACAGGGGCAGGCCCTTGGCTCTCCATCCTCGCTGCCAAGCCCTGGTCGCTCAGCATGCCCTGAGCAGCGCCGACAGTTTTGGCACCATCATCTGCCAGGTGGGGCATGACTGCAGGCAAGGGAGGTGCTGAGGCAGGGACAGTCACGCTGTGCCCCTCTTGACGGGCAGCTCCAGGCGAGGGAGGAGTTGAGAAGCTGGTGTCCTCAGGCACTGATGCGGGGAGAGGCTCGCTGCGTCCCTGGTCCCTGGGAGCTGCGGCCAGGCAAGGCTCTGCAGGCTCTGCATCTTTGCATGTTAATGGGGCAAGAGAAGCGCTCTTTAAGTCGCTTGCTGCCTCTCCTGCAGCGTCTCTGTCAGGGACCTCTTCCCACTCTTCCTCCAGGTCCTCCAGAGCAGTGTCACTGGTTATGGGGCCAACAGGGGCGGGTCCCTGGCCCTCGGCCCCCGCTGCCAGGTCCTGGTCACCCAGGATGCCCTCAGCAGTGCCCAGGGCATCGGCACTATCATCTGCTGCCTGGAGCATGGCCGCAGGCAAGGGAGGAGCCAACAACTGTACATCTTCAGGCGCTGATGCGAGGAGAGGCTCGCTGTGCCCCTGGTCCCCAGGACCTCCGGCCAGGCAAAAAGCTGCTGGCTCTACGTCCGAGTCCGCTGAGGGGGCAGGAGACGCGCGCTGAGGGTGGTCATCTGCCTGTCCTGCGGTGTCTCTGGCCGTGCTGCCGGGTGAGCCGGGCACCTTCTGGGGGCCTGTGTGTGGCTCCCGGCTGAGGCTCAGCAGACTGAGGCTGCTCCAGATGGTATGGATGGAGATGTCGTCCTCCAGCTGACTCTGTCCTGACAGGTCTTCAGACGTTTTGTCGTCGTCCTCCTGCTCCAGCTCCTCCAGATGCTCCATCTTGATTCGCACCACCACAAGACACTTTGGGGCATCCACAGGCCGTGTGCGCAGCAGCTTGCCGTGGCCAAGTCGCAAGGGTGGCAGACGATGGCCCGGCCTCGCCACCGGCCGTGCCCAGTGCCCTTTTGCGGCGCAGCTCCCCGGCGAAACTGGTGCGCGGGCCTCGCCAGCAGCCCTGGTGGCCCCCGGAGCATAGGGATGAGGTGGTCCTGGCTGAGCTGCAGGGGCCTCACCACCCTTGGCGGCCTGCACCTGGGCTGTTCTTGTAGGCGTCGCCAGACCGGTGGTGCGCGCAAGGTGCCCCTGTGCCGCCAGCTGCTGGCCGGGTCCCCGGCTTGCGGCTGCAACGCGCCTCAGGACCCCTGACACCAATGACTGCACTGTGGACTCCAGAGCCACGTCACAGGTTGTGCGGCCGTGTGGGGCAGGCCCCCATCTCTCAGCCCTCACTGCCATGCCCCGGTCACCGAGGATGCCCCGGGCAGGTGGGACGAGCTCTCGGTGGCCGCTGGCTGTGGGGCCCATGGCATGTGCTCTGCCTCTCAGAGAAGATCCGGAGGTTGCTGCTGCTGGCAGAGCGGGCAGCTTGGTGACATTTGCAGATCCCGCTGTTGGAGCTGCAAGTGCGTACCGGGGTGCAGCTGCCTGTGTCGCTTCAAGCCTTGGGAGAGGTGGCAAGGCTGGCGTGGGCACTCTTTCCCTCTGTGTGACCCTGCTGCGGGGCGGTGCCTCCCAGCCCTCCAGCCTGTCTGTCTGCAAGAGAAGACGCGGAGAATGATCGTGTGACTGTGGTCCTTTCACCCCTGTGTCCCAGCGGGAACCCCCCTGTGGCCGGGCCATCCTGCCAGCTGTGAGGGCAGTGCTCAGCCCCACAGGCGGCTGCTGCCCCGCTCCCAGAGCTGGCTGGGGAGAGGGCTGGTCCCTGTGTGGCCCCCCCACTGAGTCTCGGGAGCACCCCCAGCATGCCTGGGCAGCCTGCCGGGCACAGCCGGGGAGTCTCAGCTTGCTGGGGGGCCGGTCGCACCTGTCCCCTCCGGCACTGCCCGCCCTGCCATCGGCACCTCCCAGGGTCGGGGAGGCATTCGGCCCCATCTCCCTCAAGCTCCCTACCTGTGTGCAATGGCTGCAAGTGCTCTGTGAGCTCGCTGGGCAGGAGAGCGGTGGCAGCCTGTCCCCACGGAGGGACAAGGCTGTGGTCTGTCTCTGCTGCGGCACTGCCTGTGGCTGCCTGCGGCGCACCTGTGGGGAGAAGGAGGAGGCACGGGATGGTGGCGACTGTGTGGGCACAGCGGCCCCTGCAGAGCCGGCAAGCCAGGCCCCGGCTTTGAGGCAGCTCCTGGCCACTACAGGCAGGCTGAACTCAGCTCCGTGCTGCTCTCTGCCTCTGGGGCCTTGCTGCGGGGCTGCGTAGGCCGTGGCCGTCCCGGAGCCGGCCCTGCCAGAGAAACCCCGGGGCGTGGCATGGCTGTGCCCGGGCCGGAGGCGCTCAGGGCTGGCCGTCTCGCGCCTGGCCATCCCTGTGTCCCAGCGCCCGCTTCTCCCTCCAGCCCCATCCCTCACCTGGCAGTGCTCCTGCAGGCGCTGCAGCCCCTCGTCGGGCTGGGAGCGAGCGTTCGCCTCCTGCTTCTCGGGCATCTTCGGGGTCCTCTGTTGGACACCTGCCGCGGTCAGCCAGGGGAGATGCTGCCTCCTGAGGGAGCCGCTCTCCTGGGAGTGGGCACCCTAGGGCTCTGGCTCCATAAGAGCCCCCACGGCTGCCGTGCGGACCCCCCCCGTCACAATGGCCTGTGGGCACGATGCCGCCCCTGGTCACAAAGGCCTGGCGGTCACCGTGGAGACGCCCACGCCCGTTTGACGGCAGCCCCCTGGGGACACGGACTCACAGGCCCAGAGCAGGCCCACGCTCCTCTGGCGTCCTCTAGTCCAGCCCCGCTCTGTCAGCCCTGTGGCCTTCGCTGGACATTTTCCCAGAGGGGTCCCCAGCCTCGCTGACAGGCTGAGCTGCGGCTGTGCTGGGGCCGCTCTGGAACCAGCTAGCACCGGCTGGCACCGGCCGGCACCGGCCGTGTCCGGCACCGGGCAGCCCCTGGTCTCCTCGCACAGAGGCCGCCGCTGCAGCCCCCCCACCCCTGGCTGCCAGCACCTCACCCGGTACACCCAATCCAAGGGGCCCCTCCAGACCACAGTCCTCTGTTCATTTAGCAGCTCTCAGTGTCACCATGAGGGGCTTTGTCCCCAGGAAGGCCACTAGGGAGACTGAAGGTACACGTGTGGGCAAGGTGGACTCCTCCAGCAGCTGGGCTCAGACACTCAGCCTGCCCACTAGCTAGCCCCGGGATCCCAGTCTCCCCAGTTGCTGGCCCCTGCATGTAGGGGCCCCCAAGGCCACAGCCCTTGTCCAGTTGCTGGTTGTCGTGGTTTAGCTTCAGTCGGCAACTGAGCACCACACAGCCGCTCGCTCACCCTCCCCACCCGCTGGGATGGGGGAGAGAATCGGAAGAGCAGAAGTAAGAAAGCTCGTGGGTTGAGAGAAGAACAGTTTAAGACTTGGGAAAAAGAAAATAAAATATATAATTATAAATAATAATTTGTAGTGAAAAGGAAAACAAGAAAAAAGAGAGAGACGGGGGGGTGGGGGAGGACGGACAAAACCCGGGGAAAAACAACAAGTGATGCAACCCGCCGACCCATGCCCAGCCAGTCCCCGAGCAGCGATCGCTACTCCCAGGCCAACTCTCCCCAGTTGATAGACTGAGCATGACGTCATATGGTATGGAATAGCCCTTTGGTCAGTTTGGATCAACTGTGCCAAAGGGCCTGTGCCCCCTCCCAGCTTCTTGCGCACCCAGCAGAGCATGGGGAGCTGAAAGGTCTCTGACTAGCGTAAAGATTACTTAGCGACAACTAAAACGTCAGTGTGTTAGCAACATTTTTCTCATTCTAACTCCAAAACACAGCACTATACCAGCTGCTAGGAAGAAAAATAACCCTATCCCAGCGGGAACCAGGACACTGGTACTGACCACAGCCCCCAGGCCGGACGGGACTCCCCTGGTCCCATAGCTGACCCTCGGTGCTCTCACCACTAGAGGCAGCCAGGGTCTCTCACACCCAGGGCTGGCCCTCAGAGACCCACTCACTCCCTTGCTCCCAGGCCACCTCACCTGCTCACCGGCTCGTGCGGCTTGATCTTCGCTGGCCAGCACGCTCGTGCACACACCCGCACTCGCTCCAGTCGCTGCCCCAGGGACACCGGGGCCCTCCGCCCCGTGGTCTGATCCCAGCTGCTGCATTCACACCCTCGCGCGCGCACACGCACTTGCACACGCGCACGCCTACACGCACACACGGACACGCACGTACAGACACGTGCACACAGGACAGAGAACCCTCAGTCAGCACAGAGCCCGGAAGGCATTTAATAAGGAGACAGGACAGGCTGCGCTGGTCAGGCGCAGGGCACGGGCCAGGCAAGCACACTGGCAAGGCGCTGGCAGCCAGGCGCCGCTGCTCTCACTGTCCCGTGAGGCAGGTGCAGCGGAAAGCCCTGCGCAGAGCCCGACAAGCTGTCCTGAGGACAGAGAGCCATCGCTGGTGAGCTGGGGCGCGCGGGAGGGCGGCGGTGCCTATGTGGGAAGGAGAGCTGTAGGCGAGGGGCTGGGCGGGGGTAGGTGCTCTGTGCCCCTCGTGCGCGGGACCTCTGGCCAGGGGAGAAGCTGCTGCCTCTGTGCCTGCATCCTCTGATGGGGCAAGAGACGCGCTCTGTGTGTCGCCGTCTCCCTCTCCTGCAGCCTCTCTGTCGGGCACCTCTTCCCACTCTTCCTCCAGGTCTACCAGATCAGCATCACAGGTTACGGGGCCAACAGGGGCAGGCCCTTGGCTCTCCATCCTCGCTGCCAAGCCCTGGTCGCTCAGCATGCCCTGAGCAGCGCCGACAGTTTTGGCACCATCATCTGCCAGGTGGGGCATGACTGCAGGCAAGGGAGGTGCTGAGGCAGGGACAGTCACGCTGTGCCCCTCTTGACGGGCAGCTCCAGGCGAGGGAGGAGTTGAGAAGCTGGTGTCCTCAGGCACTGATGCGGGGAGAGGCTCGCTGCGTCCCTGGTCCCTGGGAGCTGCGGCCAGGCAAGGCTCTGCAGGCTCTGCATCTTTGCATGTTAATGGGGCAAGAGAAGCGCTCTTTAAGTCGCTTGCTGCCTCTCCTGCAGCGTCTCTGTCAGGGACCTCTTCCCACTCTTCCTCCAGGTCCTCCAGAGCAGTGTCACTGGTTATGGGGCCAACAGGGGCGGGTCCCTGGCCCTCGGCCCCCGCTGCCAGGTCCTGGTCACCCAGGATGCCCTCAGCAGTGCCCAGGGCATCGGCACTATCATCTGCTGCCTGGAGCATGGCCGCAGGCAAGGGAGGAGCCAACAACTGTACATCTTCAGGCGCTGATGCGAGGAGAGGCTCGCTGTGCCCCTGGTCCCCAGGACCTCCGGCCAGGCAAAAAGCTGCTGGCTCTACGTCCGAGTCCGCTGAGGGGGCAGGAGACGCGCGCTGAGGGTGGTCATCTGCCTGTCCTGCGGTGTCTCTGGCCGTGCTGCCGGGTGAGCCGGGCACCTTCTGGGGGCCTGTGTGTGGCTCCCGGCTGAGGCTCAGCAGACTGAGGCTGCTCCAGATGGTATGGATGGAGATGTCGTCCTCCAGCTGACTCTGTCCTGACAGGTCTTCAGACGTTTTGTCGTCGTCCTCCTGCTCCAGCTCCTCCAGATGCTCCATCTTGATTCGCACCACCACAAGACACTTTGGGGCATCCACAGGCCGTGTGCGCAGCAGCTTGCCGTGGCCAAGTCGCAAGGGTGGCAGACGATGGCCCGGCCTCGCCACCGGCCGTGCCCAGTGCCCTTTTGCGGCGCAGCTCCCCGGCGAAACTGGTGCGCGGGCCTCGCCAGCAGCCCTGGTGGCCCCCGGAGCATAGGGATGAGGTGGTCCTGGCTGAGCTGCAGGGGCCTCACCACCCTTGGCGGCCTGCACCTGGGCTGTTCTTGTAGGCGTCGCCAGACCGGTGGTGCGCGCAAGGTGCCCCTGTGCCGCCAGCTGCTGGCCGGGTCCCCGGCTTGCGGCTGCAACGCGCCTCAGGACCCCTGACACCAATGACTGCACTGTGGACTCCAGAGCCACGTCACAGGTTGTGCGGCCGTGTGGGGCAGGCCCCCATCTCTCAGCCCTCACTGCCATGCCCCGGTCACCGAGGATGCCCCGGGCAGGTGGGACGAGCTCTCGGTGGCCGCTGGCTGTGGGGCCCATGGCATGTGCTCTGCCTCTCAGAGAAGATCCGGAGGTTGCTGCTGCTGGCAGAGCGGGCAGCTTGGTGACATTTGCAGATCCCGCTGTTGGAGCTGCAAGTGCGTACCGGGGTGCAGCTGCCTGTGTCGCTTCAAGCCTTGGGAGAGGTGGCAAGGCTGGCGTGGGCACTCTTTCCCTCTGTGTGACCCTGCTGCGGGGCGGTGCCTCCCAGCCCTCCAGCCTGTCTGTCTGCAAGAGAAGACGCGGAGAATGATCGTGTGACTGTGGTCCTTTCACCCCTGTGTCCCAGCGGGAACCCCCCTGTGGCCGGGCCATCCTGCCAGCTGTGAGGGCAGTGCTCAGCCCCACAGGCGGCTGCTGCCCCGCTCCCAGAGCTGGCTGGGGAGAGGGCTGGTCCCTGTGTGGCCCCCCCACTGAGTCTCGGGAGCACCCCCAGCATGCCTGGGCAGCCTGCCGGGCACAGCCGGGGAGTCTCAGCTTGCTGGGGGGCCGGTCGCACCTGTCCCCTCCGGCACTGCCCGCCCTGCCATCGGCACCTCCCAGGGTCGGGGAGCCATTCGGCCCCATCTCCCTCAAGCTCCCTACCTGTGTGCAATGGCTGCAAGTGCTCTGTGAGCTCGCTGGGCAGGAGAGCGGTGGCAGCCTGTCCCCACGGAGGGACGAGGCTGTGGTCTGTCTCTGCTGCGGCACTGCCTGTGGCTGCCTGCGGCGCACCTGTGGGGAGAAGGAGGAGGCACGGGATGGTGGCGACTGTGTGGGCACAGCGGCCCCTGCAGAGCCGGCAAGCCAGGCCCCGGCTTTGAGGCAGCTCCTGGCCACTACAGGCAGGCTGAACTCAGCTCCGTGCTGCTCTCTGCCTCTGGGGCCTTGCTGCGGGGCTGCGTAGGCCGTGGCCGTCCCGGAGCCGGCCCTGCCAGAGAAACCCCGGGGCGTGGCATGGCTGTGCCCGGGCCGGAGGCGCTCAGGGCTGGCCGTCTCGCGCCTGGCCATCCCTGTGTCCCAGCGCCCGCTTCTCCCTCCAGCCCCATCCCTCACCTGGCGGTGCTCCTGCAGGCGCTGCAGCCCCTCGTCGGGCTGGGAGCGAGCGTTCGCCTCCTGCTTCTCGGGCATCTTCGGGGTCCTCTGTTGGACACCTGCCGCGGTCAGCCAGGGGAGATGCTGCCTCCTGAGGGAGCCGCTCTCCTGGGAGTGGGCACCCTAGGGCTCTGGCTCCATAAGAGCCCCCACGGCTGCCGTGCGGACCCCCCCCGTCACAATGGCCTGTGGGCACGATGCCGCCCCTGGTCACAAAGGCCTGGCGGTCACCGTGGAGACGCCCACGCCCGTTTGACGGCAGCCCCCTGGGGACACGGACTCACAGGCCCACAGCAGGCCCACGCTCCTCTGGCGTCCTCTAGTCCAGCCCCGCTCTGTCCGCCCTGTGGCCTTCGCTGGACATTTTCCCAGAGGGGTCCCCAGCCTCGCTGACAGGCTGAGCTGCGGCTGTGCTGGGGCCGCTCTGGAACCAGCTAGCACCGGCTGGCACCGGCCGGCACCGGCCGTGTCCGGCACCGGGCAGCCCCTGGTCTCCTCGCACAGAGGCCGCCGCTGCAGCCCCCCCACCCCTGGCTGCCAGCACCTCACCCGGTACACCCAATCCAAGGGGCCCCTCCAGACCACAGTCCTCTGTTCATTTAGCAGCTCTCAGTGTCACCATGAGGGGCTTTGTCCCCAGGAAGGCCACTAGGGAGACTGAAGGTACACGTGTGGGCAAGGTGGACTCCTCCAGCAGCTGGGCTCAGACACTCAGCCTGCCCACTAGCTAGCCCCGGGATCCCAGTCTCCCCAGTTGCTGGCCCCTGCATGTAGGGGCCCCCAAGGCCACAGCCCTTGTCCAGTTGCTGGTTGTCGTGGTTTAGCTTCAGTCGGCAACTGAGCACCACACAGCCGCTCGCTCACCCTCCCCACCCGCTGGGATGGGGGAGAGAATCGGAAGAGCAGAAGTAAGAAAGCTCGTGGGTTGAGAGAAGAACAGTTTAAGACTTGGGAAAAAGAAAATAAAATATATAATTATAAATAATAATTTGTAGTGAAAAGGAAAACAAGAAAAAAGAGAGAGACGGGGGGGTGGGGGAGGACGGACAAAACCCGGGGAAAAACAACAAGTGATGCAACCCGCCGACCCATGCCCAGCCAGTCCCCGAGCAGCGATCGCTACTCCCAGGCCAACTCTCCCCAGTTGATAGACTGAGCATGACGTCATATGGTATGGAATAGCCCTTTGGTCAGTTTGGATCAACTGTGCCAAAGGGCCTGTGCCCCCTCCCAGCTTCTTGCGCACCCAGCAGAGCATGGGGAGCTGAAAGGTCTCTGACTAGTGTAAAGATTACTTAGCGACAACTAAAACGTCAGTGTGTTAGCAACATTATTCTCATTCTAACTCCAAAACACAGCACTATACCAGCTGCTAGGAAGAAAAATAACCCTATCCCAGCGGGAACCAGGACACTGGTACTGACCACAGCCCCCAGGCCGGACGGGACTCCCCTGGTCCCATAGCTGACCCTCGGTGCTCTCACCACTAGAGGCAGCCAGGGTCTCTCACACCCAGGGCTGGCCCTCAGAGACCCACTCACTCCCTTGCTCCCAGGCCACCTCACCTGCTCACCGGCTCGTGCGGCTTGATCTTCGCTGGCCAGCACGCTCGTGCACACACCCGCACTCGCTCCAGTCGCTGCCCCAGGGACACCGGGGCCCTCCGCCCCGTGGTCTGATCCCAGCTGCTGCATTCACACCCTCGCGCGCGCACACGCACTTGCACACGCGCACGCCTACGCGCACACACGGACACGCACGTACAGACACGTGCACACAGGACAGAGAACCCTCAGTCAGCACAGAGCCCGGAAGGCATTTAATAAGGAGACAGGACAGGCTGCGCTGGTCAGGCGCAGGGCACGGGCCAGGCAAGCACACTGGCAAGGCGCTGGCAGCCAGGCGCCGCTGCTCTCACTGTCCCGTGAGGCAGGTGCAGCGGAAAGCCCTGCGCAGAGCCCGACAAGCTGTCCTGAGGACAGAGAGCCATCGCTGGTGAGCTGGGGCGCGCGGGAGGGCGGCGGTGCCTATGTGGGAAGGAGAGCTGTAGGCGAGGGGCTGGGCGGGGGTAGGTGCTCTGTGCCCCTCGTGCGCGGGACCTCTGGCCAGGGGAGAAGCTGCTGCCTCTGTGCCTGCATCCTCTGATGGGGCAAGAGACGCGCTCTGTGTGTCGCCGTCTCCCTCTCCTGCAGCCTCTCTGTCGGGCACCTCTTCCCACTCTTCCTCCAGGTCTACCAGATCAGCATCACAGGTTACGGGGCCAACAGGGGCAGGCCCTTGGCTCTCCATCCTCGCTGCCAAGCCCTGGTCGCTCAGCATGCCCTGAGCAGCGCCGACAGTTTTGGCACCATCATCTGCCAGGTGGGGCATGACTGCAGGCAAGGGAGGTGCTGAGGCAGGGACAGTCACGCTGTGCCCCTCTTGACGGGCAGCTCCAGGCGAGGGAGGAGTTGAGAAGCTGGTGTCCTCAGGCACTGATGCGGGGAGAGGCTCGCTGCGTCCCTGGTCCCTGGGAGCTGCGGCCAGGCAAGGCTCTGCAGGCTCTGCATCTTTGCATGTTAATGGGGCAAGAGAAGCGCTCTTTAAGTCGCTTGCTGCCTCTCCTGCAGCGTCTCTGTCAGGGACCTCTTCCCACTCTTCCTCCAGGTCCTCCAGAGCAGTGTCACTGGTTATGGGGCCAACAGGGGCGGGTCCCTGGCCCTCGGCCCCCGCTGCCAGGTCCTGGTCACCCAGGATGCCCTCAGCAGTGCCCAGGGCATCGGCACTATCATCTGCTGCCTGGAGCATGGCCGCAGGCAAGGGAGGAGCCAACAACTGTACATCTTCAGGCGCTGATGCGAGGAGAGGCTCGCTGTGCCCCTGGTCCCCAGGACCTCCGGCCAGGCAAAAAGCTGCTGGCTCTACGTCCGAGTCCGCTGAGGGGGCAGGAGACGCGCGCTGAGGGTGGTCATCTGCCTGTCCTGCGGTGTCTCTGGCCGTGCTGCCGGGTGAGCCGGGCACCTTCTGGGGGCCTGTGTGTGGCTCCCGGCTGAGGCTCAGCAGACTGAGGCTGCTCCAGATGGTATGGATGGAGATGTCGTCCTCCAGCTGACTCTGTCCTGACAGGTCTTCAGACGTTTTGTCGTCGTCCTCCTGCTCCAGCTCCTCCAGATGCTCCATCTTGATTCGCACCACCACAAGACACTTTGGGGCATCCACAGGCCGTGTGCGCAGCAGCTTGCCGTGGCCAAGTCGCAAGGGTGGCAGACGATGGCCCGGCCTCGCCACCGGCCGTGCCCAGTGCCCTTTTGCGGCGCAGCTCCCCGGCGAAACTGGTGCGCGGGCCTCGCCAGCAGCCCTGGTGGCCCCCGGAGCATAGGGATGAGGTGGTCCTGGCTGAGCTGCAGGGGCCTCACCACCCTTGGCGGCCTGCACCTGGGCTGTTCTTGTAGGCGTCGCCAGACCGGTGGTGCGCGCAAGGTGCCCCTGTGCCGCCAGCTGCTGGCCGGGTCCCCGGCTTGCGGCTGCAACGCGCCTCAGGACCCCTGACACCAATGACTGCACTGTGGACTCCAGAGCCACGTCACAGGTTGTGCGGCCGTGTGGGGCAGGCCCCCATCTCTCAGCCCTCACTGCCATGCCCCGGTCACCGAGGATGCCCCGGGCAGGTGGGACGAGCTCTCGGTGGCCGCTGGCTGTGGGGCCCATGGCATGTGCTCTGCCTCTCAGAGAAGATCCGGAGGTTGCTGCTGCTGGCAGAGCGGGCAGCTTGGTGACATTTGCAGATCCCGCTGTTGGAGCTGCAAGTGCGTACCGGGGTGCAGCTGCCTGTGTCGCTTCAAGCCTTGGGAGAGGTGGCAAGGCTGGCGTGGGCACTCTTTCCCTCTGTGTGACCCTGCTGCGGGGCGGTGCCTCCCAGCCCTCCAGCCTGTCTGTCTGCAAGAGAAGACGCGGAGAATGATCGTGTGACTGTGGTCCTTTCACCCCTGTGTCCCAGCGGGAACCCCCCTGTGGCCGGGCCATCCTGCCAGCTGTGAGGGCAGTGCTCAGCCCCACAGGCGGCTGCTGCCCCGCTCCCAGAGCTGGCTGGGGAGAGGGCTGGTCCCTGTGTGGCCCCCCCACTGAGTCTCGGGAGCACCCCCAGCATGCCTGGGCAGCCTGCCGGGCACAGCCGGGGAGTCTCAGCTTGCTGGGGGGCCGGTCGCACCTGTCCCCTCCGGCACTGCCCGCCCTGCCATCGGCACCTCCCAGGGTCGGGGAGCCATTCGGCCCCATCTCCCTCAAGCTCCCTACCTGTGTGCAATGGCTGCAAGTGCTCTGTGAGCTCGCTGGGCAGGAGAGCGGTGGCAGCCTGTCCCCACGGAGGGACGAGGCTGTGGTCTGTCTCTGCTGCGGCACTGCCTGTGGCTGCCTGCGGCGCACCTGTGGGGAGAAGGAGGAGGCACGGGATGGTGGCGACTGTGTGGGCACAGCGGCCCCTGCAGAGCCGGCAAGCCAGGCCCCGGCTTTGAGGCAGCTCCTGGCCACTACAGGCAGGCTGAACTCAGCTCCGTGCTGCTCTCTGCCTCTGGGGCCTTGCTGCGGGGCTGCGTAGGCCGTGGCCGTCCCGGAGCCGGCCCTGCCAGAGAAACCCCGGGGCGTGGCATGGCTGTGCCCGGGCCGGAGGCGCTCAGGGCTGGCCGTCTCGCGCCTGGCCATCCCTGTGTCCCAGCGCCCGCTTCTCCCTCCAGCCCCATCCCTCACCTGGCGGTGCTCCTGCAGGCGCTGCAGCCCCTCGTCGGGCTGGGAGCGAGCGTTCGCCTCCTGCTTCTCGGGCATCTTCGGGGTCCTCTGTTGGACACCTGCCGCGGTCAGCCAGGGGAGATGCTGCCTCCTGAGGGAGCCGCTCTCCTGGGAGTGGGCACCCTAGGGCTCTGGCTCCATAAGAGCCCCCACGGCTGCCGTGCGGACCCCCCCCGTCACAATGGCCTGTGGGCACGATGCCGCCCCTGGTCACAAAGGCCTGGCGGTCACCGTGGAGACGCCCACGCCCGTTTGACGGCAGCCCCCTGGGGACACGGACTCACAGGCCCACAGCAGGCCCACGCTCCTCTGGCGTCCTCTAGTCCAGCCCCGCTCTGTCCGCCCTGTGGCCTTCGCTGGACATTTTCCCAGAGGGGTCCCCAGCCTCGCTGACAGGCTGAGCTGCGGCTGTGCTGGGGCCGCTCTGGAACCAGCTAGCACCGGCTGGCACCGGCCGGCACCGGCCGTGTCCGGCACCGGGCAGCCCCTGGTCTCCTCGCACAGAGGCCGCCGCTGCAGCCCCCCCACCCCTGGCTGCCAGCACCTCACCCGGTACACCCAATCCAAGGGGCCCCTCCAGACCACAGTCCTCTGTTCATTTAGCAGCTCTCAGTGTCACCATGAGGGGCTTTGTCCCCAGGAAGGCCACTAGGGAGACTGAAGGTACACGTGTGGGCAAGGTGGACTCCTCCAGCAGCTGGGCTCAGACACTCAGCCTGCCCACTAGCTAGCCCCGGGATCCCAGTCTCCCCAGTTGCTGGCCCCTGCATGTAGGGGCCCCCAAGGCCACAGCCCTTGTCCAGTTGCTGGTTGTCGTGGTTTAGCTTCAGTCGGCAACTGAGCACCACACAGCCGCTCGCTCACCCTCCCCACCCGCTGGGATGGGGGAGAGAATCGGAAGAGCAGAAGTAAGAAAGCTCGTGGGTTGAGAGAAGAACAGTTTAAGACTTGGGAAAAAGAAAATAAAATATATAATTATAAATAATAATTTGTAGTGAAAAGGAAAACAAGAAAAAAGAGAGAGACGGGGGGGTGGGGGAGGACGGACAAAACCCGGGGAAAAACAACAAGTGATGCAACCCGCCGACCCATGCCCAGCCAGTCCCCGAGCAGCGATCGCTACTCCCAGGCCAACTCTCCCCAGTTGATAGACTGAGCATGACGTCATATGGTATGGAATAGCCCTTTGGTCAGTTTGGATCAACTGTGCCAAAGGGCCTGTGCCCCCTCCCAGCTTCTTGCGCACCCAGCAGAGCATGGGGAGCTGAAAGGTCTCTGACTAGCGTAAAGATTACTTAGCGACAACTAAAACGTCAGTGTGTTAGCAACATTTTTCTCATTCTAACTCCAAAACACAGCACTATACCAGCTGCTAGGAAGAAAAATAACCCTATCCCAGCGGGAACCAGGACACTGGTACTGACCACAGCCCCCAGGCCGGACGGGACTCCCCTGGTCCCATAGCTGACCCTCGGTGCTCTCACCACTAGAGGCAGCCAGGGTCTCTCACACCCAGGGCTGGCCCTCAGAGACCCACTCACTCCCTTGCTCCCAGGCCACCTCACCTGCTCACCGGCTCGTGCGGCTTGATCTTCGCTGGCCAGCACGCTCGTGCACACACCCGCACTCGCTCCAGTCGCTGCCCCAGGGACACCGGGGCCCTCCGCCCCGTGGTCTGATCCCAGCTGCTGCATTCACACCCTCGCGCGCGCACACGCACTTGCACACGCGCACGCCTACGCGCACACACGGACACGCACGTACAGACACGTGCACACAGGACAGAGAACCCTCAGTCAGCACAGAGCCCGGAAGGCATTTAATAAGGAGACAGGACAGGCTGCGCTGGTCAGGCGCAGGGCACGGGCCAGGCAAGCACACTGGCAAGGCGCTGGCAGCCAGGCGCCGCTGCTCTCACTGTCCCGTGAGGCAGGTGCAGCGGAAAGCCCTGCGCAGAGCCCGACAAGCTGTCCTGAGGACAGAGAGCCATCGCTGGTGAGCTGGGGCGCGCGGGAGGGCGGCGGTGCCTATGTGGGAAGGAGAGCTGTAGGCGAGGGGCTGGGCGGGGGTAGGTGCTCTGTGCCCCTCGTGCGCGGGACCTCTGGCCAGGGGAGAAGCTGCTGCCTCTGTGCCTGCATCCTCTGATGGGGCAAGAGACGCGCTCTGTGTGTCGCCGTCTCCCTCTCCTGCAGCCTCTCTGTCGGGCACCTCTTCCCACTCTTCCTCCAGGTCTACCAGATCAGCATCACAGGTTACGGGGCCAACAGGGGCAGGCCCTTGGCTCTCCATCCTCGCTGCCAAGCCCTGGTCGCTCAGCATGCCCTGAGCAGCGCCGACAGTTTTGGCACCATCATCTGCCAGGTGGGGCATGACTGCAGGCAAGGGAGGTGCTGAGGCAGGGACAGTCACGCTGTGCCCCTCTTGACGGGCAGCTCCAGGCGAGGGAGGAGTTGAGAAGCTGGTGTCCTCAGGCACTGATGCGGGGAGAGGCTCGCTGCGTCCCTGGTCCCTGGGAGCTGCGGCCAGGCAAGGCTCTGCAGGCTCTGCATCTTTGCATGTTAATGGGGCAAGAGAAGCGCTCTTTAAGTCGCTTGCTGCCTCTCCTGCAGCGTCTCTGTCAGGGACCTCTTCCCACTCTTCCTCCAGGTCCTCCAGAGCAGTGTCACTGGTTATGGGGCCAACAGGGGCGGGTCCCTGGCCCTCGGCCCCCGCTGCCAGGTCCTGGTCACCCAGGATGCCCTCAGCAGTGCCCAGGGCATCGGCACTATCATCTGCTGCCTGGAGCATGGCCGCAGGCAAGGGAGGAGCCAACAACTGTACATCTTCAGGCGCTGATGCGAGGAGAGGCTCGCTGTGCCCCTGGTCCCCAGGACCTCCGGCCAGGCAAAAAGCTGCTGGCTCTACGTCCGAGTCCGCTGAGGGGGCAGGAGACGCGCGCTGAGGGTGGTCATCTGCCTGTCCTGCGGTGTCTCTGGCCGTGCTGCCGGGTGAGCCGGGCACCTTCTGGGGGCCTGTGTGTGGCTCCCGGCTGAGGCTCAGCAGACTGAGGCTGCTCCAGATGGTATGGATGGAGATGTCGTCCTCCAGCTGACTCTGTCCTGACAGGTCTTCAGACGTTTTGTCGTCGTCCTCCTGCTCCAGCTCCTCCAGATGCTCCATCTTGATTCGCACCACCACAAGACACTTTGGGGCATCCACAGGCCGTGTGCGCAGCAGCTTGCCGTGGCCAAGTCGCAAGGGTGGCAGACGATGGCCCGGCCTCGCCACCGGCCGTGCCCAGTGCCCTTTTGCGGCGCAGCTCCCCGGCGAAACTGGTGCGCGGGCCTCGCCAGCAGCCCTGGTGGCCCCCGGAGCATAGGGATGAGGTGGTCCTGGCTGAGCTGCAGGGGCCTCACCACCCTTGGCGGCCTGCACCTGGGCTGTTCTTGTAGGCGTCGCCAGACCGGTGGTGCGCGCAAGGTGCCCCTGTGCCGCCAGCTGCTGGCCGGGTCCCCGGCTTGCGGCTGCAACGCGCCTCAGGACCCCTGACACCAATGACTGCACTGTGGACTCCAGAGCCACGTCACAGGTTGTGCGGCCGTGTGGGGCAGGCCCCCATCTCTCAGCCCTCACTGCCATGCCCCGGTCACCGAGGATGCCCCGGGCAGGTGGGACGAGCTCTCGGTGGCCGCTGGCTGTGGGGCCCATGGCATGTGCTCTGCCTCTCAGAGAAGATCCGGAGGTTGCTGCTGCTGGCAGAGCGGGCAGCTTGGTGACATTTGCAGATCCCGCTGTTGGAGCTGCAAGTGCGTACCGGGGTGCAGCTGCCTGTGTCGCTTCAAGCCTTGGGAGAGGTGGCAAGGCTGGCGTGGGCACTCTTTCCCTCTGTGTGACCCTGCTGCGGGGCGGTGCCTCCCAGCCCTCCAGCCTGTCTGTCTGCAAGAGAAGACGCGGAGAATGATCGTGTGACTGTGGTCCTTTCACCCCTGTGTCCCAGCGGGAACCCCCCTGTGGCCGGGCCATCCTGCCAGCTGTGAGGGCAGTGCTCAGCCCCACAGGCGGCTGCTGCCCCGCTCCCAGAGCTGGCTGGGGAGAGGGCTGGTCCCTGTGTGGCCCCCCCACTGAGTCTCGGGAGCACCCCCAGCATGCCTGGGCAGCCTGCCGGGCACAGCCGGGGAGTCTCAGCTTGCTGGGGGGCCGGTCGCACCTGTCCCCTCCGGCACTGCCCGCCCTGCCATCGGCACCTCCCAGGGTCGGGGAGCCATTCGGCCCCATCTCCCTCAAGCTCCCTACCTGTGTGCAATGGCTGCAAGTGCTCTGTGAGCTCGCTGGGCAGGAGAGCGGTGGCAGCCTGTCCCCACGGAGGGACAAGGCTGTGGTCTGTCTCTGCTGCGGCACTGCCTGTGGCTGCCTGCGGCGCACCTGTGGGGAGAAGGAGGAGGCACGGGATGGTGGCGACTGTGTGGGCACAGCGGCCCCTGCAGAGCCGGCAAGCCAGGCCCCGGCTTTGAGGCAGCTCCTGGCCACTACAGGCAGGCTGAACTCAGCTCCGTGCTGCTCTCTGCTTCTGGGGCCTTGCTGCGGGGCTGCGTAGGCCGTGGCCGTCCCGGAGCCGGCCCTGCCAGAGAAACCCCGGGGCGTGGCATGGCTGTGCCCGGGCCGGAGGCGCTCAGGGCTGGCCGTCTCGCGCCTGGCCATCCCTGTGTCCCAGCGCCCGCTTCTCCCTCCAGCCCCATCCCTCACCTGGCGGTGCTCCTGCAGGCGCTGCAGCCCCTCGTCAGGCTGGGAGCGAGCGTTCGCCTCCTGCTTCTCGGGCATCTTCGGGGTCCTCTGTTGGACACCTGCCGCGGTCAGCCAGGGGAGATGCTGCCTCCTGAGGGAGCCGCTCTCCTGGGAGTGGGCACCCTAGGGCTCTGGCTCCATAAGAGCCCCCACGGCTGCCGTGCGGACCCCCCCCCGTCACAATGGCCTGTGGGCACGATGCCGCCCCTGGTCACAAAGGCCTGGCGGTCACCGTGGAGACGCCCACGCCCGTTTGACGGCAGCCCCCTGGGGACACGGACTCACAGGCCCACAGCAGGCCCACGCTCCTCTGGCGTCCTCTAGTCCAGCCCCGCTCTGTCAGCCCTGTGGCCTTCGCTGGACATTTTCCCAGAGGGGTCCCCAGCCTCGCTGACAGGCTGAGCTGCGGCTGTGCTGGGGCCGCTCTGGAACCAGCTAGCACCGGCTGGCACCGGCCGGCACCGGCCGTGTCCGGCACCGGGCAGCCCCTGGTCTCCTCGCACAGAGGCCGCCGCTGCAGCCCCCCCACCCCTGGCTGCCAGCACCTCACCCGGTACACCCAATCCAAGGGGCCCCTCCAGACCACAGTCCTCTGTTCATTTAGCAGCTCTCAGTGTCACCATGAGGGGCTTTGTCCCCAGGAAGGCCACTAGGGAGACTGAAGGTACACGTGTGGGCAAGGTGGACTCCTCCAGCAGCTGGGCTCAGACACTCAGCCTGCCCACTAGCTAGCCCCGGGATCCCAGTCTCCCCAGTTGCTGGCCCCTGCATGTAGGGGCCCCCAAGGCCACAGCCCTTGTCCAGTTGCTGGTTGTCGTGGTTTAGCTTCAGTCGGCAACTGAGCACCACACAGCCGCTCGCTCACCCTCCCCACCCGCTGGGATGGGGGAGAGAATCGGAAGAGCAGAAGTAAGAAAGCTCGTGGGTTGAGAGAAGAACAGTTTAAGACTTGGGAAAAAGAAAATAAAATATATAATTATAAATAATAATTTGTAGTGAAAAGGAAAACAAGAAAAAAGAGAGAGACGGGGGGGTGGGGGAGGACGGACAAAACCCGGGGAAAAACAACAAGTGATGCAACCCGCCGACCCATGCCCAGCCAGTCCCCGAGCAGCGATCGCTACTCCCAGGCCAACTCTCCCCAGTTGATAGACTGAGCGTGACGTCATATGGTATGGAATAGCCCTTTGGTCAGTTTGGATCAACTGTGCCAAAGGGCCTGTGCCCCCTCCCAGCTTCTTGCGCACCCAGCAGAGCATGGGGAGCTGAAAGGTCTCTGACTAGTGTAAAGATTACTTAGCGACAACTAAAACGTCAGTGTGTTAGCAACATTATTCTCATTCTAACTCCAAAACACAGCACTATACCAGCTGCTAGGAAGAAAAATAACCCTATCCCAGCGGGAACCAGGACACTGGTACTGACCACAGCCCCCAGGCCGGACGGGACTCCCCTGGTCCCATAGCTGACCCTCGGTGCTCTCACCACTAGAGGCAGCCAGGGTCTCTCACACCCAGGGCTGGCCCTCAGAGACCCACTCACTCCCTTGCTCCCAGGCCACCTCACCTGCTCACCGGCTCGTGCGGCTTGATCTTCGCTGGCCAGCACGCTCGTGCACACACCCGCACTCGCTCCAGTCGCTGCCCCAGGGACACCGGGGCCCTCCGCCCCGTGGTCTGATCCCAGCTGCTGCATTCACACCCTCGCGCGCGCACACGCACTTGCACACGCGCACGCCTACGCGCACACACGGACACGCACGTACAGACACGTGCACACAGGACAGAGAACCCTCAGTCAGCACAGAGCCCGGAAGGCATTTAATAAGGAGACAGGACAGGCTGCGCTGGTCAGGCGCAGGGCACGGGCCAGGCAAGCACACTGGCAAGGCGCTGGCAGCCAGGCGCCGCTGCTCTCACTGTCCCGTGAGGCAGGTGCAGCGGAAAGCCCTGCGCAGAGCCCGACAAGCTGTCCTGAGGACAGAGAGCCATCGCTGGTGAGCTGGGGCGCGCGGGAGGGCGGCGGTGCCTATGTGGGAAGGAGAGCTGTAGGCGAGGGGCTGGGCGGGGGTAGGTGCTCTGTGCCCCTCGTGCGCGGGACCTCTGGCCAGGGGAGAAGCTGCTGCCTCTGTGCCTGCATCCTCTGATGGGGCAAGAGACGCGCTCTGTGTGTCGCCGTCTCCCTCTCCTGCAGCCTCTCTGTCGGGCACCTCTTCCCACTCTTCCTCCAGGTCTACCAGATCAGCATCACAGGTTACGGGGCCAACAGGGGCAGGCCCTTGGCTCTCCATCCTCGCTGCCAAGCCCTGGTCGCTCAGCATGCCCTGAGCAGCGCCGACAGTTTTGGCACCATCATCTGCCAGGTGGGGCATGACTGCAGGCAAGGGAGGTGCTGAGGCAGGGACAGTCACGCTGTGCCCCTCTTGACGGGCAGCTCCAGGCGAGGGAGGAGTTGAGAAGCTGGTGTCCTCAGGCACTGATGCGGGGAGAGGCTCGCTGCGTCCCTGGTCCCTGGGAGCTGCGGCCAGGCAAGGCTCTGCAGGCTCTGCATCTTTGCATGTTAATGGGGCAAGAGAAGCGCTCTTTAAGTCGCTTGCTGCCTCTCCTGCAGCGTCTCTGTCAGGGACCTCTTCCCACTCTTCCTCCAGGTCCTCCAGAGCAGTGTCACTGGTTATGGGGCCAACAGGGGCGGGTCCCTGGCCCTCGGCCCCCGCTGCCAGGTCCTGGTCACCCAGGATGCCCTCAGCAGTGCCCAGGGCATCGGCACTATCATCTGCTGCCTGGAGCATGGCCGCAGGCAAGGGAGGAGCCAACAACTGTACATCTTCAGGCGCTGATGCGAGGAGAGGCTCGCTGTGCCCCTGGTCCCCAGGACCTCCGGCCAGGCAAAAAGCTGCTGGCTCTACGTCCGAGTCCGCTGAGGGGGCAGGAGACGCGCGCTGAGGGTGGTCATCTGCCTGTCCTGCGGTGTCTCTGGCCGTGCTGCCGGGTGAGCCGGGCACCTTCTGGGGGCCTGTGTGTGGCTCCCGGCTGAGGCTCAGCAGACTGAGGCTGCTCCAGATGGTATGGATGGAGATGTCGTCCTCCAGCTGACTCTGTCCTGACAGGTCTTCAGACGTTTTGTCGTCGTCCTCCTGCTCCAGCTCCTCCAGATGCTCCATCTTGATTCGCACCACCACAAGACACTTTGGGGCATCCACAGGCCGTGTGCGCAGCAGCTTGCCGTGGCCAAGTCGCAAGGGTGGCAGACGATGGCCCGGCCTCGCCACCGGCCGTGCCCAGTGCCCTTTTGCGGCGCAGCTCCCCGGCGAAACTGGTGCGCGGGCCTCGCCAGCAGCCCTGGTGGCCCCCGGAGCATAGGGATGAGGTGGTCCTGGCTGAGCTGCAGGGGCCTCACCACCCTTGGCGGCCTGCACCTGGGCTGTTCTTGTAGGCGTCGCCAGACCGGTGGTGCGCGCAAGGTGCCCCTGTGCCGCCAGCTGCTGGCCGGGTCCCCGGCTTGCGGCTGCAACGCGCCTCAGGACCCCTGACACCAATGACTGCACTGTGGACTCCAGAGCCACGTCACAGGTTGTGCGGCCGTGTGGGGCAGGCCCCCATCTCTCAGCCCTCACTGCCATGCCCCGGTCACCGAGGATGCCCCGGGCAGGTGGGACGAGCTCTCGGTGGCCGCTGGCTGTGGGGCCCATGGCATGTGCTCTGCCTCTCAGAGAAGATCCGGAGGTTGCTGCTGCTGGCAGAGCGGGCAGCTTGGTGACATTTGCAGATCCCGCTGTTGGAGCTGCAAGTGCGTACCGGGGTGCAGCTGCCTGTGTCGCTTCAAGCCTTGGGAGAGGTAGCAAGGCTGGCGTGGGCACTCTTTCCCTCTGTGTGACCCTGCTGCGGGGCGGTGCCTCCCAGCCCTCCAGCCTGTCTGTCTGCAAGAGAAGACGCGGAGAATGATCGTGTGACTGTGGTCCTTTCACCCCTGTGTCCCAGCGGGAACCCCCCTGTGGCCGGGCCATCCTGCCAGCTGTGAGGGCAGTGCTCAGCCCCACAGGCGGCTGCTGCCCTGCTCCCAGAGCTGGCTGGGGAGAGGGCTGGTCCCTGTGTGGCCCCCCCACTGAGTCTCGGGAGCACCCCCAGCATGCCTGGGCAGCCTGCCGGGCACAGCCGGGGAGTCTCAGCTTGCTGGGGGGCCGGTCGCACCTGTCCCCTCCGGCACTGCCCGCCCTGCCATCGGCACCTCCCAGGGTCGGGGAGGCATTCGGCCCCATCTCCCTCAAGCTCCCTACCTGTGTGCAATGGCTGCAAGTGCTCTGTGAGCTCGCTGGGCAGGAGAGCGGTGGCAGCCTGTCCCCACGGAGGGACAAGGCTGTGGTCTGTCTCTGCTGCGGCACTGCCTGTGGCTGCCTGCGGCGCACCTGTGGGGAGAAGGAGGAGGCACGGGATGGTGGCGACTGTGTGGGCACAGCGGCCCCTGCAGAGCCGGCAAGCCAGGCCCCGGCTTTGAGGCAGCTCCTGGCCACTACAGGCAGGCTGAACTCAGCTCCGTGCTGCTCTCTGCCTCTGGGGCCTTGCTGCGGGGCTGCGTAGGCCGTGGCCGTCCCGGAGCCGGCCCTGCCAGAGAAACCCCGGGGCGTGGCATGGCTGTGCCCGGGCCGGAGGCGCTCAGGGCTGGCCGTCTCGCGCCTGGCCATCCCTGTGTCCCAGCGCCCGCTTCTCCCTCCAGCCCCATCCCTCACCTGGCGGTGCTCCTGCAGGCGCTGCAGCCCCTCGTCGGGCTGGGAGCGAGCGTTCGCCTCCTGCTTCTCGGGCATCTTCGGGGTCCTCTGTTGGACACCTGCCGCGGTCAGCCAGGGGAGATGCTGCCTCCTGAGGGAGCCGCTCTCCTGGGAGTGGGCACCCTAGGGCTCTGGCTCCATAAGAGCCCCCACGGCTGCCGTGCGGACCCCCCCCGTCACAATGGCCTGTGGGCACGATGCCGCCCCTGGTCACAAAGGCCTGGCGGTCACCGTGGAGACGCCCACGCCCGTTTGACGGCAGCCCCCTGGGGACACGGACTCACAGGCCCACAGCAGGCCCACGCTCCTCTGGCGTCCTCTAGTCCAGCCCCGCTCTGTCAGCCCTGTGGCCTTCGCTGGACATTTTCCCAGAGGGGTCCCCAGCCTCGCTGACAGGCTGAGCTGCGGCTGTGCTGGGGCCGCTCTGGAACCAGCTAGCACCGGCTGGCACCGGCCGGCACTGGCCGTGTCCGGCACAGGGCAGCCCCTGGTCTCCTCGCAGAGAGGCCGCCGCTGCAGCCCCCCACCCCTGGCTGCCAGCACCTCACCCGGTACACCCAATCCAAGGGGCCCCTCCAGACCACAGTCCTCTGTTCATTTAGCAGCTCTCAGTGTCACCATGAGGGGCTTTATCCCCAGGAAGGCCACTAGGGAGACTGAAGGTACACGTGTGGGCAAGGTGGACTCCTCCAGCAGCTGGGCTCAGACACTCAGCCTGCCCACTAGCTAGCCCCGGGATCCCAGTCTCCCCAGTTGCTGGCCCCTGCATGTAGGGGCCCCCAAGGCCACAGCCCTTGTCCAGTTGCTGGTTGTCGTGGTTTAGCTTCAGTCGGCAACTGAGCACCACACAGCCGCTCGCTCACCCTCCCCACCCGCTGGGATGGGGGAGAGAATCGGAAGAGCAGAAGTAAGAAAGCTCATGGGTTGAGAGAAGAACAGTTTAAGACTTGGGAAAAAGAAAATAAAATATATAATTATAAATAATAATTTGTAATGAAAAGGAAAACAAGAAAAAAGAGAGAGACGGGGGGGTGGGGGAGGACGGACAAAACCCGGGGAAAAACAACAAGTGATGCAACCCGCCGACTCATGCCCAGCCAGTCCCCGAGCAGCGATCGCTACTCCCAGGCCAACTCTCCCCAGTTGATAGACTGAGCATGACGTCATATGGTATGGAATAGCCCTTTGGTCAGTTTGGATCAACTGTGCCAAAGGGCCTGTGCCCCCTCCCAGCTTCTTGCGCACCCAGCAGAGCATGGGGAGCTGAAAGGTCTCTGACTAGTGTAAAGATTACTTAGCAACAACTAAAACGTCAGTGTGTTAGCAACATTATTCTCATTCTAACTCCAAAACACAGCACTATACCAGCTGCTAGGAAGAAAAATAACCCTATCCCAGCGGGAACCAGGACACTGGTACTGACCACAGCCCCCAGGCCGGACGGGACTCCCCTGGTCCCATAGCTGACCCTCGGTGCTCTCACCACTAGAGGCAGCCAGGGTCTCTCACACCCAGGGCTGGCCCTCAGAGACCCACTCACTCCCTTGCTCCCAGGCCACCTCACCTGCTCACCGGCTCGTGCGGCTTGATCTTCGCTGGCCAGCACGCTCGTGCACACACCCGCACTCGCTCCAGTCGCTGCCCCAGGGACACCGGGGCCCTCCGCCCCGTGGTCTGATCCCAGCTGCTGCATTCACACCCTCGCGCGCGCACACGCACTTGCACACGCGCACGCCTACGCGCACACACGGACACGCACGTACAGACACGTGCACACAGGACAGAGAACCCTCAGTCAGGACAGAGCCCGGAAGGCATTTAATAAGGAGACAGGACAGGCTGCGCTGGTCAGGCGCAGGGCACGGGCCAGGCAAGCACACTGGCAAGGCGCTGGCAGCCAGGCGCCGCTGCTCTCACTGTCCCGTGAGGCAGGTGCAGCGGAAAGCCCTGCGCAGAGCCCGACAAGCTGTCCTGAGGACAGAGAGCCATCGCTGGTGAGCTGGGGCGCGCGGGAGGGCGGCGGTGCCTATGTGGGAAGGAGAGCTGTAGGCGAGGGGCTGGGCGGGGGTAGGTGCTCTGTGCCCCTCGTGCGCGGGACCTCTGGCCAGGGGAGAAGCTGCTGCCTCTGTGCCTGCATCCTCTGATGGGGCAAGAGACGCGCTCTGTGTGTCGCCGTCTCCCTCTCCTGCAGCCTCTCTGTCGGGCACCTCTTCCCACTCTTCCTCCAGGTCTACCAGATCAGCATCACAGGTTACGGGGCCAACAGGGGCAGGCCCTTGGCTCTCCATCCTCGCTGCCAAGCCCTGGTCGCTCAGGATGCCCTGAGCAGCGCCGACAGTTTTGGCACCATCATCTGCCAGGTGGGGCATGACTGCAGGCAAGGGAGGTGCTGAGGCAGGGACAGTCACGCTGTGCCCCTCTTGACGGGCAGCTCCAGGCGAGGGAGGAGTTGAGAAGCTGGTGTCCTCAGGCACTGATGCGGGGAGAGGCTCGCTGCGTCCCTGGTCCCTGGGAGCTGCGGCCAGGCAAGGCTCTGCTGGCTCTGCATCTTTGCATGTTAATGGGGCAAGAGAAGCGCTCTTTAAGTCGCTTGCTGCCTCTCCTGCAGCGTCTCTGTCAGGGACCTCTTCCCACTCTTCCTCCAGGTCCTCCAGAGCAGTGTCACTGGTTATGGGGCCAACAGGGGCGGGTCCCTGGCCCTCAGCCCCTGCTGCCAGGTCCTGGTCACCCAGGATGCCCTCAGCAGTGCCCAGGGCATCGGCACTATCATCTGCTGCCTGGAGCATGGCCGCAGGCAAGGGAGGAGCCAACAACTGTACATCTTCAGGCGCTGATGCGAGGAGAGGCTCGCTGTGCCCCTGGTCCCCAGGACCTCCGGCCAGGCAAAAAGCTGCTGGCTCTACGTCCGAGTCCGCTGAGGGGGCAGGAGACGCGCGCTGAGGGTGGTCATCTGCCTGTCCTGCGGTGTCTCTGGCCGTGCTGCCGGGTGAGCCGGGCACCTTCTGGGGGCCTGTGTGTGGCTCCTGGCTGAGGCTCAGCAGACTGAGGCTGCTCCAGATGGTATGGATGGAGATGTCGTCCTCCAGCTGACTCTGTCCTGACAGGTCTTCAGACGTTTTGTCGTCGTCCTCCTGCTCCAGCTCCTCCAGATGCTCCATCTTGATTCGCACCACCACAAGACACTTTGGGGCATCCACAGGCCGTGTGCGCAGCAGCTTGCCGTGGCCAAGTCGCAAGGGTGGCAGACGATGGCCCGGCCTCGCCACCGGCCGTGCCCAGTGCCCTTTTGCGGCGCAGCTCCCCGGCGAAACTGGTGCGCGGGCCTCGCCAGCAGCCCTGGTGGCCCCCGGAGCATAGGGATGAGGTGGTCCTGGCTGAGCTGCAGGGGCCTCACCACCCTTGGCGGCCTGCACCTGGGCTGTTCTTGTAGGCGTCGCCAGACCGGTGGTGCGCGCAAGGTGCCCCTGTGCCGCCAGCTGCTGGCCGGGTCCCCGGCTTGCGGCTGCAACGCGCCTCAGGACCCCTGACACCAATGACTGCACTGTGGACTCCAGAGCCACGTCACAGGTTGTGCGGCCGTGTGGGGCAGGCCCCCATCTCTCAGCCCTCACTGCCATGCCCCGGTCACCGAGGATGCCCCGGGCAGGTGGGACGAGCTCTCGGTGGCCGCTGGCTGTGGGGCCCATGGCATGTGCTCTGCCTCTCAGAGAAGATCCGGAGGTTGCTGCTGCTGGCAGAGCGGGCAGCTTGGTGACATTTGCAGATCCCGCTGTTGGAGCTGCAAGTGCGTACCGGGGTGCAGCTGCCTGTGTCGCTTCAAGCCTTGGGAGAGGTGGCAAGGCTGGCGTGGGCACTCTTTCCCTCTGTGTGACCCTGCTGCGGGGCGGTGCCTCCCAGCCCTCCAGCCTGTCTGTCTGCAAGAGAAGACGCGGAGAATGATCGTGTGACTGTGGTCCTTTCACCCCTGTGTCCCAGCGGGAACCCCCCTGTGGCCGGGCCATCCTGCCAGCTGTGAGGGCAGTGCTCAGCCCCACAGGCGGCTGCTGCCCCGCTCCCAGAGCTGGCTGGGGAGAGGGCTGGTCCCTGTGTGGCCCCCCCACTGAGTCTCGGGAGCACCCCCAGCATGCCTGGGCAGCCTGCCGGGCACAGCCGGGGAGTCTCAGCTTGCTGGGGGGCCGGTCGCACCTGTCCCCTCCAGCACTGCCCGCCCTGCCATCGGCACCTCCCAGGGTCGGGGAGGCATTCGGCCCCATCTCCCTCAAGCTCCCTACCTGTGTGCAATGGCTGCAAGTGCTCTGTGAGCTCGCTGGGCAGGAGAGCGGTGGCAGCCTGTCCCCACGGAGGGACAAGGCTGTGGTCTGTCTCTGCTGCGGCACTGCCTGTGGCTGCCTGCGGCGCACCTGTGGGGAGAAGGAGGAGGCACGGGATGGTGGCGACTGTGTGGGCACAGCGGCCCCTGCAGAGCCGGCAAGCCAGGCCCCGGCTTTGAGGCAGCTCCTGGCCACTACAGGCAGGCTGAACTCAGCTCCGTGCTGCTCTCTGCCTCTGGGGCCTTGCTGCGGGGCTGCGTAGGCCGTGGCCGTCCCGGAGCCGGCCCTGCCAGAGAAACCCCGGGGCGTGGCATGGCTGTGCCCGGGCCGGAGGCGCTCAGGGCTGGCCGTCTCGCGCCTGGCCATCCCTGTGTCCCAGCGCCCGCTTCTCCCTCCAGCCCCATCCCTCACCTGGCGGTGCTCCTGCAGGCGCTGCAGCCCCTCGTCGGGCTGGGAGCGAGCGTTCGCCTCCTGCTTCTCGGGCATCTTCGGGGTCCTCTGTTGGACACCTGCCGCGGTCAGCCAGGGGAGATGCTGCCTCCTGAGGGAGCCGCTCTCCTGGGAGTGGGCACCCTAGGGCTCTGGCTCCATAAGAGCCCCCACGGCTGCCGTGCGGACCCCCCCCGTCACAATGGCCTGTGGGCACGATGCCGCCCCTGGTCACAAAGGCCTGGCGGTCACCGTGGAGACGCCCACGCCCGTTTGACGGCAGCCCCCTGGGGACACGGACTCACAGGCCCACAGCAGGCCCACGCTCCTCTGGCGTCCTCTAGTCCAGCCCCTGTGGCCTTCGCTGGACATTTTCCCAGAGGGGTCCCCAGCCTCGCTGACAGGCTGAGCTGCGGCTGTGCTGGGGCCGCTCTGGAACCAGCTAGCACCGGCTGGCACCGGCCGGCACCGGCCGTGTCCGGCACCGGGCAGCCCCTGGTCTCCTCGCACAGAGGCCGCCGCTGCAGCCCCCCCACCCCTGGCTGCCAGCACCTCACCCGGTACACCCAATCCAAGGGGCCCCTCCAGACCACAGTCCTCTGTTCATTTAGCAGCTCTCAGTGTCACCATGAGGGGCTTTGTCCCCAGGAAGGCCACTAGGGAGACTGAAGGTACACGTGTGGGCAAGGTGGACTCCTCCAGCAGCTGGGCTCAGACACTCAGCCTGCCCACTAGCTAGCCCCGGGATCCCAGTCTCCCCAGTTGCTGGCCCCTGCATGTAGGGGCCCCCAAGGCCACAGCCCTTGTCCAGTTGCTGGTTGTCGTGGTTTAGCTTCAGTCGGCAACTGAGCACCACACAGCCGCTCGCTCACCCTCCCCACCCGCTGGGATGGGGGAGAGAATCGGAAGAGCAGAAGTAAGAAAGCTCGTGGGTTGAGAGAAGAACAGTTTAAGACTTGGGAAAAAGAAAATAAAATATATAATTATAAATAATAATTTGTAGTGAAAAGGAAAACAAGAAAAAAGAGAGAGACGGGGGGGTGGGGGAGGACGGACAAAACCCGGGGAAAAACAACAAGTGATACAACCCGCCGACCCATGCCCAGCCAGTCCCCGAGCAGCGATCGCTACTCCCAGGCCAACTCTCCCCAGTTGATAGACTGAGCGTGACGTCATATGGTATGGAATAGCCCTTTGGTCAGTTTGGATCAACTGTGCCAAAGGGCCTGTGCCCCCTCCCAGCTTCTTGCGCACCCAGCAGAGCATGGGGAGCTGAAAGGTCTCTGACTAGCGTAAAGATTACTTAGCGACAACTAAAACGTCAGTGTGTTAGCAACATTTTTCTCATTCTAACTCCAAAACACAGCACTATACCAGCTGCTAGGAAGAAAAATAACCCTATCCCAGCGGGAACCAGGACACTGGTACTGACCACAGCCCCCAGGCCGGACGGGACTCCCCTGGTCCCATAGCTGACCCTCGGTGCTCTCACCACTAGAGGCAGCCAGGGTCTCTCACACCCAGGGCTGGCCCTCAGAGACCCACTCACTCCCTTGCTCCCAGGCCACCTCACCTGCTCACCGGCTCGTGCGGCTTGATCTTCGCTGGCCAGCACGCTCGTGCACACACCCGCACTCGCTCCAGTCGCTGCCCCAGGGACACCGGGGCCCTCCGCCCCGTGGTCTGATCCCAGCTGCTGCATTCACACCCTCGCGCGCGCACACGCACTTGCACACGCGCACGCCTACGCGCACACACGGACACGCACGTACAGACACGTGCACACAGGACAGAGAACCCTCAGTCAGCACAGAGCCCGGAAGGCATTTAATAAGGAGACAGGACAGGCTGCGCTGGTCAGGCGCAGGGCACGGGCCAGGCAAGCACACTGGCAAGGCGCTGGCAGCCAGGCGCCGCTGCTCTCACTGTCCCGTGAGGCAGGTGCAGCGGAAAGCCCTGCGCAGAGCCCGACAAGCTGTCCTGAGGACAGAGAGCCATCGCTGGTGAGCTGGGGCGCGCGGGAGGGCGGCGGTGCCTATGTGGGAAGGAGAGCTGTAGGCGAGGGGCTGGGCGGGGGTAGGTGCTCTGTGCCCCTCGTGCGCGGGACCTCTGGCCAGGGGAGAAGCTGCTGCCTCTGTGCCTGCATCCTCTGATGGGGCAAGAGACGCGCTCTGTGTGTCGCCGTCTCCCTCTCCTGCAGCCTCTCTGTCGGGCACCTCTTCCCACTCTTCCTCCAGGTCTACCAGATCAGCATCACAGGTTACGGGGCCAACAGGGGCAGGCCCTTGGCTCTCCATCCTCGCTGCCAAGCCCTGGTCGCTCAGGATGCCCTGAGCAGCGCCGACAGTTTTGGCACCATCATCTGCCAGGTGGGGCATGACTGCAGGCAAGGGAGGTGCTGAGGCAGGGACAGTCACGCTGTGCCCCTCTTGACGGGCAGCTCCAGGCGAGGGAGGAGTTGAGAAGCTGGTGTCCTCAGGCACTGATGCGGGGAGAGGCTCGCTGCGTCCCTGGTCCCTGGGAGCTGCGGCCAGGCAAGGCTCTGCAGGCTCTGCATCTTTGCATGTTAATGGGGCAAGAGAAGCGCTCTTTAAGTCGCTTGCTGCCTCTCCTGCAGCGTCTCTGTCAGGGACCTCTTCCCACTCTTCCTCCAGGTCCTCCAGAGCAGTATCACTGGTTATGGGGCCAACAGGGGCGGGTCCCTGGCCCTCGGCCCCCGCTGCCAGGTCCTGGTCACCCAGGATGCCCTCAGCAGTGCCCAGGGCATCGGCACTATCATCTGCTGCCTGGAGCATGGCCGCAGGCAAGGGAGGAGCCAACAACTGTACATCTTCAGGCGCTGATGCGAGGAGAGGCTCGCTGTGCCCCTGGTCCCCAGGACCTCCGGCCAGGCAAAAAGCTGCTGGCTCTACGTCCGAGTCCGCTGAGGGGGCAGGAGACGCGCGCTGAGGGTGGTCATCTGCCTGTCCTGCGGTGTCTCTGGCCGTGCTGCCGGGTGAGCCGGGCACCTTCTGGGGGCCTGTGTGTGGCTCCCGGCTGAGGCTCAGCAGACTGAGGCTGCTCCAGATGGTATGGATGGAGATGTCGTCCTCCAGCTGACTCTGTCCTGACAGGTCTTCAGACGTTTTGTCGTCGTCCTCCTGCTCCAGCTCCTCCAGATGCTCCATCTTGATTCGCACCACCACAAGACACTTTGGGGCATCCACAGGCCGTGTGCGCAGCAGCTTGCCGTGGCCAAGTCGCAAGGGTGGCAGACGATGGCCTGGCCTCGCCACCGGCCGTGCCCAGTGCCCTTTTGCGGCGCAGCTCCCCGGCGAAACTGGTGCGCGGGCCTCGCCAGCAGCCCTGGTGGCCCCCGGAGCATAGGGATGAGGTGGTCCTGGCTGAGCTGCAGGGGCCTCACCACCCTTGGCGGCCTGCACCTGGGCTGTTCTTGTAGGCGTCGCCAGACCGGTGGTGCGCGCAAGGTGCCCCTGTGCCGCCAGCTGCTGGCCGGGTCCCCGGCTTGCGGCTGCAACGCGCCTCAGGACCCCTGACACCAATGACTGCACTGCGGACTCCAGAGCCACGTCACAGGTTGTGCGGCCGTGTGGGGCAGGCCCCCATCTCTCAGCCCTCACTGCCATGCCCCGGTCACCGAGGATGCCCCGGGCAGGTGGGACGAGCTCTCGGTGGCCGCTGGCTGTGGGGCCCATGGCATGTGCTCTGCCTCTCAGAGAAGATCCGGAGGTTGCTGCTGCTGGCAGAGCGGGCAGCTTGGTGACATTTGCAGATCCCGCTGTTGGAGCTGCAAGTGCGTACCGGGGTGCAGCTGCCTGTGTCGCTTCAAGCCTTGGGAGAGGTGGCAAGGCTGGCGTGGGCACTCTTTCCCTCTGTGTGACCCTGCTGCAGGGCGGTGCCTCCCAGCCCTCCAGCCTGTCTGTCTGCAAGAGAAGACGCGGAGAATGATCGTGTGACTGTGGTCCTTTCACCCCTGTGTCCCAGCGGGAACCCCCCTGTGGCCGGGCCATCCTGCCAGCTGTGAGGGCAGTGCTCAGCCCCACAGGCGGCTGCTGCCCCGCTCCCAGAGCTGGCTGGGGAGAGGGCTGGTCCCTGTGTGGCCCCCCCACTGAGTCTCGGGAGCACCCCCAGCATGCCTGGGCAGCCTGCCGGGCACAGCCGGGGAGTCTCAGCTTGCTGGGGGGCCGGTCGCACCTGTCCCCTCCAGCACTGCCCGCCCTGCCATCGGCACCTCCCAGGGTCGGGGAGGCATTCGGCCCCATCTCCCTCAAGCTCCCTACCTGTGTGCAATGGCTGCAAGTGCTCTGTGAGCTCGCTGGGCAGGAGAGCGGTGGCAGCCTGTCCCCACGGAGGGACAAGGCTGTGGTCTGTCTCTGCTGCGGCACTGCCTGTGGCTGCCTGCGGCGCACCTGTGGGGAGAAGGAGGAGGCACGGGATGGTGGCGACTGTGTGGGCACAGCGGCCCCTGCAGAGCCGGCAAGCCAGGCCCCGGCTTTGAGGCAGCTCCTGGCCACTACAGGCAGGCTGAACTCAGCTCCGTGCTGCTCTCTGCCTCTGGGGCCTTGCTGCGGGGCTGCGTAGGCCGTGGCCGTCCCGGAGCCGGCCCTGCCAGAGAAACCCCGGGGCGTGGCATGGCTGTGCCCGGGCCGGAGGCGCTCAGGGCTGGCCGTCTCGCGCCTGGCCATCCCTGTGTCCCAGCGCCCGCTTCTCCCTCCAGCCCCATCCCTCACCTGGCGGTGCTCCTGCAGGCGCTGCAGCCCCTCGTCGGGCTGGGAGCGAGCGTTCGCCTCCTGCTTCTCGGGCATCTTCGGGGTCCTCTGTTGGACACCTGCCGCGGTCAGCCAGGGGAGATGCTGCCTCCTGAGGGAGCCGCTCTCCTGGGAGTGGGCACCCTAGGGCTCTGGCTCCATAAGAGCCCCCACGGCTGCCGTGCGGACCCCCCCCGTCACAATGGCCTGTGGGCACGATGCCGCCCCTGGTCACAAAGGCCTGGCGGTCACCGTGGAGACGCCCACGCCCGTTTGACGGCAGCCCCCTGGGGACACGGACTCACAGGCCCACAGCAGGCCCACGCTCCTCTGGCGTCCTCTAGTCCAGCCCCTGTGGCCTTCGCTGGACATTTTCCCAGAGGGGTCCCCAGCCTCGCTGACAGGCTGAGCTGCGGCTGTGCTGGGGCCGCTCTGGAACCAGCTAGCACCGGCTGGCACCGGCCGGCACCGGCCGTGTCCGGCACCGGGCAGCCCCTGGTCTCCTCGCACAGAGGCCGCCGCTGCAGCCCCCCCACCCCTGGCTGCCAGCACCTCACCCGGTACACCCAATCCAAGGGGCCCCTCCAGACCACAGTCCTCTGTTCATTTAGCAGCTCTCAGTGTCACCATGAGGGGCTTTGTCCCCAGGAAGGCCACTAGGGAGACTGAAGGTACACGTGTGGGCAAGGTGGACTCCTCCAGCAGCTGGGCTCAGACACTCAGCCTGCCCACTAGCTAGCCCCGGGATCCCAGTCTCCCCAGTTGCTGGCCCCTGCATGTAGGGGCCCCCAAGGCCACAGCCCTTGTCCAGTTGCTGGTTGTCGTGGTTTAGCTTCAGTCGGCAACTGAGCACCACACAGCCGCTCGCTCACCCTCCCCACCCGCTGGGATGGGGGAGAGAATCGGAAGAGCAGAAGTAAGAAAGCTCGTGGGTTGAGAGAAGAACAGTTTAAGACTTGGGAAAAAGAAAATAAAATATATAATTATAAATAATAATTTGTAGTGAAAAGGAAAACAAGAAAAAAGAGAGAGACGGGGGGGTGGGGGAGGACGGACAAAACCCGGGGAAAAACAACAAGTGATACAACCCGCCGACCCATGCCCAGCCAGTCCCCGAGCAGCGATCGCTACTCCCAGGCCAACTCTCCCCAGTTGATAGACTGAGCGTGACGTCATATGGTATGGAATAGCCCTTTGGTCAGTTTGGATCAACTGTGCCAAAGGGCCTGTGCCCCCTCCCAGCTTCTTGCGCACCCAGCAGAGCATGGGGAGCTGAAAGGTCTCTGACTAGCGTAAAGATTACTTAGCGACAACTAAAACGTCAGTGTGTTAGCAACATTTTTCTCATTCTAACTCCAAAACACAGCACTATACCAGCTGCTAGGAAGAAAAATAACCCTATCCCAGCGGGAACCAGGACACTGGTACTGACCACAGCCCCCAGGCCGGACGGGACTCCCCTGGTCCCATAGCTGACCCTCGGTGCTCTCACCACTAGAGGCAGCCAGGGTCTCTCACACCCAGGGCTGGCCCTCAGAGACCCACTCACTCCCTTGCTCCCAGGCCACCTCACCTGCTCACCGGCTCGTGCGGCTTGATCTTCGCTGGCCAGCACGCTCGTGCACACACCCGCACTCGCTCCAGTCGCTGCCCCAGGGACACCGGGGCCCTCCGCCCCGTGGTCTGATCCCAGCTGCTGCATTCACACCCTCGCGCGCGCACACGCACTTGCACACGCGCACGCCTACGCGCACACACGGACACGCACGTACAGACACGTGCACACAGGACAGAGAACCCTCAGTCAGCACAGAGCCCGGAAGGCATTTAATAAGGAGACAGGACAGGCTGCGCTGGTCAGGCGCAGGGCACGGGCCAGGCAAGCACACTGGCAAGGCGCTGGCAGCCAGGCGCCGCTGCTCTCACTGTCCCGTGAGGCAGGTGCAGCGGAAAGCCCTGCGCAGAGCCCGACAAGCTGTCCTGAGGACAGAGAGCCATCGCTGGTGAGCTGGGGCGCGCGGGAGGGCGGCGGTGCCTATGTGGGAAGGAGAGCTGTAGGCGAGGGGCTGGGCGGGGGTAGGTGCTCTGTGCCCCTCGTGCGCGGGACCTCTGGCCAGGGGAGAAGCTGCTGCCTCTGTGCCTGCATCCTCTGATGGGGCAAGAGACGCGCTCTGTGTGTCGCCGTCTCCCTCTCCTGCAGCCTCTCTGTCGGGCACCTCTTCCCACTCTTCCTCCAGGTCTACCAGATCAGCATCACAGGTTACGGGGCCAACAGGGGCAGGCCCTTGGCTCTCCATCCTCGCTGCCAAGCCCTGGTCGCTCAGGATGCCCTGAGCAGCGCCGACAGTTTTGGCACCATCATCTGCCAGGTGGGGCATGACTGCAGGCAAGGGAGGTGCTGAGGCAGGGACAGTCACGCTGTGCCCCTCTTGACGGGCAGCTCCAGGCGAGGGAGGAGTTGAGAAGCTGGTGTCCTCAGGCACTGATGCGGGGAGAGGCTCGCTGCGTCCCTGGTCCCTGGGAGCTGCGGCCAGGCAAGGCTCTGCAGGCTCTGCATCTTTGCATGTTAATGGGGCAAGAGAAGCGCTCTTTAAGTCGCTTGCTGCCTCTCCTGCAGCGTCTCTGTCAGGGACCTCTTCCCACTCTTCCTCCAGGTCCTCCAGAGCAGTATCACTGGTTATGGGGCCAACAGGGGCGGGTCCCTGGCCCTCGGCCCCCGCTGCCAGGTCCTGGTCACCCAGGATGCCCTCAGCAGTGCCCAGGGCATCGGCACTATCATCTGCTGCCTGGAGCATGGCCGCAGGCAAGGGAGGAGCCAACAACTGTACATCTTCAGGCGCTGATGCGAGGAGAGGCTCGCTGTGCCCCTGGTCCCCAGGACCTCCGGCCAGGCAAAAAGCTGCTGGCTCTACGTCCGAGTCCGCTGAGGGGGCAGGAGACGCGCGCTGAGGGTGGTCATCTGCCTGTCCTGCGGTGTCTCTGGCCGTGCTGCCGGGTGAGCCGGGCACCTTCTGGGGGCCTGTGTGTGGCTCCCGGCTGAGGCTCAGCAGACTGAGGCTGCTCCAGATGGTATGGATGGAGATGTCGTCCTCCAGCTGACTCTGTCCTGACAGGTCTTCAGACGTTTTGTCGTCGTCCTCCTGCTCCAGCTCCTCCAGATGCTCCATCTTGATTCGCACCACCACAAGACACTTTGGGGCATCCACAGGCCGTGTGCGCAGCAGCTTGCCGTGGCCAAGTCGCAAGGGTGGCAGACGATGGCCCGGCCTCGCCACCGGCCGTGCCCAGTGCCCTTTTGCGGCGCAGCTCCCCGGCGAAACTGGTGCGCGGGCCTCGCCAGCAGCCCTGGTGGCCCCCGGAGCATAGGGATGTGGTGGTCCTGGCTGAGCTGCAGGGGCCTCACCACCCTTGGCGGCCTGCACCTGGGCTGTTCTTGTAGGCGTCGCCAGACCGGTGGTGCGCGCAAGGTGCCCCTGTGCCGCCAGCTGCTGGCCGGGTCCCCGGCTTGCGGCTGCAACGCGCCTCAGGACCCCTGACACCAATGACTGCACTGCGGACTCCAGAGCCACGTCACAGGTTGTGCGGCCGTGTGGGGCAGGCCCCCATCTCTCAGCCCTCACTGCCATGCCCCGGTCACCGAGGATGCCCCGGGCAGGTGGGACGAGCTCTCGGTGGCCGCTGGCTGTGGGGCCCATGGCATGTGCTCTGCCTCTCAGAGAAGATCCGGAGGTTGCTGCTGCTGGCAGAGCGGGCAGCTTGGTGACATTTGCAGATCCCGCTGTTGGAGCTGCAAGTGCGTACCGGGGTGCAGCTGCCTGTGTCGCTTCAAGCCTTGGGAGAGGTGGCAAGGCTGGCGTGGGCACTCTTTCCCTCTGTGTGACCCTGCTGCGGGGCGGTGCCTCCCAGCCCTCCAGCCTGTCTGTCTGCAAGAGAAGACGCGGAGAATGATCGTGTGACTGTGGTCCTTTCACCCCTGTGTCCCAGCGGGAACCCCCCTGTGGCCGGGCCATCCTGCCAGCTGTGAGGGCAGTGCTCAGCCCCACAGGCGGCTGCTGCCCCGCTCCCAGAGCTGGCTGGGGAGAGGGCTGGTCCCTGTGTGGCCCCCCCACTGAGTCTCGGGAGCACCCCCAGCATGCCTGGGCAGCCTGCCGGGCACAGCCGGGGAGTCTCAGCTTGCTGGGGGGCCGGTCGCACCTGTCCCCTCCAGCACTGCCCGCCCTGCCATCGGCACCTCCCAGGGTCGGGGAGGCATTCGGCCCCATCTCCCTCAAGCTCCCTACCTGTGTGCAATGGCTGCAAGTGCTCTGTGAGCTCGCTGGGCAGGAGAGCGGTGGCAGCCTGTCCCCACGGAGGGACAAGGCTGTGGTCTGTCTCTGCTGCGGCACTGCCTGTGGCTGCCTGCGGCGCACCTGTGGGGAGAAGGAGGAGGCACGGGATGGTGGCGACTGTGTGGGCACAGCGGCCCCTGCAGAGCCGGCAAGCCAGGCCCCGGCTTTGAGGCAGCTCCTGGCCACTACAGGCAGGCTGAACTCAGCTCCGTGCTGCTCTCTGCCTCTGGGGCCTTGCTGCGGGGCTGCGTAGGCCGTGGCCGTCCCGGAGCCGGCCCTGCCAGAGAAACCCCGGGGCGTGGCATGGCTGTGCCCGGGCCGGAGGCGCTCAGGGCTGGCCGTCTCGCGCCTGGCCATCCCTGTGTCCCAGCGCCCGCTTCTCCCTCCAGCCCCATCCCTCACCTGGCGGTGCTCCTGCAGGCGCTGCAGCCCCTCGTCGGGCTGGGAGCGAGCGTTCGCCTCCTGCTTCTCGGGCATCTTCGGGGTCCTCTGTTGGACACCTGCCGCGGTCAGCCAGGGGAGATGCTGCCTCCTGAGGGAGCCGCTCTCCTGGGAGTGGGCACCCTAGGGCTCTGGCTCCATAAGAGCCCCCACGGCTGCCGTGCGGACCCCCCCCGTCACAATGGCCTGTGGGCACGATGCCGCCCCTGGTCACAAAGGCCTGGCGGTCACCGTGGAGACGCCCACGCCCGTTTGACGGCAGCCCCCTGGGGACACGGACTCACAGGCCCACAGCAGGCCCACGCTCCTCTGGCGTCCTCTAGTCCAGCCCCTGTGGCCTTCGCTGGACATTTTCCCAGAGGGGTCCCCAGCCTCGCTGACAGGCTGAGCTGCGGCTGTGCTGGGGCCGCTCTGGAACCAGCTAGCACCGGCTGGCACCGGCCGGCACCGGCCGTGTCCGGCACCGGGCAGCCCCTGGTCTCCTCGCACAGAGGCCGCCGCTGCAGCCCCCCCACCCCTGGCTGCCAGCACCTCACCCGGTACACCCAATCCAAGGGGCCCCTCCAGACCACAGTCCTCTGTTCATTTAGCAGCTCTCAGTGTCACCATGAGGGGCTTTGTCCCCAGCAAGGCCACTAGGGAGACTGAAGGTACACGTGTGGGCAAGGTGGACTCCTCCAGCAGCTGGGCTCAGACACTCAGCCTGCCCACTAGCTAGCCCCGGGATCCCAGTCTCCCCAGTTGCTGGCCCCTGCATGTAGGGGCCCCCAAGGCCACAGCCCTTGTCCAGTTGCTGGTTGTCGTGGTTTAGCTTCAGTCGGCAACTGAGCACCACACAGCCGCTCGCTCACCCTCCCCACCCGCTGGGATGGGGGAGAGAATCGGAAGAGCAGAAGTAAGAAAGCTCGTGGGTTGAGAGAAGAACAGTTTAAGACTTGGGAAAAAGAAAATAAAATATATAATTATAAATAATAATTTGTAGTGAAAAGGAAAACAAGAAAAAAGAGAGAGACGGGGGGGTGGGGGAGGACGGACAAAACCCGGGGAAAAACAACAAGTGATGCAACCCGCCGACCCATGCCCAGCCAGTCCCCGAGCAGCGATCGCTACTCCCAGGCCAACTCTCCCCAGTTGATAGACTGAGCGTGACGTCATATGGTATGGAATAGCCCTTTGGTCAGTTTGGATCAACTGTGCCAAAGGGCCTGTGCCCCCTCCCAGCTTCTTGCGCACCCAGCAGAGCATGGGGAGCTGAAAGGTCTCTGACTAGTGTAAAGATTACTTAGCGACAACTAAAACGTCAGTGTGTTAGCAACATTATTCTCATTCTAACTCCAAAACACAGCACTATACCAGCTGCTAGGAAGAAAAATAACCCTATCCCAGCGGGAACCAGGACACTGGTACTGACCACAGCCCCCAGGCCGGACGGGACTCCCCTGGTCCCATAGCTGACCCTCGGTGCTCTCACCACTAGAGGCAGCCAGGGTCTCTCACACCCAGGGCTGGCCCTCAGAGACCCACTCACTCCCTTGCTCCCAGGCCACCTCACCTGCTCACCGGCTCGTGCGGCTTGATCTTCGCTGGCCAGCACGCTCGTGCACACACCCGCACTCGCTCCAGTCGCTGCCCCAGGGACACCGGGGCCCTCCGCCCCGTGGTCTGATCCCAGCTGCTGCATTCACACCCTCGCGCGCGCACACGCACTTGCACACGCGCACGCCTACGCGCACACATGGACACGCACGTACAGACACGTGCACACAGGACAGAGAACCCTCAGTCAGCACAGAGCCCGGAAGGCATTTAATAAGGAGACAGGACAGGCTGCGCTGGTCAGGCGCAGGGCACGGGCCAGGCAAGCACACTGGCAAGGCGCTGGCAGCCAGGCGCCGCTGCTCTCACTGTCCCGTGAGGCAGGTGCAGCGGAAAGCCCTGCGCAGAGCCCGACAAGCTGTCCTGAGGACAGAGAGCCATCGCTGGTGAGCTGGGGCGCGCGGGAGGGCGGCGGTGCCTATGTGGGAAGGAGAGCTGTAGGCGAGGGGCTGGGCGGGGGTAGGTGCTCTGTGCCCCTCGTGCGCGGGACCTCTGGCCAGGGGAGAAGCTGCTGCCTCTGTGCCTGCATCCTCTGATGGGGCAAGAGACGCGCTCTGTGTGTCGCCGTCTCCCTCTCCTGCAGCCTCTCTGTCGGGCACCTCTTCCCACTCTTCCTCCAGGTCTACCAGATCAGCATCACAGGTTACGGGGCCAACAGGGGCAGGCCCTTGGCTCTCCATCCTCGCTGCCAAGCCCTGGTCGCTCAGGATGCCCTGAGCAGCGCCGACAGTTTTGGCACCATCATCTGCCAGGTGGGGCATGACTGCAGGCAAGGGAGGTGCTGAGGCAGGGACAGTCACGCTGTGCCCCTCTTGACGGGCAGCTCCAGGCGAGGGAGGAGTTGAGAAGCTGGTGTCCTCAGGCACTGATGCGGGGAGAGGCTCGCTGCGTCCCTGGTCCCTGGGAGCTGCGGCCAGGCAAGGCTCTGCAGGCTCTGCATCTTTGCATGTTAATGGGGCAAGAGAAGCGCTCTTTAAGTCGCTTGCTGCCTCTCCTGCAGCGTCTCTGTCAGGGACCTCTTCCCACTCTTCCTCCAGGTCCTCCAGAGCAGTATCACTGGTTATGGGGCCAACAGGGGCGGGTCCCTGGCCCTCGGCCCCCGCTGCCAGGTCCTGGTCACCCAGGATGCCCTCAGCAGTGCCCAGGGCATCGGCACTATCATCTGCTGCCTGGAGCATGGCCGCAGGCAAGGGAGGAGCCAACAACTGTACATCTTCAGGCGCTGATGCGAGGAGAGGCTCGCTGTGCCCCTGGTCCCCAGGACCTCCGGCCAGGCAAAAAGCTGCTGGCTCTACGTCCGAGTCCGCTGAGGGGGCAGGAGACGCGCGCTGAGGGTGGTCATCTGCCTGTCCTGCGGTGTCTCTGGCCGTGCTGCCGGGTGAGCCGGGCACCTTCTGGGGGCCTGTGTGTGGCTCCCGGCTGAGGCTCAGCAGACTGAGGCTGCTCCAGATGGTATGGATGGAGATGTCGTCCTCCAGCTGACTCTGTCCTGACAGGTCTTCAGACGTTTTGTCGTCGTCCTCCTGCTCCAGCTCCTCCAGATGCTCCATCTTGATTCGCACCACCACAAGACACTTTGGGGCATCCACAGGCCGTGTGCGCAGCAGCTTGCCGTGGCCAAGTCGCAAGGGTGGCAGACGATGGCCCGGCCTCGCCACCGGCCGTGCCCAGTGCCCTTTTGCGGCGCAGCTCCCCGGCGAAACTGGTGCGCGGGCCTCGCCAGCAGCCCTGGTGGCCCCCGGAGCATAGGGATGAGGTGGTCCTGGCTGAGCTGCAGGGGCCTCACCACCCTTGGCGGCCTGCACCTGGGCTGTTCTTGTAGGCGTCGCCAGACCGGTGGTGCGCGCAAGGTGCCCCTGTGCCGCCAGCTGCTGGCCGGGTCCCCGGCTTGCGGCTGCAACGCGCCTCAGGACCCCTGACACCAATGACTGCACTGCGGACTCCAGAGCCACGTCACAGGTTGTGCGGCCGTGTGGGGCAGGCCCCCATCTCTCAGCCCTCACTGCCATGCCCCGGTCACCGAGGATGCCCCGGGCAGGTGGGACGAGCTCTCGGTGGCCGCTGGCTGTGGGGCCCATGGCATGTGCTCTGCCTCTCAGAGAAGATCCGGAGGTTGCTGCTGCTGGCAGAGCGGGCAGCTTGGTGACATTTGCAGATCCCGCTGTTGGAGCTGCAAGTGCGTACCGGGGTGCAGCTGCCTGTGTCGCTTCAAGCCTTGGGAGAGGTGGCAAGGCTGGCGTGGGCACTCTTTCCCTCTGTGTGACCCTGCTGCGGGGCGGTGCCTCCCAGCCCTCCAGCCTGTCTGTCTGCAAGAGAAGACGCGGAGAATGATCGTGTGACTGTGGTCCTTTCACCCCTGTGTCCCAGCGGGAACCCCCCTGTGGCCGGGCCATCCTGCCAGCTGTGAGGGCAGTGCTCAGCCCCACAGGCGGCTGCTGCCCCGCTCCCAGAGCTGGCTGGGGAGAGGGCTGGTCCCTGTGTGGCCCCCCCACTGAGTCTCGGGAGCACCCCCAGCATGCCTGGGCAGCCTGCCGGGCACAGCCGGGGAGTCTCAGCTTGCTGGGGGGCCGGTCGCACCTGTCCCCTCCAGCACTGCCCGCCCTGCCATCGGCACCTCCCAGGGTCGGGGAGGCATTCGGCCCCATCTCCCTCAAGCTCCCTACCTGTGTGCAATGGCTGCAAGTGCTCTGTGAGCTCGCTGGGCAGGAGAGCGGTGGCAGCCTGTCCCCACGGAGGGACAAGGCTGTGGTCTGTCTCTGCTGCGGCACTGCCTGTGGCTGCCTGCGGCGCACCTGTGGGGAGAAGGAGGAGGCACGGGATGGTGGCGACTGTGTGGGCACAGCGGCCCCTGCAGAGCCGGCAAGCCAGGCCCCGGCTTTGAGGCAGCTCCTGGCCACTACAGGCAGGCTGAACTCAGCTCCGTGCTGCTCTCTGCCTCTGGGGCCTTGCTGCGGGGCTGCGTAGGCCGTGGCCGTCCCGGAGCCGGCCCTGCCAGAGAAACCCCGGGGCGTGGCATGGCTGTGCCCGGGCCGGAGGCGCTCAGGGCTGGCCGTCTCGCGCCTGGCCATCCCTGTGTCCCAGCGCCCGCTTCTCCCTCCAGCCCCATCCCTCACCTGGCGGTGCTCCTGCAGGCGCTGCAGCCCCTCGTCGGGCTGGGAGCGAGCGTTCGCCTCCTGCTTCTCGGGCATCTTCGGGGTCCTCTGTTGGACACCTGCCGCGGTCAGCCAGGGGAGATGCTGCCTCCTGAGGGAGCCGCTCTCCTGGGAGTGGGCACCCTAGGGCTCTGGCTCCATAAGAGCCCCCACGGCTGCCGTGCGGACCCCCCCCGTCACAATGGCCTGTGGGCACGATGCCGCCCCTGGTCACAAAGGCCTGGCGGTCACCGTGGAGACGCCCACGCCCGTTTGACGGCAGCCCCCTGGGGACACGGACTCACAGGCCCACAGCAGGCCCACGCTCCTCTGGCGTCCTCTAGTCCAGCCCCTGTGGCCTTCGCTGGACATTTTCCCAGAGGGGTCCCCAGCCTCGCTGACAGGCTGAGCTGCGGCTGTGCTGGGGCCGCTCTGGAACCAGCTAGCACCGGCTGGCACCGGCCGGCACCGGCCGTGTCCGGCACCGGGCAGCCCCTGGTCTCCTCGCACAGAGGCCGCCGCTGCAGCCCCCCCACCCCTGGCTGCCAGCACCTCACCCGGTACACCCAATCCAAGGGGCCCCTCCAGACCACAGTCCTCTGTTCATTTAGCAGCTCTCAGTGTCACCATGAGGGGCTTTGTCCCCAGGAAGGCCACTAGGGAGACTGAAGGTACACGTGTGGGCAAGGTGGACTCCTCCAGCAGCTGGGCTCAGACACTCAGCCTGCCCACTAGCTAGCCCCGGGATCCCAGTCTCCCCAGTTGCTGGCCCCTGCATGTAGGGGCCCCCAAGGCCACAGCCCTTGTCCAGTTGCTGGTTGTCGTGGTTTAGCTTCAGTCGGCAACTGAGCACCACACAGCCGCTCGCTCACCCTCCCCACCCGCTGGGATGGGGGAGAGAATCGGAAGAGCAGAAGTAAGAAAGCTCGTGGGTTGAGAGAAGAACAGTTTAAGACTTGGGAAAAAGAAAATAAAATATATAATTATAAATAATAATTTGTAGTGAAAAGGAAAACAAGAAAAAAGAGAGAGACGGGGGGGTGGGGGAGGACGGACAAAACCCGGGGAAAAACAACAAGTGATGCAACCCGCCGACCCATGCCCAGCCAGTCCCCGAGCAGCGATCGCTACTCCCAGGCCAACTCTCCCCAGTTGATAGACTGAGCGTGACGTCATATGGTATGGAATAGCCCTTTGGTCAGTTTGGATCAACTGTGCCAAAGGGCCTGTGCCCCCTCCCAGCTTCTTGCGCACCCAGCAGAGCATGGGGAGCTGAAAGGTCTCTGACTAGTGTAAAGATTACTTAGCGACAACTAAAACGTCAGTGTGTTAGCAACATTATTCTCATTCTAACTCCAAAACACAGCACTATACCAGCTGCTAGGAAGAAAAATAACCCTATCCCAGCGGGAACCAGGACACTGGTACTGACCACAGCCCCCAGGCCGGACGGGACTCCCCTGGTCCCATAGCTGACCCTCGGTGCTCTCACCACTAGAGGCAGCCAGGGTCTCTCACACCCAGGGCTGGCCCTCAGAGACCCACTCACTCCCTTGCTCCCAGGCCACCTCACCTGCTCACCGGCTCGTGCGGCTTGATCTTCGCTGGCCAGCACGCTCGTGCACACACCCGCACTCGCTCCAGTCGCTGCCCCAGGGACACCGGGGCCCTCCGCCCCGTGGTCTGATCCCAGCTGCTGCATTCACACCCTCGCGCGCGCACACGCACTTGCACACGCGCACGCCTACGCGCACACACGGACACGCACGTACAGACACGTGCACACAGGACAGAGAACCCTCAGTCAGCACAGAGCCCGGAAGGCATTTAATAAGGAGACAGGACAGGCTGCGCTGGTCAGGCGCAGGGCACGGGCCAGGCAAGCACACTGGCAAGGCGCTGGCAGCCAGGCGCCGCTGCTCTCACTGTCCCGTGAGGCAGGTGCAGCGGAAAGCCCTGCGCAGAGCCCGACAAGCTGTCCTGAGGACAGAGAGCCATCGCTGGTGAGCTGGGGCGCGCGGGAGGGCGGCGGTGCCTATGTGGGAAGGAGAGCTGTAGGCGAGGGGCTGGGCGGGGGTAGGTGCTCTGTGCCCCTCGTGCGCGGGACCTCTGGCCAGGGGAGAAGCTGCTGCCTCTGTGCCTGCATCCTCTGATGGGGCAAGAGACGCGCTCTGTGTGTCGCCGTCTCCCTCTCCTGCAGCCTCTCTGTCGGGCACCTCTTCCCACTCTTCCTCCAGGTCTACCAGATCAGCATCACAGGTTACGGGGCCAACAGGGGCAGGCCCTTGGCTCTCCATCCTCGCTGCCAAGCCCTGGTCGCTCAGGATGCCCTGAGCAGCGCCGACAGTTTTGGCACCATCATCTGCCAGGTGGGGCATGACTGCAGGCAAGGGAGGTGCTGAGGCAGGGACAGTCACGCTGTGCCCCTCTTGACGGGCAGCTCCAGGCGAGGGAGGAGTTGAGAAGCTGGTGTCCTCAGGCACTGATGCGGGGAGAGGCTCGCTGCGTCCCTGGTCCCTGGGAGCTGCGGCCAGGCAAGGCTCTGCAGGCTCTGCATCTTTGCATGTTAATGGGGCAAGAGAAGCGCTCTTTAAGTCGCTTGCTGCCTCTCCTGCAGCGTCTCTGTCAGGGACCTCTTCCCACTCTTCCTCCAGGTCCTCCAGAGCAGTGTCACTGGTTATGGGGCCAACAGGGGCGGGTCCCTGGCCCTCGGCCCCCGCTGCCAGGTCCTGGTCACCCAGGATGCCCTCAGCAGTGCCCAGGGCATCGGCACTATCATCTGCTGCCTGGAGCATGGCCGCAGGCAAGGGAGGAGCCAACAACTGTACATCTTCAGGCGCTGATGCGAGGAGAGGCTCGCTGTGCCCCTGGTCCCCAGGACCTCCGGCCAGGCAAAAAGCTGCTGGCTCTACGTCCGAGTCCGCTGAGGGGGCAGGAGACGCGCGCTGAGGGTGGTCATCTGCCTGTCCTGCGGTGTCTCTGGCCGTGCTGCCGGGTGAGCCGGGCACCTTCTGGGGGCCTGTGTGTGGCTCCCGGCTGAGGCTCAGCAGACTGAGGCTGCTCCAGATGGTATGGATGGAGATGTCGTCCTCCAGCTGACTCTGTCCTGACAGGTCTTCAGACGTTTTGTCGTCGTCCTCCTGCTCCAGCTCCTCCAGATGCTCCATCTTGATTCGCACCACCACAAGACACTTTGGGGCATCCACAGGCCGTGTGCGCAGCAGCTTGCCGTGGCCAAGTCGCAAGGGTGGCAGACGATGGCCCGGCCTCGCCACCGGCCGTGCCCAGTGCCCTTTTGCGGCGCAGCTCCCCGGCGAAACTGGTGCGCGGGCCTCGCCAGCAGCCCTGGTGGCCCCCGGAGCATAGGGATGAGGTGGTCCTGGCTGAGCTGCAGGGGCCTCACCACCCTTGGCGGCCTGCACCTGGGCTGTTCTTGTAGGCGTCGCCAGACCGGTGGTGCGCGCAAGGTGCCCCTGTGCCGCCAGCTGCTGGCCGGGTCCCCGGCTTGCGGCTGCAACGCGCCTCAGGACCCCTGACACCAATGACTGCACTGCGGACTCCAGAGCCACGTCACAGGTTGTGCGGCCGTGTGGGGCAGGCCCCCATCTCTCAGCCCTCACTGCCATGCCCCGGTCACCGAGGATGCCCCGGGCAGGTGGGACGAGCTCTCGGTGGCCGCTGGCTGTGGGGCCCATGGCATGTGCTCTGCCTCTCAGAGAAGATCCGGAGGTTGCTGCTGCTGGCAGAGCGGGCAGCTTGGTGACATTTGCAGATCCCGCTGTTGGAGCTGCAAGTGCGTACCGGGGTGCAGCTGCCTGTGTCGCTTCAAGCCTTGGGAGAGGTGGCAAGGCTGGCGTGGGCACTCTTTCCCTCTGTGTGACCCTGCTGCGGGGCGGTGCCTCCCAGCCCTCCAGCCTGTCTGTCTGCAAGAGAAGACGCGGAGAATGATCGTGTGACTGTGGTCCTTTCACCCCTGTGTCCCAGCGGGAACCCCCCTGTGGCCGGGCCATCCTGCCAGCTGTGAGGGCAGTGCTCAGCCCCACAGGCGGCTGCTGCCCCGCTCCCAGAGCTGGCTGGGGAGAGGGCTGGTCCCTGTGTGGCCCCCCCACTGAGTCTCGGGAGCACCCCCAGCATGCCTGGGCAGCCTGCCGGGCACAGCCGGGGAGTCTCAGCTTGCTGGGGGGCCGGTCGCACCTGTCCCCTCCGGCACTGCCCGCCCTGCCATCGGCACCTCCCAGGGTCGGGGAGCCATTCGGCCCCATCTCCCTCAAGCTCCCTACCTGTGTGCAATGGCTGCAAGTGCTCTGTGAGCTCGCTGGGCAGGAGAGCGGTGGCAGCCTGTCCCCACGGAGGGACAAGGCTGTGGTCTGTCTCTGCTGCGGCACTGCCTGTGGCTGCCTGCGGCGCACCTGTGGGGAGAAGGAGGAGGCACGGGATGGTGGCGACTGTGTGGGCACAGCGGCCCCTGCAGAGCCGGCAAGCCAGGCCCCGGCTTTGAGGCAGCTCCTGGCCACTACAGGCAGGCTGAACTCAGCTCCGTGCTGCTCTCTGCCTCTGGGGCCTTGCTGCGGGGCTGCGTAGGCCGTGGCCGTCCCGGAGCCGGCCCTGCCAGAGAAACCCCGGGGCGTGGCATGGCTGTGCCCGGGCCGGAGGCGCTCAGGGCTGGCCGTCTCGCGCCTGGCCATCCCTGTGTCCCAGCGCCCGCTTCTCCCTCCAGCCCCATCCCTCACCTGGCGGTGCTCCTGCAGGCGCTGCAGCCCCTCGTCGGGCTGGGAGCGAGCGTTCGCCTCCTGCTTCTCGGGCATCTTCGGGGTCCTCTGTTGGACACCTGCCGCGGTCAGCCAGGGGAGATGCTGCCTCCTGAGGGAGCCGCTCTCCTGGGAGTGGGCACCCTAGGGCTCTGGCTCCATAAGAGCCCCCACGGCTGCCGTGCGGACCCCCCCCGTCACAATGGCCTGTGGGCACGATGCCGCCCCTGGTCACAAAGGCCTGGCGGTCACCGTGGAGACGCCCACGCCCGTTTGACGGCAGCCCCCTGGGGACACGGACTCACAGGCCCACAGCAGGCCCACGCTCCTCTGGCGTCCTCTAGTCCAGCCCCGCTCTGTCAGCCCTGTGGCCTTCGCTGGACATTTTCCCAGAGGGGTCCCCAGCCTCGCTGACAGGCTGAGCTGCGGCTGTGCTGGGGCCGCTCTGGAACCAGCTAGCACCGGCTGGCACCGGCCGGCACCGGCCGTGTCCGGCACCGGGCAGCCCCTGGTCTCCTCGCACAGAGGCCGCCGCTGCAGCCCCCCCACCCCTGGCTGCCAGCACCTCACCCGGTACACCCAATCCAAGGGGCCCCTCCAGACCACAGTCCTCTGTTCATTTAGCAGCTCTCAGTGTCACCATGAGGGGCTTTGTCCCCAGGAAGGCCACTAGGGAGACTGAAGGTACACGTGTGGGCAAGGTGGACTCCTCCAGCAGCTGGGCTCAGACACTCAGCCTGCCCACTAGCTAGCCCCGGGATCCCAGTCTCCCCAGTTGCTGGCCCCTGCATGTAGGGGCCCCCAAGGCCACAGCCCTTGTCCAGTTGCTGGTTGTCGTGGTTTAGCTTCAGTCGGCAACTGAGCACCACACAGCCGCTCGCTCACCCTCCCCACCCGCTGGGATGGGGGAGAGAATCGGAAGAGCAGAAGTAAGAAAGCTCGTGGGTTGAGAGAAGAACAGTTTAAGACTTGGGAAAAAGAAAATAAAATATATAATTATAAATAATAATTTGTAGTGAAAAGGAAAACAAGAAAAAAGAGAGAGACGGGGGGGTGGGGGAGGACGGACAAAACCCGGGGAAAAACAACAAGTGATGCAACCCGCCGACCCATGCCCAGCCAGTCCCCGAGCAGCGATCGCTACTCCCAGGCCAACTCTCCCCAGTTGATAGACTGAGCATGACGTCATATGGTATGGAATAGCCCTTTGGTCAGTTTGGATCAACTGTGCCAAAGGGCCTGTGCCCCCTCCCAGCTTCTTGCGCACCCAGCAGAGCATGGGGAGCTGAAAGGTCTCTGACTAGCGTAAAGATTACTTAGCGACAACTAAAACGTCAGTGTGTTAGCAACATTTTTCTCATTCTAACTCCAAAACACAGCACTATACCAGCTGCTAGGAAGAAAAATAACCCTATCCCAGCGGGAACCAGGACACTGGTACTGACCACAGCCCCCAGGCCGGACGGGACTCCCCTGGTCCCATAGCTGACCCTCGGTGCTCTCACCACTAGAGGCAGCCAGGGTCTCTCACACCCAGGGCTGGCCCTCAGAGACCCACTCACTCCCTTGCTCCCAGGCCACCTCACCTGCTCACCGGCTCGTGCGGCTTGATCTTCGCTGGCCAGCACGCTCGTGCACACACCCGCACTCGCTCCAGTCGCTGCCCCAGGGACACCGGGGCCCTCCGCCCCGTGGTCTGATCCCAGCTGCTGCATTCACACCCTCGCGCGCGCACACGCACTTGCACACGCGCACGCCTACGCGCACACACGGACACGCACGTACAGACACGTGCACACAGGACAGAGAACCCTCAGTCAGGACAGAGAACCCTCAGTCAGCACAGAGCCCGGAAGGCATTTAATAAGGAGACAGGACAGGCTGCGCTGGTCAGGCGCAGGGCACGGGCCAGGCAAGCACACTGGCAAGGCGCTGGCAGCCAGGCGCCGCTGCTCTCACTGTCCCGTGAGGCAGGTGCAGCGGAAAGCCCTGCGCAGAGCCCGACAAGCTGTCCTGAGGACAGAGAGCCATCGCTGGTGAGCTGGGGCGCGCGGGAGGGCGGCGGTGCCTATGTGGGAAGGAGAGCTGTAGGCGAGGGGCTGGGCGGGGGTAGGTGCTCTGTGCCCCTCGTGCGCGGGACCTCTGGCCAGGGGAGAAGCTGTTGCCTCTGTGCCTGCATCCTCTGATGGGGCAAGAGACGCGCTCTGTGTGTCGCCGTCTCCCTCTCCTGCAGCCTCTCTGTCGGGCACCTCTTCCCACTCTTCCTCCAGGTCTACCAGATCAGCATCACAGGTTACGGGGCCAACAGGGGCAGGCCCTTGGCTCTCCATCCTCGCTGCCAAGCCCTGGTCGCTCAGGATGCCCTGAGCAGCGCCGACAGTTTTGGCACCATCATCTGCCAGGTGGGGCATGACTGCAGGCAAGGGAGGTGCTGAGGCAGGGACAGTCACGCTGTGCCCCTCTTGACGGGCAGCTCCAGGCGAGGGAGGAGTTGAGAAGCTGGTGTCCTCAGGCACTGATGCGGGGAGAGGCTCGCTGCGTCCCTGGTCCCTGGGAGCTGCGGCCAGGCAAGGCTCTGCAGGCTCTGCATCTTTGCATGTTAATGGGGCAAGAGAAGCGCTCTTTAAGTCGCTTGCTGCCTCTCCTGCAGCGTCTCTGTCAGGGACCTCTTCCCACTCTTCCTCCAGGTCCTCCAGAGCAGTATCACTGGTTATGGGGCCAACAGGGGCGGGTCCCTGGCCCTCGGCCCCCGCTGCCAGGTCCTGGTCACCCAGGATGCCCTCAGCAGTGCCCAGGGCATCGGCACTATCATCTGCTGCCTGGAGCATGGCCGCAGGCAAGGGAGGAGCCAACAACTGTACATCTTCAGGCGCTGATGCGAGGAGAGGCTCGCTGTGCCCCTGGTCCCCAGGACCTCCGGCCAGGCAAAAAGCTGCTGGCTCTACGTCCGAGTCCGCTGAGGGGGCAGGAGACGCGCGCTGAGGGTGGTCATCTGCCTGTCCTGCGGTGTCTCTGGCCGTGCTGCCGGGTGAGCCGGGCACCTTCTGGGGGCCTGTGTGTGGCTCCCGGCTGAGGCTCAGCAGACTGAGGCTGCTCCAGATGGTATGGATGGAGATGTCGTCCTCCAGCTGACTCTGTCCTGACAGGTCTTCAGACGTTTTGTCGTCGTCCTCCTGCTCCAGCTCCTCCAGATGCTCCATCTTGATTCGCACCACCACAAGACACTTTGGGGCATCCACAGGCCGTGTGCGCAGCAGCTTGCCGTGGCCAAGTCGCAAGGGTGGCAGACGATGGCCCGGCCTCGCCACCGGCCGTGCCCAGTGCCCTTTTGCGGCGCAGCTCCCCGGCGAAACTGGTGCGCGGGCCTCGCCAGCAGCCCTGGTGGCCCCCGGAGCATAGGGATGAGGTGGTCCTGGCTGAGCTGCAGGGGCCTCACCACCCTTGGCGGCCTGCACCTGGGCTGTTCTTGTAGGCGTCGCCAGACCGGTGGTGCGCGCAAGGTGCCCCTGTGCCGCCAGCTGCTGGCCGGGTCCCCGGCTTGCGGCTGCAACGCGCCTCAGGACCCCTGACACCAATGACTGCACTGTGGACTCCAGAGCCACGTCACAGGTTGTGCGGCCGTGTGGGGCAGGCCCCCATCTCTCAGCCCTCACTGCCATGCCCCGGTCACCGAGGATGCCCCGGGCAGGTGGGACGAGCTCTCGGTGGCCGCTGGCTGTGGGGCCCATGGCATGTGCTCTGCCTCTCAGAGAAGATCCGGAGGTTGCTGCTGCTGGCAGAGCGGGCAGCTTGGTGACATTTGCAGATCCCGCTGTTGGAGCTGCAAGTGCGTACCGGGGTGCAGCTGCCTGTGTCGCTTCAAGCCTTGGGAGAGGTAGCAAGGCTGGCGTGGGCACTCTTTCCCTCTGTGTGACCCTGCTGCGGGGCGGTGCCTCCCAGCCCTCCAGCCTGTCTGTCTGCAAGAGAAGACGCGGAGAATGATCGTGTGACTGTGGTCCTTTCACCCCTGTGTCCCAGCGGGAACCCCCCTGTGGCCGGGCCATCCTGCCAGCTGTGAGGGCAGTGCTCAGCCCCACAGGCGGCTGCTGCCCTGCTCCCAGAGCTGGCTGGGGAGAGGGCTGGTCCCTGTGTGGCCCCCCCACTGAGTCTCGGGAGCACCCCCAGCATGCCTGGGCAGCCTGCCGGGCACAGCCGGGGAGTCTCAGCTTGCTGGGGGGCCGGTCGCACCTGTCCCCTCCGGCACTGCCCGCCCTGCCATCGGCACCTCCCAGGGTCGGGGAGGCATTCGGCCCCATCTCCCTCAAGCTCCCTACCTGTGTGCAATGGCTGCAAGTGCTCTGTGAGCTCGCTGGGCAGGAGAGCGGTGGCAGCCTGTCCCCACGGAGGGACAAGGCTGTGGTCTGTCTCTGCTGCGGCACTGCCTGTGGCTGCCTGCGGCGCACCTGTGGGGAGAAGGAGGAGGCACGGGATGGTGGCGACTGTGTGGGCACAGCGGCCCCTGCAGAGCCGGCAAGCCAGGCCCCGGCTTTGAGGCAGCTCCTGGCCACTACAGGCAGGCTGAACTCAGCTCCGTGCTGCTCTCTGCCTCTGGGGCCTTGCTGCGGGGCTGCGTAGGCCGTGGCCGTCCCGGAGCCGGCCCTGCCAGAGAAACCCCGGGGCGTGGCATGGCTGTGCCCGGGCCGGAGGCGCTCAGGGCTGGCCGTCTCGCGCCTGGCCATCCCTGTGTCCCAGCGCCCGCTTCTCCCTCCAGCCCCATCCCTCACCTGGCGGTGCTCCTGCAGGCGCTGCAGCCCCTCGTCGGGCTGGGAGCGAGCGTTCGCCTCCTGCTTCTCGGGCATCTTCGGGGTCCTCTGTTGGACACCTGCCGCGGTCAGCCAGGGGAGATGCTGCCTCCTGAGGGAGCCGCTCTCCTGGGAGTGGGCACCCTAGGGCTCTGGCTCCATAAGAGCCCCCACGGCTGCCGTGCGGACCCCCCCCGTCACAATGGCCTGTGGGCACGATGCCGCCCCTGGTCACAAAGGCCTGGCGGTCACCGTGGAGACGCCCACGCCCGTTTGACGGCAGCCCCCTGGGGACACGGACTCACAGGCCCACAGCAGGCCCACGCTCCTCTGGCGTCCTCTAGTCCAGCCCCGCTCTGTCAGCCCTGTGGCCTTCGCTGGACATTTTCCCAGAGGGGTCCCCAGCCTCGCTGACAGGCTGAGCTGCGGCTGTGCTGGGGCCGCTCTGGAACCAGCTAGCACCGGCTGGCACCGGCCGGCACTGGCCGTGTCCGGCACAGGGCAGCCCCTGGTCTCCTCGCAGAGAGGCCGCCGCTGCAGCCCCCCACCCCTGGCTGCCAGCACCTCACCCGGTACACCCAATCCAAGGGGCCCCTCCAGACCACAGTCCTCTGTTCATTTAGCAGCTCTCAGTGTCACCATGAGGGGCTTTATCCCCAGGAAGGCCACTAGGGAGACTGAAGGTACACGTGTGGGCAAGGTGGACTCCTCCAGCAGCTGGGCTCAGACACTCAGCCTGCCCACTAGCTAGCCCCGGGATCCCAGTCTCCCCAGTTGCTGGCCCCTGCATGTAGGGGCCCCCAGGGCCACAGCCCTTGTCCAGTTGCTGGTTGTCGTGGTTTAGCTTCAGTCGGCAACTGAGCACCACACAGCCGCTCGCTCACCCTCCCCACCCGCTGGGATGGGGGAGAGAATCGGAAGAGCAGAAGTAAGAAAGCTCATGGGTTGAGAGAAGAACAGTTTAAGACTTGGGAAAAAGAAAATAAAATATATAATTATAAATAATAATTTGTAATGAAAAGGAAAACAAGAAAAAAGAGAGAGACGGGGGGGTGGGGGAGGACGGACAAAACCCGGGGAAAAACAACAAGTGATGCAACCCGCCGACTCATGCCCAGCCAGTCCCCGAGCAGCGATCGCTACTCCCAGGCCAACTCTCCCCAGTTGATAGACTGAGCATGACGTCATATGGTATGGAATAGCCCTTTGGTCAGTTTGGATCAACTGTGCCAAAGGGCCTGTGCCCCCTCCCAGCTTCTTGCGCACCCAGCAGAGCATGGGGAGCTGAAAGGTCTCTGACTAGTGTAAAGATTACTTAGCAACAACTAAAACGTCAGTGTGTTAGCAACATTATTCTCATTCTAACTCCAAAACACAGCACTATACCAGCTGCTAGGAAGAAAAATAACCCTATCCCAGCGGGAACCAGGACACTGGTACTGACCACAGCCCCCAGGCCGGACGGGACTCCCCTGGTCCCATAGCTGACCCTCGGTGCTCTCACCACTAGAGGCAGCCAGGGTCTCTCACACCCAGGGCTGGCCCTCAGAGACCCACTCACTCCCTTGCTCCCAGGCCACCTCACCTGCTCACCGGCTCGTGCGGCTTGATCTTCGCTGGCCAGCACGCTCGTGCACACACCCGCACTCGCTCCAGTCGCTGCCCCAGGGACACCGGGGCCCTCCGCCCCGTGGTCTGATCCCAGCTGCTGCATTCACACCCTCGCGCGCGCACACGCACTTGCACACGCGCACGCCTACGCGCACACACGGACACGCACGTACAGACACGTGCACACAGGACAGAGAACCCTCAGTCAGGACAGAGCCCGGAAGGCATTTAATAAGGAGACAGGACAGGCTGCGCTGGTCAGGCGCAGGGCACGGGCCAGGCAAGCACACTGGCAAGGCGCTGGCAGCCAGGCGCCGCTGCTCTCACTGTCCCGTGAGGCAGGTGCAGCGGAAAGCCCTGCGCAGAGCCCGACAAGCTGTCCTGAGGACAGAGAGCCATCGCTGGTGAGCTGGGGCGCGCGGGAGGGCGGCGGTGCCTATGTGGGAAGGAGAGCTGTAGGCGAGGGGCTGGGCGGGGGTAGGTGCTCTGTGCCCCTCGTGCGCGGGACCTCTGGCCAGGGGAGAAGCTGCTGCCTCTGTGCCTGCATCCTCTGATGGGGCAAGAGACGCGCTCTGTGTGTCGCCGTCTCCCTCTCCTGCAGCCTCTCTGTCGGGCACCTCTTCCCACTCTTCCTCCAGGTCTACCAGATCAGCATCACAGGTTACGGGGCCAACAGGGGCAGGCCCTTGGCTCTCCATCCTCGCTGCCAAGCCCTGGTCGCTCAGGATGCCCTGAGCAGCGCCGACAGTTTTGGCACCATCATCTGCCAGGTGGGGCATGACTGCAGGCAAGGGAGGTGCTGAGGCAGGGACAGTCACGCTGTGCCCCTCTTGACGGGCAGCTCCAGGCGAGGGAGGAGTTGAGAAGCTGGTGTCCTCAGGCACTGATGCGGGGAGAGGCTCGCTGCGTCCCTGGTCCCTGGGAGCTGCGGCCAGGCAAGGCTCTGCTGGCTCTGCATCTTTGCATGTTAATGGGGCAAGAGAAGCGCTCTTTAAGTCGCTTGCTGCCTCTCCTGCAGCGTCTCTGTCAGGGACCTCTTCCCACTCTTCCTCCAGGTCCTCCAGAGCAGTGTCACTGGTTATGGGGCCAACAGGGGCGGGTCCCTGGCCCTCAGCCCCTGCTGCCAGGTCCTGGTCACCCAGGATGCCCTCAGCAGTGCCCAGGGCATCGGCACTATCATCTGCTGCCTGGAGCATGGCCGCAGGCAAGGGAGGAGCCAACAACTGTACATCTTCAGGCGCTGATGCGAGGAGAGGCTCGCTGTGCCCCTGGTCCCCAGGACCTCCGGCCAGGCAAAAAGCTGCTGGCTCTACGTCCGAGTCCGCTGAGGGGGCAGGAGACGCGCGCTGAGGGTGGTCATCTGCCTGTCCTGCGGTGTCTCTGGCCGTGCTGCCGGGTGAGCCGGGCACCTTCTGGGGGCCTGTGTGTGGCTCCTGGCTGAGGCTCAGCAGACTGAGGCTGCTCCAGATGGTATGGATGGAGATGTCGTCCTCCAGCTGACTCTGTCCTGACAGGTCTTCAGACGTTTTGTCGTCGTCCTCCTGCTCCAGCTCCTCCAGATGCTCCATCTTGATTCGCACCACCACAAGACACTTTGGGGCATCCACAGGCCGTGTGCGCAGCAGCTTGCCGTGGCCAAGTCGCAAGGGTGGCAGACGATGGCCCGGCCTCGCCACCGGCCGTGCCCAGTGCCCTTTTGCGGCGCAGCTCCCCGGCGAAACTGGTGCGCGGGCCTCGCCAGCAGCCCTGGTGGCCCCCGGAGCATAGGGATGAGGTGGTCCTGGCTGAGCTGCAGGGGCCTCACCACCCTTGGCGGCCTGCACCTGGGCTGTTCTTGTAGGCGTCGCCAGACCGGTGGTGCGCGCAAGGTGCCCCTGTGCCGCCAGCTGCTGGCCGGGTCCCCGGCTTGCGGCTGCAACGCGCCTCAGGACCCCTGACACCAATGACTGCACTGCGGACTCCAGAGCCACGTCACAGGTTGTGCGGCCGTGTGGGGCAGGCCCCCATCTCTCAGCCCTCACTGCCATGCCCCGGTCACCGAGGATGCCCCGGGCAGGTGGGACGAGCTCTCGGTGGCCGCTGGCTGTGGGGCCCATGGCATGTGCTCTGCCTCTCAGAGAAGATCCGGAGGTTGCTGCTGCTGGCAGAGCGGGCAGCTTGGTGACATTTGCAGATCCCGCTGTTGGAGCTGCAAGTGCGTACCGGGGTGCAGCTGCCTGTGTCGCTTCAAGCCTTGGGAGAGGTGGCAAGGCTGGCGTGGGCACTCTTTCCCTCTGTGTGACCCTGCTGCGGGGCGGTGCCTCCCAGCCCTCCAGCCTGTCTGTCTGCAAGAGAAGACGCGGAGAATGATCGTGTGACTGTGGTCCTTTCACCCCTGTGTCCCAGCGGGAACCCCCCTGTGGCCGGGCCATCCTGCCAGCTGTGAGGGCAGTGCTCAGCCCCACAGGCGGCTGCTGCCCCGCTCCCAGAGCTGGCTGGGGAGAGGGCTGGTCCCTGTGTGGCCCCCCCACTGAGTCTCGGGAGCACCCCCAGCATGCCTGGGCAGCCTGCCGGGCACAGCCGGGGAGTCTCAGCTTGCTGGGGGGCCGGTCGCACCTGTCCCCTCCAGCACTGCCCGCCCTGCCATCGGCACCTCCCAGGGTCGGGGAGGCATTCGGCCCCATCTCCCTCAAGCTCCCTACCTGTGTGCAATGGCTGCAAGTGCTCTGTGAGCTCGCTGGGCAGGAGAGCGGTGGCAGCCTGTCCCCACGGAGGGACAAGGCTGTGGTCTGTCTCTGCTGCGGCACTGCCTGTGGCTGCCTGCGGCGCACCTGTGGGGAGAAGGAGGAGGCACGGGATGGTGGCGACTGTGTGGGCACAGCGGCCCCTGCAGAGCCGGCAAGCCAGGCCCCGGCTTTGAGGCAGCTCCTGGCCACTACAGGCAGGCTGAACTCAGCTCCGTGCTGCTCTCTGCCTCTGGGGCCTTGCTGCGGGGCTGCGTAGGCCGTGGCCGTCCCGGAGCCGGCCCTGCCAGAGAAACCCCGGGGCGTGGCATGGCTGTGCCCGGGCCGGAGGCGCTCAGGGCTGGCCGTCTCGCGCCTGGCCATCCCTGTGTCCCAGCGCCCGCTTCTCCCTCCAGCCCCATCCCTCACCTGGCGGTGCTCCTGCAGGCGCTGCAGCCCCTCGTCGGGCTGGGAGCGAGCGTTCGCCTCCTGCTTCTCGGGCATCTTCGGGGTCCTCTGTTGGACACCTGCCGCGGTCAGCCAGGGGAGATGCTGCCTCCTGAGGGAGCCGCTCTCCTGGGAGTGGGCACCCTAGGGCTCTGGCTCCATAAGAGCCCCCACGGCTGCCGTGCGGACCCCCCCCGTCACAATGGCCTGTGGGCACGATGCCGCCCCTGGTCACAAAGGCCTGGCGGTCACCGTGGAGACGCCCACGCCCGTTTGACGGCAGCCCCCTGGGGACACGGACTCACAGGCCCACAGCAGGCCCACGCTCCTCTGGCGTCCTCTAGTCCAGCCCCTGTGGCCTTCGCTGGACATTTTCCCAGAGGGGTCCCCAGCCTCGCTGACAGGCTGAGCTGCGGCTGTGCTGGGGCCGCTCTGGAACCAGCTAGCACCGGCTGGCACCGGCCGGCACCGGCCGTGTCCGGCACCGGGCAGCCCCTGGTCTCCTCGCACAGAGGCCGCCGCTGCAGCCCCCCCACCCCTGGCTGCCAGCACCTCACCCGGTACACCCAATCCAAGGGGCCCCTCCAGACCACAGTCCTCTGTTCATTTAGCAGCTCTCAGTGTCACCATGAGGGGCTTTGTCCCCAGGAAGGCCACTAGGGAGACTGAAGGTACACGTGTGGGCAAGGTGGACTCCTCCAGCAGCTGGGCTCAGACACTCAGCCTGCCCACTAGCTAGCCCCGGGATCCCAGTCTCCCCAGTTGCTGGCCCCTGCATGTAGGGGCCCCCAAGGCCACAGCCCTTGTCCAGTTGCTGGTTGTCGTGGTTTAGCTTCAGTCGGCAACTGAGCACCACACAGCCGCTCGCTCACCCTCCCCACCCGCTGGGATGGGGGAGAGAATCGGAAGAGCAGAAGTAAGAAAGCTCGTGGGTTGAGAGAAGAACAGTTTAAGACTTGGGAAAAAGAAAATAAAATATATAATTATAAATAATAATTTGTAGTGAAAAGGAAAACAAGAAAAAAGAGAGAGACGGGGGGGTGGGGGAGGACGGACAAAACCCGGGGAAAAACAACAAGTGATACAACCCGCCGACCCATGCCCAGCCAGTCCCCGAGCAGCGATCGCTACTCCCAGGCCAACTCTCCCCAGTTGATAGACTGAGCGTGACGTCATATGGTATGGAATAGCCCTTTGGTCAGTTTGGATCAACTGTGCCAAAGGGCCTGTGCCCCCTCCCAGCTTCTTGCGCACCCAGCAGAGCATGGGGAGCTGAAAGGTCTCTGACTAGCGTAAAGATTACTTAGCGACAACTAAAACGTCAGTGTGTTAGCAACATTTTTCTCATTCTAACTCCAAAACACAGCACTATACCAGCTGCTAGGAAGAAAAATAACCCTATCCCAGCGGGAACCAGGACACTGGTACTGACCACAGCCCCCAGGCCGGACGGGACTCCCCTGGTCCCATAGCTGACCCTCGGTGCTCTCACCACTAGAGGCAGCCAGGGTCTCTCACACCCAGGGCTGGCCCTCAGAGACCCACTCACTCCCTTGCTCCCAGGCCACCTCACCTGCTCACCGGCTCGTGCGGCTTGATCTTCGCTGGCCAGCACGCTCGTGCACACACCCGCACTCGCTCCAGTCGCTGCCCCAGGGACACCGGGGCCCTCCGCCCCGTGGTCTGATCCCAGCTGCTGCATTCACACCCTCGCGCGCGCACACGCACTTGCACACGCGCACGCCTACGCGCACACACGGACACGCACGTACAGACACGTGCACACAGGACAGAGAACCCTCAGTCAGCACAGAGCCCGGAAGGCATTTAATAAGGAGACAGGACAGGCTGCGCTGGTCAGGCGCAGGGCACGGGCCAGGCAAGCACACTGGCAAGGCGCTGGCAGCCAGGCGCCGCTGCTCTCACTGTCCCGTGAGGCAGGTGCAGCGGAAAGCCCTGCGCAGAGCCCGACAAGCTGTCCTGAGGACAGAGAGCCATCGCTGGTGAGCTGGGGCGCGCGGGAGGGCGGCGGTGCCTATGTGGGAAGGAGAGCTGTAGGCGAGGGGCTGGGCGGGGGTAGGTGCTCTGTGCCCCTCGTGCGCGGGACCTCTGGCCAGGGGAGAAGCTGTTGCCTCTGTGCCTGCATCCTCTGATGGGGCAAGAGACGCGCTCTGTGTGTCGCCGTCTCCCTCTCCTGCAGCCTCTCTGTCGGGCACCTCTTCCCACTCTTCCTCCAGGTCTACCAGATCAGCATCACAGGTTACGGGGCCAACAGGGGCAGGCCCTTGGCTCTCCATCCTCGCTGCCAAGCCCTGGTCGCTCAGGATGCCCTGAGCAGCGCCGACAGTTTTGGCACCATCATCTGCCAGGTGGGGCATGACTGCAGGCAAGGGAGGTGCTGAGGCAGGGACAGTCACGCTGTGCCCCTCTTGACGGGCAGCTCCAGGCGAGGGAGGAGTTGAGAAGCTGGTGTCCTCAGGCACTGATGCGGGGAGAGGCTCGCTGCGTCCCTGGTCCCTGGGAGCTGCGGCCAGGCAAGGCTCTGCAGGCTCTGCATCTTTGCATGTTAATGGGGCAAGAGAAGCGCTCTTTAAGTCGCTTGCTGCCTCTCCTGCAGCGTCTCTGTCAGGGACCTCTTCCCACTCTTCCTCCAGGTCCTCCAGAGCAGTATCACTGGTTATGGGGCCAACAGGGGCGGGTCCCTGGCCCTCGGCCCCCGCTGCCAGGTCCTGGTCACCCAGGATGCCCTCAGCAGTGCCCAGGGCATCGGCACTATCATCTGCTGCCTGGAGCATGGCCGCAGGCAAGGGAGGAGCCAACAACTGTACATCTTCAGGCGCTGATGCGAGGAGAGGCTCGCTGTGCCCCTGGTCCCCAGGACCTCCGGCCAGGCAAAAAGCTGCTGGCTCTACGTCCGAGTCCGCTGAGGGGGCAGGAGACGCGCGCTGAGGGTGGTCATCTGCCTGTCCTGCGGTGTCTCTGGCCGTGCTGCCGGGTGAGCCGGGCACCTTCTGGGGGCCTGTGTGTGGCTCCCGGCTGAGGCTCAGCAGACTGAGGCTGCTCCAGATGGTATGGATGGAGATGTCGTCCTCCAGCTGACTCTGTCCTGACAGGTCTTCAGACGTTTTGTCGTCGTCCTCCTGCTCCAGCTCCTCCAGATGCTCCATCTTGATTCGCACCACCACAAGACACTTTGGGGCATCCACAGGCCGTGTGCGCAGCAGCTTGCCGTGGCCAAGTCGCAAGGGTGGCAGACGATGGCCCGGCCTCGCCACCGGCCGTGCCCAGTGCCCTTTTGCGGCGCAGCTCCCCGGCGAAACTGGTGCGCGGGCCTCGCCAGCAGCCCTGGTGGCCCCCGGAGCATAGGGATGAGGTGGTCCTGGCTGAGCTGCAGGGGCCTCACCACCCTTGGCGGCCTGCACCTGGGCTGTTCTTGTAGGCGTCGCCAGACCGGTGGTGCGCGCAAGGTGCCCCTGTGCCGCCAGCTGCTGGCCGGGTCCCCGGCTTGCGGCTGCAACGCGCCTCAGGACCCCTGACACCAATGACTGCACTGTGGACTCCAGAGCCACGTCACAGGTTGTGCGGCCGTGTGGGGCAGGCCCCCATCTCTCAGCCCTCACTGCCATGCCCCGGTCACCGAGGATGCCCCGGGCAGGTGGGACGAGCTCTCGGTGGCCGCTGGCTGTGGGGCCCATGGCATGTGCTCTGCCTCTCAGAGAAGATCCGGAGGTTGCTGCTGCTGGCAGAGCGGGCAGCTTGGTGACATTTGCAGATCCCGCTGTTGGAGCTGCAAGTGCGTACCGGGGTGCAGCTGCCTGTGTCGCTTCAAGCCTTGGGAGAGGTAGCAAGGCTGGCGTGGGCACTCTTTCCCTCTGTGTGACCCTGCTGCGGGGCGGTGCCTCCCAGCCCTCCAGCCTGTCTGTCTGCAAGAGAAGACGCGGAGAATGATCGTGTGACTGTGGTCCTTTCACCCCTGTGTCCCAGCGGGAACCCCCCTGTGGCCGGGCCATCCTGCCAGCTGTGAGGGCAGTGCTCAGCCCCACAGGCGGCTGCTGCCCCGCTCCCAGAGCTGGCTGGGGAGAGGGCTGGTCCCTGTGTGGCCCCCCCACTGAGTCTCGGGAGCACCCCCAGCATGCCTGGGCAGCCTGCCGGGCACAGCCGGGGAGTCTCAGCTTGCTGGGGGGCCGGTCGCACCTGTCCCCTCCGGCACTGCCCGCCCTGCCATCGGCACCTCCCAGGGTCGGGGAGGCATTCGGCCCCATCTCCCTCAAGCTCCCTACCTGTGTGCAATGGCTGCAAGTGCTCTGTGAGCTCGCTGGGCAGGAGAGCGGTGGCAGCCTGTCCCCACGGAGGGACAAGGCTGTGGTCTGTCTCTGCTGCGGCACTGCCTGTGGCTGCCTGCGGCGCACCTGTGGGGAGAAGGAGGAGGCACGGGATGGTGGCGACTGTGTGGGCACAGCGGCCCCTGCAGAGCCGGCAAGCCAGGCCCCGGCTTTGAGGCAGCTCCTGGCCACTACAGGCAGGCTGAACTCAGCTCCGTGCTGCTCTCTGCCTCTGGGGCCTTGCTGCGGGGCTGCGTAGGCCGTGGCCGTCCCGGAGCCGGCCCTGCCAGAGAAACCCCGGGGCGTGGCATGGCTGTGCCCGGGCCGGAGGCGCTCAGGGCTGGCCGTCTCGCGCCTGGCCATCCCTGTGTCCCAGCGCCCGCTTCTCCCTCCAGCCCCATCCCTCACCTGGCGGTGCTCCTGCAGGCGCTGCAGCCCCTCGTCGGGCTGGGAGCGAGCGTTCGCCTCCTGCTTCTCGGGCATCTTCGGGGTCCTCTGTTGGACACCTGCCGCGGTCAGCCAGGGGAGATGCTGCCTCCTGAGGGAGCCGCTCTCCTGGGAGTGGGCACCCTAGGGCTCTGGCTCCATAAGAGCCCCCACGGCTGCCGTGCGGACCCCCCCCGTCACAATGGCCTGTGGGCACGATGCCGCCCCTGGTCACAAAGGCCTGGCGGTCACCGTGGAGACGCCCACGCCCGTTTGACGGCAGCCCCCTGGGGACACGGACTCACAGGCCCACAGCAGGCCCACGCTCCTCTGGCGTCCTCTAGTCCAGCCCCGCTCTGTCAGCCCTGTGGCCTTCGCTGGACATTTTCCCAGAGGGGTCCCCAGCCTCGCTGACAGGCTGAGCTGCGGCTGTGCTGGGGCCGCTCTGGAACCAGCTAGCACCGGCTGGCACCGGCCGGCACTGGCCGTGTCCGGCACCGGGCAGCCCCTGGTCTCCTCGCACAGAGGCCGCCGCTGCAGCCCCCCCACCCCTGGCTGCCAGCACCTCACCCGGTACACCCAATCCAAGGGGCCCCTCCAGACCACAGTCCTCTGTTCATTTAGCAGCTCTCAGTGTCACCATGAGGGGCTTTGTCCCCAGGAAGGCCACTAGGGAGACTGAAGGTACACGTGTGGGCAAGGTGGACTCCTCCAGCAGCTGGGCTCAGACACTCAGCCTGCCCACTAGCTAGCCCCGGGATCCCAGTCTCCCCAGTTGCTGGCCCCTGCATGTAGGGGCCCCCAAGGCCACAGCCCTTGTCCAGTTGCTGGTTGTCGTGGTTTAGCTTCAGTCGGCAACTGAGCACCACACAGCCGCTCGCTCACCCTCCCCACCCGCTGGGATGGGGGAGAGAATCGGAAGAGCAGAAGTAAGAAAGCTCGTGGGTTGAGAGAAGAACAGTTTAAGACTTGGGAAAAAGAAAATAAAATATATAATTATAAATAATAATTTGTAGTGAAAAGGAAAACAAGAAAAAAGAGAGAGACGGGGGGGTGGGGGAGGACGGACAAAACCCGGGGAAAAACAACAAGTGATGCAACCCGCCGACCCATGCCCAGCCAGTCCCCGAGCAGCGATCGCTACTCCCAGGCCAACTCTCCCCAGTTGATAGACTGAGCATGACGTCATATGGTATGGAATAGCCCTTTGGTCAGTTTGGATCAACTGTGCCAAAGGGCCTGTGCCCCCTCCCAGCTTCTTGCGCACCCAGCAGAGCATGGGGAGCTGAAAGGTCTCTGACTAGCGTAAAGATTACTTAGCAACAACTAAAACGTCAGTGTGTTAGCAACATTATTCTCATTCTAACTCCAAAACACAGCACTATACCAGCTGCTAGGAAGAAAAATAACCCTATCCCAGCGGGAACCAGGACACTGGTACTGACCACAGCCCCCAGGCCGGACGGGACTCCCCTGGTCCCATAGCTGACCCTCGGTGCTCTCACCACTAGAGGCAGCCAGGGTCTCTCACACCCAGGGCTGGCCCTCAGAGACCCACTCACTCCCTTGCTCCCAGGCCACCTCACCTGCTCACCGGCTCGTGCGGCTTGATCTTCGCTGGCCAGCACGCTCGTGCACACACCCGCACTCGCTCCAGTCGCTGCCCCAGGGACACCGGGGCCCTCCGCCCCGTGGTCTGATCCCAGCTGCTGCATTCACACCCTCGCGCGCGCACACGCACTTGCACACGCGCACGCCTACGCGCACACACGGACACGCACGTACAGACACGTGCACACAGGACAGAGAACCCTCAGTCAGCACAGAGCCCGGAAGGCATTTAATAAGGAGACAGGACAGGCTGCGCTGGTCAGGCGCAGGGCACGGGCCAGGCAAGCACACTGGCAAGGCGCTGGCAGCCAGGCGCCGCTGCTCTCACTGTCCCGTGAGGCAGGTGCAGCGGAAAGCCCTGCGCAGAGCCCGACAAGCTGTCCTGAGGACAGAGAGCCATCACTGGTGAGCTGGGGCGCGCGGGAGGGCGGCGGTGCCTATGTGGGAAGGAGAGCTGTAGGCGAGGGGCTGGGCGGGGGTAGGTGCTCTGTGCCCCTCGTGCGCGGGACCTCTGGCCAGGGGAGAAGCTGCTGCCTCTGTGCCTGCATCCTCTGATGGGGCAAGAGACGCGCTCTGTGTGTCGCCGTCTCCCTCTCCTGCAGCCTCTCTGTCGGGCACCTCTTCCCACTCTTCCTCCAGGTCTACCAGATCAGCATCACAGGTTACGGGGCCAACAGGGGCAGGCCCTTGGCTCTCCATCCTCGCTGCCAAGCCCTGGTCGCTCAGCATGCCCTGAGCAGCGCCGACAGTTTTGGCACCATCATCTGCCAGGTGGGGCATGACTGCAGGCAAGGGAGGTGCTGAGGCAGGGACAGTCACGCTGTGCCCCTCTTGACGGGCAGCTCCAGGCGAGGGAGGAGTTGAGAAGCTGGTGTCCTCAGGCAGGGACAGTATCTCAGGAACCTCAGGGAGGTGCTGAGGAATCTCAGCTGAGTTCTGCGAGAGTGACATCCACAATATTGCATCATGATGAAGCTAAGGAAGCGCATAGCAAGATTGTCTTTTTAGCAGTGAATTTAGTCCCAACAGACAGTGAGAATCAGCACCAGCTGTCAGTTCTGGCACCTTTCGTGTGGGCGCAATCGCTGGAAGTTTCGAGTTGCTATGCTGGGATCTGTGAGAGTGAGGTGCAGATTCTTGCACCCTGACGTAAGTAACAAGTGCAGAGAGCGAGCGTCTGTGTGGTAGTGAATGCGTTCTAAGAGACTGTGAAAACCAACTTCAGCTTTCCGTGCTGGCTCCTTTTCTCTGTGCACGATCGCCGGACATCTTGAATTTGGCATCTGGGCTCTGTGAGAGTGACATTTAGTGTTACATCCTGACAAAGCTAATCAAGTGCACAGCGCCACTCTCTTTTTTGCAGTGAATGCAGTTCCAAGAGACAGTGACAAGCAGCTGCAGCTTTCAGTGCTGGCAGCTGTTGTGTGGGAGTAATCGCTGGACAATTTGAATTTGGCATCTGGGCTCTGCGAGAGTGACAGCCACAGTGTTGCATCCTGACGAAGCTAAGGAAATGCAGAGCACGAGACTGTGTGCGGCAATGAATGCAGTTCCAAGAGACAGTGAGAACTAGCGTTGGCATGCAGTGCTGGCACCTTTTGTGTGGGCGCAATCATTGGACGTTTCAAATTTCACCTCTGCGATCTGCGAGAGTGATATCCACAGTGTTGAACCCTGACGAAGCTAAGCAAGTGCAGAGCGCGAGAGCGTGTGTGGCACTGACTGCAGTTCCAAGAAACAGTGACAACCATCTCCAGCATCCAGTGCAGGCGCCTTTCGTGTGTAAGCAATCGCTGGAAGTTTCGAGATGCTACGCTGTGCTCTTTGCGAGAGAGATCCACCATATTGCACCGTGATGGAGATAAGCAAGTGCCCAGAGCGAGTTGCTGTGTGGCAGTGAATGCAGTTCCAAGAGACAGTGAACCCAGCTCCAGGTTAATGTGGTGGGACCTTTTGTGTCAGCGCCAAAGCAGGAAGTTTCGAATGTTGCATCTGCGCTCTACGAAGTGATTTGCACAGTGTTGCACCCTCACGAAAATTAGCACGTGCAGAGCGCGACAGTCTGTATGCCGTGAATGCAGCTCCAAGAGACAGTGAGAACTAGCTCCAGCATACAGTGCTGGCACCTTTCATGTGGGCGCAATCATTGGAGGTTTCAAATTTCACCTCTGGGATCTGCGAGAGTTATATCCACAGTGTTGAACCCTGACGAAGCTAAGCAAGCGCAAAGCGCGAGAGTGTGTGCGGCACTGAATGCAGTTCCAAGAGACAGTGAGAACCAGCTCCAGCTTTCAGTACCGGCGCCGTTCTTGTGGACGCAATCGCTGGAAGTTTCGAGTTGCTATGCTGGGCTCTGCGACAGTGAGGTGCACAGTCTTGCACCCTGACGGAAGTAACAAGTGCAGAGAGCGAGTGTCTGTGTGGTAGTCAATGCAGTTCTAAGAGACTGTGAAAACCAGCTACAGCTTTCCGTGCTGGCTCCTTTACTTTATGTACGATCGCCAGACATCTTGAAATTGAATTCGATGCTGTTCAGCGATTGCGCCTACACGAAAGCTGCCAGCACTGAAAGCTCTAGCTGGTTTTCACTGTCCCTTAGAACTGCATTCCCTGCCACACAGACAATAGCGTTCTGCAAAAGCTTTGCTTCCTAATGGGGCAACACTGTGTATCTCCCTCTCGCAGAGCCCGGCTGCCAAATTCAAAATCTCCAGCGATTGTGTCCACACGAAAGCTGCCAGCACGGAATGCTGTAGCTGGTTTTCACTGTCCCTTGGAACTGCATTCGCTGCCACACAGACATTCGATTTCCCCAAAAACTTTGGTTCGTAAAGGGGCAACACTGTGTATCTCTCTCTCGCAGAGCCCGGCTGCCAAATTGGAAACGTCCAGCGATTGCGCCCACACGAAAGCTGCCAGCACGGAATGCTGTAGCTGGTTTTCACTGTCCCTTGGAACTGCATTCGCTGCCACACAGACATTTGCTTTCCCCAAAAGCTGTGCTTGGTAATGGGGTTACACTGTGTATCTCTCTCTCGCAGAGCCCGGCTGCCAAATTGGAAACGTCCAGCGATTGCGCCCACACGAAAGCTGCCAGCACGGAATGCTGTAGCTGGTTTTCACTGTCCCTTGGAACTGCATTCGCTGCCACACAGACATTCGCCTTTCCCAAAAGCTGTGCTTGGTAATGGGGTTACACTGTGTATCTCTCTCTCGCAGAGCCCGGCTGCCAAATTTGAAACGTCCAGCGATTGCGCCCACACGAAAGCTGCCAGCACGGAATGCTGTAGATGGTTTTCACTGTCCCTTGGAACTGCATTCGCTGCCACACAGACATTCGCTTTCCCCAAAAGCTTGGATTCGTAAAGGGGCAACACTCTGTATCTCTCTCTCGCAGAGCCCGGCTGCCAAATTGGAAACGTCCAGCGATTGCGCCCACACGAAAGCTGCCAGCACGGAATGCTATAGCTGGTTTTCACTGTCCCTTGGAACTGCATTCGCTGCCACACAGACATTCGCTTTCCCCAAAAGCTTTGCTTGGTAATGGGGCCACACTGTGTATCTCTCTCTCGCAGAGCCCGGCTGACAAGTTGAAACGTCCAGCGATTGCGCTCACACGAAAGCTGCCAGCACGGAATGCTGTAGCTGGTTTTCACTGTCCCTTGGAACTGCATTCGCTGCCACACAGACATTCGCTTTCCCCAAAAGCTTTGCTTGGTAATGGGGTTACACTGTGTATCTCTCTCTCGCAGAGCCCGGCTGCCAAATTCGAAACGTCCAGCGATTGCGCCCACACGAAAGCTGCCAGCACGGAATGCTGTAGGTGGTTTTCACTGTCCCTTGCAACTGCATTCGCTGCCACACAGACATTCGCTTTTCCCAGAAGCTTTGCTTGGTAAAGGGGCAACAATTTGTATCTCGCTCTCGCAGAGCCCGGCTGCCAAATTGGAAACGTCCAGCGATTGCGCCCACACGAAAGCTGCCAGCACGGAATGCTGTAGCTGGTTTTCACTGTCCCTTGGAACTGCATTCGCTGCCACACAGACATTCGCTTTTCCCAGAAGCTTTGCTTGGTAAAGGGGCAACACTGTGTATCTCTCTCTCGCAGAGCCCGGCTGCCAAATTGGAAACGTCCAGCGATTGCGCCCACACGAAAGCTGCCAGCACGGAATGCTGTAGCTGGTTTTCACTGTCCCTTGGAACTGCATTCGCTGCCACACAGACATTCGCTTTCCCCAAAAGCTTTGCTTGGTAATGCGGCAACACTTTGTATCTCTCTCTCGCAGAGCCCGGCTGCCAAATTGGAAACGTCCAGCGATTGCGCCCACACAGAAGTTGCCAGCACGGAATGCTGTAGCTGGTTTTCACTGTCCCTTGGAACTGCATTCGCTGCCACACAGACATTCGCTTTCCCCAAAAGCTTTGGTTCGTAAAGGGGCAACACTGTGTATCTCTCTCTCGCAGAGCCCGGCTGCCAAATTGGAAACGTCCAGCGATTGCGCCCACACGAAAGCTGCCAGCACGGAATGCTGTAGCTGGTTTTCACTGTCCCTTGGAACTGCATTCGCTGCCACACAGACATTCGCTTTCCCCAAAAGCTTTGGTTCGTAAAGGGGCAACACTGTGTATCTATCTCTCGCAGAGCCCGGCTGCCAAATTGGAAACGTCCAGCGATTGCGCCCACACGAAAGCTGCCAGCACGGAATGCTGTAGGTGGTTTTCACTGTCCCTTGGAACTGCATTCGCTGCCACACAGACATTCGCCTTTCCCAAAAGCTTTGCTTGGTAAAGGGGCAACACTTTGTATCTCTCTCTCGCAGAGCCCGGCTGCCAAATTGGAAACGTGCAGCGATTGCGCCCACACGAAAGCTGCCAGCACGGAATGCTGTAGCTGGTTTTCACTGTCCCTTGGAACTGCATTCGCTGCCACACAGACATTCGCTTTCCCCAAAAGCTGTGCTTGGTAATGGGGTTACACTGTGTATCTCGCTCTCGCAGAGCCCGGCTGCCAAATTCGAAACGTCCAGCGATTGCGCCCACACGGAAGCTGCCAGCACGGAATGCTGTAGCTGGTTTTCACTGTCCCTTGGAACTGCATTCGCTGCCACACAGACATTCGCTTTCCCCAAAAGCTTTGCTTGGTAAAGGGGCAACACTGTGTATCTCTCTCTCGCAGAGCCCGTCTACCAAATTCGAAACGTCCAGTGATTGCGCCCACACGAAAGCTGCCAGCACGGAATGCTGTAGCTGGTTTTCACTGTCCCTTGGAACTGCATTCGCTGCCACACAGACATTCGTTTTCCCCAAAAGCTTGGATTCGTAAAGGGGCAACACTGTGTATCTCTCTCTCGCAGAGCCCGGCTGCCAAGTTGAAACGTCCAGCGATTGCGCTCACACGAAATCTGCCAGCACGGAATGCTGTAGGTGGTTTTCACTGTCCCTTGGAACTGCATTCGCTGCCACACAGACATTCGTTTTCCCCAAAAGCTGTGCTGGGTAATGGGGTTACACTGTGTATCTCTCTCTCGCAGAGCCCGGCTGTCAAATTCGAAACGTCCAGCGACTGCGCCCACACGAAAGCTGCCAGCACGGAATGCTGTAGGTGGTTTTCACTGTCCCTTGCAACTGCATTCGCTGCCACACAGACATTCGCTTTCCCCAAAACCTATTCTTGTTAATGGGGCAACACTTTGTATCTCGCTCTCGCAGAGCCCGGCTGCCAAATTGGAAACGTCCAGCGATTGCGCCCACACGGAAGCTGCCAGCACGGAATGCTGTAGCTGGTTTTCACTGTCCCTTGGAACTGCATTCGCTGCCACACAGACATTCGCTTTCCCCAAAAGCTTTGGTTCGTAAAGGGGCAACACTGTGTATCTCTCTCTCGCAGAGCGCGGCTGCCAAATTGGAAACGTCCAGCGATTGCGCCCACACGAAAGCTGCCAGCACAGAATGCTGTAGCTGGTTTTTACTGTCCCTTGGAACTGCATTCGCTGCCACACAGACATTCGCTTTCCCCAAAAGCTTTGGTTCGTAAAGGGGCAACACTGTGTATCTCTCTCTCGCAGAGCCCGGCTGCCAAATTGGAAACGTCCAGCGATTGCGCCCACACGAAAGCTGCCAGCACGGAATGCTGTAGCTGGTTTTCACTGTCCCTTGGAACTGCATTCGCTGCCACACAGACATTCGCTTTCCCCAAAAGCTTTGGTTCGTAAAGGGGCAACACTGTGTATCTCTCTCTCGCAGAGCCCGGCTGCCAAATTGGAAACGTCCAGCGATTGCGCCCACACGAAAGCTGCCAGCACGGAATGCTGTAGCTGGTTTTCACTGTCCCTTGGAACTGCATTCGCTGCCACACAGACATTCGCTTTCCCCAAAAGCTTTGGTTCGTAAAGGGGCAACACTGTGTATCTCGCTCTCGCAGAGCCCGGCTGCCAAATTGGAAACGTCCAGCGATTGCGCCCACACGAAAGCTGCCAGCACGGAATGCTGTAGCTGGTTTTCACTGTCCCTTGGAACTGCATTCGCTGCCACACAGACATTCGCTTTCCCCAAAAGCTTTGGTTCGTAAAGGGGCAACACTGTGTATCTCGCTCTCGCAGAGCCCGGCTGCCAAATTGGAAACGTCCAGCGATTGCGCCCACACGAAAGCTGCCAGCACGGAATGCTGTAGCTGGTTTTCACTGTCCCTTGGAACTGCATTCGCTGCCACACAGACATTCGCTTTCCCCAAAAGCTTTGGTTCGTAAAGGGGCAACACTGTGTATCTCTCTCTCGCAGAGCCCGGCTGCCAAATTGGAAACGTCCAGCGATTGCGCCCACACGAAAGCTGCCAGCACGGAATGCTGTAGCTGGTTTTCACTGTCCCTTGGAACTGCATTCGCTGCCACACAGACATTCGCTTTCCCCAAAAGCTTTGGTTCGTAAAGGGGCAACACTGTGTATCTCGCTCTCGCAGAGCCCGGCTGCCAAATTGGAAACGTCCAGCGATTGCGCCCACACGAAAGCTGCCAGCACGGAATGCTGTAGCTGGTTTTCACTGTCCCTTGGAACTGCATTCGCTGCCACACAGACATTCGCTTTCCCCAAAAGCTTTGGTTCGTAAAGGGGCAACACTGTGTATCTCGCTCTCGCAGAGCCCGGCTGCCAAATTGGAAACGTCCAGCGATTGCGCCCACACGAAAGCTGCCAGCACGGAATGCTGTAGCTGGTTTTCACTGTCCCTTGGAACTGCATTCGCTGCCACACAGACATTCGCTTTCCCCAAAAGCTTTGGTTCGTAAAGGGGCAACAATGTGTATCTCGCTCTCGCAGAGCCCGGCTGCCAAATTGGAAACGTCCAGCGATTGCGCCCACACGAAAGCTGCCAGCACGGAATGCTATAGCTGGTTTTCACTGTCCCTTGGAACTGCATTCGCTGCCACACAGACATTCGCTTTCCCCAAAAGCTTTGGTTCGTAAAGGGGCAACACTGTGTATCTCTCTCTCGCAGAGCCCGGCTGCCAAATTGGAAACGTCCAGCGATTGCGCCCACACGAAAGCTGCCAGCACGGAATGCTGTAGCTGGTTTTCACTGTCCCTTGGAACTGCATTCGCTGCCACACAGACATTCGCTTTCCCCAAAAGCTTGGATTCGTAAAGGGGCAACACTGTGTATCTCGCTCTCGCAGAGCCCGGCTGCCAAATTGGAAACGTCCAGCGATTGCGCCCACACGAAAGCTGCCAGCACGGAATGCTGTAGCTGGTTTTCACTGTCCCTTGGAACTGCATTCGCTGCCACACAGACATTCGCTTTCCCCAAAAGCTTTGGTTCGTAAAGGGGCAACACTGTGTATCTCTCTCTCGCAGAGCCCGGCTGCCAAATTGGAAACGTCCAGCGATTGCGCCCACACGAAAGCTGCCAGCACGGAATGCTGTAGCTGGTTTTCACTGTCCCTTGGAACTGCATTCGCTGCCACACAGACATTCGCTTTCCCCAAAAGCTTTGGTTCGTAAAGGGGCAACACTGTGTATCTCGCTCTCGCAGAGCCCGGCTGCCAAATTGGAAACGTCCAGCGATTGCGCCCACACGAAAGCTGCCAGCACGGAATGCTGTAGCTGGTTTTCACTGTCCCTTGGAACTGCATTCGCTGCCACACAGACATTCGCTTTCCCCAAAAGCTTTGGTTCGTAAAGGGGCAACACTGTGTATCTCTCTCTCGCAGAGCCCGTCTACCAAATTGGAAACGTCCAGCGATTGCGCCCACACGAAAGCTGCCAGCACGGAATGCTGTAGCTGGTTTTCACTGTCCCTTGGAACTGCATTCGCTGCCACACAGACATTCGCTTTCCCCAAAAGCTTTGGTTCGTAAAGGGGCAACACTGTGTATCTCTCTCTCGCAGAGCCCGGCTGCCAAATTGGAAACGTCCAGCGATTGCGCCCACACGAAAGCTGCCAGCACGGAATGCTGTAGCTGGTTTTCACTGTCCCTTGGAACTGCATTCGCTGCCACACAGACATTCGCTTTCCCCAAAAGCTTTGGTTCGTAAAGGGGCAACACTGTGTATCTCGCTCTCGCAGAGCCCGGCTGCCAAATTTGAAACGTCCAGCGATTGCGCCCACACGAAAGCTGCCAGCACGGAATGCTGTAGCTGGTTTTCACTGTCCCTTGGAACTGCATTCGCTGCCACACAGACATTCGCTTTCCCCAAAAGCTTGGATTCGTAAAGGGGCAACACTGTGTATCTCTCTCTCGCAGAGCCCGGCTGCCAAATTGGAAACGTCCAGCGATTGCGCCCACACGAAAGCTGCCAGCACGGAATGCTGTAGCTGGTTTTCACTGTCCCTTGGAACTGCATTCGCTGCCACACAGACATTCGCTTTCCCCAAAAGCTTTGGTTCGTAAAGGGGCAACACTGTGTATCTCGCTCTCGCAGAGCCCGGCTGCCAAATTGGAAACGTCCAGCGATTGCGCCCACACGAAAGCTGCCAGCACGGAATGCTGTAGCTGGTTTTCACTGTCCCTTGGAACTGCATTCGCTGCCACACAGACATTCGCTTTCCCCAAAAGCTTTGGTTCGTAAAGGGGCAACACTGTGTATCTCTCTCTCGCAGAGCCCGGCTGCCAAATTGGAAACGTCCAGCGATTGCGCCCACACGAAAGCTGCCAGCACGGAATGCTGTAGCTGGTTTTCACTGTCCCTTGGAACTGCATTCGCTGCCACACAGACATTCGCTTTCCCCAAAAGCTTGGGTTCGTAAAGGGGCAACACTGTGTATCTCTCTCTCGCAGAGCCCGGCTGCCAAATTCGAAACGTCCAGCGATTGCGCCCACACGGAAGCTGCCAGCACGGAATGCTGTAGCTGGTTTTCACTGTCCCTTGGAACTGCATTCGCTGCCACACAGACATTCGCTTTCCCCAAAAGCTTTGGTTCGTAAAGGGGCAACACTGTGTATCTCTCTCTCGCAGAGCCCGGCTGCCAAATTGGAAACGTCCAGCGATTGCGCCCACACGAAAGCTGCCAGCATGGAATGCTGTAGCTGGTTTTCACTGTCCCTTGGAACTGCATTCGCTGCCACACAGACATTCGCTTTCCCAAAAAGCTTTGGTTCGTAAAGGGGCAACACTGTGTATCTCTCTCTCGCAGAGCCCGGCTGCCAAATTGGAAACGTCTAGCGATTGCGCCCACACGGAAGCTGCCAGCACGGAATGCTGTAGCTGGTTTTCACTGTCCCTTGGAACTGCATTCGCTGCCACACAGACATTCGCTTTCCCCAAAAGCTTTGGTTCGTAAAGGGGCAACACTGTGTATCTCTCTCTCGCAGAGCCCGGCTGCCAAATTGGAAACGTCCAGCGATTGCGCCCACACGAAAGCTGCCAGCACGGAATGCTGTAGCTGGTTTTCACTGTCCCTTGGAACTGCATTCGCTGCCACACAGACATTCGCTTTCCCCAAAAGCTTTGGTTCGTAAAGGGGCAACACTGTGTATCTCGCTCTCGCAGAGCCCGGCTGCCAAATTCGAAATGTCCAGCGATTGCGCCCACACGAAAGCTGCCAGCACGGAATGCTGTAGCTGGTTTTCACTGTCCCTTGGAACTGCATTCGCTGCCACACAGACATTCGCTTTCCCCAAAAGCTTGGATTCGTAAAGGGGCAACACTGTGTATCTCGCTCTCGCAGAGCCTGGCTGCCAAATTCGAAACGTCCAGCGATTGCGCCCACACGAAAGCTGCCAGCACGGAATGCTGTAGCTGGTTTTCACTGTCCCTTGGAACTGCATTCGCTGCCACACAGACATTCGCTTTCCCCAAAAGCTTTGGTTCGTAAAGGGGCAACACTGTGTATCTCGCTCTCGCAGAGCCCGGCTGCCAAATTGGAAACGTCCAGCGATTGCGCCCACACGAAAGCTGCCAGCACGGAATGCTATAGCTGGTTTTCACTGTCCCTTGGAACTGCATTCGCTGCCACACAGACATTCGCTTTCCCCAAAAGCTTGGATTCGTAAAGGGGCAACACTGTGTATCTCGCTCTCGCAGAGCCCGGCTGCCAAATTGGAAACGTCCAGCGATTGCGCCCACACGAAAGCTGCCAGCACGGAATGCTGTAGCTGGTTTTCACTGTCCCTTGGAACTGCATTCGCTGCCACACAGACATGCGCTTTCCCCAAAAGCTTTGGTTCGTAAAGGGGCAACACTGTGTATCTCGCTCTCGCAGAGCCCGGCTGCCAAATTGGAAACGTCCAGCGATTGCGCCCACACGAAAGCTGCCAGCACGGAATGCTGTAGCTGGTTTTCACTGTCCCTTGGAACTGCATTCGCTGCCACACAGACATTCGCTTTCCCCAAAAGCTTTGGTTCGTAAAGGGGCAACACTGTGTATCTCTCTCTCGCAGAGCCCGGCTGCCAAATTGGAAACGTCCAGCGATTGCGCCCACACGAAAGCTGCCAGCACGGAATGCTGTAGCTGGTTTTCACTGTCCCTTGGAACTGCATTCGCTGCCACACAGACATTCGCTTTCCCCAAAAGCTTTGGTTCGTAAAGGGGCAACACTGTGTATCTCTCTCTCGCAGAGCCCGGCTGCCAAATTGGAAACGTCCAGCGATTGCGCCCACACGAAAGCTGCCAGCACGGAATGCTGTAGCTGGTTTTCACTGTCCCTTGGAACTGCATTCGCTGCCACACAGACATTCGCTTTCCCCAAAAGCTTTGGTTCGTAAAGGGGCAACACTGTGTATCTCTCTCTCGCAGAGCCCGGCTGCCAAATTGGAAACGTCCAGCGATTGCGCCCACACGAAAGCTGCCAGCACGGAATGCTGTAGCTGGTTTTCACTGTCCCTTGGAACTGCATTCGCTGCCACACAGACATTCGCTTTCCCCAAAAGCTTTGGTTCGTAAAGGGGCAACACTGTGTATCTCGCTCTCGCAGAGCCCGGCTGCCAAATTGGAAACGTCCAGCGATTGCGCCCACACGAAAGCTGCCAGCACGGAATGCTGTAGCTGGTTTTCACTGTCCCTTGGAACTGCATTCGCTGCCACACAGACATTCGCTTTCCCCAAAAGCTTTGGTTCGTAAAGGGGCAACACTGTGTATCTCTCTCTCGCAGAGCCCGGCTGCCAAATTGGAAACGTCCAGCGATTGCGCCCACACGAAAGCTGCCAGCACGGAATGCTGTAGCTGGTTTTCACTGTCCCTTGGAACTGCATTCGCTGCCACACAGACATTCGCTTTCCCCAAAAGCTTTGGTTCGTAAAGGGGCAACACTGTGTATCTCGCTCTCGCAGAGCCCGGCTGCCAAATTGGAAACGTCCAGCGATTGCGCCCACACGAAAGCTGCCAGCACGGAATGCTATAGCTGGTTTTCACTGTCCCTTGGAACTGCATTCGCTGCCACACAGACATTCGCTTTCCCCAAAAGCTTTGGTTCGTAAAGGGGCAACACTGTGTATCTCTCTCTCGCAGAGCCCGGCTGCCAAATTGGAAACGTCCAGCGATTGCGCCCACACGAAAGCTGCCAGCACGGAATGCTGTAGCTGGTTTTCACTGTCCCTTGGAACTGCATTCGCTGCCACACAGACATTCGCTTTCCCCAAAAGCTTGGATTCGTAAAGGGGCAACACTGTGTATCTCGCTCTCGCAGAGCCCGGCTGCCAAATTGGAAACGTCCAGCGATTGCGCCCACACGAAAGCTGCCAGCACGGAATGCTGTAGCTGGTTTTCACTGTCCCTTGGAACTGCATTCGCTGCCACACAGACATTCGCTTTCCCCAAAAGCTTTGGTTCGTAAAGGGGCAACACTGTGTATCTCTCTCTCGCAGAGCCCGGCTGCCAAATTGGAAACGTCCAGCGATTGCGCCCACACGAAAGCTGCCAGCACGGAATGCTGTAGCTGGTTTTCACTGTCCCTTGGAACTGCATTCGCTGCCACACAGACATTCGCTTTCCCCAAAAGCTTTGGTTCGTAAAGGGGCAACACTGTGTATCTCTCTCTCGCAGAGCCCAGCTGCCAAATTGGAAACGTCCAGCGATTGCGCCCACACGAAAGCTGCCAGCACGGAATGCTGTAGCTGGTTTTCACTGTCCCTTGGAACTGCATTCGCTGCCACACAGACATTCGCTTTCCCCAAAAGCTTTGGTTCGTAAAGGGGCAACACTGTGTATCTCGCTCTCGCAGAGCCCGGCTGCCAAATTGGAAACGTCCAGCGATTGCGCCCACACGAAAGCTGCCAGCACGGAATGCTGTAGCTGGTTTTCACTGTCCCTTGGAACTGCATTCGCTGCCACACAGACATTCGCTTTCCCCAAAAGCTTGGATTCGTAAAGGGGCAACACTGTGTATCTCTCTCTCGCAGAGCCCGGCTGCCAAATTGGAAACGTCCAGCGATTGCGCCCACACGAAAGCTGCCAGCACGGAATGCTGTAGCTGGTTTTCACTGTCCCTTGGAACTGCATTCGCTGCCACACAGACATTCGCTTTCCCCAAAAGCTTTGGTTCGTAAAGGGGCAACACTGTGTATCTCGCTCTCGCAGAGCCCGGCTGCCAAATTGGAAACGTCCAGCGATTGCGCCCACACGAAAGCTGCCAGCACGGAATGCTGTAGCTGGTTTTCACTGTCCCTTGGAACTGCATTCGCTGCCACACAGACATTCGCTTTCCCCAAAAGCTTGGGTTCGTAAAGGGGCAACACTGTGTATCTCTCTCTCGCAGAGCCCGGCTGCCAAATTCGAAACGTCCAGCGATTGCGCCCACACGGAAGCTGCCAGCACGGAATGCTGTAGCTGGTTTTCACTGTCCCTTGGAACTGCATTCGCTGCCACACAGACATTCGCTTTCCCCAAAAGCTTTGCTTGGTAAAGGGGCAACACTGTGTATCTCTCTCTCGCAGAGCCCGGCTGCCAAATTGGAAACGTCCAGCGATTGCGCCCACACGAAAGCTGCCAGCATGGAATGCTGTAGCTGGTTTTCACTGTCCCTTGGAACTGCATTCGCTGCCACACAGACATTCGCTTTCCCCAAAAGCTTTGGTTCGTAAAGGGGCAACACTGTGTATCTCTCTCTCGCAGAGCCCGGCTGCCAAATTGGAAACGTCTAGCGATTGCGCCCACACGGAAGCTGCCAGCACGGAATGCTGTAGCTGGTTTTCACTGTCCCTTGGAACTGCATTCGCTGCCACACAGACATTCGCTTTCCCCAAAAGCTTTGGTTCGTAAAGGGGCAACACTGTGTATCTCTCTCTCGCAGAGCCCGGCTGCCAAATTGGAAACGTCCAGCGATTGCGCCCACACGAAAGCTGCCAGCACGGAATGCTGTAGCTGGTTTTCACTGTCCCTTGGAACTGCATTCGCTGCCACACAGACATTCGCTTTCCCCAAAAGCTTTGGTTCGTAAAGGGGCAACACTGTGTATCTCGCTCTCGCAGAGCCCGGCTGCCAAATTCGAAATGTCCAGCGATTGCGCCCACACGAAAGCTGCCAGCACGGAATGCTGTAGCTGGTTTTCACTGTCCCTTGGAACTGCATTCGCTGCCACACAGACATTCGCTTTCCCCAAAAGCTTGGATTCGTAAAGGGGCAACACTGTGTATCTCGCTCTCGCAGAGCCTGGCTGCCAAATTCGAAACGTCCAGCGATTGCGCCCACACGAAAGCTGCCAGCACGGAATGCTGTAGCTGGTTTTCACTGTCCCTTGGAACTGCATTCGCTGCCACACAGACATTCGCTTTCCCCAAAAGCTTTGGTTCGTAAAGGGGCAACACTGTGTATCTCGCTCTCGCAGAGCCCGGCTGCCAAATTGGAAACGTCCAGCGATTGCGCCCACACGAAAGCTGCCAGCACGGAATGCTATAGCTGGTTTTCACTGTCCCTTGGAACTGCATTCGCTGCCACACAGACATTCGCTTTCCCCAAAAGCTTGGATTCGTAAAGGGGCAACACTGTGTATCTCGCTCTCGCAGAGCCCGGCTGCCAAATTGGAAACGTCCAGCGATTGCGCCCACACGAAAGCTGCCAGCACGGAATGCTGTAGCTGGTTTTCACTGTCCCTTGGAACTGCATTCGCTGCCACACAGACATGCGCTTTCCCCAAAAGCTTTGGTTCGTAAAGGGGCAACACTGTGTATCTCGCTCTCGCAGAGCCCGGCTGCCAAATTGGAAACGTCCAGCGATTGCGCCCACACGAAAGCTGCCAGCACGGAATGCTGTAGCTGGTTTTCACTGTCCCTTGGAACTGCATTCGCTGCCACACAGACATTCGCTTTCCCCAAAAGCTTTGGTTCGTAAAGGGGCAACACTGTGTATCTCTCTCTCGCAGAGCCCGGCTGCCAAATTGGAAACGTCCAGCGATTGCGCCCACACGAAAGCTGCCAGCACGGAATGCTGTAGCTGGTTTTCACTGTCCCTTGGAACTGCATTCGCTGCCACACAGACATTCGCTTTTCCCAAAAGCTTTGGTTCGTAAAGGGGCAACACTGTGTATCTCTCTCTCGCAGAGCCCGGCTGCCAAATTGGAAACGTCCAGCGATTGCGCCCACACGAAAGCTGCCAGCACGGAATGCTGTAGCTGGTTTTCACTGTCCCTTGGAACTGCATTCGCTGCCACACAGACATTCGCTTTCCCCAAAAGCTTTGGTTCGTAAAGGGGCAACACTGTGTATCTCTCTCTCGCAGAGCCCGGCTGCCAAATTGGAAACGTCCAGCGATTGCGCCCACACGAAAGCTGCCAGCACGGAATGCTGTAGCTGGTTTTCACTGTCCCTTGGAACTGCATTCGCTGCCACACAGACATTCGCTTTCCCCAAAAGCTTTGGTTCGTAAAGGGGCAACACTGTGTATCTCGCTCTCGCAGAGCCCGGCTGCCAAATTGGAAACGTCCAGCGATTGCGCCCACACGAAAGCTGCCAGCACGGAATGCTGTAGCTGGTTTTCACTGTCCCTTGGAACTGCATTCGCTGCCACACAGACATTCGCTTTCCCCAAAAGCTTTGGTTCGTAAAGGGGCAACACTGTGTATCTCTCTCTCGCAGAGCCCGGCTGCCAAATTGGAAACGTCCAGCGATTGCGCCCACACGAAAGCTGCCAGCACGGAATGCTGTAGCTGGTTTTCACTGTCCCTTGGAACTGCATTCGCTGCCACACAGACATTCGCTTTCCCCAAAAGCTTTGGTTCGTAAAGGGGCAACACTGTGTATCTCGCTCTCGCAGAGCCCGGCTGCCAAATTGGAAACGTCCAGCGATTGCGCCCACACGAAAGCTGCCAGCACGGAATGCTATAGCTGGTTTTCACTGTCCCTTGGAACTGCATTCGCTGCCACACAGACATTCGCTTTCCCCAAAAGCTTTGGTTCGTAAAGGGGCAACACTGTGTATCTCTCTCTCGCAGAGCCCGGCTGCCAAATTGGAAACGTCCAGCGATTGCGCCCACACGAAAGCTGCCAGCACGGAATGCTGTAGCTGGTTTTCACTGTCCCTTGGAACTGCATTCGCTGCCACACAGACATTCGCTTTCCCCAAAAGCTTGGATTCGTAAAGGGGCAACACTGTGTATCTCGCTCTCGCAGAGCCCGGCTGCCAAATTGGAAACGTCCAGCGATTGCGCCCACACGAAAGCTGCCAGCACGGAATGCTGTAGCTGGTTTTCACTGTCCCTTGGAACTGCATTCGCTGCCACACAGACATTCGCTTTCCCCAAAAGCTTTGGTTCGTAAAGGGGCAACACTGTGTATCTCTCTCTCGCAGAGCCCGGCTGCCAAATTGGAAACGTCCAGCGATTGCGCCCACACGAAAGCTGCCAGCACGGAATGCTGTAGCTGGTTTTCACTGTCCCTTGGAACTGCATTCGCTGCCACACAGACATTCGCTTTCCCCAAAAGCTTTGGTTCGTAAAGGGGCAACACTGTGTATCTCTCTCTCGCAGAGCCCAGCTGCCAAATTGGAAACGTCCAGCGATTGCGCCCACACGAAAGCTGCCAGCACGGAATGCTGTAGCTGGTTTTCACTGTCCCTTGGAACTGCATTCGCTGCCACACAGACATTCGCTTTCCCCAAAAGCTTTGGTTCGTAAAGGGGCAACACTGTGTATCTCTCTCTCGCAGAGCCCGTCTACCAAATTGGAAACGTCCAGCGATTGCGCACACACGAAAGCTGCCAGCACGGAATGCTGTAGCTGGTTTTCACTGTCCCTTGGAACTGCATTCGCTGCCACACAGACATTCGCTTTCCCCAAAAGCTTTGGTTCGTAAAGGGGCAACACTGTGTATCTCGCTCTCGCAGAGCCCGGCTGCCAAATTGGAAACGTCCAGCGATTGCGCCCACACGAAAGCTGCCAGCACGGAATGCTGTAGCTGGTTTTCACTGTCCCTTGGAACTGCATTCGCTGCCACACAGACATGCGCTTTCCCCAAAAGCTTTGGTTCGTAAAGGGGCAACACTGTGTATCTCGCTCTCGCAGAGCCCGGCTGCCAAATTGGAAACGTCCAGCGATTGCGCCCACACGAAAGCTGCCAGCACGGAATGCTGTAGCTGGTTTTCACTGTCCCTTGGAACTGCATTCGCTGCCACACAGACATTCGCTTTCCCCAAAAGCTTGGATTCGTAAAGGGGCAACACTGTGTATCTCTCTCTCGCAGAGCCCGGCTGCCAAATTGGAAACGTCCAGCGATTGCGCCCACACGAAAGCTGCCAGCACGGAATGCTGTAGCTGGTTTTCACTGTCCCTTGGAACTGCATTCGCTGCCACACAGACATTCGCTTTCCCCAAAAGCTTTGGTTCGTAAAGGGGCAACACTGTGTATCTCGCTCTCGCAGAGCCCGGCTGCCAAATTGGAAACGTCCAGCGATTGCGCCCACACGAAAGCTGCCAGCACGGAATGCTGTAGCTGGTTTTCACTGTCCCTTGGAACTGCATTCGCTGCCACACAGACATTCGCTTTCCCCAAAAGCTTGGATTCGTAAAGGGGCAACACTGTGTATCTCTCTCTCGCAGAGCCCGGCTGCCAAATTGGAAACGTCCAGCGATTGCGCCCACATGAAAGCTGCCAGCACGGAATGCTGTAGCTGGTTTTCACTGTCCCTTGGAACTGCATTCGCTGCCACACAGACATTCGCTTTCCCCAAAAGCTTTGGTTCGTAAAGGGGCAACACTGTGTATCTCTCTCTCGCAGAGCCCGGCTGCCAAATTGGAAACGTCCAGCGATTGCGCCCACACGAAAGCTGCCAGCACGGAATGCTGTAGCTGGTTTTCACTGTCCCTTGGAACTGCATTCGCTGCCACACAGACATTCGCTTTCCCCAAAAGCTTTGGTTCGTAAAGGGGCAACACTGTGTATCTCTCTCTCGCAGAGCCCGGCTGCCAAATTGGAAACGTCCAGCGATTGCGCCCACACGAAAGCTGCCAGCACGGAATGCTGTAGCTGGTTTTCACTGTCCCTTGGAACTGCATTCGCTGCCACACAGACATTCGCTTTCCCCAAAAGCTTGGGTTCGTAAAGGGGCAACACTGTGTATCTCTCTCTCGCAGAGCCCGGCTGCCAAATTCGAAACGTCGAGCGATTGCGCCCACACGGAAGCTGCCAGCACGGAATGCTGTAGCTGGTTTTCACTGTCCCTTGGAACTGCATTCGCTGCCACACAGACATTCGCTTTCCCCAAAAGCTTTGCTTGGTAAAGGGGCAACACTGTGTATCTCGCTCTCGCAGAGCCCGGCTGCCAAATTGGAAACGTCCAGCGATTGCGCCCACACGAACGCTGCCAGCATGGAATGCTGTAGCTGGTTTTCACTGTCCCTTGGAACTGCATTCGCTGCCACACAGACATTCGCTTTCCCCAAAAGATTTGGTTCGTAAAGGGGCAACACTGTGTATCTCTCTCTCGCAGAGCCCGGCTGCCAAATTGGAAACGTCCAGCGATTGCGCCCACACGGAAGCTGCCAGCACGGAATGCTGTAGCTGGTTTTCACTGTCCCTTGGAACTGCATTCGCTGCCACACAGACATTCGCTTTCCCCAAAAGCTTTGGTTCGTAAAGGGGCAACACTGTGTATCTCTCTCTCGCAGAGCCCGGCTGCCAAATTGGAAACGTCCAGCGATTGCGCCCACACGAAAGCTGCCAGCACGGAATGCTGTAGCTGGTTTTCACTGTCCCTTGGAACTGCATTCGCTGCCACACAGACATTCGCTTTCCCCAAAAGCTTTGGTTCGTAAAGGGGCAACACTGTGTATCTCTCTCTCGCAGAGCCCGGCTGCCAAATTGGAAATGTCCAGCGATTGCGCCCACACGAAAGCTGCCAGCATGGAATGCTGTAGCTGGTTTTCACTGTCCCTTGGAACTGCATTCGCTGCCACACAGACATTCGCTTTCCCCAAAAGCTTTGGTTCGTAAAGGGGCAACACTGTGTATCTCTCTCTCGCAGAGCCCGGCTGCCAAATTGGAAACGTCCAGCGATTGCGCCCACACGAAAGCTGCCAGCACGGAATGCTGTAGCTGGTTTTCACTGTCCCTTGGAACTGCATTCGCTGCCACACAGACATTCGCTTTCCCCAAAAGCTTTGGTTCGTAAAGGGGCAACACTGTGTATCTCTCTCTCGCAGAGCCCAGCTGCCAAATTGGAAACGTCCAGCGATTGCGCCCACACGAAAGCTGCCAGCACGGAATGCTGTAGCTGGTTTTCACTGTCCCTTGGAACTGCATTCGCTGCCACACAGACATTCGCTTTCCCCAAAAGCTTTGCTTGGTAAAGGGCCAACACTGTGTATCTCGCTCTCGCAGAGCCCGGCTGCCAAATTGGAAACGTCCAGCGATTGCGCCCACACGAAAGCTGCCAGCACGGAATGCTATAGCTGGTTTTCACTGTCCCTTGGAACTGCATTCGCTGCCACACAGACATTCGCTTTCCCCAAAAGCTTTGCTTGGTAAAGGGGCAAAACTGTGTATCTCTCTCTCGCAGAGCCCGGCTGCCAAATTCGAAACGTCCAGCGATTGCGCCCACACGAAAGCTGCCAGCACGGAATGCTGTAGCTGGTTTTCACTGTCCCTTGGAACTGCATTCGCTGCCACACAGACATTCGCTTTCCCCAAAAGCTTTGGTTCGTAAAGGGGCAACACTGTGTATCTCTCTCTCGCAGAGCCCGGCTGCCAAATTGGAAACGTCCAGCGATTGCGTCCACACGAAAGCTGCCAGCACAGAATGCTGTAGCTGGTTTTCACTGTCCCTTGGAACTGCATTCGCTGCCACACAGACATTCGCTTTCCCCAAAAGCTTTGGTTCGTAAAGGGGCAACACTGTGTATCTCTCTCTCGCAGAGCCCGGCTGCCAAATTGGAAACGTCCAGCGATTGCGCCCACACGAAAGCTGCCAGCACAGAATGCTGTAGCTGGTTTTCACTGTCCCTTGGAACTGCATTCGCTGCCACACAGACATTCGCTTTCCCCAAAAGCTTGGGTTCGTAAAGGGGCAACACTGTGTATCTCGCTCTCGCAGAGCCCGGCTGCCAAATTCGAAACGTCCAGCGATTGCGCCCACACGAAAGCTGCCAGCACGGAATGCTGTAGCTGGTTTTCACTGTCCCTTGGAACTGCATTCGCTGCCACACAGACATTCGCTTTCCCCAAAAACTTTGGTTCGTAAAGGGGCAACACTGTGTATCTCTCTCTCGCAGAGCCCGGCTGCCAAATTGGAAACGTCCAGCGATTGCGCCCACATGAAAGCTGCCAGCACGGAATGCTGTAGCTGGTTATCACTGTCCCTTGGAACTGCATTCGCTGCCACACAGACATTTGCTTTCCTCAAAAGCTTTGCTTGGTAAAGGGGCAACACTGTGTATCTCTCTCTCGCAGAGCCCGGCTGCCAAATTCGAAACGTCCAGCGATTGCGCCCACACGAAAGCTGCCAGCACGGAATGCTATAGCTGGTTTTCACTGTCCCTTGGAACTGCATTCGCTGCCACACAGACATTCGCTTTCCCCGAAAGCTTTGCTTGGTAAAGGGGCAACACTGTGTATCTCTCTCTCGCAGAGCCCGGCTGCCAAATTGGAAACGTCCAGCGATTGCGCCCACACGGAAGCTGCCAGCACGGAATGCTGTAGCTGGTTTTCACTGTCCCTTGGAACTGCATTCGCTGCCACACAGACATTCGCTTTCCCCAAAAGCTTTGGTTCGTAAAGGGGCAACACTGTGTATCTCTCTCTCGCAGAGCCTGGCTGCCAAATTGGAAACGTCCAGCGATTGCGCCCACACGGAAGCTGCCAGCACGGAATGCTGTAGCTGGTTATCACTGTCACTTGGAACTGCATTCGCTGCCACACAGACATTCGCTTTCCCCAAAAGCTTTGGTTCGTAAAGGGGCAACACTGTGTATCTCTCTCTCGCAGAGCCCGGCTGCCAAATTGGAAACGTCCAGCGATTGCGCCCACACGAAAGCTGCCAGCACGGAATGCTGTAGCTGGTTTTCACTGTCCCTTGGAACTGCATTCGCTGCCACACAGACATTCGCTTTCCCCAAAAGCTTGGATTCGTAAAGGGGCAACACTGTGTATCTCGCTCTCGCAGAGCCCGGCTGCCAAATTGGAAACGTCCAGCGATTGCGCCCACACGAAAGCTGCCAGCACGGAATGCTGTAGCTGGTTTTCACTGTCCCTTGGAACTGCATTCGCTGCCACACAGACATTCGCTTTCCCCAAAAGCTTTGGTTCGTAAAGGGGCAACACTGTGTATCTCGCTCTCGCAGAGCCCGGCTGCCAAATTGGAAACGTCCAGCGATTGCGCCCACACGAAAGCTGCCAGCACGGAATGCTATAGCTGGTTTTCACTGTCCCTTGGAACTGCATTCGCTGCCACACAGACATTCGCTTTCCCCAAAAGCTTGGATTCGTAAAGGGGCAACACTGTGTATCTCGCTCTCGCAGAGCCCGGCTGCCAAATTGGAAACGTCCAGCGATTGCGCCCACACGAAAGCTGCCAGCACGGAATGCTGTAGCTGGTTTTCACTGTCCCTTGGAACTGCATTCGCTGCCACACAGACATGCGCTTTCCCCAAAAGCTTTGGTTCGTAAAGGGGCAACACTGTGTATCTCGCTCTCGCAGAGCCCGGCTGCCAAATTGGAAACGTCCAGCGATTGCGCCCACACGAAAGCTGCCAGCACGGAATGCTGTAGCTGGTTTTCACTGTCCCTTGGAACTGCATTCGCTGCCACACAGACATTCGCTTTCCCCAAAAGCTTTGGTTCGTAAAGGGGCAACACTGTGTATCTCTCTCTCGCAGAGCCCGGCTGCCAAATTGGAAACGTCCAGCGATTGCGCCCACACGAAAGCTGCCAGCACGGAATGCTGTAGCTGGTTTTCACTGTCCCTTGGAACTGCATTCGCTGCCACACAGACATTCGCTTTCCCCAAAAGCTTTGGTTCGTAAAGGGGCAACACTGTGTATCTCTCTCTCGCAGAGCCCGGCTGCCAAATTGGAAACGTCCAGCGATTGCGCCCACACGAAAGCTGCCAGCACGGAATGCTGTAGCTGGTTTTCACTGTCCCTTGGAACTGCATTCGCTGCCACACAGACATTCGCTTTCCCCAAAAGCTTTGGTTCGTAAAGGGGCAACACTGTGTATCTCTCTCTCGCAGAGCCCGGCTGCCAAATTGGAAACGTCCAGCGATTGCGCCCACACGAAAGCTGCCAGCACGGAATGCTGTAGCTGGTTTTCACTGTCCCTTGGAACTGCATTCGCTGCCACACAGACATTCGCTTTCCCCAAAAGCTTTGGTTCGTAAAGGGGCAACACTGTGTATCTCGCTCTCGCAGAGCCCGGCTGCCAAATTGGAAACGTCCAGCGATTGCGCCCACACGAAAGCTGCCAGCACGGAATGCTGTAGCTGGTTTTCACTGTCCCTTGGAACTGCATTCGCTGCCACACAGACATTCGCTTTCCCCAAAAGCTTGGATTCGTAAAGGGGCAACACTGTGTATCTCGCTCTCGCAGAGCCCGGCTGCCAAATTGGAAACGTCCAGCGATTGCGCCCACACGAAAGCTGCCAGCACGGAATGCTGTAGCTGGTTTTCACTGTCCCTTGGAACTGCATTCGCTGCCACACAGACATTCGCTTTCCCCAAAAACTTGGATTCGTAAAGGGGCAACACTGTGTATCTCTCTCTCGCAGAGCCCGGCTGCCAAATTGGAAACGTCCAGCGATTGCGCCCACACGAAAGCTGCCAGCACGGAATGCTGTAGCTGGTTTTCACTGTCCCTTGGAACTGCATTCGCTGCCACACAGACATTCGCTTTCCCCAAAAGCTTTGGTTCGTAAAGGGGCAACACTGTGTATCTCGCTCTCGCAGAGCCCGGCTGCCAAATTGGAAACGTCCAGCGATTGCGCCCACACGAAAGCTGCCAGCACGGAATGCTGTAGCTGGTTTTCACTGTCCCTTGGAACTGCATTCGCTGCCACACAGACATTCGCTTTCCCCAAAAGCTTTGGTTCGTAAAGGGGCAACACTGTGTATCTCTCTCTCGCAGAGCCCAGCTGCCAAATTGGAAACGTCCAGCGATTGCGCCCACACGAAAGCTGCCAGCACGGAATGCTGTAGCTGGTTTTCACTGTCCCTTGGAACTGCATTCGCTGCCACACAGACATTCGCTTTCCCCAAAAGCTTTGGTTGGTAAAGGGGCAACACTGTGTATCTCTCTCTCGCAGAGCCCGGCTGCCAAATTGGAAACGTCCAGCGATTGCGCCCACACGAAAGCTGCCAGCACGGAATGCTGTAGCTGGTTTTCACTGTCCCTTGGAACTGCATTCGCTGCCACACAGACATTCGCTTTCCCCAAAAGCTTGGATTCGTAAAGGGGCAACACTGTGTATCTCGCTCTCGCAGAGCCCGGCTGCCAAATTGGAAACGTCCAGCGATTGCGCCCACACGAAAGCTGCCAGCACGGAATGCTGTAGCTGGTTTTCACTGTCCCTTGGAACTGCATTCGCTGCCACACAGACATTCGCTTTCCCCAAAAGCTTTGGTTCGTAAAGGGGCAACACTGTGTATCTCGCTCTCGCAGAGCCCGGCTGCCAAATTGGAAACGTCCAGCGATTGCGCCCACACGAAAGCTGCCAGCACGGAATGCTATAGCTGGTTTTCACTGTCCCTTGGAACTGCATTCGCTGCCACACAGACATTCGCTTTCCCCAAAAGCTTGGATTCGTAAAGGGGCAACACTGTGTATCTCGCTCTCGCAGAGCCCGGCTGCCAAATTGGAAACGTCCAGCGATTGCGCCCACACGAAAGCTGCCAGCACGGAATGCTGTAGCTGGTTTTCACTGTCCCTTGGAACTGCATTCGCTGCCACACAGACATGCGCTTTCCCCAAAAGCTTTGGTTCGTAAAGGGGCAACACTGTGTATCTCGCTCTCGCAGAGCCCGGCTGCCAAATTGGAAACGTCCAGCGATTGCGCCCACACGAAAGCTGCCAGCACGGAATGCTGTAGCTGGTTTTCACTGTCCCTTGGAACTGCATTCGCTGCCACACAGACATTCGCTTTCCCCAAAAGCTTTGGTTCGTAAAGGGGCAACACTGTGTATCTCTCTCTCGCAGAGCCCGGCTGCCAAATTGGAAACGTCCAGCGATTGCGCCCACACGAAAGCTGCCAGCACGGAATGCTGTAGCTGGTTTTCACTGTCCCTTGGAACTGCATTCGCTGCCACACAGACATTCGCTTTCCCCAAAAGCTTTGGTTCGTAAAGGGGCAACACTGTGTATCTCTCTCTCGCAGAGCCCGGCTGCCAAATTGGAAACGTTCAGCGATTGCGCCCACACGAAAGCTGCCAGCACGGAATGCTGTAGCTGGTTTTCACTGTCCCTTGGAACTGCATTCGCTGCCACACAGACATTCGCTTTCCCCAAAAGCTTGGATTCGTAAAGGGGCAACACTGTGTATCTCGCTCTCGCAGAGCCCGGCTGCCAAATTGGAAACGTCCAGCGATTGCGCCCACACGAAAGCTGCCAGCACGGAATGCTGTAGCTGGTTTTCACTGTCCCTTGGAACTGCATTCGCTGCCACACAGACATTCGCTTTCCCCAAAAACTTGGGTTCGTAAAGGGGCAACACTGTGTATCTCGCTCTCGCAGAGCCCGGCTGCCAAATTGGAAACGTCCAGCGATTGCGCCCACACGAAAGCTGCCAGCACGGAATGCTGTAGCTGGTTTTCACTGTCCCTTGGAACTGCATTCGCTGCCACACAGACATTCGCTTTCCCCAAAAGCTTTGGTTCGTAAAGGGGCAACACTGTGTATCTCGCTCTCGCAGAGCCCGGCTGCCAAATTGGAAACGTCCAGCGATTGCGCCCACACGAAAGCTGCCAGCACGGAATGCTGTAGCTGGTTTTCACTGTCCCTTGGAACTGCATTCGCTGCCACACAGACATTCGCTTTCCCCAAAAGCTTTGGTTCGTAAAGGGGCAACACTGTGTATCTCTCTCTCGCAGAGCCCAGCTGCCAAATTGGAAACGTCCAGCGATTGCGCCCACACGAAAGCTGCCAGCACGGAATGCTGTAGCTGGTTTTCACTGTCCCTTGGAACTGCATTCGCTGCCACACAGACATTCGCTTTCCCCAAAAGCTTTGGTTCGTAAAGGGGCAACACTGTGTATCTCTCTCTCGCAGAGCCCGGCTGCCAAATTGGAAACGTCCAGCGATTGCGCCCACACGAAAGCTGCCAGCACGGAATGCTGTAGCTGGTTTTCACTGTCCCTTGGAACTGCATTCGCTGCCACACAGACATTCGCTTTCCCCAAAAGCTTTGGTTCGTAAAGGGGCAACACTGTGTATCTCTCTCTCGCAGAGCCCGGCTGCCAAATTGGAAACGTCCAGCGATTGCGCCCACACGAAAGCTGCCAGCACGGAATGCTGTAGCTGGTTTTCACTGTCCCTTGGAACTGCATTCGCTGCCACACAGACATTCGCTTTCCCCAAAAGCTTTGGTTCGTAAAGGGGCAACACTGTGTATCTCGCTCTCGCAGAGACCGGCTGCCAAATTCGAAACGTCCAGCGATTGCGCCCACACGAAAGCTGCCAGCACGGAATGCTGTAGCTGGTTTTCACTGTCCCTTGGAACTGCATTCGCTGCCACACAGACATTCGCTTTCCCCAAAAGCTTGGATTCGTAAAGGGGCAACACTGTGTATCTCTGTCTCGCAGAGCCCGGCTGCCAAATTGGAAACGTCCAGCGATTGCGCCCACACGGAAGCTGCCAGCACGGAATGCTGTAGCTGGTTTTCACTGTCCCTTGGAACTGCATTCGCTGCCACACAGACATTCGCTTTCCCCAAAAGCTTTGGTTCGTAAAGGGGCAACGCTGTGTATCACGCTCTCGCAGAGCCCGGCTGCCAAATTGGAAACGTCCAGCGATTGCGCCCACACGAAAGCTGCCAGCACGGAATGCTATAGCTGGTTTTCACTGTCCCTTGGAACTGCATTCGCTGCCACACAGACATTCGCTTTCCCCAAAAGCTTTGGTTCGTAAAGGGGCAACACTGTGTATCTCTCTCTCGCAGAGCCCGGCTGCCAAATTGGAAACGTCCAGCGATTGCGCCCACACGAAAGCTGCCAGCACGGAATGCTGTAGCTGGTTTTCACTGTCCCTTGGAACTGCATTCGCTGCCACACAGACATTCGCTTTCCCCAAAAGCTTGGATTCGTAAAGGGGCAACACTGTGTATCTCTCTCTCGCAGAGCCCGGCTGCCAAATTGGAAACGTCCAGCGATTGCGCCCACACGAAAGCTGCCAGCACGGAATGCTGTAGCTGGTTTTCACTGTCCCTTGGAACTGCATTCGCTGCCACACAGACATTCGCTTTCCCCAAAAGCTTGGGTTCGTAAAGGGGCAACACTGTGTATCTCTCTCTCGCAGAGCCCGGCTGCCAAATTGGAAACGTGCAGCGATTGCGCCCACACGAAAGCTGCCAGCACGGAATGCTGTAGCTGGTTTTCACTGTCCCTTGGAACTGCATTCGCTGCCACACAGACATTCGCTTTCCCCAAAAGCTTTGGTTCGTAAAGGGGCAACACTGTGTATCTCTCTCTCGCAGAGCCCGGCTGCCAAATTGGAAACGTCCAGTGATTGCGCCCACACGAAAGCTGCCAGCACGGAATGCTGTAGCTGGTTTTCACTGTCCCTTGGAACTGCATTCGCTGCCACACAGACATTCGCTTTCCCCAAAAGCTTTGGTTCGTAAAGGGGCAACACTGTGTATCTCTCTCTCGCAGAGCCCGGCTGCCAAATTGGAAACGTCCAGCGATTGCGCCCACACGAAAGCTGCCAGCACGGAATGCTGTAGCTGGTTTTCACTGTCCCTTGGAACTGCATTCGCTGCCACACAGACATTCGCTTTCCCCAAAAGCTTTGGTTCGTAAAGGGGCAACACTGTGTATCTCTCTCTCGCAGAGCCCGGCTGCCAAATTCGAAACGTCCAGCGATTGCGCCCACACGAAAGCTGCCAGCACGGAATGCTGTAGCTGGTTTTCACTGTCCCTTGGAACTGCATTCGCTGCCACACAGACATTCGCTTTCCCCAAAAGCTTTGGTTCGTAAAGGGGCAACACTGTGTATCTCGCTCTCGCAGAGCCCGGCTGCCAAATTGGAAACGTCCAGCGATTGCGCCCACACGAAAGCTGCCAGCACGGAATGCTGTAGCTGGTTTTCACTGTCCCTTGGAACTGCATTCGCTGCCACACAGACATTCGCTTTCCCCAAATGCTTGGATTCGTAAAGGGGCAACACTGTGTATCTCTCTCTCGCAGAGCCCGGCTGCCAAATTCGAAACGTCCAGCGATTGCGCCCACACGAAAGCTGCCAGCACGGAATGCTGTAGCTGGTTTTCACTGTCCCTTGGAACTGCATTCGCTGCCACACAGACATTCGCTTTCCCCAAAAGCTTTGGTTCGTAAAGTGGCAACACTGTGTATCTCTCTCTCGCAGAGCCCGGCTGCCAAATTGGAAACGTCCAGCGATTGCGCCCACACGAAAGCTGCCAGCACGGAATGCTGTAGCTGGTTTTCACTGTCCCTTGGAACTGCATTCGCTGCCACACAGGCATTCGCTTTCCCCAAAAGCTTGGATTCGTAAATGGGCAACACTGTGTATCTCGCTCTCGCAGAGCCCGGCTGCCAAATTGGAAACGTCCAGCGATTGCGCCCACACGAAAGCTGCCAGCACGGAATGCTGTAGCTGGTTTTCACTGTCCCTTGGAACTGCATTCGCTGCCACACAGGCATTCGCTTTCCCCAAAAGCTTTGGTTCGTAAAGGGGCAACACTGTGTATCTCTCTCTCGCAGAGCCCGGCTGCCAAATTGGAAACGTCCAGCGATTGCGCCCACACGAAAGCTGCCAGCACGGAATGCTGTAGCTGGTTTTCACTGTCCCTTGGAACTGCATTCGCTGCCACACAGACATTCGTTTTCCCCAAAAGCTTTGATTCGTAAAGGGGCAACACTGTGTATCTCTCTCTCGCAGAGCCCGGCTGCCAAATTGGAAACGTCCAGCGATTGCGCCCACACGAAATCTGCCAGCACGGAATGCTGTAGGTGGTTTTCACTGTCCCTTGGAACTGCATTCGCTGCCACACAGACATTCGCTTTCCCCAAAAGCTTTGGTTCGTAAAGGGGCAACACTGTGTATCTCTCTCTCGCAGAGCCCGGCTGCCAAATTCGAAACGTCCAGCGACTGCGCCCACACGAAAGCTGCCAGCACGGAATGCTGTAGGTGGTTTTCACTGTCCCTTGCAACTGCATTCGCTGCCACACAGACATTCGCTTTCCCCAAAACCTATTCTTGTTAATGGGGCAACACTTTGTATCTCTCTCTCGCAGAGCCCGGCTGCCAAATTGGAAACGTCCAGCGATTGCGCCCACACGGAAGCTGCCAGCACGGAATGCTGTAGCTGGTTTTCACTGTCCCTTGGAACTGCATTCGCTGCCACACAGACATTCGCTTTCCCCAAAAGCTTTGGTTCGTAAAGGGGCAACACTGTGTATCTCTCTCTCGCAGAGCCCGTCTACCAAATTGGAAACGTCCAGCGATTGCGCCCACACGAAAGCTGCCAGCACGGAATGCTGTAGCTGGTTTTCACTGTCCCTTGGAACTGCATTCGCTGCCACACAGACATTCGCTTTCCCCAAAAGCTTTGGTTCGTAAAGGGGCAACACTGTGTATCTCTCTCTCGCAGAGCCCGGCTGCCAAATTGGAAACGTCCAGCGATTGCGCCCACACGAAAGCTGCCAGCACGGAATGCTGTAGCTGGTTTTCACTGTCCCTTGGAACTGCATTCGCTGCCACACAGACATTCGCTTTCCCCAAAAGCTTTGGTTCGTAAAGGGGCAACACTGTGTATCTCGCTCTCGCAGAGCCCGGCTGCCAAATTGGAAACGTCCAGCGATTGCGCCCACACGAAAGCTGCCAGCACGGAATGCTGTAGCTGGTTTTCACTGTCCCTTGGAACTGCATTCGCTGCCACACAGACATTCGCTTTCCCCAAAAGCTTGGATTCGTAAAGGGGCAACACTGTGTATCTCGCTCTCGCAGAGCCCGGCTGCCAAATTGGAAACGTCCAGCGATTGCGCCCACACGAAAGCTGCCAGCACGGAATGCTGTAGCTGGTTTTCACTGTCCCTTGGAACTGCATTCGCTGCCACACAGACATTCGCTTTCCCCAAAAACTTGGATTCGTAAAGGGGCAACACTGTGTATCTCGCTCTCGCAGAGCCCGGCTGCCAAATTGGAAACGTCCAGCGATTGCGCCCACACGAAAGCTGCCAGCACGGAATGCTGTAGCTGGTTTTCACTGTCCCTTGGAACTGCATTCGCTGCCACACAGACATTCGCTTTCCCCAAAAGCTTTGGTTCGTAAAGGGGCAACACTGTGTATCTCGCTCTCGCAGAGCCCGGCTGCCAAATTGGAAACGTCCAGCGATTGCGCCCACACGAAAGCTGCCAGCACGGAATGCTGTAGCTGGTTTTCACTGTCCCTTGGAACTGCATTCGCTGCCACACAGACATTCGCTTTCCCCAAAAGCTTTGGTTCGTAAAGGGGCAACACTGTGTATCTCTCTCTCGCAGAGCCCAGCTGCCAAATTGGAAACGTCCAGCGATTGCGCCCACACGAAAGCTGCCAGCACGGAATGCTGTAGCTGGTTTTCACTGTCCCTTGGAACTGCATTCGCTGCCACACAGACATTCGCTTTCCCCAAAAGCTTTGGTTCGTAAAGGGGCAACACTGTGTATCTCTCTCTCGCAGAGCCCGGCTGCCAAATTGGAAACGTCCAGCGATTGCGCCCACACGAAAGCTGCCAGCACGGAATGCTGTAGCTGGTTTTCACTGTCCCTTGGAACTGCATTCGCTGCCACACAGACATTCGCTTTCCCCAAAAGCTTTGGTTCGTAAAGGGGCAACACTGTGTATCTCTCTCTCGCAGAGCCCGGCTGCCAAATTGGAAACGTCCAGCGATTGCGCCCACACGAAAGCTGCCAGCACGGAATGCTGTAGCTGGTTTTCACTGTCCCTTGGAACTGCATTCGCTGCCACACAGACATTCGCTTTCCCCAAAAGCTTTGGTTCGTAAAGGGGCAACACTGTGTATCTCGCTCTCGCAGAGACCGGCTGCCAAATTCGAAACGTCCAGCGATTGCGCCCACACGAAAGCTGCCAGCACGGAATGCTGTAGCTGGTTTTCACTGTCCCTTGGAACTGCATTCGCTGCCACACAGACATTCGCTTTCCCCAAAAGCTTGGATTCGTAAAGGGGCAACACTGTGTATCTCTCTCTCGCAGAGCCCGGCTGCCAAATTGGAAACGTCCAGCGATTGCGCCCACACGAAAGCTGCCAGCACGGAATGCTGTAGCTGGTTTTCACTGTCCCTTGGAACTGCATTCGCTGCCACACAGACATTCGCTTTCCCCAAAAGCTTTGGTTCGTAAAGGGGCAACGCTGTGTATCACGCTCTCGCAGAGCCCGGCTGCCAAATTGGAAACGTCCAGCGATTGCGCCCACACGAAAGCTGCCAGCACGGAATGCTATAGCTGGTTTTCACTGTCCCTTGGAACTGCATTCGCTGCCACACAGACATTCGCTTTCCCCAAAAGCTTTGGTTCGTAAAGGGGCAACACTGTGTATCTCTCTCTCGCAGAGCCCGGCTGCCAAATTGGAAACGTCCAGCGATTGCGCCCACACGAAAGCTGCCAGCACGGAATGCTGTAGCTGGTTTTCACTGTCCCTTGGAACTGCATTCGCTGCCACACAGACATTCGCTTTCCCCAAAAGCTTTGGTTCGTAAAGGGGCAACACTGTGTATCTCTCTCTCGCAGGCCCGGCTGCCAAATTGGAAACGTCCAGCGATTGCGCCCACACGAAAGCTGCCAGCACGGAATGCTGTAGCTGGTTTTCACTGTCCCTTGGAACTGCATTCGCTGCCACACAGACATTCGCTTTCCCCAAAAGCTTGGGTTCGTAAAGGGGCAACACTGTGTATCTCTCTCTCGCAGAGCCCGGCTGCCAAATTGGAAACGTGCAGCGATTCCGCCCACACGAAAGCTGCCAGCACGGAATGCTGTAGCTGGTTTTCACTGTCCCTTGGAACTGCATTCGCTGCCACACAGACATTCGCTTTCCCCAAAAGCTTTGGTTCGTAAAGGGGCAACACTGTGTATCTCTCTCTCGCAGAGCCCGGCTGCCAAATTGGAAACGTCCAGTGATTGCGCCCACACGAAAGCTGCCAGCACGGAATGCTGTAGCTGGTTTTCACTGTCCCTTGGAACTGCATTCGCTGCCACACAGACATTCGCTTTCCCCAAAAGCTTTGGTTCGTAAAGGGGCAACACTGTGTATCTCTCTCTCGCAGAGCCCGGCTGCCAAATTGGAAACGTCCAGCGATTGCGCCCACACGAAAGCTGCCAGCACGGAATGCTGTAGCTGGTTTTCACTGTCCCTTGGAACTGCATTCGCTGCCACACAGACATTCGCTTTCCCCAAAAGCTTTGGTTCGTAAAGGGGCAACACTGTGTATCTCTCTCTCGCAGAGCCCGGCTGCCAAATTGGAAACGTCCAGCGATTGCGCCCACACGAAAGCTGCCAGCACGGAATGCTGTAGCTGGTTTTCACTGTCCCTTGGAACTGCATTCGCTGCCACACAGACATTCGCTTTCCCCAAAAGCTTGGATTCGTAAAGGGGCAACACTGTGTATCTCGCTCTCGCAGAGCCCGGCTGCCAAATTGGAAACGTCCAGCGATTGCGCCCACACGAAAGCTGCCAGCACGGAATGCTGTAGCTGGTTTTCACTGTCCCTTGGAACTGCATTCGCTGCCACACAGACATTCGCTTTCCCCAAATGCTTGGATTCGTAAAGGGGCAACACTGTGTATCTCTCTCTCGCAGAGCCCGGCTGCCAAATTCGAAACGTCCAGCGATTGCGCCCACACGAAAGCTGCCAGCACGGAATGCTGTAGCTGGTTTTCACTGTCCCTTGCAACTGCATTCGCTGCCACACAGACATTCGCTTTCCCCAAAAGCTTTGGTTCGTAAAGTGGCAACACTGTGTATCTCTCTCTCGCAGAGCCCGGCTGCCAAATTGGAAACGTCCAGCGATTGCGCCCACACGAAAGCTGCCAGCACGGAATGCTGTAGCTGGTTTTCACTGTCCCTTGGAACTGCATTCGCTGCCACACAGGCATTCGCTTTCCCCAAAAGCTTGGATTCGTAAATGGGCAACACTGTGTATCTCGCTCTCGCAGAGCCCGGCTGCCAAATTGGAAACGTCCAGCGATTGCGCCCACACGAAAGCTGCCAGCACGGAATGCTATAGCTGGTTTTCACTGTCCCTTGGAACTGCATTCGCTGCCACACAGGCATTCGCTTTCCCCAAAAGCTTTGGTTCGTAAAGGGGCAACACTGTGTATCTCTCTCGCAGAGCCCGGCTGCCAAATTGGAAACGTCCAGCGATTGCGCCCACACGAAAGCTGCCAGCACGGAATGCTGTAGCTGGTTTTCACTGTCCCTTGGAACTGCATTCGCTGCCACACAGACATTCGTTTTCCCCAAAAGCTTTGATTCGTAAAGGGGCAACACTGTGTATCTCTCTCTCGCAGAGCCCGGCTGCCAAATTGGAAACGTCCAGCGATTGCGCCCACACGAAATCTGCCAGCACGGAATGCTGTAGGTGGTTTTCACTGTCCCTTGGAACTGCATTCGCTGCCACACAGACATTCGTTTTCCCCAAAAGCTGTGCTGGGTAATGGGGTTACACTGTGTATCTCTCTCTCGCAGAGCCCGGCTGCCAAATTCGAAACGTCCAGCGACTGCGCCCACACGAAAGCTGCCAGCACGGAATGCTGTAGGTGGTTTTCACTGTCCCTTGCAACTGCATTCGCTGCCACACAGACATTCGCTTTCCCCAAAACCTATTCTTGTTAATGGGGCAACACTTTGTATCTCTCTCTCGCAGAGCCCGGCTGCCAAATTGGAAACGTCCAGCGATTGCGCCCACACGGAAGCTGCCAGCACGGAATGCTGTAGCTGGTTTTCACTGTCCCTTGGAACTGCATTCGCTGCCACACAGACATTCGCTTTCCCCAAAAGCTTTGGTTCGTAAAGGGGCAACACTGTGTATCTCGCTCTCGCAGAGCCCGGCTGCCAAATTGGAAACGTCCAGCGATTGCGCCCACATGAAAGCTGCCAGCACAGAATGCTGTAGCTGGTTTTTACTGTCCCTTGGAACTGCATTCGCTGCCACACAGACATTCGCTTTCCCCAAAAGCTTTGGTTCGTAAAGGGGCAACACTGTGTATCTCTCTCTCGCAGAGCCCGGCTGCCAAATTGGAAACGTCCAGCGATTGCGCCCACACGAAAGCTGCCAGCACGGAATGCTGTAGCTGGTTTTCACTGTCCCTTGGAACTGCATTCGCTGCCACACAGACATTCGCTTTCCCCAAAAGCTTTGGTTCGTAAAGGGGCAACACTGTGTATCTCTCTCTCGCAGAGCCCGGCTGCCAAATTGGAAACGTCCAGCGATTGAGCCCACACGAAAGCTGCCAGCACGGAATGCTGTAGCTGGTTTTCACTGTCCCTTGGAACTGCATTCGCTGCCACACAGACATTCGCTTTCCCCAAAAGCTTTGGTTCGTAAAGGGGCAACACTGTGTATCTCTCTCTCGCAGAGCCCGGCTGCCAAATTCGAAACGTCCAGCGATTGCGCCCACACGAAAGCTGCCAGCACGGAATGCTGTAGCTGGTTTTCACTGTCCCTTGGAACTGCATTCGCTGCCACACAGACATTCGCTTTCCCCAAAAGCTTTGGTTCGTAAAGGGGCAACACTGTGTATCTCTCTCTCGCAGAGCCCGGCTGCCAAATTGGAAACGTCCAGCGATTGAGCCCACACGAAAGCTGCCAGCACGGAATGCTGTAGCTGGTTTTCACTGTCCCTTGGAACTGCATTCGCTGCCACACAGACATTCGCTTTCCCCAAAAGCTTTGGTTCGTAAAGGGGCAACACTGTGTATCTCTCTCTCGCAGAGCCCGGCTGCCAAATTGGAAACGTCCAGCGATTGCGCCCACACGAAAGCTGCCAGCACGGAATGCTATAGCTGGTTTTCACTGTCCCTTGGAACTGCATTCGCTGCCACACAGACATTCGCTTTCCCCAAATGCTTTGCTTGGTAAAGGCGCAACACTGTGTAGCTCTCTCTCGCAGAGCCCGGCTGCCAAATTCGAAACGTCCAGCGATTGCACCCACACGAAAGCTGCCAGCACGGAATGCTGTAGCTGGTTTTCACTGTCCCTTGGAACTGCATTCGCTGCCACACAGACATTCGCTTTCCCCAAAAGCTTTGGTTCGTAAAGGGGCAACACTGTGTATCTCTCTCTCGCAGAGCCCGGCTGCCAAATTGGAAACGTCCAGCGATTGCGCCCACACGGAAGCTGCCAGCACGGAATGCTGTAGATGGTTTTCACTGTCCCTTGGAACTGCATTCGCTGCCACACAGACATTCGCTTTCCCCAAAAGCTTTGGTTCGTAAAGGGGCAACACTGTGTATCTCGCTCATGCAGAGCTCGGCTGCCAAATTGGAAACGTCCAGCGATTGCGCCCACACGAAAGTTGCCAGCACGGAATGCTGTAGCTGGTTTTCACTGTCCCTTGGAACTGCATTCGCTGCCACACAGACATTCGCTTTCCCCAAAAGCTTGGATTCGTAAAGGGGCAACACTGTGTATCTCTCTCTCGCAGAGCCCGGCTGCCAAATTCGAAACGTCCAGCGATTGCGCCCACACGAAAGCTGCCAGCACGGAATGCTGTAGCTGGTTTTCACTGTCCCTTGGAACTGCATTCGCTGCCACACAGACATTCGCTTTCCCCAAAAGCTTTGGTTCGTAAAGGGGCAACACTGTGTATCTCTCTCTCGCAGAGCCCGGCTGCCAAATTCGAAACGTCCAGCGATTGCGCCCACACGAAAGCTGCCAGCACGGAATGCTGTAGCTGGTTTTCACTGTCCCTTGGAACTGCATTCGCTGCCACACAGACATTCGCTTTCCCCAAAAGCTTTGGTTCGTAAAGGGGCAACACTGTGTATCTCTCTCTCGCAGAGCCCGGCTGCCAAATTGGAAACGTCCAGCGATTGCGCCCACACGAAAGCTGCCAGCACGGAATGCTGTAGCTGGTTTTCACTGTCCCTTGGAACTGCATTCGCTGCCACACAGACATTCGCTTTCCCCAAAAGCTTTGGTTCGTAAAGGGGCAACACTGTGTATCTCGCTCTCGCAGAGCCCGGCTGCCAAATTCGAAATGTCCAGCGATTGCGCCCACACGAAAGCTGCCAGCATGGAATGCTGTAGCTGGTTTTCACTGTCCCTTGGAACTGCATTCGCTGCCACACAGACATTCGCTTTCCCCAAAAGCTTTGGTTCGTAAAGGGGCAACACTGTGTATCTCTCTCTCGCAGAGCCCGGCTGCCAAATTGGAAACGTCCAGCGATTGCGCCCACACGAAAGCTGCCAGCACGGAATGCTGTAGCTGGTTTTCACTGTCCCTTGGAACTGCATTCGCTGCCACACAGACATTCGCTTTCCCCAAAAGCTTTGGTTCGTAAAGGGGCAACACTGTGTATCTCGCTCTCGCAGAGCCCAGCTGCCAAATTGGAAACGTCCAGCGATTGCGCCCACACGAAAGCTGCCAGCACGGAATGCTGTAGCTGGTTTTCACTGTCCCTTGGAACTGCATTCGCTGCCACACAGACATTCGCTTTCCCCAAAAGCTTTGCTTGGTAAAGGGCCAACACTGTGTATCTCTCTCTCGCAGAGCCCGGCTGCCAAATTCGAAACGTCCAGCGATTGCGCCCACACGAAAGCTGCCAGCACGGAATGCTGTAGCTGGTTTTCACTGTCCCTTGGAACTGCATTCGCTGCCACACAGACATTCGCTTTCCCCAAAAGCTTTGGTTCGTAAAGGGGCAACACTGTGTATCTCTCTCTCGCAGAGCCCGGCTGCCAAATTGGAAACGTCCAGCGATTGCGTCCACACGAAAGCTGCCAGCACAGAATGCTGTAGCTGGTTTTCACTGTCCCTTGGAACTGCATTCGCTGCCACACAGACATTCGCTTTCCCCAAAAGCTTGGGTTCGTAAAGGGGCAACACTGTGTATCTCGCTCTCGCAGAGCCCGGCTGCCAAATTGGAAACGTCCAGCGATTGCGCCCACACGAAAGCTGCCAGCACGGAATGCTGTAGCTGGTTTTCACTGTCCCTTGGAACTGCATTCGCTGCCACACAGACATTCGATTTCCCCAAAAACTTTGGTTCGTAAAGGGGCAACACTGTGTATCTCTCTCTCGCAGAGCCCGGCTGCCAAATTGGAAACGTCCAGCGATTGCGCCCACATGAAAGCTGCCAGCACGGAATGCTGTAGCTGGTTTTCACTGTCCCTTGGAACTGCATTCGCTGCCACACAGACATTTGCTTTCCTCAAAAGCTTTGCTTGGTAAAGGGGCAACACTGTGTATCTCTCTCTCGCAGAGCCCGGCTGCCAAATTCGAAACGTCCAGCGATTGCGCCCACACGAAAGCTGCCAGCACGGAATGCTATAGCTGGTTTTCACTGTCCCTTGGAACTGCATTCGCTGCCACACAGACATTCGCTTTCCCCGAAAGCTTTGCTTGGTAAAGGGGCAACACTGTGTATCTCTCTCTCGCAGAGCCCGGCTGCCAAATTGGAAACGTCCAGCGATTGCGCCCACACGGAAGCTGCCAGCACGGAATGCTGTAGCTGGTTATCACTGTCACTTGGAACTGCATTCGCTGCCACACAGACATTCGCTTTCCCCAAAAGCTTTGGTTCGTAAAGGGGCAACACTGTGTATCTCTCTCTCGCAGAGCCCGGCTGCCAAATTGGAAACGTCCAGCGATTGCGCCCACACGAAAGCTGCCAGCACGGAATGCTGTAGCTGGTTTTCACTGTCCCTTGGAACTGCATTCGCTGCCACACAGACATTCGCTTTCCCCAAAAGCTTGGATTCGTAAAGGGGCAACACTGTGTATCTCGCTCTCGCAGAGCCCGGCTGCCAAATTGGAAACGTCCAGCGATTGCTCCCACACGAAAGCTGCCAGCACGGAATGCTGTAGCTGGTTTTCACTGTCCCTTGGAACTGCATTCGCTGCCACACAGACATGCGCTTTCCCCAAAAGCTTTGGTTCGTAAAGGGGCAACACTGTGTATCTCGCTCTCGCAGAGCCCGGCTGCCAAATTGGAAACGTCCAGTGATTGCGCCCACACGAAAGCTGCCAGCACGGAATGCTGTAGCTGGTTTTCACTGTCCCTTGGAACTGCATTCGCTGCCACACAGACATTCGCTTTCCCCAAAAGCTTTGGTTCGTAAAGGGGCAACACTGTGTATCTCTCTCTCGCAGAGCCCGGCTGCCAAATTGGAAACGTCCAGCGATTGCGCCCACACGAAAGCTGCCAGCACGGAATGCTGTAGCTGGTTTTCACTGTCCCTTGGAACTGCATTCGCTGCCACAGAGACATTCGCTTTCCCCAAAAGCTTGTATTCGTAAAGGGGCAACACTGTGTATCTCTCTCTCGCAGAGCCCGGCTGCCAAATTGGAAACGTCCAGCGATTGCGCCCACACGAAAGCTGCCAGCACGGAATGCTGTAGCTGGTTTTCACTGTCCCTTGGAACTGCATTCGCTGCCACACAGACATTCGCTTTCCCCAAAAGCTTTGGTTCGTAAAGGGGCAACACTGTGTATCTCTCTCTCGCAGAGCCCGGCTGCCAAATTGGAAACGTCCAGCGATTGCGCCCACACGAAAGCTGCCAGCACGGAATGCGGTAGCTGGTTTTCACTGTCCCTTGGAACTGCATTCGCTGCCACACAGACATTCGCTTTCCCCAAAAGCTTTGGTTCGTAAAGGGGCAACACTGTGTATCTCTCTCTCGCAGAGCCCGGCTGCCAAATTGGAAACGTCCAGCGATTGCGCCCACACGAAAGCTGCCAGCACGGAATGCTGTAGCTGGTTTTCACTGTCCCTTGGAACTGCATTCGCTGCCACACAGACATTCGCTTTCCCCAAAAGCTTTGGTTCGTAAAGGGGCAACACTGTGTATCTCTCTCTCGCAGAGCCCGGCTGCCAAATTGGAAACGTCCAGCGATTGCGTCCACACGAAAGCTGCCAGCACAGAATGCTGTAGCTGGTTTTCACTGTCCCTTGGAACTGCATTCGCTGCCACACAGACATTCGCTTTCCCCAAAAGCTTGGGTTCGTAAAGGGGCAACACTGTGTATCTCGCTCTCGCAGAGCCCGGCTGCCAAATTGGAAACGTCCAGCGATTGCGCCCACACGAAAGCTGCCAGCACGGAATGCTGTAGCTGGTTTTCACTGTCCCTTGGAACTGCATTCGCTGCCACACAGACATTCGATTTCCCCAAAAACTTTGGTTCGTAAAGGGGCAACACTGTGTATCTCTCTCTCGCAGAGCCCGGCTGCCAAATTGGAAACGTCCAGCGATTGCGCCCACATGAAAGCTGCCAGCACGGAATGCTGTAGCTGGTTTTCACTGTCCCTTGGAACTGCATTCGCTGCCACACAGACATTTGCTTTCCTCAAAAGCTTTGCTTGGTAAAGGGGCAACACTGTGTATCTCTCTCTCGCAGAGCCCGGCTGCCAAATTCGAAACGTCCAGCGATTGCGCCCACACGAAAGCTGCCAGCACGGAATGCTATAGCTGGTTTTCACTGTCCCTTGGAACTGCATTCGCTGCCACACAGACATTTGCTTTCCCCGAAAGCTTTGCTTGGTAAAGGGGCAACACTGTGTATCTCTCTCTCGCAGAGCCCGGCTGCCAAATTGGAAACGTCCAGCGATTGCGCCCACACGGAAGCTGCCAGCACGGAATGCTGTAGCTGGTTTTCACTGTCCCTTGGAACTGCATTCGCTGCCACACAGACATTCGCTTTCCCCAAAAGCTTTGGTTCGTAAAGGGGCAACACTGTGTATCTCTCTCTTGCAGAGCCCGGCTGCCAAATTGGAAACGTCCAGCGATTGCGCCCACACGGAAGCTGCCAGCACGGAATGCTGTAGCTGGTTATCACTGTCACTTGGAACTGCATTCGCTGCCACACAGACATTCGCTTTCCCCAAAAGCTTTGGTTCGTAAAGGGGCAACACTGTGTATCTCTCTCTCGCAGAGCCCGGCTGCCAAATTGGAAACGTCCAGCGATTGCGCCCACACAAAAGCTGCCAGCACGGAATGCTGTAGCTGGTTTTCACTGTCCCTTGGAACTGCATTCGCTGCCACACAGACATTCGCTTTCCCCAAAAGCTTGGATTCGTAAAGGGGCAACACTGTGTATCTCGCTCTCGCAGAGCCCGGCTGCCAAATTGGAAACGTCCAGCGATTGCGCCCACACGAAAGCTGCCAGCACGGAATGCTGTAGCTGGTTTTCACTGTCCCTTGGAACTGCATTCGCTGCCACACAGACATTCGCTTTCCCCAAAAGCTTTGGTTCGTAAAGGGGCAACACTGTGTATCTCTCTCTCGCAGAGCCCGGCTGCCAAATTGGAAACGTCCAGCGATTGCGCCCACACGAAAGCTGCCAGCACGGAATGCTATAGCTGGTTTTCACTGTCCCTTGGAACTGCATTCGCTGCCACACAGACATTCGCTTTCCCCAAAAGCTTGGATTCGTAAAGGGGCAACACTGTGTATCTCGCTCTCGCAGAGCCCGGCTGCCAAATTGGAAACGTCCAGCGATTGCGCCCACACGAAAGCTGCCAGCACGGAATGCTGTAGCTGGTTTTCACTGTCCCTTGGAACTGCATTCGCTGCCACACAGACATGCGCTTTCCCCAAAAGCTTTGGTTCGTAAAGGGGCAACACTGTGTATCTCGCTCTCGCAGAGCCCGGCTGCCAAATTGGAAACGTCCAGCGATTGCGCCCACACGAAAGCTGCCAGCACGGAATGCTGTAGCTGGTTTTCACTGTCCCTTGGAACTGCATTCGCTGCCACACAGACATTCGCTTTCCCCAAAAGCTTTGGTTCGTAAAGGGGCAACACTGTGTATCTCTCTCTCGCAGAGCCCGGCTGCCAAATTGGAAACGTCCAGCGATTGCGCCCACACGAAAGCTGCCAGCACGGAATGCTGTAGCTGGTTTTCACTGTCCCTTGGAACTGCATTCGCTGCCACACAGACATTCGCTTTCCCCAAAAGCTTTGGTTCGTAAAGGGGCAACACTGTGTATCTCGCTCTCGCAGAGCCCGGCTGCCAAATTGGAAACGTCCAGCGATTGCGCCCACACGAAAGCTGCCAGCACGGAATGCTGTAGCTGGTTTTCACTGTCCCTTGGAACTGCATTCGCTGCCACACAGACATTCGCTTTCCCCAAAAGCTTTGGTTCGTAAAGGGGCAACACTGTGTATCTCTCTCTCGCAGAGCCCGGCTGCCAAATTGGAAACGTCCAGTGATTGCGCCCACACGAAAGCTGCCAGCACGGAATGCTGTAGCTGGTTTTCACTGTCCCTTGGAACTGCATTCGCTGCCACACAGACATTCGCTTTCCCCAAAAGCTTGGGTTCGTAAAGGGGCAACACTGTGTATCTCGCTCTCGCAGAGACCGGCTGCCAAATTCGAAACGTCCAGCGATTGCGCCCACACGAAAGCTGCCAGCACGGAATGCTATAGCTGGTTTTCACTGTCCCTTGGAACTGCATTCGCTGCCACACAGACATTCGCTTTCCCCAAAAGCTTTGGTTCGTAAAGGGGCAACACTGTGTATCTCTCTCTCGCAGAGCCCGGCTGCCAAATTGGAAACGTCCAGCGATTGCGCCCACACGAAAGCTGCCAGCACGGAATGCTGTAGCTGGTTTTCACTGTCCCTTGGAACTGCATTCGCTGCCACACAGACATTCGCTTTCCCCAAAAGCTTGGATTCGTAAAGGGGCAACACTGTGTATCTCGCTCTCGCAGAGCCCGGCTGCCAAATTGGAAACGTCCAGCGATTGCGCCCACACGAAAGCTGCCAGCACGGAATGCTGTAGCTGGTTTTCACTGTCCCTTGGAACTGCATTCGCTGCCACACAGACATTCGCTTTCCCCAAAAGCTTTGGTTCGTAAAGGGGCAACACTGTGTATCTCGCTCTCGCAGAGACCGGCTGCCAAATTCGAAACGTCCAGCGATTGCGCCCACACGAAAGCTGCCAGCACGGAATGCTATAGCTGGTTTTCACTGTCCCTTGGAACTGCATTCGCTGCCACACAGACATTCGCTTTCCCCAAAAGCTTTGGTTCGTAAAGGGGCAACACTGTGTATCTCTCTCTCGCAGAGCCCGGCTGCCAAATTGGAAACGTCCAGCGATTGCGCCCACACGAAAGCTGCCAGCACGGAATGCTGTAGCTGGTTTTCACTGTCCCTTGGAACTGCATTCGCTGCCACACAGACATTCGCTTTCCCCAAAAGCTTTGGTTCGTAAAGGGGCAACACTGTGTATCTCGCTCTCGCAGAGCCCGGCTGCCAAATTGGAAACGTCCAGCGATTGCGCCCACACGAAAGCTGCCAGCACGGAATGCTGTAGCTGGTTTTCACTGTCCCTTGGAACTGCATTCGCTGCCACACAGACATGCGCTTTCCCCAAAAGCTTTGGTTCGTAAAGGGGCAACACTGTGTATCTCGCTCTCGCAGAGCCCGGCTGCCAAATTGGAAACGTCCAGCGATTGCGCCCACACGAAAGCTGCCAGCACGGAATGCTGTAGCTGGTTTTCACTGTCCCTTGGAACTGCATTCGCTGCCACACAGACATTCGCTTTCCCCAAAAGCTTTGGTTCGTAAAGGGGCAACACTGTGTATCTCTCTCTCGCAGAGCCCGGCTGCCAAATTGGAAACGTCCAGCGATTGCGCCCACACGAAAGCTGCCAGCACGGAATGCTGTAGCTGGTTTTCACTGTCCCTTGGAACTGCATTCGCTGCCACACAGACATTCGCTTTCCCCAAAAGCTTTGGTTCGTAAAGGGGCAACACTGTGTATCTCTCTCTCGCAGAGCCCGGCTGCCAAATTGGAAACGTCCAGCGATTGCGCCCACACGAAAGCTGCCAGCACGGAATGCTATAGCTGGTTTTCACTGTCCCTTGGAACTGCATTCGCTGCCACACAGACATTCGCTTTCCCCAAAAGCTTTGGTTCGTAAAGGGGCAACACTGTGTATCTCTCTCTCGCAGAGCCCGGCTGCCAAATTGGAAACGTCCAGCGATTGCGCCCACACGAAAGCTGCCAGCACGGAATGCTGTAGCTGGTTTTCACTGTCCCTTGGAACTGCATTCGCTGCCACACAGACATTCGCTTTCCCCAAAAGCTTTGGTTCGTAAAGGGGCAACACTGTGTATCTCGCTCTCGCAGAGCCCGGCTGCCAAATTGGAAACGTCCAGCGATTGCGCCCACACGAAAGCTGCCAGCACGGAATGCTGTAGCTGGTTTTCACTGTCCCTTGGAACTGCATTCGCTGCCACACAGACATTCGCTTTCCCCAAAAGCTTTGGTTCGTAAAGGGGCAACACTGTGTATCTCGCTCTCGCAGAGCCCGGCTGCCAAATTGGAAACGTCCAGCGATTGCGCCCACACGAAAGCTGCCAGCACGGAATGCTGTAGCTGGTTTTCACTGTCCCTTGGAACTGCATTCGCTGCCACACAGACATTCGCTTTCCCCAAAAGCTTGGGTTCGTAAAGGGGCAACACTGTGTATCTCGCTCTCGCAGAGACCGGCTGCCAAATTCGAAACGTCCAGCGATTGCGCCCACACGAAAGCTGCCAGCACGGAATGCTATAGCTGGTTTTCACTGTCCCTTGGAACTGCATTCGCTGCCACACAGACATTCGCTTTCCCCAAAAGCTTTGGTTCGTAAAGGGGCAACACTGTGTATCTCTCTCTCGCAGAGCCCGGCTGCCAAATTGGAAACGTCCAGCGATTGCGCCCACACGAAAGCTGCCAGCACGGAATGCTGTAGCTGGTTTTCACTGTCCCTTGGAACTGCATTCGCTGCCACACAGACATTCGCTTTCCCCAAAAGCTTGGATTCGTAAAGGGGCAACACTGTGTATCTCGCTCTCGCAGAGCCCGGCTGCCAAATTGGAAACGTCCAGCGATTGCGCCCACACGAAAGCTGCCAGCACGGAATGCTGTAGCTGGTTTTCACTGTCCCTTGGAACTGCATTCGCTGCCACACAGACATTCGCTTTCCCCAAAAGCTTTGGTTCGTAAAGGGGCAACACTGTGTATCTCGCTCTCGCAGAGACCGGCTGCCAAATTCGAAACGTCCAGCGATTGCGCCCACACGAAAGCTGCCAGCACGGAATGCTGTAGCTGGTTTTCACTGTCCCTTGGAACTGCATTCGCTGCCACACAGACATTCGCTTTCCCCAAAAGCTTTGGTTCGTAAAGGGGCAACACTGTGTATCTCTCTCTCGCAGAGCCCGGCTGCCAAATTGGAAACGTCCAGCGATTGCGCCCACACGAAAGCTGCCAGCACGGAATGCTGTAGCTGGTTTTCACTGTCCCTTGGAACTGCATTCGCTGCCACACAGACATTCGCTTTCCCCAAAAGCTTTGGTTCGTAAAGGGGCAACACTGTGTATCTCTCTCTCGCAGAGCCCGGCTGCCAAATTGGAAACGTCCAGCGATTGCGCCCACACGAAAGCTGCCAGCACGGAATGCTGTAGCTGGTTTTCACTGTCCCTTGGAACTGCATTCGCTGCCACACAGACATTCGCTTTCCCCAAAAGCTTTGGTTCGTAAAGGGGCAACACTGTGTATCTCTCTCTCGCAGAGCCCAGCTGCCAAATTGGAAACGTCCAGCGATTGCGCCCACACGAAAGCTGCCAGCACGGAATGCTGTAGCTGGTTTTCACTGTCCCTTGGAACTGCATTCGCTGCCACACAGACATTCGCTTTCCCCAAAAGCTTTGGTTCGTAAAGGGGCAACACTGTGTATCTCTCTCTCGCAGAGCCCGTTTACCAAATTGGAAACGTCCAGCGATTGCGCCCACACGAAAGCTGCCAGCACGGAATGCTATAGCTGGTTTTCACTGTCCCTTGGAACTGCATTCGCTGCCACACAGACATTCGCTTTCCCCAAAAGCTTTGGTTCGTAAAGGGGCAACACTGTGTATCTCTCTCTCGCAGAGACCGGCTGCCAAATTGGAAACGTCCAGCGATTGCGCCCACACGAAAGCTGCCAGCACGGAATGCTGTAGCTGGTTTTCACTGTCCCTTGGAACTGCATTCGCTGCCACACAGACATTCGCTTTCCCCAAAAGCTTTGGTTCGTAAAGGGGCAACACTGTGTATCTCGCTCTCGCAGAGCCCGGCTGCCAAATTGGAAACGTCCAGCGATTGCGTCCACACGAAAGCTGCCAGCACGGAATGCTGTAGCTGGTTTTCACTGTCCCTTGGAACTGCATTCGCTGCCACACAGACATTCGCTTTCCCCAAAAGCTTTGGTTCGTAAAGGGGCAACACTGTGTATCTCTCTCTCGCAGAGCCCAGCTGCCAAATTGGAAACGTCCAGCGATTGCGCCCACACGAAAGCTGCCAGCACGGAATGCTGTAGCTGGTTTTCACTGTCCCTTGGAACTGCATTCGCTGCCACACAGACATTCGCTTTCCCCAAAAGCTTTGGTTCGTAAAGGGGCAACACTGTGTATCTCTCTCTCGCAGAGCCCGTCTACCAAATTGGAAACGTCCAGCGATTGCGCCCACACGAAAGCTGCCAGCACGGAATGCTATAGCTGGTTTTCACTGTCCCTTGGAACTGCATTCGCTGCCACACAGACATTCGCTTTCCCCAAAAGCTTTGGTTCGTAAAGGGGCAACACTGTGTATCTCTCTCTCGCAGAGACCGGCTGCCAAATTGGAAACGTCCAGCGATTGCGCCCACACGAAAGCTGCCAGCACGGAATGCTGTAGCTGGTTTTCACTGTCCCTTGGAACTGCATTCGCTGCCACACAGACATTCGCTTTCCCCAAAAGCTTGGATTCGTAAAGGGGCAACACTGTGTATCTCTCTCTCGCAGAGCCCGGCTGCCAAATTGGAAACGTCCAGCGATTGCGCCCACACGAAAGCTGCCAGCACGGAATGCTGTAGCTGGTTTTCACTGTCCCTTGGAACTGCATTCGCTGCCACACAGACATTCGCTTTCCCCAAAAGCTTGGATTCGTAAAGGGGCAACACTGTGTATCTCTCTCTCGCAGAGCCCGGCTGCCAAATTGGAAACGTCCAGCGATTGCGCCCACACGAAAGCTGCCAGCACGGAATGCTGTAGCTGGTTTTCACTGTCCCTTGGAACTGCATTCGCTGCCACACAGACATTCGCTTTCCCCAAAAGCTTTGGTTCGTAAAGGGGCAACACTGTGTATCTCGCTCTCGCAGAGCCCGGCTGCCAAATTGGAAACGTCCAGCGATTGCGCCCACACGAAAGCTGCCAGCACGGAATGCTATAGCTGGTTTTCACTGTCCCTTGGAACTGCATTCGCTGCCACACAGACATTCGCTTTCCCCAAAAGCTTTGGTTCGTAAAGGGGCAACACTGTGTATCTCTCTCTCGCAGAGCCCGGCTGCCAAATTGGAAACGTCCAGCGATTGCGCCCACACGAAAGCTGCCAGCACGGAATGCTGTAGCTGGTTTTCACTGTCCCTTGGAACTGCATTCGCTGCCACACAGACATTCGCTTTCCCCAAAAGCTTTGGTTCGTAAAGGGGCAACACTCTGTATCTCTCTCTCGCAGAGCCCGGCTGCCAAATTGGAAACGTCCAGCGATTGCGCCCACACGAAAGCTGCCAGCACGGAATGCTGTAGCTGGTTTTCACTGTCCCTTGGAACTGCATTCGCTGCCACACAGACATTCGCTTTCCCCAAAAGCTTGGATTCGTAAAGGGGCAACACTGTGTATCTCGCTCTCGCAGAGCCCGGCTGCCAAATTGGAAACGTCCAGCGATTGCGCCCACACGAAAGCTGCCAGCACGGAATGCTGTAGCTGGTTTTCACTGTCCCTTGGAACTGCATTCGCTGCCACACAGACATTCGCTTTCCCCAAAAGCTTGGGTTCGTAAAGGGGCAACACTGTGTATCTCGCTCTCGCAGAGCCCGGCTGCCAAATTGGAAACGTCCAGCGATTGCGCCCACACGAAAGCTGCCAGCACGGAATGCTGTAGCTGGTTTTCACTGTCCCTTGGAACTGCATTCGCTGCCACACAGACATTCGCTTTCCCCAAAAGCTTTGGTTCGTAAAGGGGCAACACTGTGTATCTCTCTCTCGCAGAGCCCGGCTGCCAAATTGGAAACGTCCAGCGATTGCGCCCACACGAAAGCTGCCAGCACGGAATGCTGTAGCTGGTTTTCACTGTCCCTTGGAACTGCATTCGCTGCCACACAGACATTCGCTTTCCCCAAAAGCTTTGGTTCGTAAAGGGGCAACACTGTGTATCTCTCTCTCGCAGAGCCCGGCTGCCAAATTGGAAACGTCCAGCGATTGCGCCCACACGAAAGCTGCCAGCACGGAATGCTGTAGCTGGTTTTCACTGTCCCTTGGAACTGCATTCGCTGCCACACAGACATTCGCTTTCCCCAAAAGCTTTGGTTCGTAAAGGGGCAACACTGTGTATCTCTCTCTCGCAGAGCCCGGCTGCCAAATTGGAAACGTCCAGCGATTGCGCCCACACGAAAGCTGCCAGCACGGAATGCTGTAGCTGGTTTTCACTGTCCCTTGGAACTGCATTCGCTGCCACACAGACATTCGCTTTCCCCAAAAGCTTGGATTCGTAAAGGGGCAACACTGTGTATCTCGCTCTCGCAGAGCCCGGCTGCCAAATTGGAAACGTCCAGCGATTGCGCCCACACGAAAGCTGCCAGCACGGAATGCTGTAGCTGGTTTTCACTGTCCCTTGGAACTGCATTCGCTGCCACACAGACATTCGCTTTCCCCAAAAGCTTTGGTTCGTAAAGGGGCAACACTGTGTATCTCGCTCTCGCAGAGACCGGCTGCCAAATTCGAAACGTCCAGCGATTGCGCCCACACGAAAGCTGCCAGCACGGAATGCTATAGCTGGTTTTCACTGTCCCTTGGAACTGCATTCGCTGCCACACAGACATTCGCTTTCCCCAAAAGCTTTGGTTCGTAAAGGGGCAACACTGTGTATCTCTCTCTCGCAGAGCCCGGCTGCCAAATTCGAAACGTCCAGCGATTGCGCCCACACGAAAGCTGCCAGCACGGAATGCTGTAGCTGGTTTTCACTGTCCCTTGGAACTGCATTCGCTGCCACACAGACATTCGCTTTCCCCAAAAGCTTTGGTTCGTAAAGGGGCAACACTGTGTATCTCTCTCTCGCAGAGCCCGGCTGCCAAATTGGAAACGTCCAGCGATTGCGCCCACACGAAAGCTGCCAGCACGGAATGCTGTAGCTGGTTTTCACTGTCCCTTGGAACTGCATTCGCTGCCACACAGACATTCGCTTTCCCCAAAAGCTTGGATTCGTAAAGGGGCAACACTGTGTATCTCTCTCTCGCAGAGCCCGGCTGCCAAATTGGAAACGTCCAGCGATTGCGCCCACACGAAAGCTGCCAGCACGGAATGCTGTAGCTGGTTTTCACTGTCCCTTGGAACTGCATTCGCTGCCACACAGACATTCGCTTTCCCCAAAAGCTTTGGTTCGTAAAGGGGCAACACTGTGTATCTCGCTCTCGCAGAGCCCGGCTGCCAAATTGGAAACGTCCAGCGATTGCGCCCACACGAAAGCTGCCAGCACGGAATGCTGTAGCTGGTTTTCACTGTCCCTTGGAACTGCATTCGCTGCCACACAGACATTCGCTTTCCCCAAAAGCTTTGGTTCGTAAAGGGGCAACACTGTGTATCTCTCTCTCGCAGAGGCCGGCTGCCAAATTGGAAACGTCCAGCGATTGCGCCCACACGAAAGCTGCCAGCACGGAATGCTGTAGCTGGTTTTCACTGTCCCTTGGAACTGCATTCGCTGCCACAGAGACATTCGCTTTCCCCAAAAGCTTGGATTCGTAAAGGGGCAACACTGTGTATCTCGCTCTCGCAGAGCCCGGCTGCCAAATTGGAAACGTCCAGCGATTGCGCCCACACGAAAGCTGCCAGCACGGAATGCTGTAGCTGGTTTTCACTGTCCCTTGGAACTGCATTCGCTGCCACACAGACATTCGCTTTCCCCAAAAGCTTTGGTTCGTAAAGGGGCAACACTGTGTATCTCGCTCTCGCAGAGACCGGCTGCCAAATTCGAAACGTCCAGCGATTGCGCCCACACGAAAGCTGCCAGCACGGAATGCTATAGCTGGTTTTCACTGTCCCTTGGAACTGCATTCGCTGCCACACAGACATTCGCTTTCCCCAAAAGCTTTGGTTCGTAAAGGGGCAACACTGTGTATCTCTCTCTCGCAGAGCCCGGCTGCCAAATTCGAAACGTCCAGTGATTGCGCCCACACGAAAGCTGCCAGCACGGAATGCTGTAGCTGGTTTTCACTGTCCCTTGGAACTGCATTCGCTGCCACACAGACATTTGCTTTCCCCAAAAGCTTTGGTTCGTAAAGGGGCAACACTGTGTATCTCTCTCTCGCAGAGCCCGGCTGCCAAATTGGAAACGTCCAGCGATTGCGCCCACACGAAAGCTGCCAGCACGGAATGCTGTAGCTGGTTTTCACTGTCCCTTGGAACTGCATTCGCTGCCACACAGACATTCGCTTTCCACAAAAGCTTGGATTCGTAAAGGGGCAACACTGTGTATCTCGCTCTCGCAGAGCCCGGCTGCCAAATTGGAAACGTCCAGCGATTGCGCCCACACGAAAGCTGCCAGCACGGAATGCTGTAGCTGGTTTTCACTGTCCCTTGGAACTGCATTCGCTGCCACACAGACATTCGCTTTCCCCAAAAGCTTTGGTTCGTAAAGGGGCAACACTGTGTATCTCGCTCTCGCAGAGCCCGGCTGCCAAATTGGAAACGTCCAGCGATTGCGCCCACACGAAAGCTGCCAGCACGGAATGCTGTAGCTGGTTTTCACTGTCCCTTGGAACTGCATTCGCTGCCACACAGACATTCGCTTTCCCCAAAAGCTTGGATTCGTAAAGGGGCAACACTGTGTATCTCTCTCTCGCAGAGCCCGGCTGCCAAATTGGAAACGTCCAGCGATTGCGCCCACACGAAAGCTGCCAGCACGGAATGCTGTAGCTGGTTTTCACTGTCCCTTGGAACTGCATTCGCTGCCACACAGACATTCGCTTTCCCCAAAAGCTTTGGTTCGTAAAGGGGCAACACTGTGTATCTCTCTCTCGCAGAGCCCGGCTGCCAAATTGGAAACGTCCAGTGATTGCGCCCACACGAAAGCTGCCAGCACGGAATGCTGTAGCTGGTTTTCACTGTCCATTGGAACTGCATTCGCTGCCACACAGACATTCGCTTTCCCCAAAAGCTTTGGTTCGTAAAGGGGCAACACTGTGTATCTCTCTCTCGCAGAGCCCGGCTGCCAAATTGGAAACGTCCAGCGATTGCGCCCACACGAAAGCTGCCAGCACGGAATGCTGTAGCTGGTTTTCACTGTCCCTTGGAACTGCATTCGCTGCCACACAGACATTCGCTTTCCCCAAAAGCTTTGGTTCGTAAAGGGGCAACACTGTGTATCTCTCTCTCGCAGAGCCCGGCTGCCAAATTGGAAACGTCCAGCGATTGCGCCCACACGAAAGCTGCCAGCACGGAATGCTGTAGCTGGTTTTCACTGTCCCTTGGAACTGCATTCGCTGCCACAGAGACATTCGCTTTCCCCAAAAGCTTGGATTCGTAAAGGGGCAACACTGTGTATCTCTCTCTCGCAGAGCCCGGCTGCCAAATTGGAAACGTCCAGCGATTGCGCCCACACGAAAGCTGCCAGCACGGAATGCTGTAGCTGGTTTTCACTGTCCCTTGGAACTGCATTCGCTGCCACACAGACATTCGCTTTCCCCAAAAGCTTTGGTTCGTAAAGGGGCAACACTGTGTATCTCGCTCTCGCAGAGCCCGGCTGCCAAATTGGAAACGTCCAGCGATTGTGCCCACACGAAAGCTGCCAGCACGGAATGCTGTAGCTGGTTTTCACTGTCCCTTGGAACTGCATTCGCTGCCACACAGACATTCGCTTTCCCCAAAAGCTTTGGTTCGTAAAGGGGCAACACTGTGTATCTCGCTCTCGCAGAGACCGGCTGCCAAATTCGAAACGTCCAGCGATTGCGCCCACACGAAAGCTGCCAGCACGGAATGCTATAGCTGGTTTTCACTGTCCCTTGGAACTGCATTCGCTGCCACACAGACATTCGCTTTCCCCAAAAGCTTTGGTTCGTAAAGGGGCAACACTGTGTATCTCTCTCTCGCAGAGCCCGGCTGCCAAATTCGAAACGTCCAGCGATTGCGCCCACACGAAAGCTGCCAGCACGGAATGCTGTAGCTGCTTTTCACTGTCCCTTGGAACTGCATTCGCTGCCACACAGACATTCGCTTTCCCCAAAAGCTTTGGTTCGTAAAGGGGCAACACTGTGTATCTCTCTCTCGCAGAGCCCGGCTGCCAAATTGGAAACGTCCAGCGATTGCGCCCACACGAAAGCTGCCAGCACGGAATGCTGTAGCTGGTTTTCACTGTCCCTTGGAACTGCATTCGCTGCCACACAGACATTCGCTTTCCCCAAAAGCTTGGATTCGTAAAGGGGCAACACTGTGTATCTCGCTCTCGCAGAGCCCGGCTGCCAAATTGGAAACGTCCAGCGATTGCGCCCACACGAAAGCTGCCAGCACGGAATGCTGTAGCTGGTTTTCACTGTCCCTTGGAACTGCATTCGCTGCCACACAGACATTCGCTTTCCCCAAAAGCTTTGGTTCGTAAAGGGGCAACACTGTGTATCTCGCTCTCGCAGAGCCCGGCTGCCAAATTGGAAACGTCCAGCGACTGCGCCCACACGAAAGCTGCCAGCACGGAATGCTGTAGCTGGTTTTCACTGTCCCTTGGAACTGCATTCGCTGCCACACAGACATTCGCTTTCCCCAAAAGCTTTGGTTCGTAAAGGGGCAACACTGTGTATCTCTCTCTCGCAGAGCCCGGCTGCCAAATTGGAAACGTCCAGCGATTGCGCCCACACGGAAGCTGCCAGCACGGAATGCTGTAGCTGGTTTTCACTGTCCCTTGGAACTGCATTCGCTGCCACACAGACATTCGCTTTCCCCAAAAGCTTGGATTCGTAAAGGGGCAACACTGTGTATCTCGCTCTCGCAGAGCCCGGCTGCCAAATTGGAAACGTCCAGCGATTGCGCCCACACGAAAGCTGCCAGCACGGAATGCTGTAGCTGGTTTTCACTGTCCCTTGGAACTGCATTCGCTGCCACACAGACATTCGCTTTCCCCAAAAGCTTTGGTTCGTAAAGGGGCAACACTGTGTATCTCGCTCTCGCAGAGCCCGGCTGCCAAATTGGAAACGTCCAGCGATTGCGCCCACACGAAAGCTGCCAGCACGGAATGCTATAGCTGGTTTTCACTGTCCCTTGGAACTGCATTCGCTGCCACACAGACATTCGCTTTCCCCAAAAGCTTTGGTTCGTAAAGGGGCAACACTGTGTATCTCTCTCTCGCAGAGCCCGGCTGCCAAATTGGAAACGTCCAGCGATTGCGCCCACACGAAAGCTGCCAGCACGGAATGCTGTAGCTGGTTTTCACTGTCCCTTGGAACTGCATTCGCTGCCACACAGACATTCGCTTTCCCCAAAAGCTTTGGTTCGTAAAGGGGCAACACTGTGTATCTCTCTCTCGCAGAGCCCGGCTGCCAAATTGGAAACGTCCAGCGATTGTGCCCACACGAAAGCTGCCAGCACGGAATGCTGTAGCTGGTTTTCACTGTCCCTTGGAACTGCATTCGCTGCCACACAGACATTCGCTTTCCCCAAAAGCTTTGGTTCGTAAAGGGGCAAAACTGTGTATCTCTCTCTCGCAGAGCCCGGCTGCCAAATTGGAAACGTCCAGCGATTGCGCCCACATGAAAGCTGCCAGCACGGAATGCTGTAGCTGGTTTTCACTGTCCCTTGGAACTGCATTCGCTGCCACACAGACATTCGCTTTCCCCAAAAGCTTTGGTTCGTAAAGGGGCAACACTGTGTATCTCTCTCTCGCAGAGCCCGGCTGCCAAATTGGAAACGTCCAGCGATTGCGCCCACACGAAAGCTGCCAGCACGGAATGCTGTAGCTGGTTTTCACTGTCCCTTGGAACTGCATTCGCTGCCACACAGACATTCGCTTTCCCCAAAAGCTTTGGTTCGTAAAGGGGCAACACTGTGTATCTCTCTCTCGCAGAGCCCGGCTGCCAAATTGGAAACGTCCAGTGATTGCGCCCACACGAAAGCTGCCAGCACGGAAAGCTGTAGCTGGTTTTCACTGTCCCTTGGAACTGCATTCGCTGCCACACAGACATTCGCTTTCCCCAAAAGCTTTGGTTCGTAAAGGGGCAACACTGTGTATCTCGCTCTCGCAGAGCCCGGCTGCCAAATTGGAAACGTCCAGCGATTGCGCCCACACGAAAGCTGCCAGCATGGAATGCTGTAGCTGGTTTTCACTGTCCCTTGGAACTGCATTCGCTGCCACACAGACATTCGCTTTCCCCAAAAGCTTGGATTCGTAAAGGGGCAACACTGTGTATCTCGCTCTCGCAGAGCCCGGCTGCCAAATTGGAAACGTCCAGCGATTGCGCCCACACGAAAGCTGCCAGCACGGAATGCTGTAGCTGGTTTTCACTGTCCCTTGGAACTGCATTCGCTGCCACACAGACATTCGCTTTCCCCAAAAGCTTTGGTTCGTAAAGGGGCAACACTGTGTATCTCTCTCTCGCAGAGCCCGGCTGCCAAATTGGAAACGTCCAGCGATTGCGCCCACACGAAAGCTGCCAGCACGGAATGCTGTAGCTGGTTTTCACTGTCCCTTGGAACTGCATTCGCTGCCACAGAGACATTCGCTTTCCCCAAAAGCTTGGATTCGTAAAGGGGCAACACTGTGTATCTCGCTCTCGCAGAGCCCGGCTGCCAAATTGGAAACGTCCAGCGATTGCGTCCACACGAAAGCTGCCAGCACGGAATGCTGTAGCTGGTTTTCACTGTCCCTTGGAACTGCATTCGCTGCCACACAGACATTCGCTTTCCCCAAAAGCTTTGGTTCGTAAAGGGGCAACACTGTGTATCTCGCTCTCGCAGAGCCCGGCTGCCAAATTGGAAACGTCCAGTGATTGCGCCCACACGAAAGCTGCCAGCACGGAATGCTGTAGCTGGTTTTCACTGTCCCTTGGAACTGCATTCGCTGCCACACAGACATTCGCTTTCCCCAAAAGCTTTGGTTCGTAAAGGGGCAACACTGTGTATCTCTCTCTCGCAGAGCCCGGCTGCCAAATTGGAAACGTCCAGCGATTGCGCCCACACGAAAGCTGCCAGCACGGAATGCTGTAGCTGGTTTTCACTGTCCCTTGGAACTGCATTCGCTGCCACACAGACATTCGCTTTCCCCAAAAGCTTTGGTTCGTAAAGGGGCAACACTGTGTATCTCTCTCTCGCAGAGCCCGGCTGCCAAATTGGAAACGTCCAGCGATTGCGCCCACACGAAAGCTGCCAGCACGGAATGCTGTAGCTGGTTTTCACTGTCCCTTGGAACTGCATTCGCTGCCACACAGACATTCGCTTTCCCCAAAAGCTTTGGTTCGTAAAGGGGCAACACTGTGTATCTCTCTCTCGCAGAGCCCGGCTGCCAAATTGGAAACGTCCAGCGATTGCGCCCACACGAAAGCTGCCAGCACGGAATGCTGTAGCTGGTTTTCACTGTCCCTTGGAACTGCATTCGCTGCCACACAGACATTCGCTTTCCCCAAAAGCTTGGATTCGTAAAGGGGCAACACTGTGTATCTCGCTCTCGCAGAGCCCGGCTGCCAAATTGGAAACGTCCAGCGATTGCGCCCACACGAAAGCTGCCAGCACGGAATGCTGTAGCTGGTTTTCACTGTCCCTTGGAACTGCATTCGCTGCCACACAGACATTCGCTTTCCCCAAAAGCTTTGGTTCGTAAAGGGGCAACACTGTGTATCTCTCTCTCGCAGAGCCCGGCTGCCAAATTGGAAACGTCCAGCGATTGCGCCCACACGAAAGCTGCCAGCACGGAATGCTGTAGCTGGTTTTCACTGTCCCTTGGAACTGCATTCGCTGCCACAGAGACATTCGCTTTCCCCAAAAGCTTGGATTCGTAAAGGGGCAACACTGTGTATCTCGCTCTCGCAGAGCCCGGCTGCCAAATTGGAAACGTCCAGCGATTGCGTCCACACGAAAGCTGCCAGCACGGAATGCTGTAGCTGGTTTTCACTGTCCCTTGGAACTGCATTCGCTGCCACACAGACATTCGCTTTCCCCAAAAGCTTTGGTTCGTAAAGGGGCAACACTGTGTATCTCGCTCTCGCAGAGCCCGGCTGCCAAATTGGAAACGTCCAGTGATTGCGCCCACACGAAAGCTGCCAGCACGGAATGCTGTAGCTGGTTTTCACTGTCCCTTGGAACTGCATTCGCTGCCACACAGACATTCGCTTTCCCCAAAAGCTTTGGTTCGTAAAGGGGCAACACTGTGTATCTCTCTCTCGCAGAGCCCGGCTGCCAAATTGGAAACGTCCAGCGATTGCGCCCACACGAAAGCTGCCAGCACGGAATGCTGTAGCTGGTTTTCACTGTCCCTTGGAACTGCATTCGCTGCCACACAGACATTCGCTTTCCCCAAAAGCTTTGGTTCGTAAAGGGGCAACACTGTGTATCTCTCTCTCGCAGAGCCCGGCTGCCAAATTGGAAACGTCCAGCGATTGCGCCCACACGAAAGCTGCCAGCACGGAATGCTGTAGCTGGTTTTCACTGTCCCTTGGAACTGCATTCGCTGCCACACAGACATTCGCTTTCCCCAAAAGCTTTGGTTCGTAAAGGGGCAACACTGTGTATCTCTCTCTCGCAGAGCCCGGCTGCCAAATTGGAAACGTCCAGCGATTGCGCCCACACGAAAGCTGCCAGCACGGAATGCTGTAGCTGGTTTTCACTGTCCCTTGGAACTGCATTCGCTGCCACACAGACATTCGCTTTCCCCAAAAGCTTGGATTCGTAAAGGGGCAACACTGTGTATCTCGCTCTCGCAGAGCCTGGCTGCCAAATTGGAAACGTCCAGCGATTGCGCCCACACGAAAGCTGCCAGCACGGAATGCTGTAGCTGGTTTTCACTGTCCCTTGGAACTGCATTCGCTGCCACACAGACATTCGCTTTCCCCAAAAGCTTTGGTTCGTAAAGGGGCAACACTGTGTATCTCGCTCTCGCAGAGACCGGCTGCCAAATTGGAAACGTCCAGTGATTGCGCCCACACGAAAGCTGCCAGCACGGAATGCTGTAGCTGGTTTTCACTGTCCCTTGGAACTGCATTCGCTGCCACACAGACATTCGCTTTCCCCAAAAGCTTTGGTTCGTAAAGGGGCAACACTGTGTATCTCTCTCTCGCAGAGCCCGGCTGCCAAATTGGAAACGTCCAGCGATTGCGCCCACACGAAAGCTGCCAGCACGGAATGCTGTAGCTGGTTTTCACTGTCCCTTGGAACTGCATTCGCTGCCACACAGACATTCGCTTTCCCCAAAAGCTTTGGTTCGTAAAGGGGCAACACTGTGTATCTCTCTCTCGCAGAGCCCGGCTGCCAAATTGGAAACGTCCAGCGATTGCGCCCACACGAAAGCTGCCAGCACGGAATGCTGTAGCTGGTTTTCACTGTCCCTTGGAACTGCATTCGCTGCCACACAGACATTCGCTTTCCCCAAAAGCTTTGGTTCGTAAAGGGGCAACACTGTGTATCTCTCTCTCGCAGAGCCCGGCTGCCAAATTGGAAACGTCCAGCGATTGCGCCCACACGAAAGCTGCCAGCACGGAATGCTGTAGCTGGTTTTCACTGTCCCTTGGAACTGCATTCGCTGCCACACAGACATTCGCTTTCCCCAAAAGCTTGGATTCGTAAAGGGGCAACACTGTGTATCTCGCTCTCGCAGAGCCTGGCTGCCAAATTGGAAACGTCCAGCGATTGCGCCCACACGAAAGCTGCCAGCACGGAATGCTGTAGCTGGTTTTCACTGTCCCTTGGAACTGCATTCGCTGCCACACAGACATTCGCTTTCCCCAAAAGCTTTGGTTCGTAAAGGGGCAACACTGTGTATCTCGCTCTCGCAGAGACCGGCTGCCAAATTCGAAACGTCCAGCGATTGCGCCCACACGAAAGCTGCCAGCACGGAATGCTATAGCTGGTTTTCACTGTCCCTTGGAACTGCATTCGCTGCCACACAGACATTCGCTTTCCCCAAAAGCTTTGGTTCGTAAAGGGGCAACACTGTGTATCTCTCTCTCGCAGAGCCCGGCTGCCAAATTGGAAACGTCCAGCGATTGCGCCCACACGAAAGCTGCCAGCACGGAATGCTGTAGCTGGTTTTCACTGTCCCTTGGAACTGCATTCGCTGCCACACAGACATTCGCTTTCCCCAAAAGCTTTGGTTCGTAAAGGGGCAACACTGTGTATCTCTCTCTCGCAGAGCCCGGCTGCCAAATTGGAAACGTCCAGCGATTGCGCCCACACGAAAGCTGCCAGCACGGAATGCTGTAGCTGGTTTTCACTGTCCCTTGGAACTGCATTCGCTGCCACACAGACATTCGCTTTCCCCAAAAGCTTGGATTCGTAAAGGGGCAACACTGTGTATCTCGCTCTCGCAGAGCCCGGCTGCCAAATTGGAAACGTCCAGCGATTGCGCCCACACGAAAGCTGCCAGCACGGAATGCTGTAGCTGGTTTTCACTGTCCCTTGGAACTGCATTCGCTGCCACACAGACATTCGCTTTCCCCAAAAGCTTTGGTTCGTAAAGGGGCAACACTGTGTATCTCTCTCTCGCAGAGCCCGGCTGCCAAATTGGAAACGTCCAGCGATTGTGCCCACACGAAAGCTGCCAGCACGGAATGCTGTAGCTGGTTTTCACTGTCCCTTGGAACTGCATTCGCTGCCACACAGACATTCGCTTTCCCCAAAAGCTTTGGTTCGTAAAGGGGCAAAACTGTGTATCTCTCTCTCGCAGAGCCCGGCTGCCAAATTGGAAACGTCCAGCGATTGCGCCCACACGAAAGCTGCCAGCACGGAATGCTGTAGCTGGTTTTCACTGTCCCTTGGAACTGCATTCGCTGCCACACAGACATTCGCTTTCCCCAAAAGCTTTGGTTCGTAAAGGGGCAACACTGTGTATCTCTCTCTCGCAGAGCCCGGCTGCCAAATTGGAAACGTCCAGCGATTGCGCCCACACGAAAGCTGCCAGCACGGAATGCTGTAGCTGGTTTTCACTGTCCCTTGGAACTGCATTCGCTGCCACACAGACATTCGCTTTCCCCAAAAGCTTTGGTTCGTAAAGGGGCAACACTGTGTATCTCTCTCTCGCAGAGCCCGGCTGCCAAATTGGAAACGTCCAGTGATTGCGCCCACACGAAAGCTGCCAGCACGGAAAGCTGTAGCTGGTTTTCACTGTCCCTTGGAACTGCATTCGCTGCCACACAGACATTCGCTTTCCCCAAAAGCTTTGGTTCGTAAAGGGGCAACACTGTGTATCTCTCTCTCGCAGAGCCCGGCTGCCAAATTGGAAACGTCCAGCGATTGCGCCCACACGAAAGCTGCCAGCATGGAATGCTGTAGCTGGTTTTCACTGTCCCTTGGAACTGCATTCGCTGCCACACAGACATTCGCTTTCCCCAAAAGCTTGGATTCGTAAAGGGGCAACACTGTGTATCTCGCTCTCGCAGAGCCCGGCTGCCAAATTGGAAACGTCCAGCGATTGCGCCCACACGAAAGCTGCCAGCACGGAATGCTGTAGCTGGTTTTCACTGTCCCTTGGAACTGCATTCGCTGCCACACAGACATTCGCTTTCCCCAAAAGCTTTGGTTCGTAAAGGGGCAACACTGTGTATCTCTCTCTCGCAGAGGCCGGCTGCCAAATTGGAAACGTCCAGCGATTGCGCCCACACGAAAGCTGCCAGCACGGAATGCTGTAGCTGGTTTTCACTGTCCCTTGGAACTGCATTCGCTGCCACAGAGACATTCGCTTTCCCCAAAAGCTTGGATTCGTAAAGGGGCAACACTGTGTATCTCGCTCTCGCAGAGCCCGGCTGCCAAATTGGAAACGTCCAGCGATTGCGTCCACACGAAAGCTGCCAGCACGGAATGCTGTAGCTGGTTTTCACTGTCCCTTGGAACTGCATTCGCTGCCACACAGACATTCGCTTTCCCCAAAAGCTTTGGTTCGTAAAGGGGCAACACTGTGTATCTCGCTCTCGCAGAGCCCGGCTGCCAAATTGGAAACGTCCAGTGATTGCGCCCACACGAAAGCTGCCAGCACGGAATGCTGTAGCTGGTTTTCACTGTCCCTTGGAACTGCATTCGCTGCCACACAGACATTCGCTTTCCCCAAAAGCTTTGGTTCGTAAAGGGGCAACACTGTGTATCTCTCTCTCGCAGAGCCCGGCTGCCAAATTGGAAACGTCCAGCGATTGCGCCCACACGAAAGCTGCCAGCACGGAATGCTGTAGCTGGTTTTCACTGTCCCTTGGAACTGCATTCGCTGCCACACAGACATTCGCTTTCCCCAAAAGCTTTGGTTCGTAAAGGGGCAACACTGTGTATCTCTCTCTCGCAGAGCCCGGCTGCCAAATTGGAAACGTCCAGCGATTGCGCCCACACGAAAGCTGCCAGCACGGAATGCTGTAGCTGGTTTTCACTGTCCCTTGGAACTGCATTCGCTGCCACACAGACATTCGCTTTCCCCAAAAGCTTTGGTTCGTAAAGGGGCAACACTGTGTATCTCTCTCTCGCAGAGCCCGGCTGCCAAATTGGAAACGTCCAGCGATTGCGCCCACACGAAAGCTGCCAGCACGGAATGCTGTAGCTGGTTTTCACTGTCCCTTGGAACTGCATTCGCTGCCACACAGACATTCGCTTTCCCCAAAAGCTTTGGTTCGTAAAGGGGCAACACTGTGTATCTCTCTCTCGCAGAGCCCGGCTGCCAAATTGGAAACGTCCAGTGATTGCGCCCACACGAAAGCTGCCAGCACGGAAAGCTGTAGCTGGTTTTCACTGTCCCTTGGAACTGCATTCGCTGCCACACAGACATTCGCTTTCCCCAAAAGCTTTGGTTCGTAAAGGGGCAACACTGTGTATCTCGCTCTCGCAGAGCCCGGCTGCCAAATTGGAAACGTCCAGCGATTGCGCCCACACGAAAGCTGCCAGCATGGAATGCTGTAGCTGGTTTTCACTGTCCCTTGGAACTGCATTCGCTGCCACACAGACATTCGCTTTCCCCAAAAGCTTGGATTCGTAAAGGGGCAACACTGTGTATCTCGCTCTCGCAGAGCCCGGCTGCCAAATTGGAAACGTCCAGCGATTGCGCCCACACGAAAGCTGCCAGCACGGAATGCTGTAGCTGGTTTTCACTGTCCCTTGGAACTGCATTCGCTGCCACACAGACATTCGCTTTCCCCAAAAGCTTTGGTTCGTAAAGGGGCAACACTGTGTATCTCTCTCTCGCAGAGGCCGGCTGCCAAATTGGAAACGTCCAGCGATTGCGCCCACACGAAAGCTGCCAGCACGGAATGCTGTAGCTGGTTTTCACTGTCCCTTGGAACTGCATTCGCTGCCACAGAGACATTCGCTTTCCCCAAAAGCTTGGATTCGTAAAGGGGCAACACTGTGTATCTCGCTCTCGCAGAGCCCGGCTGCCAAATTGGAAACGTCCAGCGATTGCGTCCACACGAAAGCTGCCAGCACGGAATGCTGTAGCTGGTTTTCACTGTCCCTTGGAACTGCATTCGCTGCCACACAGACATTCGCTTTCCCCAAAAGCTTTGGTTCGTAAAGGGGCAACACTGTGTATCTCGCTCTCGCAGAGCCCGGCTGCCAAATTGGAAACGTCCAGCGATTGCGCCCACACGAAAGCTGCCAGCACGGAATGCTGTAGCTGGTTTTCACTGTCCCTTGGAACTGCATTCGCTGCCACACAGACATTCGCTTTCCCCAAAAGCTTTGGTTCGTAAAGGGGCAACACTGTGTATCTCTCTCTCGCAGAGCCCGGCTGCCAAATTGGAAACGTCCAGCGATTGCGCCCACACGAAAGCTGCCAGCACGGAATGCTGTAGCTGGTTTTCACTGTCCCTTGGAACTGCATTCGCTGCCACACAGACATTCGCTTTCCCCAAAAGCTTTGGTTCGTAAAGGGGCAACACTGTGTATCTCTCTCTCGCAGAGCCCGGCTGCCAAATTGGAAACGTCCAGCGATTGCGCCCACACGAAAGCTGCCAGCACGGAATGCTGTAGCTGGTTTTCACTGTCCCTTGGAACTGCATTCGCTGCCACACAGACATTCGCTTTCCCCAAAAGCTTTGGTTCGTAAAGGGGCAACACTGTGTATCTCTCTCTCGCAGAGCCCGGCTGCCAAATTGGAAACGTCCAGCGATTGCGCCCACACGAAAGCTGCCAGCACGGAATGCTGTAGCTGGTTTTCACTGTCCCTTGGAACTGCATTCGCTGCCACAGAGACATTCGCTTTCCCCAAAAGCTTGGATTCGTAAAGGGGCAACACTGTGTATCTCGCTCTCGCAGAGCCCGGCTGCCAAATTGGAAACGTCCAGCGATTGCGTCCACACGAAAGCTGCCAGCACGGAATGCTGTAGCTGGTTTTCACTGTCCCTTGGAACTGCATTCGCTGCCACACAGACATTCGCTTTCCCCAAAAGCTTTGGTTCGTAAAGGGGCAACACTGTGTATCTCTCTCTCGCAGAGCCCGGCTGCCAAATTGGAAACGTCCAGCGATTGCGCCCACACGAAAGCTGCCAGCACGGAATGCTGTAGCTGGTTTTCACTGTCCCTTGGAACTGCATTCGCTGCCACACAGACATTCGCTTTCCCCAAAAGCTTTGGTTCGTAAAGGGGCAACACTGTGTATCTCTCTCTCGCAGAGCCCGGCTGCCAAATTGGAAACGTCCAGCGATTGCGCCCACACGAAAGCTGCCAGCACGGAATGCTGTAGCTGGTTTTCACTGTCCCTTGGAACTGCATTCGCTGCCACACAGACATTCGCTTTCCCCAAAAGCTTTGGTTCGTAAAGGGGCAACACTGTGTATCTCTCTCTCGCAGAGCCCGGCTGCCAAATTGGAAACGTCCAGCGATTGCGCCCACACGAAAGCTGCCAGCACGGAATGCTGTAGCTGGTTTTCACTGTCCATTGGAACTGCATTCGCTGCCACACAGACATTCGCTTTCCCCAAAAGCTTTGGTTCGTAAAGGGGCAACACTGTGTATCTCTCTCTCGCAGAGCCCGGCTGCCAAATTGGAAACGTCCAGCGATTGCGCCCACACGAAAGCTGCCAGCACGGAATGCTGTAGCTGGTTTTCACTGTCCCTTGGAACTGCATTCGCTGCCACACAGACATTCGCTTTCCCCAAAAGCTTTGGTTCGTAAAGGGGCAACACTGTGTATCTCTCTCTCGCAGAGCCCGGCTGCCAAATTGGAAACGTCCAGTGATTGCGCCCACACGAAAGCTGCCAGCACGGAATGCTGTAGCTGGTTTTCACTGTCCCTTGGAACTGCATTCGCTGCCACACAGACATTCGCTTTCCCCAAAAGCTTTGGTTCGTAAAGGGGCAACACTGTGTATCTCGCTCTCGCAGAGCCCGGCTGCCAAATTGGAAACGTCCAGCGATTGCGCCCACACGGAAGCTGCCAGCACGGAATGCTGTAGCTGGTTTTCACTGTCCCTTGGAACTGCATTCGCTGCCACAGAGACATTCGCTTTCCCCAAAAGCTTGGATTCGTAAAGGGGCAACACTGTGTATCTCGCTCTCGCAGAGCCCGGCTGCCAAATTGGAAACGTCCAGCGATTGCGCCCACACGAAAGCTGCTAGCACGGAATGCTGTAGCTGGTTTTCACTGTCCCTTGGAACTGCATTCGCTGCCACACAGACATTCGCTTTCCCCAAAAGCTTTGGTTCGTAAAGGGGCAACACTGTGTATCTCTCTCTCGCAGAGCCCGGCTGCCAAATTGGAAACGTCCAGCGATTGCGCCCACACGAAAGCTGCCAGCACGGAATGCTGTAGCTGGTTTTCACTGTCCCTTGGAACTGCATTCGCTGCCACACAGACATTCGCTTTCCCCAAAAGCTTTGGTTCGTAAAGGGGCAACACTGTGTATCTCGCTCTCGCGGAGCCCGGCTGCCAAATTGGAAACGTCCAGTTATTGCGCCCACACGAAAGCTGCCAGCACGGAATGCTGTAGCTGGTTTTCACTGTCCCTTGGAACTGCATTCGCTGCCACAGAGACATTCGCTTTCCCCAAAAGCTTGGATTCGTAAAGGGGCAACACTGTGTATCTCGCTCTCGCAGAGCCCGGCTGCCAAATTGGAAACGTCCAGCGATTGCGCCCACACGAAAGCTGCCAGCACGGAATGCTGTAGCTGGTTTTCACTGTCCCTTGGAACTGCATTCGCTGCCACACAGACATTCGCTTTCCCCAAAAGCTTTGGTTCGTAAAGGGGCAACACTGTGTATCTCTCTCTCGCAGAGCCCGGCTGCCAAATTGGAAACGTCCAGCGATTGCGCCCACACGAAAGCTGCCAGCACGGAATGCTGTAGCTGGTTTTCACTGTCCCTTGGAACTGCATTCGCTGCCACACAGACATTCGCTTTCCCCAAAAGCTTTGGTTCGTAAAGGGGCAACACTGTGTATCTCTCTCTCGCAGAGCCCGGCTGCCAAATTGGAAACGTCCAGCGATTGCGCCCACACGAAAGCTGCCAGCACGGAATGCTGTAGCTGGTTTTCACTGTCCCTTGGAACTGCATTCGCTGCCACACAGACATTCGCTTTCCCCAAAAGCTTTGGTTCGTAAAGGGGCAACACTGTGTATCTCTCTCTCGCAGAGCCCGGCTGCCAAATTGGAAACGTCCAGCGATTGCGCCCACACGAAAGCTGCCAGCACGGAATGCTGTAGCTGGTTTTCACTGTCCCTTGGAACTGCATTCGCTGCCACACAGACATTCGCTTTCCCCAAAAGCTTTGGTTCGTAAAGGGGCAACACTGTGTATCTCTCTCTCGCAGAGCCCGGCTGCCAAATTGGAAACGTCCAGTGATTGCGCCCACACGAAAGCTGCCAGCACGGAATGCTGTAGCTGGTTTTCACTGTCCCTTGGAACTGCATTCGCTGCCACACAGACATTCGCTTTCCCCAAAAGCTTTGGTTCGTAAAGGGGCAACACTGTGTATCTCTCTCTCGCAGAGGCCGGCTGCCAAATTGGAAACGTCCAGCGATTGCGCCCACACGAAAGCTGCCAGCACGGAATGCTGTAGCTGGTTTTCACTGTCCCTTGGAACTGCATTCGCTGCCACACAGACATTCGCTTTCCCCAAAAGCTTGGATTCGTAAAGGGGCAACACTGTGTATCTCGCTCTCACAGAGCCCGGCTGCCAAATTGGAAACGTCCAGCGATTGCGCCCACACGAAAGCTGCCAGCACGGAATGCTGTAGCTGGTTTTCACTGTCCCTTGGAACTGCATTCGCTGCCACACAGACATTCGCTTTCCCCAAAAGCTTTGGTTCGTAAAGGGGCAACACTGTGTATCTCGCTCTCGCAGAGACCGGCTGCCAAATTGGAAACGTCCAGCGATTGCGCCCACACGAAAGCTGCCAGCACGGAATGCTGTAGCTGGTTTTCACTGTCCCTTGGAACTGCATTCGCTGCCACACAGACATTCGCTTTCCCCAAAAGCTTGGATTCGTAAAGGGGCAACACTGTGTATCTCGCTCTCGCAGAGCCCGGCTGCCAAATTGGAAACGTCCAGCGATTGCGCCCACACGAAAGCTGCCAGCACGGAATGCTGTAGCTGGTTTTCACTGTCCCTTGGAACTGCATTCGCTGCCACAGAGACATTCGCTTTCCCCAAAAGCTTGGATTCGTAAAGGGGCAACACTGTGTATCTCGCTCTCGCAGAGCCCGGCTGCCAAATTGGAAACGTCCAGCGATTGCGCCCACACGAAAGCTGCCAGCACGGAATGCTGTAGCTGGTTTTCACTGTCCCTTGGAACTGCATTCGCTGCCACACAGACATTCGCTTTCCCCAAAAGCTTTGGTTCGTAAAGGGGCAACACTGTGTATCTCTCTCTCGCAGAGCCCGGCTGCCAAATTGGAAACGTCCAGCGATTGCGCCCACACGAAAGCTGCCAGCACGGAATGCTGTAGCTGGTTTTCACTGTCCCTTGGAACTGCATTCGCTGCCACACAGACATTCGCTTTCCCCAAAAGCTTTGGTTCGTAAAGGGGCAACACTGTGTATCTCTCTCTCGCAGAGCCCGGCTGCCAAATTGGAAACGTCCAGCGATTGCGCCCACACGAAAGCTGCCAGCACGGAATGCTGTAGCTGGTTTTCACTGTCCCTTGGAACTGCATTCGCTGCCACACAGACATTCGCTTTCCCCAAAAGCTTTGGTTCGTAAAGGGGCAACACTGTGTATCTCTCTCTCGCAGAGCCCGGCTGCCAAATTGGAAACGTCCAGTGATTGCGCCCACACGAAAGCTGCCAGCACGGAATGCTGTAGCTGGTTTTCACTGTCCCTTGGAACTGCATTCGCTGCCACACAGACATTCGCTTTCCCCAAAAGCTTTGGTTCGTAAAGGGGCAACACTGTGTATCTCTCTCTCGCAGAGCCCGGCTGCCAAATTGGAAACGTCCAGCGATTGCGCCCACACGAAAGCTGCCAGCACGGAATGCTGTAGCTGGTTTTCACTGTCCCTTGGAACTGCATTCGCTGCCACACAGACATTCGCTTTCCCCAAAAGCTTGGATTCGTAAAGGGGCAACACTGTGTATCTCGCTCTCGCAGAGCCCGGCTGCCAAATTGGAAACGTCCAGCGATTGCGCCCACACGAAAGCTGCCAGCACGGAATGCTGTAGCTGGTTTTCACTGTCCCTTGGAACTGCATTCGCTGCCACACAGACATTCGCTTTCCCCAAAAGCTTTGGTTCGTAAAGGGGCAACACTGTGTATCTCTCTCTCGCAGAGCCCGGCTGCCAAATTGGAAACGTCCAGCGATTGCGCCCACACGAAAGCTGCCAGCACGGAATGCTGTAGCTGGTTTTCACTGTCCCTTGGAACTGCATTCGCTGCCACACAGACATTCGCTTTCCCCAAAAGCTTGGATTCGTAAAGGGGCAACACTGTGTATCTCGCTCTCGCAGAGCCCGGCTGCCAAATTGGAAACGTCCAGCGATTGCGCCCACACGAAAGCTGCCAGCACGGAATGCTGTAGCTGGTTTTCACTGTCCCTTGGAACTGCATTCGCTGCCACACAGACATTCGCTTTCCCCAAAAGCTTGGGTTCGTAAAGGGGCAACACTGTGTATCTCGCTCTCGCAGAGAGCGGCTGCCAAATTCGAAACGTCCAGCGATTGCGCCCACACGAAAGCTGCCAGCACGGAATGCTATAGCTGGTTTTCACTGTCCCTTGGAACTGCATTCGCTGCCACACAGACATTCGCTTTCCCCAAAAGCTTTGGTTCGTAAAGGGGCAACACTGTGTATCTCTCTCTCGCAGAGCCCGGCTGCCAAATTGGAAACGTCCAGCGATTGCGCCCACACGGAAGCTGCCAGCACGGAATGCTGTAGCTGGTTTTCACTGTCCCTTGGAACTGCATTCGCTGCCACACAGACATTCGCTTTCCCCAAAAGCTTTGGTTCGTAAAGGGGCAACACTGTGTATCTCTCTCTCGCAGAGCCCGGCTGCCAAATTGGAAACGTCCAGCGATTGCGCCCACACGAAAGCTGCCAGCACGGAATGCTGTAGCTGGTTTTCACTGTCCCTTGGAACTGCATTCGCTGCCACACAGACATTCGCTTTCCCCAAAAGCTTTGGTTCGTAAAGGGGCAACACTGTGTATCTCGCTCTCGCAGAGACCGGCTGCCAAATTCGAAACGTCCAGCGATTGCGCCCACACGAAAGCTGCCAGCACGGAATGCTATAGCTGGTTTTCACTGTCCCTTGGAACTGCATTCGCTGCCACACAGACATTCGCTTTCCCCAAAAGCTTTGGTTCGTAAAGGGGCAACACTGTGTATCTCTCTCTCGCAGAGCCCGGCTGCCAAATTGGAAACGTCCAGCGATTGCGCCCACACGAAAGCTGCCAGCACGGAATGCTGTAGCTGCTTTTCACTGTCCCTTGGAACTGCATTCGCTGCCACACAGACATTCGCTTTCCCCAAAAGCTTTGGTTCGTAAAGGGGCAACACTGTGTATCTCTCTCTCGCAGAGCCCGGCTGCCAAATTGGAAACGTCCAGCGATTGCGCCCACACGAAAGCTGCCAGCACGGAATGCTGTAGCTGGTTTTCACTGTCCCTTGGAACTGCATTCGCTGCCACACAGACATTCGCTTTCCCCAAAAGCTTGGATTCGTAAAGGGGCAACACTGTGTATCTCGCTCTCGCAGAGCCCGGCTGCCAAATTGGAAACGTCCAGCGATTGCGCCCACACGAAAGCTGCCAGCACGGAATGCTGTAGCTGGTTTTCACTGTCCCTTGGAACTGCATTCGCTGCCACACAGACATTCGCTTTCCCCAAAAGCTTTGGTTCGTAAAGGGGCAACACTGTGTATCTCGCTCTCGCAGAGCCCGGCTGCCAAATTGGAAACGTCCAGCGATTGCGCCCACACGAAAGCTGCCAGCACGGAATGCTGTAGCTGGTTTTCACTGTCCCTTGGAACTGCATTCGCTGCCACACAGACATTCGCTTTCCCCAAAAGCTTTGGTTCGTAAAGGGGCAACACTGTGTATCTCTCTCTCGCAGAGCCCGGCTGCCAAATTGGAAACGTCCAGCGATTGCGCCCACACGAAAGCTGCCAGCACGGAATGCTGTAGCTGGTTTTCACTGTCCCTTGGAACTGCATTCGCTGCCACACAGACATTCGCTTTCCCCAAAAGCTTTGGTTCGTAAAGGGGCAACACTGTGTATCTCTCTCTCGCAGAGCCCGGCTGCCAAATTGGAAACGTCCAGCGATTGCGCCCACACGAAAGCTGCCAGCACGGAATGCTGTAGCTGGTTTTCACTGTCCCTTGGAACTGCATTCGCTGCCACACAGACATTCGCTTTCCCCAAAAGCTTTGGTTCGTAAAGGGGCAACACTGTGTATCTCTCTCTCGCAGAGCCCGGCTGCCAAATTGGAAACGTCCAGTGATTGCGCCCACACGAAAGCTGCCAGCACGGAATGCTGTAGCTGGTTTTCACTGTCCCTTGGAACTGCATTCGCTGCCACACAGACATTCGCTTTCCCCAAAAGCTTGGATTCGTAAAGGGGCAACACTGTGTATCTCGCTCTCGCAGAGCCCGGCTGCCAAATTGGAAACGTCCAGCGATTGCGCCCACACGAAAGCTGCCAGCACGGAATGCTGTAGCTGGTTTTCACTGTCCCTTGGAACTGCATTCGCTGCCACACAGACATTCGCTTTCCCCAAAAGCTTTGGTTCGTAAAGGGGCAACACTGTGTATCTCTCTCTCGCAGAGCCCGGCTGCCAAATTGGAAACGTCCAGCGATTGCGCCCACACGAAAGCTGCCAGCACGGAATGCTGTAGCTGGTTTTCACTGTCCCTTGGAACTGCATTCGCTGCCACACAGACATTCGCTTTCCCCAAAAGCTTGGATTCGTAAAGGGGCAACACTGTGTATCTCGCTCTCGCAGAGCCCGGCTGCCAAATTGGAAACGTCCAGCGATTGCGCCCACACGAAAGCTGCCAGCACGGAATGCTGTAGCTGGTTTTCACTGTCCCTTGGAACTGCATTCGCTGCCACACAGACATTCGCTTTCCCCAAAAGCTTTGGTTCGTAAAGGGGCAACACTGTGTATCTCGCTCTCGCAGAGACCGGCTGCCAAATTCGAAACGTCCAGCGATTGCGCCCACACGAAAGCTGCCAGCACGGAATGCTATAGCTGGTTTTCACTGTCCCTTGGAACTGCATTCGCTGCCACACAGACATTCGCTTTCCCCAAAAGCTTTGGTTCGTAAAGGGGCAACACTGTGTATCTCTCTCTCGCAGAGCCCGGCTGCCAAATTGGAAACGTCCAGCGATTGCGCCCACACGAAAGCTGCCAGCACGGAATGCTGTAGCTGGTTTTCACTGTCCCTTGGAACTGCATTCGCTGCCACACAGACATTCGCTTTCCCCAAAAGCTTTGGTTCGTAAAGGGGCAACACTGTGTATCTCGCTCTCGCAGAGCCCGGCTGCCAAATTCGAAACGTCCAGCGATTGCGCCCACACGAAAGCTGCCAGCACGGAATGCTATAGCTGGTTTTCACTGTCCCTTGGAACTGCATTCGCTGCCACACAGACATTCGCTTTCCCCAAAAGCTTTGGTTCGTAAAGGGGCAACACTGTGTATCTCTCTCTCGCAGAGCCCGGCTGCCAAATTGGAAACGTCCAGCGATTGCGCCCACACGAAAGCTGCCAGCACGGAATGCTGTAGCTGGTTTTCACTGTCCCTTGGAACTGCATTCGCTGCCACACAGACATTCGCTTTCCCCAAAAGCTTTGGTTCGTAAAGGGGCAACACTGTGTATCTCTCTCTCGCAGAGCCCGGCTGCCAAATTGGAAACGTCCAGCGATTGCGCCCACACGAAAGCTGCCAGCACGGAATGCTGTAGCTGGTTTTCACTGTCCCTTGGAACTGCATTCGCTGCCACACAGACATTCGCTTTCCCCAAAAGCTTTGGTTCGTAAAGGGGCAACACTGTGTATCTCTCTCTCGCAGAGCCCGGCTGCCAAATTGGAAACGTCCAGCGATTGCGCCCACACGAAAGCTGCCAGCACGGAATGCTGTAGCTGGTTTTCACTGTCCCTTGGAACTGCATTTGCTGCCACACAGACATTCGCTTTCCCCAAAAGCTTTGGTTCGTAAAGGGGCAACACTGTGTATCTCTCTCTCGCAGAGCCCGGCTGCCAAATTGGAAACGTCCAGCGATTGCGCCCACACGAAAGCTGCCAGCACGGAATGCTGTAGCTGGTTTTCACTGTCCCTTGGAACTGCATTCGCTGCCACACAGACATTCGCTTTCCCCAAAAGCTTGGATTCGTAAAGGGGCAACACTGTGTATCTCGCTCTCGCAGAGCCCGGCTGCCAAATTGGAAACGTCCAGCGATTGCGCCCACACGAAAGCTGCCAGCACGGAATGCTGTAGCTGGTTTTCACTGTCCCTTGGAACTGCATTCGCTGCCACACAGACATTCGCTTTCCCCAAAAGCTTTGGTTCGTAAAGGGGCAACACTGTGTATCTCGCTCTCGCAGAGCCCGGCTGCCAAATTGGAAACGTCCAGTGATTGCGCCCACACGAAAGCTGCCAGCACGGAATGCTGTAGCTGGTTTTCACTGTCCCTTGGAACTGCATTCGCTGCCACACAGACATTCGCTTTCCCCAAAAGCTTTGGTTCGTAAAGGGGCAACACTGTGTATCTCTCTCTCGCAGAGCCCGGCTGCCAAATTGGAAACGTCCAGCGATTGCGCCCACACGAAAGCTGCCAGCACGGAATGCTGTAGCTGGTTTTCACTGTCCCTTGGAACTGCATTCGCTGCCACACAGACATTCGCTTTCCCCAAAAGCTTTGGTTCGTAAAGGGGCAACACTGTGTATCTCTCTCTCGCAGAGCCCGGCTGCCAAATTGGAAACGTCCAGCGATTGCGCCCACACGAAAGCTGCCAGCACGGAATGCTGTAGCTGGTTTTCACTGTCCCTTGGAACTGCATTCGCTGCCACACAGACATTCGCTTTCCCCAAAAGCTTTGGTTCGTAAAGGGGCAACACTGTGTATCTCTCTCTCGCAGAGCCCGGCTGCCAAATTGGAAACGTCCAGCGATTGCGCCCACACGAAAGCTGCCAGCACGGAATGCTGTAGCTGGTTTTCACTGTCCCTTGGAACTGCATTCGCTGCCACACAGACATTCGCTTTCCCCAAAAGCTTTGGTTCGTAAAGGGGCAACACTGTGTATCTCTCTCTCGCAGAGCCCGGCTGCCAAATTGGAAACGTCCAGCGATTGCGCCCACACGAAAGCTGCAAGCACGGAATGCTGTAGCTGGTTTTCACTGTCCCTTGGAACTGCATTCGCTGCCACACAGACATTCGCTTTCCCCAAAAGCTTGGATTCGTAAAGGGGCAACACTGTGTATCTCGCTCTCGCAGAGCCCGGCTGCCAAATTGGAAACGTCCAGCGATTGCGCCCACACGAAAGCTGCCAGCACGGAATGCTGTAGCTGGTTTTCACTGTCCCTTGGAACTGCATTCGCTGCCACACAGACATTCGCTTTCCCCAAAAGCTTGGATTCGTAAAGGGGCAACACTGTGTATCTCGCTCTCGCAGAGCCCGGCTGCCAAATTGGAAACGTCCAGCGATTGCGCCCACACGAAAGCTGCCAGCACGGAATGCTGTAGCTGGTTTTCACTGTCCCTTGGAACTGCATTCGCTGCCACACAGACATTCGCTTTCCCCAAAAGCTTGGGTTCGTAAAGGGGCAACACTGTGTATCTCGCTCTCGCAGAGAGCGGCTGCCAAATTCGAAACGTCCAGCGATTGCGCCCACACGAAAGCTGCCAGCACGGAATGCTATAGCTGGTTTTCACTGTCCCTTGGAACTGCATTCGCTGCCACACAGACATTCGCTTTCCCCAAAAGCTTTGGTTCGTAAAGGGGCAACACTGTGTATCTCTCTCTCGCAGAGCCCGGCTGCCAAATTGGAAACGTCCAGCGATTGCGCCCACACGAAAGCTGCCAGCACGGAATGCTGTAGCTGGTTTTCACTGTCCCTTGGAACTGCATTCGCTGCCACACAGACATTCGCTTTCCCCAAAAGCTTTGGTTCGTAAAGGGGCAACACTGTGTATCTCTCTCTCGCAGAGCCCGGCTGCCAAATTGGAAACGTCCAGCGATTGCGCCCACACGAAAGCTGCCAGCACGGAATGCTGTAGCTGGTTTTCACTGTCCCTTGGAACTGCATTCGCTGCCACACAGACATTCGCTTTCCCCAAAAGCTTTGGTTCGTAAAGGGGCAACACTGTGTATCTCGCTCTCGCAGAGCCCGGCTGCCAAATTCGAAACGTCCAGCGATTGCGCCCACACGAAAGCTGCCAGCACGGAATGCTATAGCTGGTTTTCACTGTCCCTTGGAACTGCATTCGCTGCCACACAGACATTCGCTTTCCCCAAAAGCTTTGGTTCGTAAAGGGGCAACACTGTGTATCTCTCTCTCGCAGAGCCCGGCTGCCAAATTGGAAACGTCCAGCGATTGCGCCCACACGAAAGCTGCCAGCACGGAATGCTGTAGCTGCTTTTCACTGTCCCTTGGAACTGCATTCGCTGCCACACAGACATTCGCTTTCCCCAAAAGCTTTGGTTCGTAAAGGGGCAACACTGTGTATCTCTCTCTCGCAGAGCCCGGCTGCCAAATTGGAAACGTCCAGCGATTGCGCCCACACGAAAGCTGCCAGCACGGAATGCTGTAGCTGGTTTTCACTGTCCCTTGGAACTGCATTCGCTGCCACACAGACATTCGCTTTCCCCAAAAGCTTTGGTTCGTAAAGGGGCAACACTGTGTATCTCTCTCTCGCAGAGCCCGGCTGCCAAATTGGAAACGTCCAGCGATTGCGCCCACACGAAAGCTGCCAGCACGGAATGCTGTAGCTGGTTTTCACTGTCCCTTGGAACTGCATTCGCTGCCACACAGACATTCGCTTTCCCCAAAAGCTTTGGTTCGTAAAGGGGCAACACTGTGTATCTCTCTCTCGCAGAGCCCGGCTGCCAAATTGGAAACGTCCAGCGATTGCGCCCACACGAAAGCTGCCAGCACGGAATGCTGTAGCTGGTTTTCACTGTCCCTTGGAACTGCATTCGCTGCCACACAGACATTCGCTTTCCCCAAAAGCTTTGGTTCGTAAAGGGGCAACACTGTGTATCTCTCTCTCGCAGAGCCCGGCTGCCAAATTGGAAACGTCCAGTGATTGCGCCCACACGAAAGCTGCCAGCACGGAATGCTGTAGCTGGTTTTCACTGTCCCTTGGAACTGCATTCGCTGCCACACAGACATTCGCTTTCCCCAAAAGCTTTGGTTCGTAAAGGGGCAACACTGTGTATCTCTCTCTCGCAGAGCCCGGCTGCCAAATTGGAAACGTCCAGCGATTGTGCCCACACGAAAGCTGCCAGCACGGAATGCTGTAGCTGGTTTTCACTGTCCCTTGGAACTGCATTCGCTGCCACACAGACATTCGCTTTCCCCAAAAGCTTGGATTCGTAAAGGGGCAACACTGTGTATCTCGCTCTCGCAGAGCCCGGCTGCCAAATTGGAAACGTCCAGCGATTGCGCCCACACGAAAGCTGCCAGCACGGAATGCTGTAGCTGGTTTTCACTGTCCCTTGGAACTGCATTCGCTGCCACACAGACATTCGCTTTCCCCAAAAGCTTGGATTCGTAAAGGGGCAACACTGTGTATCTCGCTCTCGCAGAGCCCGGCTGCCAAATTGGAAACGTCCAGCGATTGCGCCCACACGAAAGCTGCCAGCACGGAATGCTGTAGCTGGTTTTCACTGTCCCTTGGAACTGCATTCGCTGCCACACAGACATTCGCTTTCCCCAAAAGCTTTGGTTCGTAAAGGGGCAACACTGTGTATCTCGCTCTCGCAGAGACCGGCTGCCAAATTCGAAACGTCCAGCGATTGCGCCCACACGAAAGCTGCCAGCACGGAATGCTATAGCTGGTTTTCACTGTCCCTTGGAACTGCATTCGCTGCCACACAGACATTCGCTTTCCCCAAAAGCTTTGGTTCGTAAAGGGGCAACACTGTGTATCTCTCTCTCGCAGAGCCCGGCTGCCAAATTGGAAACGTCCAGCGATTGCGCCCACACGAAAGCTGCCAGCACGGAATGCTGTAGCTGGTTTTCACTGTCCCTTGGAACTGCATTCGCTGCCACACAGACATTCGCTTTCCCCAAAAGCTTTGGTTCGTAAAGGGGCAACACTGTGTATCTCGCTCTCGCAGAGCCCGGCTGCCAAATTCGAAACGTCCAGCGATTGCGCCCACACGGAAGCTGCCAGCACGGAATGCTGTAGCTGGTTTTCACTGTCCCTTGGAACTGCATTCGCTGCCACACAGACATTCGCTTTCCCCAAAAGCTTTGGTTCGTAAAGGGGCAACACTGTGTATCTCTCTCTCGCAGAGCCCGGCTGCCAAATTGGAAACGTCCAGCGATTGCGCCCACACGAAAGCTGCCAGCACGGAATGCTGTAGCTGGTTTTCACTGTCCCTTGGAACTGCATTCGCTGCCACACAGACATTCGCTTTCCCCAAAAGCTTTGGTTCGTAAAGGGGCAACACTGTGTATCTCTCTCTCGCAGAGCCCGGCTGCCAAATTGGAAACGTCCAGCGATTGCGCCCACACGAAAGCTGCCAGCACGGAATGCTGTAGCTGGTTTTCACTGTCCCTTGGAACTGCATTCGCTGCCACACAGACATTCGCTTTCCCCAAAAGCTTTGGTTCGTAAAGGGGCAACACTGTGTATCTCTCTCTCGCAGAGCCCGGCTGCCAAATTGGAAACGTCCAGCGATTGCGCCCACACGAAAGCTGCCAGCACGGAATGCTGTAGCTGGTTTTCACTGTCCCTTGGAACTGCATTCGCTGCCACACAGACATTCGCTTTCCCCAAAAGCTTTGGTTCGTAAAGGGGCAACACTGTGTATCTCTCTCTCGCAGAGCCCGGCTGCCAAATTGGAAACGTCCAGCGATTGCGCCCACACGAAAGCTGCCAGCACGGAATGCTGTAGCTGGTTTTCACTGTCCCTTGGAACTGCATTCGCTGCCACACAGACATTCGCTTTCCCCAAAAGCTTGGATTCGTAAAGGGGCAACACTGTGTATCTCGCTCTCGCAGAGCCCGGCTGCCAAATTGGAAACGTCCAGCGATTGCGCCCACACGAAAGCTGCCAGCACGGAATGCTGTAGCTGGTTTTCACTGTCCCTTGGAACTGCATTCGCTGCCACACAGACATTCGCTTTCCCCAAAAGCTTTGGTTCGTAAAGGGGCAACACTGTGTATCTCGCTCTCGCAGAGCCCGGCTGCCAAATTGGAAACGTCCAGTGATTGCGCCCACACGAAAGCTGCCAGCACGGAATGCTGTAGCTGGTTTTCACTGTCCCTTGGAACTGCATTCGCTGCCACACAGACATTCGCTTTCCCCAAAAGCTTTGGTTCGTAAAGGGGCAACACTGTGTATCTCTCTCTCGCAGAGCCCGGCTGCCAAATTGGAAACGTCCAGCGATTGCGCCCACACGAAAGCTGCCAGCACGGAATGCTGTAGCTGGTTTTCACTGTCCCTTGGAACTGCATTCGCTGCCACACAGACATTCGCTTTCCCCAAAAGCTTTGGTTCGTAAAGGGGCAACACTGTGTATCTCTCTCTCGCAGAGCCCGGCTGCCAAATTGGAAACGTCCAGCGATTGCGCCCACACGAAAGCTGCCAGCACGGAATGCTGTAGCTGGTTTTCACTGTCCCTTGGAACTGCATTCGCTGCCACACAGACATTCGCTTTCCCCAAAAGCTTTGGTTCGTAAAGGGGCAACACTGTGTATCTCTCTCTCGCAGAGCCCGGCTGCCAAATTGGAAACGTCCAGCGATTGCGCCCACACGAAAGCTGCCAGCACGGAATGCTGTAGCTGGTTTTCACTGTCCCTTGGAACTGCATTCGCTGCCACACAGACATTCGCTTTCCCCAAAAGCTTTGGTTCGTAAAGGGGCAACACTGTGTATCTCTCTCTCGCAGAGCCCGGCTGCCAAATTGGAAACGTCCAGCGATTGCGCCCACACGAAAGCTGCCAGCACGGAATGCTGTAGCTGGTTTTCACTGTCCCTTGGAACTGCATTCGCTGCCACACAGACATTCGCTTTCCCCAAAAGCTTTGGTTCGTAAAGGGGCAACACTGTGTATCTCTCTCTCGCAGAGCCCGGCTGCCAAATTGGAAACGTCCAGTGATTGCGCCCACACGAAAGCTGCCAGCACGGAATGCTGTAGCTGGTTTTCACTGTCCCTTGGAACTGCATTCGCTGCCACACAGACATTCGCTTTCCCCAAAAGCTTTGGTTCGTAAAGGGGCAACACTGTGTATCTCGCTCTCGCAGAGCCCGGCTGCCAAATTGGAAACGTCCAGCGATTGCGCCCACACGGAAGCTGCCAGCACGGAATGCTGTAGCTGGTTTTCACTGTCCCTTGGAACTGCATTCGCTGCCACAGAGACATTCGCTTTCCCCAAAAGCTTGGATTCGTAAAGGGGCAACACTGTGTATCTCGCTCTCGCAGAGCCCGGCTGCCAAATTGGAAACGTCCAGCGATTGCGCCCACACGAAAGCTGCTAGCACGGAATGCTGTAGCTGGTTTTCACTGTCCCTTGGAACTGCATTCGCTGCCACACAGACATTCGCTTTCCCCAAAAGCTTTGGTTCGTAAAGGGGCAACACTGTGTATCTCTCTCTCGCAGAGCCCGGCTGCCAAATTGGAAACGTCCAGCGATTGCGCCCACACGAAAGCTGCCAGCACGGAATGCTGTAGCTGGTTTTCACTGTCCCTTGGAACTGCATTCGCTGCCACACAGACATTCGCTTTCCCCAAAAGCTTTGGTTCGTAAAGGGGCAACACTGTGTATCTCGCTCTCGCGGAGCCCGGCTGCCAAATTGGAAACGTCCAGCGATTGCGCCCACACGAAAGCTGCCAGCACGGAATGCTGTAGCTGGTTTTCACTGTCCCTTGGAACTGCATTCGCTGCCACAGAGACATTCGCTTTCCCCAAAAGCTTGGATTCGTAAAGGGGCAACACTGTGTATCTCGCTCTCGCAGAGCCCGGCTGCCAAATTGGAAACGTCCAGCGATTGCGCCCACACGAAAGCTGCCAGCACGGAATGCTGTAGCTGGTTTTCACTGTCCCTTGGAACTGCATTCGCTGCCACACAGACATTCGCTTTCCCCAAAAGCTTTGGTTCGTAAAGGGGCAACACTGTGTATCTCTCTCTCGCAGAGCCCGGCTGCCAAATTGGAAACGTCCAGCGATTGCGCCCACACGAAAGCTGCCAGCACGGAATGCTGTAGCTGGTTTTCACTGTCCCTTGGAACTGCATTCGCTGCCACACAGACATTCGCTTTCCCCAAAAGCTTTGGTTCGTAAAGGGGCAACACTGTGTATCTCTCTCTCGCAGAGCCCGGCTGCCAAATTGGAAACGTCCAGTGATTGCGCCCACACGAAAGCTGCCAGCACGGAATGCTGTAGCTGGTTTTCACTGTCCCTTGGAACTGCATTCGCTGCCACACAGACATTCGCTTTCCCCAAAAGCTTTGGTTCGTAAAGGGGCAACACTGTGTATCTCGCTCTCGCAGAGCCCGGCTGCCAAATTGGAAACGTCCAGCGATTGCGCCCACACGAAAGCTGCCAGCACGGAATGCTGTAGCTGGTTTTCACTGTCCCTTGGAACTGCATTCGCTGCCACACAGACATTCGCTTTCCCCAAAAGCTTGGATTCGTAAAGGGGCAACACTGTGTATCTCTCTCTCGCAGAGCCCGGCTGCCAAATTGGAAACGTCCAGCGATTGCGCCCACACGAAAGCTGCCAGCACGGAATGCTGTAGCTGGTTTTCACTGTCCCTTGGAACTGCATTCGCTGCCACACAGACATTCGCTTTCCCCAAAAGCTTTGGTTCGTAAAGGGGCAACACTGTGTATCTCGCTCTCGCAGAGACCGGCTGCCAAATTGGAAACGTCCAGCGATTGCGCCCACACGAAAGCTGCCAGCACGGAATGCTATAGCTGGTTTTCACTGTCCCTTGGAACTGCATTCGCTGCCACACAGACATTCGCTTTCCCCAAAAGCTTTGGTTCGTAAAGGGGCAACACTGTGTATCTCTCTCTCGCAGAGCCCGGCTGCCAAATTGGAAACGTCCAGCGATTGCGCCCACACGAAAGCTGCCAGCACGGAATGCTGTAGCTGCTTTTCACTGTCCCTTGGAACTGCATTCGCTGCCACACAGACATTCGCTTTCCCCAAAAGCTTTGGTTCGTAAAGGGGCAACACTGTGTATCTCTCTCTCGCAGAGCCCGGCTGCCAAATTGGAAACGTCCAGCGATTGCGCCCACACGAAAGCTGCCAGCACGGAATGCTGTAGCTGGTTTTCACTGTCCCTTGGAACTGCATTCGCTGCCACACAGACATTCGCTTTCCCCAAAAGCTTGGATTCGTAAAGGGGCAACACTGTGTATCTCGCTCTCGCAGAGCCCGGCTGCCAAATTGGAAACGTCCAGCGATTGCGCCCACACGAAAGCTGCCAGCACGGAATGCTGTAGCTGGTTTTCACTGTCCCTTGGAACTGCATTCGCTGCCACACAGACATTCGCTTTCCCCAAAAGCTTTGGTTCGTAAAGGGGCAACACTGTGTATCTCGCTCTCGCAGAGCCCGGCTGCCAAATTCGAAACGTCCAGCGATTGCGCCCACACGAAAGCTGCCAGCACGGAATGCTGTAGCTGGTTTTCACTGTCCCTTGGAACTGCATTCGCTGCCACACAGACATTCGCTTTCCCCAAAAGCTTTGGTTCGTAAAGGGGCAACACTGTGTATCTCTCTCTCGCAGAGCCCGGCTGCCAAATTGGAAACGTCCAGCGATTGCGCCCACACGAAAGCTGCCAGCACGGAATGCTGTAGCTGGTTTTCACTGTCCCTTGGAACTGCATTCGCTGCCACACAGACATTCGCTTTCCCCAAAAGCTTTGGTTCGTAAAGGGGCAACACTGTGTATCTCTCTCTCGCAGAGCCCGGCTGCCAAATTGGAAACGTCCAGCGATTGCGCCCACACGAAAGCTGCCAGCACGGAATGCTGTAGCTGGTTTTCACTGTCCCTTGGAACTGCATTCGCTGCCACACAGACATTCGCTTTCCCCAAAAGCTTTGGTTCGTAAAGGGGCAACACTGTGTATCTCGCTCTCGCAGAGCCCGGCTGCCAAATTCGAAACGTCCAGTGATTGCGCCCACACGAAAGCTGCCAGCACGGAATGCTGTAGCTGGTTTTCACTGTCCCTTGGAACTGCATTCGCTGCCACACAGACATTCGCTTTCCCCAAAAGCTTTGGTTCGTAAAGGGGCAACACTGTGTATCTCTCTCTCGCAGAGCCCGGCTGCCAAATTGGAAACGTCCAGCGATTGCGCCCACACGAAAGCTGCAAGCACGGAATGCTGTAGCTGGTTTTCACTGTCCCTTGGAACTGCATTCGCTGCCACACAGACATTCGCTTTCCCCAAAAGCTTGGATTCGTAAAGGGGCAACACTGTGTATCTCGCTCTCGCAGAGCCCGGCTGCCAAATTGGAAACGTCCAGCGATTGCGCCCACACGAAAGCTGCCAGCACGGAATGCTGTAGCTGGTTTTCACTGTCCCTTGGAACTGCATTCGCTGCCACACAGACATTCGCTTTCCCCAAAAGCTTGGATTCGTAAAGGGGCAACACTGTGTATCTCGCTCTCGCAGAGCCCGGCTGCCAAATTGGAAACGTCCAGCGATTGCGCCCACACGAAAGCTGCCAGCACGGAATGCTGTAGCTGGTTTTCACTGTCCCTTGGAACTGCATTCGCTGCCACACAGACATTCGCTTTCCCCAAAAGCTTGGGTTCGTAAAGGGGCAACACTGTGTATCTCGCTCTCGCAGAGACCGGCTGCCAAATTCGAAACGTCCAGCGATTGCGCCCACACGAAAGCTGCCAGCACGGAATGCTATAGCTGGTTTTCACTGTCCCTTGGAACTGCATTCGCTGCCACACAGACATTCGCTTTCCCCAAAAGCTTTGGTTCGTAAAGGGGCAACACTGTGTATCTCTCTCTCGCAGAGCCCGGCTGCCAAATTGGAAACGTCCAGCGATTGCGCCCACACGAAAGCTGCCAGCACGGAATGCTGTAGCTGGTTTTCACTGTCCCTTGGAACTGCATTCGCTGCCACACAGACATTCGCTTTCCCCAAAAGCTTTGGTTCGTAAAGGGGCAACACTGTGTATCTCTCTCTCGCAGAGCCCGGCTGCCAAATTGGAAACGTCCAGCGATTGCGCCCACACGAAAGCTGCCAGCACGGAATGCTGTAGCTGGTTTTCACTGTCCCTTGGAACTGCATTCGCTGCCACACAGACATTCGCTTTCCCCAAAAGCTTTGGTTCGTAAAGGGGCAACACTGTGTATCTCGCTCTCGCAGAGACCGGCTGCCAAATTCGAAACGTCCAGCGATTGCGCCCACACGAAAGCTGCCAGCACGGAATGCTATAGCTGGTTTTCACTGTCCCTTGGAACTGCATTCGCTGCCACACAGACATTCGCTTTCCCCAAAAGCTTTGGTTCGTAAAGGGGCAACACTGTGTATCTCTCTCTCGCAGAGCCCGGCTGCCAAATTGGAAACGTCCAGCGATTGCGCCCACACGAAAGCTGCCAGCACGGAATGCTGTAGCTGGTTTTCACTGTCCCTTGGAACTGCATTCGCTGCCACACAGACATTCGCTTTCCCCAAAAGCTTTGGTTCGTAAAGGGGCAACACTGTGTATCTCGCTCTCGCAGAGACCGGCTGCCAAATTCGAAACGTCCAGCGATTGCGCCCACACGAAAGCTGCCAGCACGGAATGCTATAGCTGGTTTTCACTGTCCCTTGGAACTGCATTCGCTGCCACACAGACATTCGCTTTCCCCAAAAGCTTTGGTTCGTAAAGGGGCAACACTGTGTATCTCTCTCTCGCAGAGCCCGGCTGCCAAATTGGAAACGTCCAGCGATTGCGCCCACACGAAAGCTGCCAGCACGGAATGCTGTAGCTGGTTTTCACTGTCCCTTGGAACTGCATTCGCTGCCACACAGACATTCGCTTTCCCCAAAAGCTTTGGTTCGTAAAGGGGCAACACTGTGTATCTCGCTCTCGCAGAGCCCGGCTGCCAAATTCGAAACGTCCAGCGATTGCGCCCACACGAAAGCTGCCAGCACGGAATGCTATAGCTGGTTTTCACTGTCCCTTGGAACTGCATTCGCTGCCACACAGACATTCGCTTTCCCCAAAAGCTTTGGTTCGTAAAGGGGCAACACTGTGTATCTCTCTCTCGCAGAGCCCGGCTGCCAAATTGGAAACGTCCAGCGATTGCGCCCACACGAAAGCTGCCAGCACGGAATGCTGTAGCTGGTTTTCACTGTCCCTTGGAACTGCATTCGCTGCCACACAGACATTCGCTTTCCCCAAAAGCTTTGGTTCGTAAAGGGGCAACACTGTGTATCTCTCTCTCGCAGAGCCCGGCTGCCAAATTGGAAACGTCCAGCGATTGCGCCCACACGAAAGCTGCCAGCACGGAATGCTGTAGCTGGTTTTCACTGTCCCTTGGAACTGCATTCGCTGCCACACAGACATTCGCTTTCCCCAAAAGCTTTGGTTCGTAAAGGGGCAACACTGTGTATCTCTCTCTCGCAGAGCCCGGCTGCCAAATTGGAAACGTCCAGCGATTGCGCCCACACGAAAGCTGCCAGCACGGAATGCTGTAGCTGGTTTTCACTGTCCCTTGGAACTGCATTCGCTGCCACACAGACATTCGCTTTCCCCAAAAGCTTTGGTTCGTAAAGGGGCAACACTGTGTATCTCTCTCTCGCAGAGCCCGGCTGCCAAATTGGAAACGTCCAGCGATTGCGCCCACACGAAAGCTGCCAGCACGGAATGCTGTAGCTGGTTTTCACTGTCCCTTGGAACTGCATTCGCTGCCACAGAGACATTCGCTTTCCCCAAAAGCTTGGATTCGTAAAGGGGCAACACTGTGTATCTCGCTCTCGCAGAGCCCGGCTGCCAAATTGGAAACGTCCAGCGATTGCGTCCACACGAAAGCTGCCAGCACGGAATGCTGTAGCTGGTTTTCACTGTCCCTTGGAACTGCATTCGCTGCCACACAGACATTCGCTTTCCCCAAAAGCTTTGGTTCGTAAAGGGGCAACACTGTGTATCTCGCTCTCGCAGAGCCCGGCTGCCAAATTGGAAACGTCCAGTGATTGCGCCCACACGAAAGCTGCCAGCACGGAATGCTGTAGCTGGTTTTCACTGTCCCTTGGAACTGCATTCGCTGCCACACAGACATTCGCTTTCCCCAAAAGCTTTGGTTCGTAAAGGGGCAACACTGTGTATCTCTCTCTCGCAGAGCCCGGCTGCCAAATTGGAAACGTCCAGCGATTGCGCCCACACGAAAGCTGCCAGCACGGAATGCTGTAGCTGGTTTTCACTGTCCCTTGGAACTGCATTCGCTGCCACACAGACATTCGCTTTCCCCAAAAGCTTTGGTTCGTAAAGGGGCAACACTGTGTATCTCTCTCTCGCAGAGCCCGGCTGCCAAATTGGAAACGTCCAGCGATTGCGCCCACACGAAAGCTGCCAGCACGGAATGCTGTAGCTGGTTTTCACTGTCCCTTGGAACTGCATTCGCTGCCACACAGACATTCGCTTTCCCCAAAAGCTTTGGTTCGTAAAGGGGCAACACTGTGTATCTCTCTCTCGCAGAGCCCGGCTGCCAAATTGGAAACGTCCAGCGATTGCGCCCACACGAAAGCTGCCAGCACGGAATGCTGTAGCTGGTTTTCACTGTCCCTTGGAACTGCATTCGCTGCCACACAGACATTCGCTTTCCCCAAAAGCTTTGGTTCGTAAAGGGGCAACACTGTGTATCTCTCTCTCGCAGAGCCCGGCTGCCAAATTGGAAACGTCCAGCGATTGCGCCCACACGAAAGCTGCCAGCACGGAATGCTGTAGCTGGTTTTCACTGTCCCTTGGAACTGCATTCGCTGCCACACAGACATTCGCTTTCCCCAAAAGCTTTGGTTCGTAAAGGGGCAACACTGTGTATCTCTCTCTCGCAGAGCCCGGCTGCCAAATTGGAAACGTCCAGTGATTGCGCCCACACGAAAGCTGCCAGCACGGAATGCTGTAGCTGGTTTTCACTGTCCCTTGGAACTGCATTCGCTGCCACACAGACATTCGCTTTCCCCAAAAGCTTTGGTTCGTAAAGGGGCAACACTGTGTATCTCGCTCTCGCAGAGCCCGGCTGCCAAATTGGAAACGTCCAGCGATTGCGCCCACACGGAAGCTGCCAGCACGGAATGCTGTAGCTGGTTTTCACTGTCCCTTGGAACTGCATTCGCTGCCACAGAGACATTCGCTTTCCCCAAAAGCTTGGATTCGTAAAGGGGCAACACTGTGTATCTCGCTCTCGCAGAGCCCGGCTGCCAAATTGGAAACGTCCAGCGATTGCGCCCACACGAAAGCTGCTAGCACGGAATGCTGTAGCTGGTTTTCACTGTCCCTTGGAACTGCATTCGCTGCCACACAGACATTCGCTTTCCCCAAAAGCTTTGGTTCGTAAAGGGGCAACACTGTGTATCTCTCTCTCGCAGAGCCCGGCTGCCAAATTGGAAACGTCCAGCGATTGCGCCCACACGAAAGCTGCCAGCACGGAATGCTGTAGCTGGTTTTCACTGTCCCTTGGAACTGCATTCGCTGCCACACAGACATTCGCTTTCCCCAAAAGCTTTGGTTCGTAAAGGGGCAACACTGTGTATCTCGCTCTCGCGGAGCCCGGCTGCCAAATTGGAAACGTCCAGTGATTGCGCCCACACGAAAGCTGCCAGCACGGAATGCTGTAGCTGGTTTTCACTGTCCCTTGGAACTGCATTCGCTGCCACAGAGACATTCGCTTTCCCCAAAAGCTTGGATTCGTAAAGGGGCAACACTGTGTATCTCGCTCTCGCAGAGCCCGGCTGCCAAATTGGAAACGTCCAGCGATTGCGCCCACACGAAAGCTGCCAGCACGGAATGCTGTAGCTGGTTTTCACTGTCCCTTGGAACTGCATTCGCTGCCACACAGACATTCGCTTTCCCCAAAAGCTTTGGTTCGTAAAGGGGCAACACTGTGTATCTCTCTCTCGCAGAGCCCGGCTGCCAAATTGGAAACGTCCAGCGATTGCGCCCACACGAAAGCTGCCAGCACGGAATGCTGTAGCTGGTTTTCACTGTCCCTTGGAACTGCATTCGCTGCCACACAGACATTCGCTTTCCCCAAAAGCTTTGGTTCGTAAAGGGGCAACACTGTGTATCTCTCTCTCGCAGAGCCCGGCTGCCAAATTGGAAACGTCCAGCGATTGCGCCCACACGAAAGCTGCCAGCACGGAATGCTGTAGCTGGTTTTCACTGTCCCTTGGAACTGCATTCGCTGCCACACAGACATTCGCTTTCCCCAAAAGCTTTGGTTCGTAAAGGGGCAACACTGTGTATCTCTCTCTCGCAGAGCCCGGCTGCCAAATTGGAAACGTCCAGCGATTGCGCCCACACGAAAGCTGCCAGCACGGAATGCTGTAGCTGGTTTTCACTGTCCCTTGGAACTGCATTCGCTGCCACACAGACATTCGCTTTCCCCAAAAGCTTTGGTTCGTAAAGGGGCAACACTGTGTATCTCTCTCTCGCAGAGCCCGGCTGCCAAATTGGAAACGTCCAGTGATTGCGCCCACACGAAAGCTGCCAGCACGGAATGCTGTAGCTGGTTTTCACTGTCCCTTGGAACTGCATTCGCTGCCACACAGACATTCGCTTTCCCCAAAAGCTTTGTTTCGTAAAGGGGCAACACTGTGTATCTCGCTCTCGCAGAGCCCGGCTGCCAAATTGGAAACGTCCAGCGATTGCGCCCACACGAAAGCTGCCAGCACGGAATGCTGTAGCTGGTTTTCACTGTCCCTTGGAACTGCATTCGCTGCCACACAGACATTCGCTTTCCCCAAAAGCTTGGATTCGTAAAGGGGCAACACTGTGTATCTCGCTCTCACAGAGCCCGGCTGCCAAATTGGAAACGTCCAGCGATTGCGCCCACACGAAAGCTGCCAGCACGGAATGCTGTAGCTGGTTTTCACTGTCCCTTGGAACTGCATTCGCTGCCACACAGACATTCGCTTTCCCCAAAAGCTTTGGTTCGTAAAGGGGCAACACTGTGTATCTCGCTCTCGCAGAGACCGGCTGCCAAATTGGAAACGTCCAGCGATTGCGCCCACACGAAAGCTGCCAGCACGGAATGCTATAGCTGGTTTTCACTGTCCCTTGGAACTGCATTCGCTGCCACACAGACATTCGCTTTCCCCAAAAGCTTTGGTTCGTAAAGGGGCAACACTGTGTATCTCTCTCTCGCAGAGCCCGGCTGCCAAATTGGAAACGTCCAGCGATTGCGCCCACACGAAAGCTGCCAGCACGGAATGCTGTAGCTGCTTTTCACTGTCCCTTGGAACTGCATTCGCTGCCACACAGACATTCGCTTTCCCCAAAAGCTTTGGTTCGTAAAGGGGCAACACTGTGTATCTCTCTCTCGCAGAGCCCGGCTGCCAAATTGGAAACGTCCAGCGATTGCGCCCACACGAAAGCTGCCAGCACGGAATGCTGTAGCTGGTTTTCACTGTCCCTTGGAACTGCATTCGCTGCCACACAGACATTCGCTTTCCCCAAAAGCTTGGATTCGTAAAGGGGCAACACTGTGTATCTCGCTCTCGCAGAGCCCGGCTGCCAAATTGGAAACGTCCAGCGATTGCGCCCACACGAAAGCTGCCAGCACGGAATGCTGTAGCTGGTTTTCACTGTCCCTTGGAACTGCATTCGCTGCCACACAGACATTCGCTTTCCCCAAAAGCTTTGGTTCGTAAAGGGGCAACACTGTGTATCTCGCTCTCGCAGAGCCCGGCTGCCAAATTGGAAACGTCCAGCGATTGCGCCCACACGAAAGCTGCCAGCACGGAATGCTGTAGCTGGTTTTCACTGTCCCTTGGAACTGCATTCGCTGCCACACAGACATTCGCTTTCCCCAAAAGCTTTGGTTCGTAAAGGGGCAACACTGTGTATCTCTCTCTCGCAGAGCCCGGCTGCCAAATTGGAAACGTCCAGCGATTGCGCCCACACGAAAGCTGCCAGCACGGAATGCTGTAGCTGGTTTTCACTGTCCCTTGGAACTGCATTCGCTGCCACACAGACATTCGCTTTCCCCAAAAGCTTTGGTTCGTAAAGGGGCAACACTGTGTATCTCTCTCTCGCAGAGCCCGGCTGCCAAATTGGAAACGTCCAGCGATTGCGCCCACACGAAAGCTGCCAGCACGGAATGCTGTAGCTGGTTTTCACTGTCCCTTGGAACTGCATTCGCTGCCACACAGACATTCGCTTTCCCCAAAAGCTTTGGTTCGTAAAGGGGCAACACTGTGTATCTCTCTCTCGCAGAGCCCGGCTGCCAAATTGGAAACGTCCAGTGATTGCGCCCACACGAAAGCTGCCAGCACGGAATGCTGTAGCTGGTTTTCACTGTCCCTTGGAACTGCATTCGCTGCCACACAGACATTCGCTTTCCCCAAAAGCTTTGGTTCGTAAAGGGGCAACACTGTGTATCTCTCTCTCGCAGAGCCCGGCTGCCAAATTGGAAACGTCCAGCGATTGCGCCCACACGAAAGCTGCCAGCACGGAATGCTGTAGCTGGTTTTCACTGTCCCTTGGAACTGCATTCGCTGCCACACAGACATTCGCTTTCCCCAAAAGCTTGGATTCGTAAAGGGGCAACACTGTGTATCTCGCTCTCGCAGAGCCCGGCTGCCAAATTGGAAACGTCCAGCGATTGCGCCCACACGAAAGCTGCCAGCACGGAATGCTGTAGCTGGTTTTCACTGTCCCTTGGAACTGCATTCGCTGCCACACAGACATTCGCTTTCCCCAAAAGCTTTGGTTCGTAAAGGGGCAACACTGTGTATCTCTCTCTCGCAGAGCCCGGCTGCCAAATTGGAAACGTCCAGCGATTGCGCCCACACGAAAGCTGCCAGCACGGAATGCTGTAGCTGGTTTTCACTGTCCCTTGGAACTGCATTCGCTGCCACACAGACATTCGCTTTCCCCAAAAGCTTGGATTCGTAAAGGGGCAACACTGTGTATCTCTCTCTCGCAGAGCCCGGCTGCCAAATTGGAAACGTCCAGCGATTGCGCCCACACGAAAGCTGCCAGCACGGAATGCTGTAGCTGGTTTTCACTGTCCCTTGGAACTGCATTCGCTGCCACACAGACATTCGCTTTCCCCAAAAGCTTGGGTTCGTAAAGGGGCAACACTGTGTATCTCGCTCTCGCAGAGACCGGCTGCCAAATTCGAAACGTCCAGCGATTGCGCCCACACGAAAGCTGCCAGCACGGAATGCTATAGCTGGTTTTCACTGTCCCTTGGAACTGCATTCGCTGCCACACAGACATTCGCTTTCCCCAAAAGCTTTGGTTCGTAAAGGGGCAACACTGTGTATCTCTCTCTCGCAGAGCCCGGCTGCCAAATTGGAAACGTCCAGCGATTGCGCCCACACGAAAGCTGCCAGCACGGAATGCTGTAGCTGGTTTTCACTGTCCCTTGGAACTGCATTCGCTGCCACACAGACATTCGCTTTCCCCAAAAGCTTTGGTTCGTAAAGGGGCAACACTGTGTATCTCTCTCTCGCAGAGCCCGGCTGCCAAATTGGAAACGTCCAGCGATTGCGCCCACACGAAAGCTGCCAGCACGGAATGCTGTAGCTGGTTTTCACTGTCCCTTGGAACTGCATTCGCTGCCACACAGACATTCGCTTTCCCCAAAAGCTTTGGTTCGTAAAGGGGCAACACTGTGTATCTCGCTCTCGCAGAGACCGGCTGCCAAATTCGAAACGTCCAGCGATTGCGCCCACACGAAAGCTGCCAGCACGGAATGCTATAGCTGGTTTTCACTGTCCCTTGGAACTGCATTTGCTGCCACACAGACATTCGCTTTCCCCAAAAGCTTTGGTTCGTAAAGGGGCAACACTGTGTATCTCTCTCTCGCAGAGCCCGGCTGCCAAATTGGAAACGTCCAGCGATTGCGCCCACACGAAAGCTGCCAGCACGGAATGCTGTAGCTGCTTTTCACTGTCCCTTGGAACTGCATTCGCTGCCACACAGACATTCGCTTTCCCCAAAAGCTTTGGTTCGTAAAGGGGCAACACTGTGTATCTCTCTCTCGCAGAGCCCGGCTGCCAAATTGGAAACGTCCAGCGATTGCGCCCACACGAAAGCTGCCAGCACGGAATGCTGTAGCTGGTTTTCACTGTCCCTTGGAACTGCATTCGCTGCCACACAGACATTCGCTTTCCCCAAAAGCTTTGGTTCGTAAAGGGGCAACACTGTGTATCTCTCTCTCGCAGAGCCCGGCTGCCAAATTGGAAACGTCCAGCGATTGCGCCCACACGAAAGCTGCCAGCACGGAATGCTGTAGCTGGTTTTCACTGTCCCTTGGAACTGCATTCGCTGCCACACAGACATTCGCTTTCCCCAAAAGCTTTGGTTCGTAAAGGGGCAACACTGTGTATCTCGCTCTCGCAGAGCCCGGCTGCCAAATTGGAAACGTCCAGCGATTGCGCCCACACGAAAGCTGCCAGCACGGAATGCTGTAGCTGGTTTTCACTGTCCCTTGGAACTGCATTCGCTGCCACACAGACATTCGCTTTCCCCAAAAGCTTTGGTTCGTAAAGGGGCAACACTGTGTATCTCTCTCTCGCAGAGCCCGGCTGCCAAATTGGAAACGTCCAGCGATTGCGCCCACACGAAAGCTGCCAGCACGGAATGCTGTAGCTGGTTTTCACTGTCCCTTGGAACTGCATTCGCTGCCACACAGACATTCGCTTTCCCCAAAAGCTTTGGTTCGTAAAGGGGCAACACTGTGTATCTCTCTCTCGCAGAGCCCGGCTGCCAAATTGGAAACGTCCAGCGATTGCGCCCACACGAAAGCTGCCAGCACGGAATGCTGTAGCTGGTTTTCACTGTCCCTTGGAACTGCATTCGCTGCCACACAGACATTCGCTTTCCCCAAAAGCTTTGGTTCGTAAAGGGGCAACACTGTGTATCTCTCTCTCGCAGAGCCCGGCTGCCAAATTGGAAACGTCCAGTGATTGCGCCCACACGAAAGCTGCCAGCACGGAATGCTGTAGCTGGTTTTCACTGTCCCTTGGAACTGCATTCGCTGCCACGCAGACATTCGCTTTCCCCAAAAGCTTTGGTTCGTAAAGGGGCAACACTGTGTATCTCTCTCTCGCAGAGCCCGGCTGCCAAATTGGAAACGTCCAGCGATTGCGCCCACACGAAAGCTGCCAGCACGGAATGCTGTAGCTGGTTTTCACTGTCCCTTGGAACTGCATTCGCTGCCACACAGACATTCGCTTTCCCCAAAAGCTTGGATTCGTAAAGGGGCAACACTGTGTATCTCGCTCTCGCAGAGCCCGGCTGCCAAATTGGAAACGTCCAGCGATTGCGCCCACACGAAAGCTGCCAGCACGGAATGCTGTAGCTGGTTTTCACTGTCCCTTGGAACTGCATTCGCTGCCACACAGACATTCGCTTTCCCCAAAAGCTTTGGTTCGTAAAGGGGCAACACTGTGTATCTCTCTCTCGCAGAGCCCGGCTGCCAAATTGGAAACGTCCAGCGATTGCGCCCACACGAAAGCTGCCAGCACGGAATGCTGTAGCTGGTTTTCACTGTCCCTTGGAACTGCATTCGCTGCCACACAGACATTCGCTTTCCCCAAAAGCTTTGGTTCGTAAAGGGGCAACACTGTGTATCTCTCTCTCGCAGAGCCCGGCTGCCAAATTGGAAACGTCCAGCGATTGCGCCCACACGAAAGCTGCCAGCACGGAATGCTGTAGCTGGTTTTCACTGTCCCTTGGAACTGCATTCGCTGCCACACAGACATTCGCTTTCCCCAAAAGCTTGGATTCGTAAAGGGGCAACACTCTGTATCTCGCTCTCGCAGAGCCCGGCTGCCAAATTGGAAACGTCCAGCGATTGCGCCCACACGAAAGCTGCCAGCACGGAATGCTGTAGCTGGTTTTCACTGTCCCTTGGAACTGCATTCGCTGCCACACAGACATGCGCTTTCCCCAAAAGCTTTGGTTCGTAAAGGGGCAACACTGTGTATCTCTCTCTCGCAGAGCCCGGCTGCCAAATTGGAAACGTCCAGCGATTGCGCCCACACGAAAGCTGCCAGCACGGAATGCTGTAGCTGGTTTTCACTGTCCCTTGGAACTGCATTCGCTGCCACACAGACATTCGCTTTCCCCAAAAGCTTTGGTTCGTAAAGGGGCAACACTGTGTATCTCGCTCTCGCAGGGCCCGGCTGCCAAATTGGAAACGTCCAGCGATTGAGCCCACACGAAAGCTGCCAGCACGGAATGCTGTAGCTGGTTTTCACTGTCCCTTGGAACTGCATTCGCTGCCACACAGACATTCGCTTTCCCCAAAAGCTTTGGTTCGTAAAGGGGCAACACTGTGTATCTCTCTCTCGCAGAGCCCGGCTGCCAAATTGGAAACGTCCAGCGATTGCGCCCACACGAAAGCTGCCAGCACGGAATGCTGTAGCTGGTTTTCACTGTCCCTTGGAACTGCATTCGCTGCCACACAGACATTCGCTTTCCCCAAAAGCTTTGGTTCGTAAAGGGGCAACACTGTGTATCTCTCTCTCGCAGAGCCCGGCTGCCAAATTGGAAACGTCCAGCGATTGCGCCCACACGAAAGCTGCCAGCACGGAATGCTGTAGCTGGTTTTCACTGTCCCTTGGAACTGCATTCGCTGCCACACAGACATTCGCTTTCCCCAAAAGCTTTGGTTCGTAAAGGGGCAACACTGTGTATCTCTCTCTCGCAGAGCCCGGCTGCCAAATTGGAAACGTCCAGCGATTGCGCCCACACGAAAGCTGCCAGCACGGAATGCTGTAGCTGGTTTTCACTGTCCCTTGGAACTGCATTCGCTGCCACACAGACATTCGCTTTCCCCAAAAGCTTGGATTCGTAAAGGGGCAACACTGTGTATCTCGCTCTCGCAGAGCCCGGCTGCCAAATTGGAAACGTCCAGCGATTGCGCCCACACGAAAGCTGCCAGCACGGAATGCTGTAGCTGGTTTTCACTGTCCCTTGGAACTGCATTCGCTGCCACACAGACATTCGCTTTCCCCAAAAGCTTTGGTTCGTAAAGGGGCAACACTGTGTTTCTCGCTCTCGCAGAGCCCGGCTGCCAAATTGGAAACGTCCAGCGATTGCGCCCACACGAAAGCTGCCAGCACGGAATGCTATAGCTGGTTTTCACTGTCCCTTGGAACTGCATTCGCTGCCACACAGACATTCGCTTTCCCCAAAAGCTTTGGTTCGTAAAGGGGCAACACTGTGTATCTCTCTCTCGCAGAGCCCGGCTGCCAAATTCGAAACGTCCAGCGATTGCGCCCACACGAAAGCTGCCAGCACGGAATGCTGTAGCTGGTTTTCACTGTCCCTTGGAACTGCATTCGCTGCCACACAGACATTCGCTTTCCCCAAAAGCTTTGGTTCGTAAAGGGGCAACACTCTGTATCTCTCTCTGGCAGAGCCCGGCTGCCAAATTGGAAACGTCCAGCGATTGCGCCCAAACGAAAGCTGCCAGCACGGAATGCTGTAGCTGGTTTTCACTGTCCCTTGGAACTGCATTCGCTGCCACAGAGACATTCGCTTTCCCCAAAAGCTTGGATTCGTAAAGGGGCAACACTGTGTATCTCGCTCTCGCAGAGCCCGGCTGCCAAATTGGAAACGTCCAGCGATTGCGCCCACACGAAAGCTGCCAGCACGGAATGCTGTAGCTGGTTTTCACTGTCCCTTGGAACTGCATTCGCTGCCACACAGACATTCGCTTTCCCCAAAAGCTTTGGTTCGTAAAGGGGCAACACTGTGTATCTCTCTCTCGCAGAGCCCGGCTGCCAAATTGGAAACGTCCAGCGATTGCGCCCACACGAAAGCTGCCAGCACGGAATGCTGTAGCTGGTTTTCACTGTCCCTTGGAACTGCATTCGCTGCCACACAGACATTCGCTTTCCCCAAAAGCTTTGGTTCGTAAAGGGGCAACACTGTGTATCTCTCTCTCGCAGAGCCCGGCTGCCAAATTGGAAACGTCCAGCGATTGCGCCCACACGAAAGCTGCCAGCACGGAATGCTGTAGCTGGTTTTCACTGTCCCTTGGAACTGCATTCGCTGCCACACAGACATTCGCTTTCCCCAAAAGCTTTGGTTCGTAAAGGGGCAACACTGTGTATCTCTCTCTCGCAGAGCCCGGCTGCCAAATTGGAAACGTCCAGCGATTGCGCCCACACGAAAGCTGCCAGCACGGAATGCTGTAGCTGGTTTTCACTGTCCCTTGGAACTGCATTCGCTGCCACACAGACATTCGCTTTCCCCAAAAGCTTGGATTCGTAAAGGGGCAACACTGTGTATCTCGCTCTCGCAGAGCCCGGCTGCCAAATTGGAAACGTCCAGCGATTGCGCCCACACGAAAGCTGCCAGCACGGAATGCTGTAGCTGGTTTTCACTGTCCCTTGGAACTGCATTCGCTGCCACACAGACATGCGCTTTCCCCAAAAGCTTTGGTTCGTAAAGGGGCAACACTGTGTATCTCGCTCTCGCAGAGCCCGGCTGCCAAATTGGAAACGTCCAGCGATTGCGCCCACACGAAAGCTGCCAGCACGGAATGCTGTAGCTGGTTTTCACTGTCCCTTGGAACTGCATTCGCTGCCACACAGACATTCGCTTTCCCCAAAAGCTTTGGTTCGTAAAGGGGCAACACTGTGTATCTCTCTCTCGCAGAGCCCGGCTGCCAAATTGGAAACGTCCAGCGATTGAACCCACACGAAAGCTGCCAGCACGGAATGCTGTAGCTGGTTTTCACTGTCCCTTGGAACTGCATTCGCTGCCACACAGACATTCGCTTTCCCCAAAAGCTTTGGTTCGTAAAGGGGCAACACTGTGTATCTCTCTCTCGCAGAGCCCGGCTGCCAAATTGGAAACGTCCAGCGATTGAACCCACACGAAAGCTGCCAGCACGGAATGCTGTAGCTGGTTTTCACTGTCCCTTGGAACTGCATTCGCTGCCACACAGACATTCGCTTTCCCCAAAAGCTTTGGTTCGTAAAGGGGCAACACTGTGTATCTCTCTCTCGCAGAGCCCGGCTGCCAAATTGGAAACGTCCAGCGATTGCGCCCACACGAAAGCTGCCAGCACGGAATGCTGTAGCTGGTTTTCACTGTCCCTTGGAACTGCATTCGCTGCCACACAGACATTCGCTTTCCCCAAAAGCTTTGGTTCGTAAAGGGGCAACACTGTGTATCTCGCTCTCGCAGAGACCGGCTGCCAAATTCGAAACGTCCAGCGATTGCGCCCACACGAAAGCTGCCAGCACGGAATGCTATAGCTGGTTTTCACTGTCCCTTGGAACTGCATTCGCTGCCACACAGACATTCGCTTTCCCCAAAAGCTTTGGTTCGTAAAGGGGCAACACTGTGTATCTCTCTCTCGCAGAGCCCGGCTGCCAAATTGGAAACGTCCAGCGATTGCGCCCACACGAAAGCTGCCAGCACGGAATGCTGTAGCTGCTTTTCACTGTCCCTTGGAACTGCATTCGCTGCCACACAGACATTCGCTTTCCCCAAAAGCTTTGGTTCGTAAAGGGGCAACACTGTGTATCTCTCTCTCGCAGAGCCCGGCTGCCAAATTGGAAACGTCCAGCGATTGCGCCCACACGAAAGCTGCCAGCACGGAATGCTGTAGCTGGTTTTCACTGTCCCTTGGAACTGCATTCGCTGCCACACAGACATTCGCTTTCCCCAAAAGCTTGGATTCGTAAAGGGGCAACACTGTGTATCTCGCTCTCGCAGAGCCCGGCTGCCAAATTGGAAACGTCCAGCGATTGCGCCCACACGAAAGCTGCCAGCACGGAATGCTGTAGCTGGTTTTCACTGTCCCTTGGAACTGCATTCGCTGCCACACAGACATTCGCTTTTCCCAAAAGCTTTGGTTCGTAAAGGGGCAACACTGTGTATCTCGCTCTCGCAGAGCCCGGCTGCCAAATTGGAAACGTCCAGCGATTGCGCCCACACGAAAGCTGCCAGCACGGAATGCTGTAGCTGGTTTTCACTGTCCCTTGGAACTGCATTCGCTGCCACACAGACATTCGCTTTCCCCAAAAGCTTGGATTCGTAAAGGGGCAACACTGTGTATCTCGCTCTCGCAGAGCCCGGCTGCCAAATTGGAAACGTCCAGCGATTGCGCCCACACGAAAGCTGCCAGCACGGAATGCTGTAGCTGGTTTTCACTGTCCCTTGGAACTGCATTCGCTGCCACACAGACATTCGCTTTCCCCAAAAGCTTGGATTCGTAAAGGGGCAACACTGTGTATCTCGCTCTCGCAGAGCCCGGCTGCCAAATTGGAAACGTCCAGCGATTGCGCCCACACGAAAGCTGCCAGCACGGAATGCTGTAGCTGGTTTTCACTGTCCCTTGGAACTGCATTCGCTGCCACACAGACATTCGCTTTCCCCAAAAGCTTTGGTTCGTAAAGGGGCAACACTGTGTATCTCGCTCTCGCAGAGCCCGGCTGCCAAATTGGAAACGTCCAGCGATTGCGCCCACACGAAAGCTGCCAGCACGGAATGCTGTAGCTGGTTTTCACTGTCCCTTGGAACTGCATTCGCTGCCACACAGACATTCGCTTTCCCCAAAAGCTTTGGTTCGTAAAGGGGCAACACTGTGTATCTCTCTCTCGCAGAGCCCGGCTGCCAAATTGGAAACGTCCAGCGATTGCGCCCACACGAAAGCTGCCAGCACGGAATGCTGTAGCTGGTTTTCACTGTCCCTTGGAACTGCATTCGCTGCCACACAGACATTCGCTTTCCCCAAAAGCTTTGGTTCGTAAAGGGGCAACACTGTGTATCTCTCTCTCGCAGAGCCCGGCTGCCAAATTGGAAACGTCCAGCGATTGCGCCCACACGAAAGCTGCCAGCACGGAATGCTGTAGCTGGTTTTCACTGTCCCTTGGAACTGCATTCGCTGCCACACAGACATTCGCTTTCCCCAAAAGCTTTGGTTCGTAAAGGGGCAACACTGTGTATCTCTCTCTCGCAGAGCCCGGCTGCCAAATTGGAAACGTCCAGTGATTGCGCCCACACGAAAGCTGCCAGCACGGAATGCTGTAGCTGGTTTTCACTGTCCCTTGGAACTGCATTCGCTGCCACACAGACATTCGCTTTCCCCAAAAGCTTTGGTTCGTAAAGGGGCAACACTGTGTATCTCTCTCTCGCAGAGCCCGGCTGCCAAATTGGAAACGTCCAGCGATTGCGCCCACACGAAAGCTGCCAGCACGGAATGCTGTAGCTGGTTTTCACTGTCCCTTGGAACTGCATTCGCTGCCACACAGACATTCGCTTTCCCCAAAAGCTTGGATTCGTAAAGGGGCAACACTGTGTATCTCGCTCTCGCAGAGCCCGGCTGCCAAATTGGAAACGTCCAGCGATTGCGCCCACACGAAAGCTGCCAGCACGGAATGCTGTAGCTGGTTTTCACTGTCCCTTGGAACTGCATTCGCTGCCACACAGACATTCGCTTTCCCCAAAAGCTTTGGTTCGTAAAGGGGCAACACTGTGTATCTCTCTCTCGCAGAGCCCGGCTGCCAAATTGGAAACGTCCAGCGATTGCGCCCACACGAAAGCTGCCAGCACGGAATGCTGTAGCTGCTTTTCACTGTCCCTTGGAACTGCATTCGCTGCCACACAGACATTCGCTTTCCCCAAAAGCTTGGATTCGTAAAGGGGCAACACTGTGTATCTCGCTCTCGCAGAGCCCGGCTGCCAAATTGGAAACGTCCAGCGATTGCGCCCACACGAAAGCTGCCAGCACGGAATGCTGTAGCTGGTTTTCACTGTCCCTTGGAACTGCATTCGCTGCCACACAGACATTCGCTTTCCCCAAAAGCTTTGGTTCGTAAAGGGGCAACACTGTGTATCTCGCTCTCTCAGAGACCGGCTGCCAAATTCGAAACGTCCAGCGATTGCGCCCACACGAAAGCTGCCAGCACGGAATGCTGTAGCTGGTTTTCACTGTCCCTTGGAACTGCATTCGCTGCCACACAGACATTCGCTTTCCCCAAAAGCTTTGGTTCGTAAAGGGGCAACACTGTGTATCTCTCTCTCGCAGAGCCCGGCTGCCAAATTGGAAACGTCCAGCGATTGCGCCCACACGAAAGCTGCCAGCACGGAATGCTGTAGCTGGTTTTCACTGTCCCTTGGAACTGCATTCGCTGCCACACAGACATTTGCTTTCCCCAAAAGCTTTGGTTCGTAAAGGGGCAACACTGTGTATCTCTCTCTCGCAGAGCCCGGCTGCCAAATTGGAAACGTCCAGCGATTGCGCCCACACGAAAGCTGCCAGCACGGAATGCTGTAGCTGGTTTTCACTGTCCCTTGGAACTGCATTCGCTGCCACACAGACATTCGCTTTCCCCAAAAGCTTGGATTCGTAAAGGGGCAACACTGTGTATCTCGCTCTCGCAGAGCCCGGCTGCCAAATTGGAAACGTCCAGCGATTGCGCCCACACGAAAGCTGCCAGCACGGAATGCTGTAGCTGGTTTTCACTGTCCCTTGGAACTGCATTCGCTGCCACACAGACATTCGCTTTCCCCAAAAGCTTTGGTTCGTAAAGGGGCAACACTGTGTTTCTCGCTCTCGCAGAGACCGGCTGCCAAATTCGAAACGTCCAGCGATTGCGCCCACACGAAAGCTGCCAGCACGGAATGCTATAGCTGGTTTTCACTGTCCCTTGGAACTGCATTCGCTGCCACACAGACATTCGCTTTCCCCAAAAGCTTTGGTTCGTAAAGGGGCAACACTGTGTATCTCTCTCTCGCAGAGCCCGGCTGCCAAATTCGAAACGTCCAGCGATTGCGCCCACACGAAAGCTGCCAGCACGGAATGCTGTAGCTGGTTTTCACTGTCCCTTGGAACTGCATTCGCTGCCACACAGACATTCGCTTTCCCCAAAAGCTTTGGTTCGTAAAGGGGCAACACTCTGTATCTCTCTCTGGCAGAGCCCGGCTGCCAAATTGGAAACGTCCAGCGATTGCGCCCAAACGAAAGCTGCCAGCACGGAATGCTGTAGCTGGTTTTCACTGTCCCTTGGAACTGCATTCGCTGCCACAGAGACATTCGCTTTCCCCAAAAGCTTGGATTCGTAAAGGGGCAACACTGTGTATCTCTCTCTCGCAGAGCCCGGCTGCCAAATTGGAAACGTCCAGCGATTGCGCCCACACGAAAGCTGCCAGCACGGAATGCTGTAGCTGGTTTTCACTGTCCCTTGGAACTGCATTCGCTGCCACACAGACATTCGCTTTCCCCAAAAGCTTTGGTTCGTAAAGGGGCAACACTGTGTATCTCGCTCTCGCAGAGCCCGGCTGCCAAATTGGAAACGTCCAGCGATTGCGCCCACACGAAAGCTGCCAGCACGGAATGCTGTAGCTGGTTTTCACTGTCCCTTGGAACTGCATTCGCTGCCACACAGACATTCGCTTTCCCCAAAAGCTTTGGTTCGTAAAGGGGCAACACTGTGTATCTCTCTCTCGCAGAGCCCGGCTGCCAAATTGGAAACGTCCAGCGATTGCGCCCACACGAAAGCTGCCAGCACGGAATGCTGTAGCTGGTTTTCACTGTCCCTTGGAACTGCATTCGCTGCCACACAGACATTCGCTTTCCCCAAAAGCTTTGGTTCGTAAAGGGGCAACACTGTGTATCTCTCTCTCGCAGAGCCCGGCTGCCAAATTGGAAACGTCCAGCGATTGCGCCCACACGAAAGCTGCCAGCACGGAATGCTGTAGCTGGTTTTCACTGTCCCTTGGAACTGCATTCGCTGCCACACAGACATTCGCTTTCCCCAAAAGCTTTGGTTCGTAAAGGGGCAACACTGTGTATCTCTCTCTCGCAGAGCCCGGCTGCCAAATTGGAAACGTCCAGCGATTGCGCCCACACGAAAGCTGCCAGCACGGAATGCTGTAGCTGGTTTTCACTGTCCCTTGGAACTGCATTCGCTGCCACACAGACATTCGCTTTCCCCAAAAGCTTGGATTCGTAAAGGGGCAACACTGTGTATCTCGCTCTCGCAGAGCCCGGCTGCCAAATTGGAAACGTCCAGCGATTGCGCCCACACGAAAGCTGCCAGCACGGAATGCTGTAGCTGGTTTTCACTGTCCCTTGGAACTGCATTCGCTGCCACACAGACATTCGCTTTCCCCAAAAGCTTTGGTTCGTAAAGGGGCAACACTGTGTATCTCTCTCTCGCAGAGCCCGGCTGCCAAATTGGAAACGTCCAGCGATTGCGCCCACACGAAAGCTGCCAGCACGGAATGCTGTAGCTGGTTTTCACTGTCCCTTGGAACTGCATTCGCTGCCACACAGACATTCGCTTTCCCCAAAAGCTTTGGTTCGTAAAGGGGCAACACTGTGTATCTCTCTCTCGCAGAGCCCGGCTGCCAAATTGGAAACGTCCAGCGATTGCGCCCACACGAAAGCTGCCAGCACGGAATGCTGTAGCTGGTTTTCACTGTCCCTTGGAACTGCATTCGCTGCCACACAGACATTCGCTTTCCCCAAAAGCTTGGATTCGTAAAGGGGCAACACTCTGTATCTCGCTCTCGCAGAGCCCGGCTGCCAAATTGGAAACGTCCAGCGATTGCGCCCACACGAAAGCTGCCAGCACGGAATGCTGTAGCTGGTTTTCACTGTCCCTTGGAACTGCATTCGCTGCCACACAGACATTCGCTTTCCCCAAAAGCTTTGGTTCGTAAAGGGGCAACACTGTGTTTCTCGCTCTCGCAGAGACCGGCTGCCAAATTCGAAACGTCCAGCGATTGCGCCCACACGAAAGCTGCCAGCACGGAATGCTATAGCTGGTTTTCACTGTCCCTTGGAACTGCATTCGCTGCCACACAGACATTCGCTTTCCCCAAAAGCTTTGGTTCGTAAAGGGGCAACACTGTGTATCTCTCTCTCGCAGAGCCCGGCTGCCAAATTCGAAACGTCCAGCGATTGCGCCCACACGAAAGCTGCCAGCACGGAATGCTGTAGCTGGTTTTCACTGTCCCTTGGAACTGCATTCGCTGCCACACAGACATTCGCTTTCCCCAAAAGCTTTGGTTCGTAAAGGGGCAACACTCTGTATCTCTCTCTGGCAGAGCCCGGCTGCCAAATTGGAAACGTCCAGCGATTGCGCCCAAACGAAAGCTGCCAGCACGGAATGCTGTAGCTGGTTTTCACTGTCCCTTGGAACTGCATTCGCTGCCACAGAGACATTCGCTTTCCCCAAAAGCTTGGATTCGTAAAGGGGCAACACTGTGTATCTCTCTCTCGCAGAGCCCGGCTGCCAAATTGGAAACGTCCAGCGATTGCGCCCACACGAAAGCTGCCAGCACGGAATGCTGTAGCTGGTTTTCACTGTCCCTTGGAACTGCATTCGCTGCCACACAGACATTCGCTTTCCCCAAAAGCTTTGGTTCGTAAAGGGGCAACACTGTGTATCTCGCTCTCGCAGAGCCCGGCTGCCAAATTGGAAACGTCCAGCGATTGCGCCCACACGAAAGCTGCCAGCACGGAATGCTGTAGCTGGTTTTCACTGTCCCTTGGAACTGCATTCGCTGCCACACAGACATTCGCTTTCCCCAAAAGCTTTGGTTCGTAAAGGGGCAACACTGTGTATCTCTCTCTCGCAGAGCCCGGCTGCCAAATTGGAAACGTCCAGCGATTGCGCCCACACGAAAGCTGCCAGCACGGAATGCTGTAGCTGGTTTTCACTGTCCCTTGGAACTGCATTCGCTGCCACACAGACATTCGCTTTCCCCAAAAGCTTTGGTTCGTAAAGGGGCAACACTGTGTATCTCTCTCTCGCAGAGCCCGGCTGCCAAATTGGAAACGTCCAGCGATTGCGCCCACACGAAAGCTGCCAGCACGGAATGCTGTAGCTGGTTTTCACTGTCCCTTGGAACTGCATTCGCTGCCACACAGACATTCGCTTTCCCCAAAAGCTTGGATTCGTAAAGGGGCAACACTGTGTATCTCGCTCTCGCAGAGCCCGGCTGCCAAATTGGAAACGTCCAGCGATTGCGCCCACACGAAAGCTGCCAGCACGGAATGCTGTAGCTGGTTTTCACTGTCCCTTGGAACTGCATTCGCTGCCACACAGACATGCGCTTTCCCCAAAAGCTTTGGTTCGTAAAGGGGCAACACTGTGTATCTCGCTCTCGCAGAGCCCGGCTGCCAAATTGGAAACGTCCAGCGATTGCGCCCACACGAAAGCTGCCAGCACGGAATGCTGTAGCTGGTTTTCACTGTCCCTTGGAACTGCATTCGCTGCCACACAGACATTCGCTTTCCCCAAAAGCTTTGGTTCGTAAAGGGGCAACACTGTGTATCTCTCTCTCGCAGAGCCCGGCTGCCAAATTGGAAACGTCCAGCGATTGAACCCACACGAAAGCTGCCAGCACGGAATGCTGTAGCTGGTTTTCACTGTCCCTTGGAACTGCATTCGCTGCCACACAGACATTCGCTTTCCCCAAAAGCTTTGGTTCGTAAAGGGGCAACACTGTGTATCTCTCTCTCGCAGAGCCCGGCTGCCAAATTGGAAACGTCCAGCGATTGAACCCACACGAAAGCTGCCAGCACGGAATGCTGTAGCTGGTTTTCACTGTCCCTTGGAACTGCATTCGCTGCCACACAGACATTCGCTTTCCCCAAAAGCTTTGGTTCGTAAAGGGGCAACACTGTGTATCTCTCTCTCGCAGAGCCCGGCTGCCAAATTGGAAACGTCCAGCGATTGCGCCCACACGAAAGCTGCCAGCACGGAATGCTGTAGCTGGTTTTCACTGTCCCTTGGAACTGCATTCGCTGCCACACAGACATTCGCTTTCCCCAAAAGCTTGGATTCGTAAAGGGGCAACACTGTGTATCTCGCTCTCGCAGAGCCCGGCTGCCAAATTGGAAACGTCCAGTGATTGCGCCCACACGAAAGCTGCCAGCACGGAATGCTGTAGCTGGTTTTCACTGTCCCTTGGAACTGCATTCGCTGCCACACAGACATTCGCTTTCCCCAAAAGCTTTGGTTCGTAAAGGGGCAACACTGTGTATCTCGCTCTCGCAGAGACCGGCTGCCAAATTCGAAACGTCCAGCGATTGCGCCCAAACGAAAGCTGCCAGCACGGAATGCTATAGCTGGTTTTCACTGTCCCTTGGAACTGCATTCGCTGCCACACAGACATTCGCTTTCCCCAAAAGCTTTGGTTCGTAAAGGGGCAACACTGTGTATCTCTCTCTCGCAGAGCCCGGCTGCCAAATTGGAAACGTCCAGCGATTGCGCCCACACGGAAGCTGCCAGCACGGAATGCTGTAGCTGGTTTTCACTGTCCCTTGGAACTGCATTCGCTGCCACACAGACATTCGCTTTCCCCAAAAGCTTGGATTCGTAAAGGGGCAACACTGTGTATCTCTCTCTCGCAGAGCCCGGCTGCCAAATTGGAAACGTCCAGCGATTGCGCCCACACGAAAGCTGCCAGCACGGAATGCTGTAGCTGGTTTTCACTGTCCCTTGGAACTGCATTCGCTGCCACACAGACATTCGCTTTCCCCAAAAGCTTTGGTTCGTAAAGGGGCAACACTGTGTATCTCTCTCTCGCAGAGCCCGGCTGCCAAATTGGAAACGTCCAGCGATTGCGCCCACACGAAAGCTGCCAGCACGGAATGCTGTAGCTGGTTTTCACTGTCCCTTGGAACTGCATTCGCTGCCACACAGACATTCGCTTTCCCCAAAAGCTTTGGTTCGTAAAGGGGCAACACTGTGTCTCTCTCTCTCGCAGAGCCCGGCTGCCAAATTGGAAACGTCCAGCGATTGCGCCCACACGAAAGCTGCCAGCACGGAATGCTGTAGCTGGTTTTCACTGTCCCTTGGAACTGCATTCGCTGCCACACAGACATTCGCTTTCCCCAAAAGCTTTGGTTCGTAAAGGGGCAACACTGTGTATCTCTCTCTCGCAGAGCCCGGCTGCCAAATTGGAAACGTCCAGCGATTGCGCCCACACGAAAGCTGCCAGCACGGAATGCTGTAGCTGGTTTTCACTGTCCCTTGGAACTGCATTTGCTGCCACACAGACATTCGCTTTCCCCAAAAGCTTTGGTTCGTAAAGGGGCAACACTGTGTATCTCGCTCTCGCAGAGCCCGGCTGCCAAATTGGAAACGTCCAGCGATTGCGCCCACACGAAAGCTGCCAGCACGGAATGCTGTAGCTGGTTTTCACTGTCCCTTGGAACTGCATTCGCTGCCACACAGACATTCGCTTTCCCCAAAAGCTTGGATTCGTAAAGGGGCAACACTGTGTATATCTCTCTCGCAGAGCCCGGCTGCCAAATTGGAAACGTCCAGCGATTGCGCCCACACGAAAGCTGCCAGCACGGAATGCTGTAGCTGGTTTTCACTGTCCCTTGGAACTGCATTCGCTGCCACACAGACATTCGCTTTCCCCAAAAGCTTTGGTTCGTAAAGGGGCAACACTGTGTATCTCGCTCTCGCAGAGACCGGCTGCCAAATTCGAAACGTCCAGCGATTGCGCCCACACGAAAGCTGCCAGCACGGAATGCTATAGCTGGTTTTCACTGTCCCTTGGAACTGCATTCGCTGCCACACAGACATTCGCTTTCCCCAAAAGCTTTGGTTCGTAAAGGGGCAACACTGTGTATCTCTCTCTCGCAGAGCCCGGCTGCCAAATTGGAAACGTCCAGCGATTGCGCCCACACGAAAGCTGCCAGCACGGAATGCTGTAGCTGGTTTTCACTGTCCCTTGGAACTGCATTCGCTGCCACACAGACATTCGCTTTCCCCAAAAGCTTGGATTCGTAAAGGGGCAACACTGTGTATCTCGCTCTCGCAGAGCCCGGCTGCCAAATTGGAAACGTCCAGCGATTGCGCCCACACGAAAGCTGCCAGCACGGAATGCTGTAGCTGGTTTTCACTGTCCCTTGGAACTGCATTCGCTGCCACACAGACATTCGCTTTCCCCAAAAGCTTTGGTTCGTAAAGGGGCAACACTGTGTATCTCTCTCTCGCAGAGCCCGGCTGCCAAATTGGAAACGTCCAGCGATTGCGCCCACACGAAAGCTGCCAGCACGGAATGCTGTAGCTGGTTTTCACTGTCCCTTGGAACTGCATTCGCTGCCACACAGACATTCGCTTTCCCCAAAAGCTTGGATTCGTAAAGGGGCAACACTGTGTATCTCTCTCTCGCAGAGCCCGGCTGCCAAATTGGAAACGTCCAGCGATTGCGCCCACACGAAAGCTGCCAGCACGGAATGCTGTAGCTGGTTTTCACTGTCCCTTGGAACTGCATTCGCTGCCACACAGACATTCGCTTTCCCCAAAAGCTTTGGTTCGTAAAGGGGCAACACTGTGTATCTCGCTCTCGCAGAGACCGGCTGCCAAATTCGAAACGTCCAGCGATTGCGCCCACACGAAAGCTGCCAGCACGGAATGCTATAGCTGGTTTTCACTGTCCCTTGGAACTGCATTCGCTGCCACACAGACATTCGCTTTCCCCAAAAGCTTTGGTTCGTAAAGGGGCAACACTGTGTATCTCTCTCTCGCAGAGCCCGGCTGCCAAATTGGAAACGTCCAGCGATTGCGCCCACACGAAAGCTGCCAGCACGGAATGCTGTAGCTGGTTTTCACTGTCCCTTGGAACTGCATTCGCTGCCACACAGACATTCGCTTTCCCCAAAAGCTTTGGTTCGTAAAGGGGCAACACTGTGTATCTCTCTCTCGCAGAGCCCGGCTGCCAAATTGGAAACGTCCAGCGATTGCGCCCACACGAAAGCTGCCAGCACGGAATGCTGTAGCTGGTTTTCACTGTCCCTTGGAACTGCATTCGCTGCCACACAGACATTCGCTTTCCCCAAAAGCTTGGATTCGTAAAGGGGCAACACTCTGTATCTCGCTCTCGCAGAGCCCGGCTGCCAAATTGGAAACGTCCAGCGATTGCGCCCACACGAAAGCTGCCAGCACGGAATGCTGTAGCTGGTTTTCACTGTCCCTTGGAACTGCATTCGCTGCCACACAGACATGCGCTTTCCCCAAAAGCTTTGGTTCGTAAAGGGGCAACACTGTGTATCTCTCTCTCGCAGAGCCCGGCTGCCAAATTGGAAACGTCCAGCGATTGCGCCCACACGAAAGCTGCCAGCACGGAATGCTGTAGCTGGTTTTCACTGTCCCTTGGAACTGCATTCGCTGCCACACAGACATTCGCTTTCCCCAAAAGCTTTGGTTCGTAAAGGGGCAACACTGTGTATCTCTCTCTCGCAGGGCCCGGCTGCCAAATTGGAAACGTCCAGCGATTGAGCCCACACGAAAGCTGCCAGCACGGAATGCTGTAGCTGGTTTTCACTGTCCCTTGGAACTGCATTCGCTGCCACACAGACATTCGCTTTCCCCAAAAGCTTTGGTTCGTAAAGGGGCAACACTGTGTATCTCTCTCTCGCAGAGCCCGGCTGCCAAATTGGAAACGTCCAGCGATTGCGCCCACACGAAAGCTGCCAGCACGGAATGCTGTAGCTGGTTTTCACTGTCCCTTGGAACTGCATTCGCTGCCACACAGACATTCGCTTTCCCCAAAAGCTTTGGTTCGTAAAGGGGCAACACTGTGTATCTCTCTCTCGCAGAGCCCGGCTGCCAAATTGGAAACGTCCAGCGATTGCGCCCACACGAAAGCTGCCAGCACGGAATGCTGTAGCTGGTTTTCACTGTCCCTTGGAACTGCATTCGCTGCCACACAGACATTCGCTTTCCCCAAAAGCTTTGGTTCGTAAAGGGGCAACACTGTGTATCTCTCTCTCGCAGAGCCCGGCTGCCAAATTGGAAACGTCCAGCGATTGCGCCCACACGAAAGCTGCCAGCACGGAATGCTGTAGCTGGTTTTCACTGTCCCTTGGAACTGCATTCGCTGCCACACAGACATTCGCTTTCCCCAAAAGCTTTGGTTCGTAAAGGGGCAACACTGTGTATCTCTCTCTCGCAGAGCCCGGCTGCCAAATTGGAAACGTCCAGCGATTGCGCCCACACGAAAGCTGCCAGCACGGAATGCTGTAGCTGGTTTTCACTGTCCCTTGGAACTGCATTCGCTGCCACACAGACATTCGCTTTCCCCAAAAGCTTGGATTCGTAAAGGGGCAACACTGTGTATCTCGCTCTCGCAGAGCCCGGCTGCCAAATTGGAAACGTCCAGCGATTGCGCCCACACGAAAGCTGCCAGCACGGAATGCTGTAGCTGGTTTTCACTGTCCCTTGGAACTGCATTCGCTGCCACACAGACATTCGCTTTCCCCAAAAGCTTTGGTTCGTAAAGGGGCAACACTGTGTTTCTCGCTCTCGCAGAGCCCGGCTGCCAAATTCGAAACGTCCAGCGATTGCGCCCACACGAAAGCTGCCAGCACGGAATGCTATAGCTGGTTTTCACTGTCCCTTGGAACTGCATTCGCTGCCACACAGACATTCGCTTTCCCCAAAAGCTTTGGTTCGTAAAGGGGCAACACTGTGTATCTCTCTCTCGCAGAGCCCGGCTGCCAAATTGGAAACGTCCAGCGATTGCGCCCAAACGAAAGCTGCCAGCACGGAATGCTGTAGCTGGTTTTCACTGTCCCTTGGAACTGCATTCGCTGCCACAGAGACATTCGCTTTCCCCAAAAGCTTGGATTCGTAAAGGGGCAACACTGTGTATCTCGCTCTCGCAGAGCCCGGCTGCCAAATTGGAAACGTCCAGCGATTGCGCCCACACGAAAGCTGCCAGCACGGAATGCTGTAGCTGGTTTTCACTGTCCCTTGGAACTGCATTCGCTGCCACACAGACATTCGCTTTCCCCAAAAGCTTTGGTTCGTAAAGGGGCAACACTGTGTATCTCTCTCTCGCAGAGCCCGGCTGCCAAATTGGAAACGTCCAGCGATTGCGCCCACACGAAAGCTGCCAGCACGGAATGCTGTAGCTGGTTTTCACTGTCCCTTGGAACTGCATTCGCTGCCACACAGACATTCGCTTTCCCCAAAAGCTTTGGTTCGTAAAGGGGCAACACTGTGTATCTCTCTCTCGCAGAGCCCGGCTGCCAAATTGGAAACGTCCAGTGATTGCGCCCACACGAAAGCTGCCAGCACGGAATGCTGTAGCTGGTTTTCACTGTCCCTTGGAACTGCATTCGCTGCCACACAGACATTCGCTTTCCCCAAAAGCTTTGGTTCGTAAAGGGGCAACACTGTGTATCTCTCTCTCGCAGAGCCCGGCTGCCAAATTGGAAACGTCCAGCGATTGCGCCCACACGAAAGCTGCCAGCACGGAATGCTGTAGCTGGTTTTCACTGTCCCTTGGAACTGCATTCGCTGCCACACAGACATTCGCTTTCCCCAAAAGCTTGGATTCGTAAAGGGGCAACACTGTGTATCTCGCTCTCGCAGAGCCCGGCTGCCAAATTGGAAACGTCCAGCGATTGCGCCCACACGAAAGCTGCCAGCACGGAATGCTGTAGCTGGTTTTCACTGTCCCTTGGAACTGCATTCGCTGCCACACAGACATTCGCTTTCCCCAAAAGCTTTGGTTCGTAAAGGGGCAACACTGTGTATCTCTCTCTCGCAGAGCCCGGCTGCCAAATTGGAAACGTCCAGCGATTGCGCCCACACGAAAGCTGCCAGCACGGAATGCTGTAGCTGGTTTTCACTGTCCCTTGGAACTGCATTCGCTGCCACACAGACATTCGCTTTCCCCAAAAGCTTGGATTCGTAAAGGGGCAACACTGTGTATCTCGCTCTCGCAGAGCCCGGCTGCCAAATTGGAAACGTCCAGCGATTGAACCCACACGAAAGCTGCCAGCACGGAATGCTGTAGCTGGTTTTCACTGTCCCTTGGAACTGCATTCGCTGCCACACAGACATTCGCTTTCCCCAAAAGCTTTGGTTCGTAAAGGGGCAACACTGTGTATCTCGCTCTCGCAGAGACCGGCTGCCAAATTCGAAACGTCCAGCGATTGCGCCCACACGAAAGCTGCCAGCACGGAATGCTGTAGCTGGTTTTCACTGTCCCTTGGAACTGCATTCGCTGCCACACAGACATTCGCTTTCCCCAAAAGCTTTGGTTCGTAAAGGGGCAACACTGTGTATCTCTCTCTCGCAGAGCCCGGCTGCCAAATTGGAAACGTCCAGCGATTGCGCCCACACGAAAGCTGCCAGCACGGAATGCTGTAGCTGGTTTTCACTGTCCCTTGGAACTGCATTCGCTGCCACACAGACATTCGCTTTCCCCAAAAGCTTTGGTTCGTAAAGGGGCAACACTGTGTATCTCTCTCTCGCAGAGCCCGGCTGCCAAATTGGAAACGTCCAGCGATTGCGCCCACACGAAAGCTGCCAGCACGGAATGCTGTAGCTGGTTTTCACTGTCCCTTGGAACTGCATTCGCTGCCACACAGACATTCGCTTTCCCCAAAAGCTTGGATTCGTAAAGGGGCAACACTCTGTATCTCGCTCTCGCAGAGCCCGGCTGCCAAATTGGAAACGTCCAGCGATTGCGCCCACACGAAAGCTGCCAGCACGGAATGCTGTAGCTGGTTTTCACTGTCCCTTGGAACTGCATTCGCTGCCACACAGACATGCGCTTTCCCCAAAAGCTTTGGTTCGTAAAGGGGCAACACTGTGTATCTCTCTCTCGCAGAGCCCGGCTGCCAAATTGGAAACGTCCAGTGATTGCGCCCACACGAAAGCTGCCAGCACGGAATGCTGTAGCTGGTTTTCACTGTCCCTTGGAACTGCATTCGCTGCCACACAGACATTCGCTTTCCCCAAAAGCTTTGGTTCGTAAAGGGGCAACACTGTGTATCTCTCTCTCGCAGAGCCCGGCTGCCAAATTGGAAACGTCCAGCGATTGCGCCCACACGAAAGCTGCCAGCACGGAATGCTGTAGCTGGTTTTCACTGTCCCTTGGAACTGCATTCGCTGCCACACAGACATTCGCTTTCCCCAAAAGCTTGGATTCGTAAAGGGGCAACACTGTGTATCTCGCTCTCGCAGAGCCCGGCTGCCAAATTGGAAACGTCCAGCGATTGCGCCCACACGAAAGCTGCCAGCACGGAATGCTGTAGCTGGTTTTCACTGTCCCTTGGAACTGCATTCGCTGCCACACAGACATTCGCTTTCCCCAAAAGCTTTGGTTCGTAAAGGGGCAACACTGTGTATCTCTCTCTCGCAGAGCCCGGCTGCCAAATTGGAAACGTCCAGCGATTGCGCCCACACGAAAGCTGCCAGCACGGAATGCTGTAGCTGGTTTTCACTGTCCCTTGGAACTGCATTCGCTGCCACACAGACATTCGCTTTCCCCAAAAGCTTGGATTCGTAAAGGGGCAACACTGTGTATCTCGCTCTCGCAGAGCCCGGCTGCCAAATTGGAAACGTCCAGCGATTGCGCCCACACGAAAGCTGCCAGCACGGAATGCTGTAGCTGGTTTTCACTGTCCCTTGGAACTGCATTCGCTGCCACACAGACATTCGCTTTCCCCAAAAGCTTTGGTTCGTAAAGGGGCAACACTGTGTATCTCGCTCTCGCAGAGACCGGCTGCCAAATTCGAAACGTCCAGCGATTGCGCCCACACGAAAGCTGCCAGCACGGAATGCTATAGCTGGTTTTCACTGTCCCTTGGAACTGCATTCGCTGCCACACAGACATTCGCTTTCCCCAAAAGCTTTGGTTCGTAAAGGGGCAACACTGTGTATCTCTCTCTCGCAGAGCCCGGCTGCCAAATTGGAAACGTCCAGCGATTGCGCCCACACGAAAGCTGCCAGCACGGAATGCTGTAGCTGGTTTTCACTGTCCCTTGGAACTGCATTCGCTGCCACACAGACATTCGCTTTCCCCAAAAGCTTTGGTTCGTAAAGGGGCAACACTGTGTATCTCTCTCTCGCAGAGCCCGGCTGCCAAATTGGAAACGTCCAGCGATTGCGCCCACACGAAAGCTGCCAGCACGGAATGCTGTAGCTGGTTTTCACTGTCCCTTGGAACTGCATTCGCTGCCACACAGACATTCGCTTTCCCCAAAAGCTTGGATTCGTAAAGGGGCAACACTCTGTATCTCGCTCTCGCAGAGCCCGGCTGCCAAATTGGAAACGTCCAGCGATTGCGCCCACACGAAAGCTGCCAGCACGGAATGCTATAGCTGGTTTTCACTGTCCCTTGGAACTGCATTCGCTGCCACACAGACATGCGCTTTCCCCAAAAGCTTTGGTTCGTAAAGGGGCAACACTGTGTATCTCTCTCTCGCAGAGCCCGGCTGCCAAATTGGAAACGTCCAGCGATTGCGCCCACACGAAAGCTGCCAGCACGGAATGCTGTAGCTGGTTTTCACTGTCCCTTGGAACTGCATTCGCTGCCACACAGACATTCGCTTTCCCCAAAAGCTTTGGTTCGTAAAGGGGCAACACTGTGTATCTCTCTCTCGCAGGGCCCGGCTGCCAAATTGGAAACGTCCAGCGATTGAGCCCACACGAAAGCTGCCAGCACGGAATGCTGTAGCTGGTTTTCACTGTCCCTTGGAACTGCATTCGCTGCCACACAGACATTCGCTTTCCCCAAAAGCTTTGGTTCGTAAAGGGGCAACACTGTGTATCTCTCTCTCGCAGAGCCCGGCTGCCAAATTGGAAACGTCCAGCGATTGCGCCCACACGAAAGCTGCCAGCACGGAATGCTGTAGCTGGTTTTCACTGTCCCTTGGAACTGCATTCGCTGCCACACAGACATTCGCTTTCCCCAAAAGCTTTGGTTCGTAAAGGGGCAACACTGTGTATCTCTCTCTCGCAGAGCCCGGCTGCCAAATTGGAAACGTCCAGCGATTGCGCCCACACGAAAGCTGCCAGCACGGAATGCTGTAGCTGGTTTTCACTGTCCCTTGGAACTGCATTCGCTGCCACACAGACATTCGCTTTCCCCAAAAGCTTTGGTTCGTAAAGGGGCAACACTGTGTATCTCTCTCTCGCAGAGCCCGGCTGCCAAATTGGAAACGTCCAGCGATTGCGCCCACACGAAAGCTGCCAGCACGGAATGCTGTAGCTGGTTTTCACTGTCCCTTGGAACTGCATTCGCTGCCACACAGACATTCGCTTTCCCCAAAAGCTTGGATTCGTAAAGGGGCAACACTGTGTATCTCGCTCTCGCAGAGCCCGGCTGCCAAATTGGAAACGTCCAGCGATTGCGCCCACACGAAAGCTGCCAGCACGGAATGCTGTAGCTGGTTTTCACTGTCCCTTGGAACTGCATTCGCTGCCACACAGACATTCGCTTTCCCCAAAAGCTTTGGTTCGTAAAGGGGCAACACTGTGTTTCTCGCTCTCGCAGAGACCGGCTGCCAAATTCGAAACGTCCAGCGATTGCGCCCACACGAAAGCTGCCAGCACGGAATGCTATAGCTGGTTTTCACTGTCCCTTGGAACTGCATTCGCTGCCACACAGACATTCGCTTTCCCCAAAAGCTTTGGTTCGTAAAGGGGCAACACTCTGTATCTCTCTCTGGCAGAGCCCGGCTGCCAAATTGGAAACGTCCAGCGATTGCGCCCAAACGAAAGCTGCCAGCACGGAATGCTGTAGCTGGTTTTCACTGTCCCTTGGAACTGCATTCGCTGCCACAGAGACATTCGCTTTCCCCAAAAGCTTGGATTCGTAAAGGGGCAACACTGTGTATCTCGCTCTCGCAGAGCCCGGCTGCCAAATTGGAAACGTCCAGCGATTGCGCCCACACGAAAGCTGCCAGCACGGAATGCTGTAGCTGGTTTTCACTGTCCCTTGGAACTGCATTCGCTGCCACACAGACATTCGCTTTCCCCAAAAGCTTTGGTTCGTAAAGGGGCAACACTGTGTATCTCGCTCTCGCAGAGCCCGGCTGCCAAATTGGAAACGTCCAGCGATTGCGCCCACACGAAAGCTGCCAGCACGGAATGCTGTAGCTGGTTTTCACTGTCCCTTGGAACTGCATTCGCTGCCACACAGACATTCGCTTTCCCCAAAAGCTTTGGTTCGTAAAGGGGCAACACTGTGTATCTCTCTCTCGCAGAGCCCGGCTGCCAAATTGGAAACGTCCAGCGATTGCGCCCACACGAAAGCTGCCAGCACGGAATGCTGTAGCTGGTTTTCACTGTCCCTTGGAACTGCATTCGCTGCCACACAGACATTCGCTTTCCCCAAAAGCTTTGGTTCGTAAAGGGGCAACACTGTGTATCTCTCTCTCGCAGAGCCCGGCTGCCAAATTGGAAACGTCCAGCGATTGCGCCCACACGAAAGCTGCCAGCACGGAATGCTGTAGCTGGTTTTCACTGTCCCTTGGAACTGCATTCGCTGCCACACAGACATTCGCTTTCCCCAAAAGCTTGGATTCGTAAAGGGGCAACACTGTGTATCTCGCTCTCGCAGAGCCCGGCTGCCAAATTGGAAACGTCCAGCGATTGCGCCCACACGAAAGCTGCCAGCACGGAATGCTGTAGCTGGTTTTCACTGTCCCTTGGAACTGCATTCGCTGCCACACAGACATGCGCTTTCCCCAAAAGCTTTGGTTCGTAAAGGGGCAACACTGTGTATCTCGCTCTCGCAGAGCCCGGCTGCCAAATTGGAAACGTCCAGCGATTGCGCCCACACGAAAGCTGCCAGCACGGAATGCTGTAGCTGGTTTTCACTGTCCCTTGGAACTGCATTCGCTGCCACACAGACATTCGCTTTCCCCAAAAGCTTTGGTTCGTAAAGGGGCAACACTGTGTATCTCTCTCTCGCAGAGCCCGGCTGCCAAATTGGAAACGTCCAGCGATTGAACCCACACGAAAGCTGCCAGCACGGAATGCTGTAGCTGGTTTTCACTGTCCCTTGGAACTGCATTCGCTGCCACACAGACATTCGCTTTCCCCAAAAGCTTTGGTTCGTAAAGGGGCAACACTGTGTATCTCTCTCTCGCAGAGCCCGGCTGCCAAATTGGAAACGTCCAGCGATTGAACCCACACGAAAGCTGCCAGCACGGAATGCTGTAGCTGGTTTTCACTGTCCCTTGGAACTGCATTCGCTGCCACACAGACATTCGCTTTCCCCAAAAGCTTTGGTTCGTAAAGGGGCAACACTGTGTATCTCTCTCTCGCAGAGCCCGGCTGCCAAATTGGAAACGTCCAGCGATTGCGCCCACACGAAAGCTGCCAGCACGGAATGCTGTAGCTGGTTTTCACTGTCCCTTGGAACTGCATTCGCTGCCACACAGACATTCGCTTTCCCCAAAAGCTTTGGTTCGTAAAGGGGCAACACTGTGTATCTCTCTCTCGCAGAGCCCGGCTGCCAAATTGGAAACGTCCAGCGATTGCGCCCACACGAAAGCTGCCAGCACGGAATGCTGTAGCTGGTTTTCACTGTCCCTTGGAACTGCATTCGCTGCCACACAGACATTCGCTTTCCCCAAAAGCTTGGGTTCGTAAAGGGGCAACACTGTGTATCTCGCTCTCGCAGAGCCCGGCTGCCAAATTGGAAACGTCCAGTGATTGCGCCCACACGAAAGCTGCCAGCACGGAATGCTGTAGCTGGTTTTCACTGTCCCTTGGAACTGCATTCGCTGCCACACAGACATTCGCTTTCCCCAAAAGCTTGGATTCGTAAAGGGGCAACACTGTGTATCTCGCTCTCGCAGAGCCCGGCTGCCAAATTGGAAACGTCCAGCGATTGCGCCCACACGAAAGCTGCCAGCACGGAATGCTGTAGCTGGTTTTCACTGTCCCTTGGAACTGCATTCGCTGCCACACAGACATGCGCTTTCCCCAAAAGCTTTGGTTCGTAAAGGGGCAACACTGTGTATCTCGCTCTCGCAGAGCCCGGCTGCCAAATTGGAAACGTCCAGCGATTGCGCCCACACGAAAGCTGCCAGCACGGAATGCTGTAGCTGGTTTTCACTGTCCCTTGGAACTGCATTCGCTGCCACACAGACATTCGCTTTCCCCAAAAGCTTTGGTTCGTAAAGGGGCAACACTGTGTATCTCTCTCTCGCAGAGCCCGGCTGCCAAATTGGAAACGTCCAGCGATTGAACCCACACGAAAGCTGCCAGCACGGAATGCTGTAGCTGGTTTTCACTGTCCCTTGGAACTGCATTCGCTGCCACACAGACATTCGCTTTCCCCAAAAGCTTTGGTTCGTAAAGGGGCAACACTGTGTATCTCTCTCTCGCAGAGCCCGGCTGCCAAATTGGAAACGTCCAGCGATTGAACCCACACGAAAGCTGCCAGCACGGAATGCTGTAGCTGGTTTTCACTGTCCCTTGGAACTGCATTCGCTGCCACACAGACATTCGCTTTCCCCAAAAGCTTTGGTTCGTAAAGGGGCAACACTGTGTATCTCTCTCTCGCAGAGCCCGGCTGCCAAATTGGAAACGTCCAGCGATTGCGCCCACACGAAAGCTGCCAGCACGGAATGCTGTAGCTGGTTTTCACTGTCCCTTGGAACTGCATTCGCTGCCACACAGACATTCGCTTTCCCCAAAAGCTTTGGTTCGTAAAGGGGCAACACTGTGTATCTCTCTCTCGCAGAGCCCGGCTGCCAAATTGGAAACGTCCAGCGATTGCGCCCACACGAAAGCTGCCAGCACGGAATGCTGTAGCTGGTTTTCACTGTCCCTTGGAACTGCATTCGCTGCCACACAGACATTCGCTTTCCCCAAAAGCTTGGATTCGTAAAGGGGCAACACTGTGTATCTCGCTCTCGCAGAGCCCGGCTGCCAAATTGGAAACGTCCAGTGATTGCGCCCACACGAAAGCTGCCAGCACGGAATGCTGTAGCTGGTTTTCACTGTCCCTTGGAACTGCATTCGCTGCCACACAGACATTCGCTTTCCCCAAAAGCTTTGGTTCGTAAAGGGGCAACACTGTGTATCTCGCTCTCGCAGAGACCGGCTGCCAAATTCGAAACGTCCAGCGATTGCGCCCAAACGAAAGCTGCCAGCACGGAATGCTATAGCTGGTTTTCACTGTCCCTTGGAACTGCATTCGCTGCCACACAGACATTCGCTTTCCCCAAAAGCTTGGATTCGTAAAGGGGCAACACTGTGTATCTCTCTCTCGCAGAGCCCGGCTGCCAAATTGGAAACGTCCAGCGATTGCGCCCACACGAAAGCTGCCAGCACGGAATGCTGTAGCTGGTTTTCACTGTCCCTTGGAACTGCATTCGCTGCCACACAGACATTCGCTTTCCCCAAAAGCTTTGGTTCGTAAAGGGGCAACACTGTGTATCTCTCTCTCGCAGAGCCCGGCTGCCAAATTGGAAACGTCCAGCGATTGCGCCCACACGAAAGCTGCCAGCACGGAATGCTGTAGCTGGTTTTCACTGTCCCTTGGAACTGCATTCGCTGCCACACAGACATTCGCTTTCCCCAAAAGCTTTGGTTCGTAAAGGGGCAACACTGTGTATCTCTCTCTCGCAGAGCCCGGCTGCCAAATTGGAAACGTCCAGCGATTGCGCCCACACGAAAGCTGCCAGCACGGAATGCTGTAGCTGGTTTTCACTGTCCCTTGGAACTGCATTCGCTGCCACACAGACATTCGCTTTCCCCAAAAGCTTTGGTTCGTAAAGGGGCAACACTGTGTATCTCTCTCTCGCAGAGCCCGGCTGCCAAATTGGAAACGTCCAGCGATTGCGCCCACACGAAAGCTGCCAGCACGGAATGCTGTAGCTGGTTTTCACTGTCCCTTGGAACTGCATTCGCTGCCACACAGACATTCGCTTTCCCCAAAAGCTTTGGTTCGTAAAGGGGCAACACTGTGTATCTCTCTCTCGCAGAGCCCGGCTGCCAAATTGGAAACGTCCAGCGATTGCGCCCACACGAAAGCTGCCAGCACGGAATGCTGTAGCTGGTTTTCACTGTCCCTTGGAACTGCATTCGCTGCCACACAGACATTCGCTTTCCCCAAAAGCTTTGGTTCGTAAAGGGGCAACACTGTGTATCTCGCTCTCGCAGAGCCCGGCTGCCAAATTGGAAACGTCCAGCGATTGCGCCCACACGAAAGCTGCCAGCACGGAATGCTGTAGCTGGTTTTCACTGTCCCTTGGAACTGCATTCGCTGCCACACAGACATTCGCTTTCCCCAAAAGCTTGGATTCGTAAAGGGGCAACACTGTGTATCTCTCTCTCGCAGAGCCCGGCTGCCAAATTGGAAACGTCCAGCGATTGCGCCCACACGAAAGCTGCCAGCACGGAATGCTGTAGCTGGTTTTCACTGTCCCTTGGAACTGCATTCGCTGCCACACAGACATTCGCTTTCCCCAAAAGCTTTGGTTCGTAAAGGGGCAACACTGTGTATCTCGCTCTCGCAGAGACCGGCTGCCAAATTCGAAACGTCCAGCGATTGCGCCCACACGAAAGCTGCCAGCACGGAATGCTATAGCTGGTTTTCACTGTCCCTTGGAACTGCATTCGCTGCCACACAGACATTCGCTTTCCCCAAAAGCTTTGGTTCGTAAAGGGGCAACACTGTGTATCTCTCTCTCGCAGAGCCCGGCTGCCAAATTGGAAACGTCCAGCGATTGCGCCCACACGAAAGCTGCCAGCACGGAATGCTGTAGCTGGTTTTCACTGTCCCTTGGAACTGCATTCGCTGCCACACAGACATTCGCTTTCCCCAAAAGCTTTGGTTCGTAAAGGGGCAACACTGTGTATCTCGCTCTCGCAGAGCCCGGCTGCCAAATTGGAAACGTCCAGCGATTGCGCCCACACGAAAGCTGCCAGCACGGAATGCTGTAGCTGGTTTTCACTGTCCCTTGGAACTGCATTCGCTGCCACACAGACATTCGCTTTCCCCAAAAGCTTGGATTCGTAAAGGGGCAACACTGTGTATCTCTCTCTCGCAGAGCCCGGCTGCCAAATTGGAAACGTCCAGCGATTGCGCCCACACGAAAGCTGCCAGCACGGGATGCTGTAGCTGGTTTTCACTGTCCCTTGGAACTGCATTCGCTGCCACACAGACATTCGCTTTCCCCAAAAGCTTGGATTCGTAAAGGGGCAACACTGTGTATCTCTCTCTCGCAGAGCCCGGCTGCCAAATTGGAAACGTCCAGTGATTGCGCCCACACGAAAGCTGCCAGCACGGAATGCTGTAGCTGGTTTTCACTGTCCCTTGGAACTGCATTCGCTGCCACACAGACATTCGCTTTCCCCAAAAGCTTTGGTTCGTAAAGGGGCAACACTGTGTATCTCTCTCTCGCAGAGCCCGGCTGCCAAATTGGAAACGTCCAGCGATTGCGCCCACACGAAAGCTGCCAGCACGGAATGCTGTAGCTGGTTTTCACTGTCCCTTGGAACTGCATTCGCTGCCACACAGACATTCGCTTTCCCCAAAAGCTTGGATTCGTAAAGGGGCAACACTGTGTATCTCTCTCTCGCAGAGCCCGGCTGCCAAATTGGAAACGTCCAGCGATTGCGCCCACACGAAAGCTGCCAGCACGGAATGCTGTAGCTGGTTTTCACTGTCCCTTGGAACTGCATTCGCTGCCACACAGACATTCGCTTTCCCCAAAAGCTTTGGTTCGTAAAGGGGCAACACTGTGTATCTCGCTCTCGCAGAGCCCGGCTGCCAAATTGGAAACGTCCAGCGATTGCGCCCACACGAAAGCTGCCAGCACGGAATGCTGTAGCTGGTTTTCACTGTCCCTTGGAACTGCATTCGCTGCCACACAGACATTCGCTTTCCCCAAAAGCTTTGGTTCGTAAAGGGGCAACACTGTGTATCTCTCTCTCGCAGAGCCCGGCTGCCAAATTGGAAACGTCCAGCGATTGCGCCCACACGAAAGCTGCCAGCACGGAATGCTGTAGCTGGTTTTCACTGTCCCTTGGAACTGCATTCGCTGCCACACAGACATTCGCTTTCCCCAAAAGCTTTGGTTCGTAAAGGGGCAACACTGTGTATCTCTCTCTCGCAGAGCCCGGCTGCCAAATTGGAAACGTCCAGCGATTGCGCCCACACGAAAGCTGCCAGCACGGAATGCTGTAGCTGGTTTTCACTGTCCCTTGGAACTGCATTCGCTGCCACACAGACATTCGCTTTCCCCAAAAGCTTTGGTTCGTAAAGGGGCAACACTGTGTATCTCTCTCTCGCAGAGACCGGCTGCCAAATTCGAAACGTCCAGCGATTGCGCCCACACGAAAGCTGCCAGCACGGAATGCTGTAGCTGGTTTTCACTGTCCCTTGGAACTGCATTCGCTGCCACACAGACATTCGCTTTCCCCAAAAGCTTGGATTCGTAAAGGGGCAACACTGTGTATCTCTCTCTCGCAGAGCCCGGCTGCCAAATTGGAAACGTCCAGCGATTGCGCCCACACGAAAGCTGCCAGCACGGAATGCTGTAGCTGGTTTTCACTGTCCCTTGGAACTGCATTCGCTGCCACACAGACATTCGCTTTCCCCAAAAGCTTTGGTTCGTAAAGGGGCAACACTGTGTATCTCTCTCTCGCAGAGCCCGGCTGCCAAATTGGAAACGTCCAGCGATTGCGCCCACACGAAAGCTGCCAGCACGGAATGCTGTAGCTGGTTTTCACTGTCCCTTGGAACTGCATTCGCTGCCACACAGACATTCGCTTTCCCCAAAAGCTTTGGTTCGTAAAGGGGCAACACTGTGTATCTCGCTCTCGCAGAGACCGGCTGCCAAATTCGAAACGTCCAGCGATTGCGCCCACACGAAAGCTGCCAGCACGGAATGCTGTAGCTGGTTTTCACTGTCCCTTGGAACTGCATTCGCTGCCACACAGACATTCGCTTTCCCCAAAAGCTTGGATTCGTAAAGGGGCAACACTGTGTATCTCTCTCTCGCAGAGCCCGGCTGCCAAATTGGAAACGTCCAGCGATTGCGCCCACACGAAAGCTGCCAGCACGGAATGCTGTAGCTGGTTTTCACTGTCCCTTGGAACTGCATTCGCTGCCACACAGACATTCGCTTTCCCCAAAAGCTTTGGTTCGTAAAGGGGCAACACTGTGTATCTCTCTCTCGCAGAGCCCGGCTGCCAAATTGGAAACGTCCAGCGATTGCGCCCACACGAAAGCTGCCAGCACGGAATGCTGTAGCTGGTTTTCACTGTCCCTTGGAACTGCATTCGCTGCCACACAGACATTCGCTTTCCCCAAAAGCTTTGGTTCGTAAAGGGGCAACACTGTGTATCTCGCTCTCGCAGAGCCCGGCTGCCAAATTGGAAACGTCCAGCGATTGCGCCCACACGAAAGCTGCCAGCACGGAATGCTGTAGCTGGTTTTCACTGTCCCTTGGAACTGCATTCGCTGCCACAGAGACATTCGCTTTCCCCAAAAGCTTGGATTCGTAAAGGGGCAACACTGTGTATCTCTCTCTCGCAGAGCCCGGCTGCCAAATTGGAAACGTCCAGCGATTGCGCCCACACGAAAGCTGCCAGCACGGAATGCTGTAGCTGGTTTTCACTGTCCCTTGGAACTGCATTCGCTGCCACACAGACATTCGCTTTCCCCAAAAGCTTGGATTCGTAAAGGGGCAACACTGTGTATCTCTCTCTCGCAGAGCCCGGCTGCCAAATTGGAAACGTCCAGTGATTGCGCCCACACGAAAGCTGCCAGCACGGAATGCTGTAGCTGGTTTTCACTGTCCCTTGGAACTGCATTCGCTGCCACACAGACATTCGCTTTCCCCAAAAGCTTTGGTTCGTAAAGGGGCAACACTGTGTATCTCGCTCTCGCAGAGCCCGGCTGCCAAATTGGAAACGTCCAGCGATTGCGCCCACACGAAAGCTGCCAGCACGGAATGCTGTAGCTGGTTTTCACTGTCCCTTGGAACTGCATTCGCTGCCACACAGACATTCGCTTTCCCCAAAAGCTTTGGTTCGTAAAGGGGCAACACTGTGTATCTCGCTCTCGCAGAGCCCGGCTGCCAAATTGGAAACGTCCAGCGATTGCGCCCACACGAAAGCTGCCAGCACGGAATGCTGTAGCTGGTTTTCACTGTCCCTTGGAACTGCATTCGCTGCCACACAGACATTCGCTTTCCCCAAAAGCTTTGGTTCGTAAAGGGGCAACACTGTGTATCTCTCTCTCGCAGAGCCCGGCTGCCAAATTGGAAACGTCCAGCGATTGCGCCCACACGAAAGCTGCCAGCACGGAATGCTGTAGCTGGTTTTCACTGTCCCTTGGAACTGCATTCGCTGCCACACAGACATTCGCTTTCCCCAAAAGCTTGGATTCGTAAAGGGGCAACACTGTGTATCTCTCTCTCGCAGAGCCCGGCTGCCAAATTGGAAACGTCCAGCGATTGCGCCCACACGAAAGCTGCCAGCACGGAATGCTGTAGCTGGTTTTCACTGTCCCTTGGAACTGCATTCGCTGCCACACAGACATTCGCTTTCCCCAAAAGCTTGGATTCGTAAAGGGGCAACACTGTGTATCTCTCTCTCGCAGAGCCCGGCTGCCAAATTGGAAACGTCCAGTGATTGCGCCCACACGAAAGCTGCCAGCACGGAATGCTGTAGCTGGTTTTCACTGTCCCTTGGAACTGCATTCGCTGCCACACAGACATTCGCTTTCCCCAAAAGCTTTGGTTCGTAAAGGGGCAACACTGTGTATCTCTCTCTCGCAGAGCCCGGCTGCCAAATTGGAAACGTCCAGCGATTGCGCCCACACGAAAGCTGCCAGCACGGAATGCTGTAGCTGGTTTTCACTGTCCCTTGGAACTGCATTCGCTGCCACACAGACATTCGCTTTCCCCAAAAGCTTTGGTTCGTAAAGGGGCAACACTGTGTATCTCTCTCTCGCAGAGCCCGGCTGCCAAATTGGAAACGTCCAGCGATTGCGCCCACACGAAAGCTGCCAGCACGGAATGCTGTAGCTGGTTTTCACTGTCCCTTGGAACTGCATTCGCTGCCACACAGACATTCGCTTTCCCCAAAAGCTTGGATTCGTAAAGGGGCAACACTGTGTATCTCTCTCTCGCAGAGCCCGGCTGCCAAATTGGAAACGTCCAGCGATTGCGCCCACACGAAAGCTGCCAGCACGGAATGCTGTAGCTGGTTTTCACTGTCCCTTGGAACTGCATTCGCTGCCACACAGACATTCGCTTTCCCCAAAAGCTTTGGTTCGTAAAGGGGCAACACTGTGTATCTCGCTCTCGCAGAGCCCGGCTGCCAAATTGGAAACGTCCAGCGATTGCGCCCACACGAAAGCTGCCAGCACGGAATGCTGTAGCTGGTTTTCACTGTCCCTTGGAACTGCATTCGCTGCCACACAGACATTCGCTTTCCCCAAAAGCTTGGATTCGTAAAGGGGCAACACTGTGTATCTCTCTCTCGCAGAGCCCGGCTGCCAAATTGGAAACGTCCAGCGATTGCGCCCACACGAAAGCTGCCAGCACGGAATGCTGTAGCTGGTTTTCACTGTCCCTTGGAACTGCATTCGCTGCCACACAGACATTCGCTTTCCCCAAAAGCTTTGGTTCGTAAAGGGGCAACACTGTGTATCTCGCTCTCGCAGAGCCCGGCTGCCAAATTGGAAACGTCCAGCGATTGCGCCCACACGAAAGCTGCCAGCACGGGATGCTGTAGCTGGTTTTCACTGTCCCTTGGAACTGCATTCGCTGCCACACAGACATTCGCTTTCCCCAAAAGCTTGGATTCGTAAAGGGGCAACACTGTGTATCTCTCTCTCGCAGAGCCCGGCTGCCAAATTGGAAACGTCCAGTGATTGCGCCCACACGAAAGCTGCCAGCACGGAATGCTGTAGCTGGTTTTCACTGTCCCTTGGAACTGCATTCGCTGCCACACAGACATTCGCTTTCCCCAAAAGCTTTGGTTCGTAAAGGGGCAACACTGTGTATCTCTCTCTCGCAGAGCCCGGCTGCCAAATTGGAAACGTCCAGCGATTGCGCCCACACGAAAGCTGCCAGCACGGAATGCTGTAGCTGGTTTTCACTGTCCCTTGGAACTGCATTCGCTGCCACACAGACATTCGCTTTCCCCAAAAGCTTGGGTTCGTAAAGGGGCAACACTGTGTATCTCTCTCTCGCAGAGCCCGGCTGCCAAATTGGAAACGTCCAGCGATTGCGCCCACACGAAAGCTGCCAGCACGGAATGCTGTAGCTGGTTTTCACTGTCCCTTGGAACTGCATTCGCTGCCACACAGACATTCGCTTTCCCCAAAAGCTTGGATTCGTAAAGGGGCAACACTGTGTATCTCTCTCTCGCAGAGCCCGGCTGCCAAATTGGAAACGTCCAGCGATTGCGCCCACACGAAAGCTGCCAGCACGGAATGCTGTAGCTGGTTTTCACTGTCCCTTGGAACTGCATTCGCTGCCACACAGACATTCGCTTTCCCCAAAAGCTTTGGTTCGTAAAGGGGCAACACTGTGTATCTCGCTCTCGCAGAGCCCGGCTGCCAAATTGGAAACGTCCAGCGATTGCGCCCACACGAAAGCTGCCAGCACGGAATGCTGTAGCTGGTTTTCACTGTCCCTTGGAACTGCATTCGCTGCCACACAGACATTCGCTTTCCCCAAAAGCTTGGATTCGTAAAGGGGCAACACTGTGTATCTCTCTCTCGCAGAGCCCGGCTGCCAAATTGGAAACGTCCAGCGATTGCGCCCACACGAAAGCTGCCAGCACGGAATGCTGTAGCTGGTTTTCACTGTCCCTTGGAACTGCATTCGCTGCCACACAGACATTCGCTTTCCCCAAAAGCTTGGATTCGTAAAGGGGCAACACTGTGTATCTCTCTCTCGCAGAGCCCGGCTGCCAAATTGGAAACGTCCAGTGATTGCGCCCACACGAAAGCTGCCAGCACGGAATGCTGTAGCTGGTTTTCACTGTCCCTTGGAACTGCATTCGCTGCCACACAGACATTCGCTTTCCCCAAAAGCTTTGGTTCGTAAAGGGGCAACACTGTGTATCTCGCTCTCGCAGAGCCCGGCTGCCAAATTGGAAACGTCCAGCGATTGCGCCCACACGAAAGCTGCCTGCACGGAATGCTGTAGCTGGTTTTCACTGTCCCTTGGAACTGCATTCGCTGCCACACAGACATTCGCTTTCCCCAAAAGCTTGGATTCGTAAAGGGGCAACACTGTGTATCTCGCTCTCGCAGAGCCCGGCTGCCAAATTGGAAACGTCCAGCGATTGCGCCCACACGAAAGCTGCCAGCACGGAATGCTGTAGCTGGTTTTCACTGTCCCTTGGAACTGCATTCGCTGCCACACAGACATTCGCTTTCCCCAAAAGCTTTGGTTCGTAAAGGGGCAACACTGTGTATCTCGCTCTCGCAGAGACCGGCTGCCAAATTCGAAACGTCCAGCGATTGCGCCCACACGAAAGCTGCCAGCACGGAATGCTATAGCTGGTTTTCACTGTCCCTTGGAACTGCATTCGCTGCCACACAGACATTCGCTTTCCCCAAAAGCTTTGGTTCGTAAAGGGGCAACACTGTGTATCTCTCTCTCGCAGAGCCCGGCTGCCAAATTGGAAACGTCCAGCGATTGCGCCCACACGAAAGCTGCCAGCACGGAATGCTGTAGCTGGTTTTCACTGTCCCTTGGAACTGCATTCGCTGCCACACAGACATTCGCTTTCCCCAAAAGCTTTGGTTCGTAAAGGGGCAACACTGTGTATCTCTCTCTCGCAGAGCCCGGCTGCCAAATTGGAAACGTCCAGCGATTGCGCCCACACGAAAGCTGCCAGCACGGAATGCTGTAGATGGTTTTCACTGTCCCTTGGAACTGCATTCGCTGCCACACAGACATTCGCTTTCCCCAAAAGCTTTGGTTCGTAAAGGGGCAACACTGTGTATCTCGCTCTCGCAGAGACCGGCTGCCAAATTCGAAACGTCCAGCGATTGCGCCCACACGAAAGCTGCCAGCACGGAATGCTATAGCTGGTTTTCACTGTCCCTTGGAACTGCATTCGCTGCCACACAGACATTCGCTTTCCCCAAAAGCTTTGGTTCGTAAAGGGGCAACACTGTGTATCTCTCTCTCGCAGAGCCCGGCTGCCAAATTGGAAACGTCCAGCGATTGCGCCCACACGAAAGCTGCCAGCACGGAATGCTGTAGCTGGTTTTCACTGTCCCTTGGAACTGCATTCGCTGCCACACAGACATTCGCTTTCCCCAAAAGCTTTGGTTCGTAAAGGGGCAACACTGTGTATCTCTCTCTCGCAGGGCCCGGCTGCCAAATTGGAAACGTCCAGCGATTGCGCCCACACGAAAGCTGCCAGCACGGAATGCTGTAGCTGGTTTTCACTGTCCCTTGGAACTGCATTCACTGCCACACAGACATTCGCTTTCCCCAAAAGCTTGGATTCGTAAAGGGGCAACACTGTGTATCTCTCTCTCGCAGAGCCCGGCTGCCAAATTGGAAACGTCCAGCGATTGCGCCCACACGAAAGCTGCCAGCACGGAATGCTGTAGCTGGTTTTCACTGTCCCTTGGAACTGCATTCGCTGCCACACAGACATTCGCTTTCCCCAAAAGCTTTGGTTCGTAAAGGGGCAACACTGTGTATCTCGCTCTCGCAGAGCCCGGCTGCCAAATTGGAAACGTCCAGCGATTGCGCCCACACGAAAGCTGCCAGCACGGAATGCTGTAGCTGGTTTTCACTGTCCCTTGGAACTGCATTCGCTGCCACACAGACATTCGCTTTCCCCAAAAGCTTTGGTTCGTAAAGGGGCAACACTGTGTATCTCTCTCTTGCAGGGCCCGGCTGCCAAATTGGAAACGTCCAGCGATTGCGCCCACACGAAAGCTGCCAGCACGGAATGCTGTAGCTGGTTTTCACTGTCCCTTGGAACTGCATTCGCTGCCACACAGACATTCGCTTTCCCCAAAAGCTTGGATTCGTAAAGGGGCAACACTGTGTATCTCTCTCTCGCAGAGCCCGGCTGCCAAATTGGAAACGTCCAGCGATTGCGCCCACACGAAAGCTGCCAGCACGGAATGCTGTAGCTGGTTTTCACTGTCCCTTGGAACTGCATTCGCTGCCACACAGACATTCGCTTTCCCCAAAAGCTTTGGTTCGTAAAGGGGCAACACTGTGTATCTCTCTCTCGCAGAGCCCGGCTGCCAAATTGGAAACGTCCAGCGATTGCGCCCACACGAAAGCTGCCAGCACGGAATGCTGTAGCTGGTTTTCACTGTCCCTTGGAACTGCATTCGCTGCCACACAGACATTCGCTTTCCCCAAAAGCTTTGGTTCGTAAAGGGGCAACACTGTGTATCTCTCTCTCGCAGGGCCCGGCTGCCAAATTGGAAACGTCCAGCGATTGCGCCCACACGAAAGCTGCCTGCACGGAATGCTGTAGCTGGTTTTCACTGTCCCTTGGAACTGCATTCGCTGCCACACAGACATTCGCTTTCCCCAAAAGCTTTGGTTCGTAAAGGGGCAACACTGTGTATCTCTCTCTCGCAGAGCCCGGCTGCCAAATTGGAAACGTCCAGCGATTGCGCCCACACGAAAGCTGCCAGCACGGAATGCTGTAGCTGGTTTTCACTGTCCCTTGGAACTGCATTCGCTGCCACACAGACATTCGCTTTCCCCAAAAGCTTTGGTTCGTAAAGGGGCAAAACTGTGTATCTCGCTCTCGCAGAGCCCGGCTGCCAAATTGGAAACGTCCAGTGATTGCGCCCACACGAAAGCTGCCAGCACGGAATGCTGTAGCTGGTTTTCACTGTCCCTTGGAACTGCATTCGCTGCCACACAGACATTCGCTTTCCCCAAAAGCTTTGGTTCGTAAAGGGGCAACACTGTGTATCTCGCTCTCGCAGAGCCCGGCTGCCAAATTGGAAACGTCCAGCGATTGCGCCCACACGAAAGCTGCCAGCACGGAATGCTGTAGCTGGTTTTCACTGTCCCTTGGAACTGCATTCGCTGCCACACAGACATTCGCTTTCCCCAAAAGCTTGGATTCGTAAAGGGGCAACACTGTGTATCTCGCTCTCGCAGAGCCCGGCTGCCAAATTGGAAACGTCCAGCGATTGCGCCCACACGAAAGCTGCCAGCACGGAATGCTGTAGCTGGTTTTCACTGTCCCTTGGAACTGCATTCGCTGCCACACAGACATTCGCTTTCCCCAAAAGCTTTGGTTCGTAAAGGGGCAACACTGTGTATCTCTCTCTCGCAGAGCCCGGCTGCCAAATTCGAAACGTCCAGCGATTGCGCCCACACGAAAGCTGCCAGCACGGAATGCTGTAGCTGGTTTTCACTGTCCCTTGGAACTGCATTCGCTGCCACACAGACATTCGCTTTCCCCAAAAGCTTTGGTTCGTAAAGGGGCAACACTGTGTATCTCTCTCTCGCAGAGCCCGGCTGCCAAATTGGAAACGTCCAGCGATTGCGCCCACACGAAAGCTGCCAGCACGGAATGCTGTAGCTGGTTTTCACTGTCCCTTGGAACTGCATTCGCTGCCACACAGACATTCGCTTTCCCCAAAAGCTTTGGTTCGTAAAGGGGCAACACTGTGTATCTCTCTCTCGCAGGGCCCGGCTGCCAAATTGGAAACGTCCAGCGATTGCGCCCACACGAAAGCTGCCTGCACGGAATGCTGTAGCTGGTTTTCACTGTCCCTTGGAACTGCATTCGCTGCCACACAGACATTCGCTTTCCCCAAAAGCTTTGGTTCGTAAAGGGGCAACACTGTGTATCTCTCTCTCGCAGAGCCCGGCTGCCAAATTGGAAACGTCCAGCGATTGCGCCCACACGAAAGCTGCCAGCACGGAATGCTGTAGCTGGTTTTCACTGTCCCTTGGAACTGCATTCGCTGCCACACAGACATTCGCTTTCCCCAAAAGCTTTGGTTCGTAAAGGGGCAAAACTGTGTATCTCGCTCTCGCAGAGCCCGGCTGCCAAATTGGAAACGTCCAGTGATTGCGCCCACACGAAAGCTGCCAGCACGGAATGCTGTAGCTGGTTTTCACTGTCCCTTGGAACTGCATTCGCTGCCACACAGACATTCGCTTTCCCCAAAAGCTTTGGTTCGTAAAGGGGCAACACTGTGTATCTCGCTCTCGCAGAGCCCGGCTGCCAAATTGGAAACGTCCAGCGATTGCGCCCACACGAAAGCTGCCAGCACGGAATGCTGTAGCTGGTTTTCACTGTCCCTTGGAACTGCATTCGCTGCCACACAGACATTCGCTTTCCCCAAAAGCTTGGATTCGTAAAGGGGCAACACTGTGTATCTCGCTCTCGCAGAGCCCGGCTGCCAAATTGGAAACGTCCAGCGATTGCGCCCACACGAAAGCTGCCAGCACGGAATGCTGTAGCTGGTTTTCACTGTCCCTTGGAACTGCATTCGCTGCCACACAGACATTCGCTTTCCCCAAAAGCTTTGGTTCGTAAAGGGGCAACACTGTGTATCTCTCTCTCGCAGAGCCCGGCTGCCAAATTCGAAACGTCCAGCGATTGCGCCCACACGAAAGCTGCCAGCACGGAATGCTGTAGCTGGTTTTCACTGTCCCTTGGAACTGCATTCGCTGCCACACAGACATTCGCTTTCCCCAAAAGCTTTGGTTCGTAAAGGGGCAACACTGTGTATCTCTCTCTCGCAGAGCCCGGCTGCCAAATTGGAAACGTCCAGCGATTGCGCCCACACGAAAGCTGCCAGCACGGAATGCTGTAGCTGGTTTTCACTGTCCCTTGGAACTGCATTCGCTGCCACACAGACATTCGCTTTCCCCAAAAGCTTTGGTTCGTAAAGGGGCAACACTGTGTATCTCTCTCTCGCAGAGCCCGGCTGCCAAATTGGAAACGTCCAGCGATTGCGCCCACACGAAAGCTGCCAGCACGGAATGCTGTAGCTGGTTTTCACTGTCCCTTGGAACTGCATTCGCTGCCACAGAAACATTCGCTTTCCCCAAAAGCTTGGATTCTTAAAGGGGCAACACTGTGTATCTCGCTCTCGCAGAGCCCGGCTGCCAAATTGGAAACGTCCAGCGATTGCGCCCACACGAAAGCTGCCAGCACGGAATGCTGTAGCTGGTTTTCACTGTCCCTTGGAACTGCATTCGCTGCCACACAGACATTCGCTTTCCCCAAAAGCTTTGGTTCGTAAAGGGGCAACACTGTGTATCTCTCTCTCGCAGAGCCCGGCTGCCAAATTGGAAACGTCCAGCGATTGCGCCCACACGAAAGCTGCCAGCACGGAATGCTGTAGCTGGTTTTCACTGTCCCTTGGAACTGCATTCGCTGCCACACAGACATTCGCTTTCCCCAAAAGCTTGGATTCGTAAAGGGGCAACACTGTGTATCTCGCTCTCGCAGAGCCCGGCTGCCAAATTGGAAACGTCCAGCGATTGCGCCCACACGAAAGCTGCCAGCACGGAATGCTGTAGCTGGTTTTCACTGTCCCTTGGAACTGCATTCGCTGCCACACAGACATTCGCTTTCCCCAAAAGCTTTGGTTCGTAAAGGGGCAACACTGTGTATCTCTCTCTCGCAGAGCCCGGCTGCCAAATTGGAAACGTCCAGCGATTGCGCCCACACGAAAGCTGCCAGCACGGAATGCTGTAGCTGGTTTTCACTGTCCCTTGGAACTGCATTCGCTGCCACACAGACATTCGCTTTCCCCAAAAGCTTTGGTTCGTAAAGGGGCAAAACTGTGTATCTCGCTCTCGCAGAGCCCGGCTGCCAAATTGGAAACGTCCAGTGATTGCGCCCACACGAAAGCTGCCAGCACGGAATGCTGTAGCTGGTTTTCACTGTCCCTTGGAACTGCATTCGCTGCCACACAGACATTCGCTTTCCCCAAAAGCTTTGGTTCGTAAAGGGGCAACACTGTGTATCTCGCTCTCGCAGAGCCCGGCTGCCAAATTGGAAACGTCCAGCGATTGCGCCCACACGAAAGCTGCCAGCACGGAATGCTGTAGCTGGTTTTCACTGTCCCTTGGAACTGCATTCGCTGCCACACAGACATTCGCTTTCCCCAAAAGCTTGGATTCGTAAAGGGGCAACACTGTGTATCTCGCTCTCGCAGAGCCCGGCTGCCAAATTGGAAACGTCCAGCGATTGCGCCCACACGAAAGCTGCCAGCACGGAATGCTGTAGCTGGTTTTCACTGTCCCTTGGAACTGCATTCGCTGCCACACAGACATTCGCTTTCCCCAAAAGCTTTGGTTCGTAAAGGGGCAACACTGTGTATCTCTCTCTCGCAGAGCCCGGCTGCCAAATTCGAAACGTCCAGCGATTGCGCCCACACGAAAGCTGCCAGCACGGAATGCTGTAGCTGGTTTTCACTGTCCCTTGGAACTGCATTCGCTGCCACACAGACATTCGCTTTCCCCAAAAGCTTTGGTTCGTAAAGGGGCAACACTGTGTATCTCTCTCTCGCAGAGCCCGGCTGCCAAATTGGAAACGTCCAGCGATTGCGCCCACACGAAAGCTGCCAGCACGGAATGCTGTAGCTGGTTTTCACTGTCCCTTGGAACTGCATTCGCTGCCACACAGACATTCGCTTTCCCCAAAAGCTTTGGTTCGTAAAGGGGCAACACTGTGTATCTCTCTCTCGCAGAGCCCGGCTGCCAAATTGGAAACGTCCAGCGATTGCGCCCACACGAAAGCTGCCAGCACGGAATGCTGTAGCTGGTTTTCACTGTCCCTTGGAACTGCATTCGCTGCCACAGAAACATTCGCTTTCCCCAAAAGCTTGGATTCTTAAAGGGGCAACACTGTGTATCTCGCTCTCGCAGAGCCCGGCTGCCAAATTGGAAACGTCCAGCGATTGCGCCCACACGAAAGCTGCCAGCACGGAATGCTGTAGCTGGTTTTCACTGTCCCTTGGAACTGCATTCGCTGCCACACAGACATTCGCTTTCCCCAAAAGCTTTGGTTCGTAAAGGGGCAACACTGTGTATCTCTCTCTCGCAGAGCCCGGCTGCCAAATTGGAAACGTCCAGCGATTGCGCCCACACGAAAGCTGCCAGCACGGAATGCTGTAGCTGGTTTTCACTGTCCCTTGGAACTGCATTCGCTGCCACACAGACATTCGCTTTCCCCAAAAGCTTGGATTCGTAAAGGGGCAACACTGTGTATCTCGCTCTCGCAGAGCCCGGCTGCCAAATTGGAAACGTCCAGCGATTGCGCCCACACGAAAGCTGCCAGCACGGAATGCTGTAGCTGGTTTTCACTGTCCCTTGGAACTGCATTCGCTGCCACACAGACATTCGCTTTCCCCAAAAGCTTTGGTTCGTAAAGGGGCAACACTGTGTATCTCTCTCTCGCAGAGCCCGGCTGCCAAATTGGAAACGTCCAGCGATTGCGCCCACACGAAAGCTGCCAGCACGGAATGCTGTAGCTGGTTTTCACTGTCCCTTGGAACTGCATTCGCTGCCACACAGACATTCGCTTTCCCCAAAAGCTTGGATTCGTAAAGGGGCAACACTGTGTATCTCTCTCTCGCAGAGCCCGGCTGCCAAATTGGAAACGTCCAGCGATTGCGCCCACACGAAAGCTGCCAGCACGGAATGCTGTAGCTGGTTTTCACTGTCCCTTGGAACTGCATTCGCTGCCACACAGACATTCGCTTTCCCCAAAAGCTTGGATTCTTAAAGGGGCAACACTGTGTATCTCGCTCTCGCAGAGCCCGGCTGCCAAATTGGAAACGTCCAGCGATTGCGCCCACACGAAAGCTGCCAGCACGGAATGCTATAGCTGGTTTTCACTGTCCCTTGGAACTGCATTCGCTGCCACACAGACATTCGCTTTCCCCAAAAGCTTTGGTTCGTAAAGGGGCAACACTGTGTATCTCGCTCTCGCAGAGCCCGGCTGCCAAATTGGAAACGTCCAGCGATTGCGCCCACACGAAAGCTGCCAGCACGGAATGCTGTAGCTGGTTTTCACTGTCCCTTGGAACTGCATTCGCTGCCACACAGACATTCGCTTTCCCCAAAAGCTTGGATTCGTAAAGGGGCAACACTGTGTATCTCTCTCTCGCAGAGCCCAGCTGCCAAATTGGAAACGTCCAGCGATTGCGCCCACACGAAAGCTGCCAGCAAGGAATGCTGTAGCTGGTTTTCACTGTCCCTTGGAACTGCATTCGCTGCCACACAGACATTCGCTTTCCCCAAAAGCTTTGCTTGGTAAAGGGGCAACACTGTGTATCTCTCTCTCGCAGAGCCCGGCTGCCAAATTGGAAACGTCCAGCGATTGCGCCCACATGAAAGCTGCCAGCACGGAATGCTGTAGCTGGTTTTCACTGTCCCTTGGAACTGCATTCGCTGCCACACAGACATTCGCTTTCCCCAAAAGCTTTGGTTCGTAAAGGGGCAACACTGTGTATCTCTCTCTCGCAGAGCCCGGCTGCCAAATTGGAAACGTCCAGCGATTGCGCCCACACGAAAGCTGCCAGCACGGAATGCTGTAGCTGGTTTTCACTGTCCCTTGGAACTGCATTCGCTGCCACACAGACATTCGCTTTCCCCAAAAGCTTTGGTTCGTAAAGGGGCAACACTGTGTATCTCTCTCTCGCAGAGCCCGGCTGCCAAATTGGAAACGTCCAGCGATTGCGCCCACACGAAAGCTGCCAGCACGGAATGCTGTAGCTGGTTTTCACTGTCCCTTGGAACTGCATTCGCTGCCACACAGACATTCGCTTTCCCCAAAAGCTTTGGTTCGTAAAGGGGCAACACTGTGTATCTCTCTCTCGCAGAGCCCGGCTGCCAAATTGGAAACGTCGAGCGATTGCGCCCACACGAAAGCTGCCAGCACGGAATGCTGTAGCTGGTTTTCACTGTCCCTTGGAACTGCATTCGCTGCCACACAGACATTCGCTTTCCCCAAAAGCTTTGCTTGGTAAAGGGGCAACACTGTGTATCTCTCTCTCGCAGAGCCCGGCTGCCAAATTGGAAACGTCCAGCGATTGCGCCCACATGAAAGCTGCCAGCACGGAATGCTGTAGCTGGTTTTCACTGTCCCTTGGAACTGCATTCGCTGCCACACAGACATTCGCTTTCCCCAAAAGCTTTGGTTCGTAAAGGGGCAACACTGTGTATCTCTCTCTCGCAGAGCCCGGCTGCCAAATTGGAAACGTCCAGCGATTGCGCCCACACGAAAGCTGCCAGCACGGAATGCTGTAGCTGGTTTTCACTGTCCCTTGGAACTGCATTCGCTGCCACACAGACATTCGCTTTCCCCAAAAGCTTTGGTTCGTAAAGGGGCAACACTGTGTATCTCTCTCTCGCAGAGCCCGGCTGCCAAATTGGAAACGTCCAGCGATTGCGCCCAAACGAAAGCTGCCAGCACGGAATGCTGTAGCTGGTTTTCACTGTCCCTTGGAACTGCATTCGCTGCCACACAGACATTCGCTTTTCCCAAAAGCTTTGGTTCGTAAAGGGGCAACACTGTGTATCTCTCTCTCGCAGAGCCCGGCTGCCAAATTGGAAACGTCCAGTGATTGCGCCCACACGAAAGCTGCCAGCACGGAATGCTGTAGCTGGTTTTCACTGTCCCTTGGAACTGCATTCGCTGCCACACAGACATTCGCTTTCCCCAAAAGCTTTGGTTCGTAAAGGGGCAACACTGTGTATCTCGCTCTCGCAGAGCCCGGCTGCCAAATTGGAAACGTCCAGCGATTGCGCCCACACGAAAGCTGCCAGCACGGAATGCTGTAGCTGGTTTTCACTGTCCCTTGGAACTGCATTCGCTGCCACAGAGACATTCGCTTTCCCCAAAAGCTTGGATTCGTAAAGGGGCAACACTGTGTATCTCTCTCTCGCAGAGCCCGGCTGCCAAATTGGAAACGTCCAGCGATTGCGCCCACACGAAAGCTGCCAGCACGGAATGCTGTAGCTGGTTTTCACTGTCCCTTGGAACTGCATTCGCTGCCACACAGACATTCGCTTTCCCCAAAAGCTTTGGTTCGTAAAGGGGCAACACTGTGTATCTCTCTCTCGCAGAGCCCGGCTGCCAAATTGGAAACGTCCAGCGATTGCGCCCACACGAAAGCTGCCAGCACGGAATGCTGTAGCTGGTTTTCACTGTCCCTTGGAACTGCATTCGCTGCCACACAGACATTCGCTTTCCCCAAAAGCTTGGATTCGTAAAGGGGCAACACTGTGTATCTCTCTCTCGCAGAGCCCGGCTGCCAAATTGGAAACGTCCAGCGATTGCGCCCACACGAAAGCTGCCAGCACGGAATGCTGTAGCTGGTTTTCACTGTCCCTTGGAACTGCATTCGCTGCCACACAGACATTCGCTTTCCCCAAAAGCTTTGGTTCGTAAAGGGGCAACACTGTGTATCTCTCTCTCGCAGAGCCCGGCTGCCAAATTGGAAACGTCCAGCGATTGCGCCCACACGAAAGCTGCCAGCACGGAATGCTGTAGCTGGTTTTCACTGTCCCTTGGAACTGCATTCGCTGCCACACAGACATTCGCTTTCCCCAAAAGCTTGGATTCGTAAAGGGGCAACACTGTGTATCTCGCTCTCGCAGAGCCCGGCTGCCAAATTGGAAACGTCCAGCGATTGCGCCCACACGAAAGCTGCCAGCACGGAATGCTGTAGCTGGTTTTCACTGTCCCTTGGAACTGCATTCGCTGCCACACAGACATTCGCTTTCCCCAAAAGCTTGGATTCTTAAAGGGGCAACACTGTGTATCTCGCTCTCGCAGAGCCCGGCTGCCAAATTGGAAACGTCCAGCGATTGCGCCCACACGAAAGCTGCCAGCACGGAATGCTATAGCTGGTTTTCACTGTCCCTTGGAACTGCATTCGCTGCCACACAGACATTCGCTTTCCCCAAAAGCTTTGGTTCGTAAAGGGGCAACACTGTGTATCTCGCTCTCGCAGAGCCCGGCTGCCAAATTGGAAACGTCCAGCGATTGCGCCCACACGAAAGCTGCCAGCACGGAATGCTGTAGCTGGTTTTCACTGTCCCTTGGAACTGCATTCGCTGCCACACAGACATTCGCTTTCCCCAAAAGCTTGGATTCGTAAAGGGGCAACACTGTGTATCTCTCTCTCGCAGAGCCCAGCTGCCAAATTGGAAACGTCCAGCGATTGCGCCCACACGAAAGCTGCCAGCAAGGAATGCTGTAGCTGGTTTTCACTGTCCCTTGGAACTGCATTCGCTGCCACACAGACATTCGCTTTCCCCAAAAGCTTTGCTTGGTAAAGGGGCAACACTGTGTATCTCTCTCTCGCAGAGCCCGGCTGCCAAATTGGAAACGTCCAGCGATTGCGCCCACATGAAAGCTGCCAGCACGGAATGCTGTAGCTGGTTTTCACTGTCCCTTGGAACTGCATTCGCTGCCACACAGACATTCGCTTTCCCCAAAAGCTTTGGTTCGTAAAGGGGCAACACTGTGTATCTCTCTCTCGCAGAGCCCGGCTGCCAAATTGGAAACGTCCAGCGATTGCGCCCACACGAAAGCTGCCAGCACGGAATGCTGTAGCTGGTTTTCACTGTCCCTTGGAACTGCATTCGCTGCCACACAGACATTCGCTTTCCCCAAAAGCTTTGGTTCGTAAAGGGGCAACACTGTGTATCTCTCTCTCGCAGAGCCCGGCTGCCAAATTGGAAACGTCCAGCGATTGCGCCCACACGAAAGCTGCCAGCACGGAATGCTGTAGCTGGTTTTCACTGTCCCTTGGAACTGCATTCGCTGCCACACAGACATTCGCTTTCCCCAAAAGCTTTGGTTCGTAAAGGGGCAACACTGTGTATCTCTCTCTCGCAGAGCCCGGCTGCCAAATTGGAAACGTCGAGCGATTGCGCCCACACGAAAGCTGCCAGCACGGAATGCTGTAGCTGGTTTTCACTGTCCCTTGGAACTGCATTCGCTGCCACACAGACATTCGCTTTCCCCAAAAGCTTGGATTCGTAAAGGGGCAACACTGTGTATCTCGCTCTCGCAGAGCCCGGCTGCCAAATTGGAAACGTCCAGCGATTGCGCCCACACGAAAGCTGCCAGCAAGGAATGCTGTAGCTGGTTTTCACTGTCCCTTGGAACTGCATTCGCTGCCACACAGACATTCGCTTTCCCCAAAAGCTTTGCTTGGTAAAGGGGCAACACTGTGTATCTCTCTCTCGCAGAGCCCGGCTGCCAAATTGGAAACGTCCAGCGATTGCGCCCACATGAAAGCTGCCAGCACGGAATGCTGTAGCTGGTTTTCACTGTCCCTTGGAACTGCATTCGCTGCCACACAGACATTCGCTTTCCCCAAAAGCTTTGGTTCGTAAAGGGGCAACACTGTGTATCTCTCTCTCGCAGAGCCCGGCTGCCAAATTGGAAACGTCCAGCGATTGCGCCCACACGAAAGCTGCCAGCACGGAATGCTGTAGCTGGTTTTCACTGTCCCTTGGAACTGCATTCGCTGCCACACAGACATTCGCTTTCCCCAAAAGCTTTGGTTCGTAAAGGGGCAACACTGTGTATCTCTCTCTCGCAGAGCCCGGCTGCCAAATTGGAAACGTCCAGCGATTGCGCCCACACGAAAGCTGCCAGCACGGAATGCTGTAGCTGGTTTTCACTGTCCCTTGGAACTGCATTCGCTGCCACACAGACATTCGCTTTTCCCAAAAGCTTTGGTTCGTAAAGGGGCAACACTGTGTATCTCTCTCTCGCAGAGCCCGGCTGCCAAATTGGAAACGTCCAGTGATTGCGCCCACACGAAAGCTGCCAGCACGGAATGCTGTAGCTGGTTTTCACTGTCCCTTGGAACTGCATTCGCTGCCACACAGACATTCGCTTTCCCCAAAAGCTTTGGTTCGTAAAGGGGCAACACTGTGTATCTCGCTCTCGCAGAGCCCGGCTGCCAAATTGGAAACGTCCAGCGATTGCGCCCACACGAAAGCTGCCAGCACGGAATGCTGTAGCTGGTTTTCACTGTCCCTTGGAACTGCATTCGCTGCCACAGAGACATTCGCTTTCCCCAAAAGCTTGGATTCGTAAAGGGGCAACACTGTGTATCTCTCTCTCGCAGAGCCCGGCTGCCAAATTGGAAACGTCCAGCGATTGCGCCCACACGAAAGCTGCCAGCACGGAATGCTGTAGCTGGTTTTCACTGTCCCTTGGAACTGCATTCGCTGCCACACAGACATTCGCTTTCCCCAAAAGCTTTGGTTCGTAAAGGGGCAACACTGTGTATCTCTCTCTCGCAGAGCCCGGCTGCCAAATTGGAAACGTCCAGCGATTGCGCCCACACGAAAGCTGCCAGCACGGAATGCTGTAGCTGGTTTTCACTGTCCCTTGGAACTGCATTCGCTGCCACACAGACATTCGCTTTCCCCAAAAGCTTGGATTCGTAAAGGGGCAACACTGTGTATCTCTCTCTCGCAGAGCCCGGCTGCCAAATTGGAAACGTCCAGCGATTGCGCCCACACGAAAGCTGCCAGCACGGAATGCTGTAGCTGGTTTTCACTGTCCCTTGGAACTGCATTCGCTGCCACACAGACATTCGCTTTCCCCAAAAGCTTTGGTTCGTAAAGGGGCAACACTGTGTATCTCGCTCTCGCAGAGACCGGCTGCCAAATTCGAAACGTCCAGCGATTGCGCCCACACGAAAGCTGCCAGCACGGAATGCTATAGCTGGTTTTCACTGTCCCTTGGAACTGCATTCGCTGCCACACAGACATTCGCTTTCCCCAAAAGCTTTGGTTCGTAAAGGGGCAACACTGTGTATCTCTCTCTCGCAGAGCCCAGCTGCCAAATTGGAAACGTCCAGCGATTGCGCCCACACGAAAGCTGCCAGCACGGAATGCTGTAGCTGGTTTTCACTGTCCCTTGGAACTGCATTCGCTGCCACACAGACATTCGCTTTCCCCAAAAGCTTTGGTTCGTAAAGGGGCAACACTGTGTATCTCGCTCTCGCAGAGCCCGGCTGCCAAATTGGAAACGTCCAGCGATTGCGCCCACACGAAAGCTGCCAGCACGGAATGCTGTAGCTGGTTTTCACTGTCCCTTGGAACTGCATTCGCTGCCACACAGACATTCGCTTTCCCCAAAAGCTTTGGTTCGTAAAGGGGCAACACTGTGTATCTCGCTCTCGCAGAGACCGGCTGCCAAATTGGAAACGTCCAGCGATTGCGCCCACACGAAAGCTGCCAGCACGGAATGCTATAGCTGGTTTTCACTGTCCCTTGGAACTGCATTCGCTGCCACACAGACATTCGCTTTCCCCAAAAGCTTTGGTTCGTAAAGGGGCAACACTGTGTATCTCTCTCTCGCAGAGCCCGGCTGCCAAATTGGAAACGTCCAGCGATTGCGCCCACACGAAAGCTGCCAGCACGGAATGCTGTAGCTGGTTTTCACTGTCCCTTGGAACTGCATTCGCTGCCACACAGACATTCGCTTTCCCCAAAAGCTTTGGTTCGTAAAGGGGCAACACTGTGTATCTCTCTCTCGCAGGGCCCGGCTGCCAAATTGGAAACGTCCAGCGATTGCGCCCACACGAAAGCTGCCAGCACGGAATGCTGTAGCTGGTTTTCACTGTCCCTTGGAACTGCATTCGCTGCCACACAGACATTCGCTTTCCCCAAAAGCTTTGGTTCGTAAAGGGGCAACACTGTGTATCTCTCTCTCGCAGAGCCCGGCTGCCAAATTGGAAACGTCCAGCGATTGCGCCCACACGAAAGCTGCCAGCACGGAATGCTGTAGCTGGTTTTCACTGTCCCTTGGAACTGCATTCGCTGCCACACAGACATTCGCTTTTCCCAAAAGCTTTGGTTCGTAAAGGGGCAACACTGTGTATCTCGCTCTCGCAGAGCCCGGCTGCCAAATTGGAAACGTCCAGCGATTGCGCCCACACGAAAGCTGCCAGCACGGAATGCTGTAGCTGGTTTTCACTGTCCCTTGGAACTGCATTCGCTGCCACACAGACATTCGCTTTCCCCAAAAGCTTGGATTCGTAAAGGGGCAACACTGTGTATCTCGCTCTCGCAGAGCCCGGCTGCCAAATTGGAAACGTCCAGCGATTGCGCCCACACGAAAGCTGCCAGCACGGAATGCTGTAGCTGGTTTTCACTGTCCCTTGGAACTGCATTCGCTGCCACACAGACATTCGCTTTCCCCAAAAGCTTTGGTTCGTAAAGGGGCAACACTGTGTATCTCTCTCTCGCAGAGCCCGGCTGCCAAATTGGAAACGTCCAGCGATTGCGCCCACACGAAAGCTGCCAGCACGGAATGCTGTAGCTGGTTTTCACTGTCCCTTGGAACTGCATTCGCTGCCACACAGACATTCGCTTTCCCCAAAAGCTTTGGTTCGTAAAGGGGCAACACTGTGTATCTCTCTCTCGCAGAGCCCGGCTGCCAAATTGGAAACGTCCAGCGATTGCGCCCACACGGAAGCTGCCAGCACGGAATGCTGTAGCTGGTTTTCACTGTCCCTTGGAACTGCATTCGCTGCCACACAGACATTCGCTTTCCCCAAAAGCTTTGGTTCGTAAAGGGGCAACACTGTGTATCTCTCTCTCGCAGAGCCCGGCTGCCAAATTGGAAACGTCCAGCGATTGCGCCCACACGAAAGCTGCCAGCACGGAATGCTGTAGCTGGTTTTCACTGTCCCTTGGAACTGCATTCGCTGCCACACAGACATTCGCTTTCCCCAAAGCTTGGATTCGTAAAGGGGCAACACTGTGTATCTCTCTCTCGCAGAGCCCGGCTGCCAAATTGGAAACGTCCAGCGATTGCGCCCACACGAAAGCTGCCAGCACGGAATGCTGTAGCTGGTTTTCACTGTCCCTTGGAACTGCATTCGCTGCCACACAGACATTCGCTTTCCCCAAAAGCTTTGGTTCGTAAAGGGGCAACACTGTGTATCTCTCTCTCGCAGAGCACGGCTGCCAAATTGGAAACGTCCAGCGATTGCGCCCACACGGAAGCTGCCAGCACGGAATGCTGTAGCTGGTTTTCACTGTCCCTTGGAACTGCATTCGCTGCCACACAGACATTCGCTTTCCCCAAAAGCTTGGATTCGTAAAGGGGCAACACTGTGTATCTCGCTCTCGCAGAGCCCGGCTGCCAAATTGGAAACGTCCAGCGATTGCGCCCACACGAAAGCTGCCAGCACGGAATGCTGTAGCTGGTTTTCACTGTCCCTTGGAACTGCATTCGCTGCCACACAGACATTCGCTTTCCCCAAAAGCTTTGGTTCGTAAAGGGGCAACACTGTGTATCTCGCTCTCGCAGAGCCCGGCTGCCAAATTCGAAACGTCCAGCGATTGCGCCCACACGAAAGCTGCCAGCACGGAATGCTATAGCTGGTTTTCACTGTCCCTTGGAACTGCATTCGCTGCCACACAGACATTCGCTTTCCCCAAAAGCTTTGGTTCGTAAAGGGGCAACACTGTGTATCTCTCTCTCGCAGAGCCCGGCTGCCAAATTGGAAACGTCCAGCGATTGCGCCCACACGAAAGCTGCCAGCACGGAATGCTGTAGCTGGTTTTCACTGTCCCTTGGAACTGCATTCGCTGCCACACAGACATTCGCTTTCCCCAAAAGCTTTGGTTCGTAAAGGGGCAACACTGTGTATCTCTCTCTCGCAGAGCCCGGCTGCCAAATTGGAAACGTCCAGCGATTGCGCCCACACGAAAGCTGCCAGCACGGAATGCTGTAGCTGGTTTTCACTGTCCCTTGGAACTGCATTCGCTGCCACACAGACATTCGCTTTCCCCAAAAGCTTGGATTCGTAAAGGGGCAACACTGTGTATCTCGCTCTCGCAGAGCCCGGCTGCCAAATTGGAAACGTCCAGCGATTGCGCCCACACGAAAGCTGCCAGCACGGAATGCTGTAGCTGGTTTTCACTGTCCCTTGGAACTGCATTCGCTGCCACACAGACATTCGCTTTCCCCAAAAGCTTTGGTTCGTAAAGGGGCAACACTGTGTATCTCTCTCTCGCAGAGCCCGGCTGCCAAATTGGAAACGTCCAGCGATTGCGCCCACACGAAAGCTGCCAGCACGGAATGCTGTAGCTGGTTTTCACTGTCCCTTGGAACTGCATTCGCTGCCACACAGACATTCGCTTTCCCCAAAAGCTTTGGTTCGTAAAGGGGCAACACTGTGTATCTCTCTCTCGCAGAGCCCGGCTGCCAAATTGGAAACGTCCAGCGATTGCGCCCACACGAAAGCTGCCAGCACGGAATGCTGTAGCTGGTTTTCACTGTCCCTTGGAACTGCATTCGCTGCCACACAGACATTCGCTTTCCCCAAAAGCTTGGATTCGTAAAGGGGCAACACTGTGTATCTCTCTCTCGCAGAGCCCGGCTGCCAAATTGGAAACGTCCAGCGATTGCGCCCACACGAAAGCTGCCAGCACGGAATGCTGTAGCTGGTTTTCACTGTCCCTTGGAACTGCATTCGCTGCCACACAGACATTCGCTTTCCCCAAAAGCTTTGGTTCGTAAAGGGGCAACACTGTGTATCTCTCTCTCGCAGAGCCCGGCTGCCAAATTCGAAACGTCCAGCGATTGCGCCCACACGAAAACTGCCAGCACGGAATGCTGTAGCTGGTTTTCACTGTCCCTTGGAACTGCATTCGCTGCCACACAGACATTCGCTTTCCCCAAAAGCTTTGGTTCGTAAAGGGGCAACACTGTGTATCTCTCTCTCGCAGAGCCCGGCTGCCAAATTGGAAACGTCCAGCGATTGCGCCCACACGAAAGCTGCCAGCACGGAATGCTGTAGCTGGTTTTCACTGTCCCTTGGAACTGCATTCGCTGCCACACAGACATTCGCTTTCCCCAAAAGCTTTGGTTCGTAAAGGGGCAACACTGTGTATCTCTCTCTCGCAGAGCCCGGCTGCCAAATTGGAAACGTCCAGCGATTGCGCCCACACGAAAGCTGCCAGCACGGAATGCTGTAGCTGGTTTTCACTGTCCCTTGGAACTGCATTCGCTGCCACACAGACATTCGCTTTCCCCAAAAGCTTTGGTTCGTAAAGGGGCAACACTGTGTATCTCTCTCTCGCAGAGCACGGCTGCCAAATTGGAAACGTCCAGCGATTGCGCCCACACGGAAGCTGCCAGCACGGAATGCTGTAGCTGGTTTTCACTGTCCCTTGGAACTGCATTCGCTGCCACACAGACATTCGCTTTCCCCAAAAGCTTGGATTCGTAAAGGGGCAACACTGTGTATCTCGCTCTCGCAGAGCCCGGCTGCCAAATTGGAAACGTCCAGCGATTGCGCCCACACGAAAGCTGCCAGCACGGAATGCTGTAGCTGGTTTTCACTGTCCCTTGGAACTGCATTCGCTGCCACACAGACATTCGCTTTCCCCAAAAGCTTTGGTTCGTAAAGGGGCAACACTGTGTATCTCGCTCTCGCAGAGACCGGCTGCCAAATTCGAAACGTCCAGCGATTGCGCCCACACGAAAGCTGCCAGCACGGAATGCTATAGCTGGTTTTCACTGTCCCTTGGAACTGCATTCGCTGCCACACAGACATTCGCTTTCCCCAAAAGCTTTGGTTCGTAAAGGGGCAACACTGTGTATCTCTCTCTCGCAGAGCCCGGCTGCCAAATTGGAAACGTCCAGCGATTGCGCCCACACGAAAGCTGCCAGCACGGAATGCTGTAGCTGGTTTTCACTGTCCCTTGGAACTGCATTCGCTGCCACACAGACATTCGCTTTCCCCAAAAGCTTTGGTTCGTAAAGGGGCAACACTGTGTATCTCTCTCTCGCAGAGCCCGGCTGCCAAATTGGAAACGTCCAGCGATTGCGCCCACACGAAAGCTGCCAGCACGGAATGCTGTAGCTGGTTTTCACTGTCCCTTGGAACTGCATTCGCTGCCACACAGACATTCGCTTTCCCCAAAAGCTTTGGTTCGTAAAGGGGCAACACTGTGTATCTCGCTCTCGCAGAGCCCGGCTGCCAAATTGGAAACGTCCAGCGATTGCGCCCACACGAAAGCTGCCAGCACGGAATGCTGTAGCTGGTTTTCACTGTCCCTTGGAACTGCATTCGCTGCCACACAGACATTCGCTTTCCCCAAAAGCTTTGGTTCGTAAAGGGGCAACACTGTGTATCTCTCTCTCGCAGAGCCCGGCTGCCAAATTGGAAACGTCCAGCGATTGCGCCCACACGAAAGCTGCCAGCACGGAATGCTGTAGCTGGTTTTCACTGTCCCTTGGAACTGCATTCGCTGCCACACAGACATTCGCTTTCCCCAAAAGCTTTGGTTCGTAAAGGGGCAACACTGTGTATCTCTCTCTCGCAGAGCCCGGCTGCCAAATTGGAAACGTCCAGCGATTGCGCCCACACGAAAGCTGCCAGCACGGAATGCTGTAGCTGGTTTTCACTGTCCCTTGGAACTGCATTCGCTGCCACACAGACATTCGCTTTCCCCAAAAGCTTTGGTTCGTAAAGGGGCAACACTGTGTATCTCTCTCTCGCAGAGCCCGGCTGCCAAATTGGAAACGTCCAGTGATTGCGCCCACACGAAAGCTGCCAGCACGGAATGCTGTAGCTGGTTTTCACTGTCCCTTGGAACTGCATTCGCTGCCACACAGACATTCGCTTTCCCCAAAAGCTTTGGTTCGTAAAGGGGCAACACTGTGTATCTCGCTCTCGCAGAGCCCGGCTGCCAAATTGGAAACGTCCAGCGATTGCGCCCACACGGAAGCTGCCAGCACGGAATGCTGTAGCTGGTTTTCACTGTCCCTTGGAACTGCATTCGCTGCCACACAGACATTCGCTTTCCCCAAAAGCTTTGGTTCGTAAAGGGGCAACACTGTGTATCTCGCTCTCGCAGAGCCCGGCTGCCAAATTGGAAACGTCCAGCGATTGCGCCCACACAGAAGCTGCCAGCACGGAATGCTGTAGCTGGTTTTCACTGTCCCTTGGAACTGCATTCGCTGCCACACAGACATTCGCTTTCCCCAAAAGCTTGGATTCGTAAAGGGGCAACACTGTGTATCTCGCTCTCGCAGAGCCCGGCTGCCAAATTGGAAACGTCCAGCGATTGCGCCCACACGAAAGCTGCCAGCACGGAATGCTGTAGCTGGTTTTCACTGTCCCTTGGAACTGCATTCGCTGCCACACAGACATTCGCTTTCCCCAAAAGCTTTGGTTCGTAAAGGGGCAACACTGTGTATCTCTCTCTCGCAGAGCCCGGCTGCCAAATTCGAAACGTCCAGCGATTGCGCCCACACGAAAACTGCCAGCACGGAATGCTGTAGCTGGTTTTCACTGTCCCTTGGAACTGCATTCGCTGCCACACAGACATTCGCTTTCCCCAAAAGCTTTGGTTCGTAAAGGGGCAACACTGTGTATCTCTCTCTCGCAGAGCCCGGCTGCCAAATTGGAAACGTCCAGCGATTGCGCCCACACGAAAGCTGCCAGCACGGAATGCTGTAGCTGGTTTTCACTGTCCCTTGGAACTGCATTCGCTGCCACACAGACATTCGCTTTCCCCAAAAGCTTTGGTTCGTAAAGGGGCAACACTGTGTATCTCTCTCTCGCAGAGCCCGGCTGCCAAATTGGAAACGTCCAGCGATTGCGCCCACACGAAAGCTGCCAGCACGGAATGCTGTAGCTGGTTTTCACTGTCCCTTGGAACTGCATTCGCTGCCACACAGACATTCGCTTTCCCCAAAAGCTTTGGTTCGTAAAGGGGCAACACTGTGTATCTCTCTCTCGCAGAGCCCGGCTGCCAAATTGGAAACGTCCAGCGATTGCGCCCACACGAAAGCTGCCAGCACGGAATGCTGTAGCTGGTTTTCACTGTCCCTTGGAACTGCATTCGCTGCCACACAGACATTCGCTTTCCCCAAAAGCTTTGGTTCGTAAAGGGGCAACACTGTGTATCTCGCTCTCGCAGAGCCCGGCTGCCAAATTGGAAACGTCCAGCGATTGCGCCCACACGGAAGCTGCCAGCACGGAATGCTGTAGCTGGTTTTCACTGTCCCTTGGAACTGCATTCGCTGCCACACAGACATTCGCTTTCCCCAAAAGCTTGGATTCGTAAAGGGGCAACACTGTGTATCTCGCTCTCGCAGAGCCCGGCTGCCAAATTGGAAACGTCCAGCGATTGCGCCCACACGAAAGCTGCCAGCACGGAATGCTGTAGCTGGTTTTCACTGTCCCTTGGAACTGCATTCGCTGCCACACAGACATTCGCTTTCCCCAAAAGCTTTGGTTCGTAAAGGGGCAACACTGTGTATCTCTCTCTCGCAGAGCCCGGCTGCCAAATTGGAAACGTCCAGCGATTGCGCCCACACGAAAGCTGCCAGCACGGAATGCTGTAGCTGGTTTTCACTGTCCCTTGGAACTGCATTCGCTGCCACACAGACATTCGCTTTCCCCAAAAGCTTTGGTTCGTAAAGGGGCAACACTGTGTATCTCTCTCTCGCAGAGCCCGGCTGCCAAATTGGAAACGTCCAGCGATTGCGCCCACACGAAAGCTGCCAGCACGGAATGCTGTAGCTGGTTTTCACTGTCCCTTGGAACTGCATTCGCTGCCACACAGACATTCGCTTTTCCCAAAAGCTTTGGTTCGTAAAGGGGCAACACTGTGTATCTCGCTCTCGCAGAGCCCGGCTGCCAAATTGGAAACGTCCAGCGATTGCGCCCACACGAAAGCTGCCAGCACGGAATGCTGTAGCTGGTTTTCACTGTCCCTTGGAACTGCATTCGCTGCCACACAGACATTCGCTTTCCCCAAAAGCTTGGATTCGTAAAGGGGCAACACTGTGTATCTCGCTCTCGCAGAGCCCGGCTGCCAAATTGGAAACGTCCAGCGATTGCGCCCACACGAAAGCTGCCAGCACGGAATGCTGTAGCTGGTTTTCACTGTCCCTTGGAACTGCATTCGCTGCCACACAGACATTCGCTTTCCCCAAAAGCTTTGGTTCGTAAAGGGGCAACACTGTGTATCTCTCTCTCGCAGAGCCCGGCTGCCAAATTGGAAACGTCCAGCGATTGCGCCCACACGAAAGCTGCCAGCACGGAATGCTGTAGCTGGTTTTCACTGTCCCTTGGAACTGCATTCGCTGCCACACAGACATTCGCTTTCCCCAAAAGCTTTGGTTCGTAAAGGGGCAACACTGTGTATCTCTCTCTCGCAGAGCCCGGCTGCCAAATTGGAAACGTCCAGCGATTGCGCCCACACGGAAGCTGCCAGCACGGAATGCTGTAGCTGGTTTTCACTGTCCCTTGGAACTGCATTCGCTGCCACACAGACATTCGCTTTCCCCAAAAGCTTTGGTTCGTAAAGGGGCAACACTGTGTATCTCTCTCTCGCAGAGCCCGGCTGCCAAATTGGAAACGTCCAGCGATTGCGCCCACACGAAAGCTGCCAGCACGGAATGCTGTAGCTGGTTTTCACTGTCCCTTGGAACTGCATTCGCTGCCACAGAGACATTCGCTTTCCCCAAAAGCTTGGATTCTTAAAGGGGCAACACTGTGTATCTCGCTCTCGCAGAGCCCGGCTGCCAAATTGGAAACGTCCAGCGATTGCGCCCACACGAAAGCTGCCAGCACGGAATGCTGTAGCTGGTTTTCACTGTCCCTTGGAACTGCATTCGCTGCCACACAGACATTCGCTTTCCCCAAAAGCTTGGATTCGTAAAGGGGCAACACTGTGTATCTCTCTCTTGCAGAGCCCGGCTGCCAAATTGGAAATGTCCAGCGATTGCGCCCACACGAAAGCTGCCAGCACGGAATGCTGTAGCTGGTTTTCACTGTCCCTTGGAACTGCATTCGCTGCCACACAGACATTCGCTTTCCCCAAAGCTTGGATTCGTAAAGGGGCAACACTGTGTATCTCTCTCTCGCAGAGCCCGGCTGCCAAATTGGAAACGTCCAGCGATTGCGCCCACACGAAAGCTGCCAGCACGGAATGCTGTAGCTGGTTTTCACTGTCCCTTGGAACTGCATTCGCTGCCACACAGACATTCGCTTTCCCCAAAAGCTTTGGTTCGTAAAGGGGCAACACTGTGTATCTCTCTCTCGCAGAGCACGGCTGCCAAATTGGAAACGTCCAGCGATTGCGCCCACACGGAAGCTGCCAGCACGGAATGCTGTAGCTGGTTTTCACTGTCCCTTGGAACTGCATTCGCTGCCACACAGACATTCGCTTTCCCCAAAAGCTTGGATTCGTAAAGGGGCAACACTGTGTATCTCGCTCTCGCAGAGCCCGGCTGCCAAATTGGAAACGTCCAGCGATTGCGCCCACACGAAAGCTGCCAGCACGGAATGCTGTAGCTGGTTTTCACTGTCCCTTGGAACTGCATTCGCTGCCACACAGACATTCGCTTTCCCCAAAAGCTTTGGTTCGTAAAGGGGCAACACTGTGTATCTCGCTCTCGCAGAGCCCGGCTGCCAAATTCGAAACGTCCAGCGATTGCGCCCACACGAAAGCTGCCAGCACGGAATGCTATAGCTGGTTTTCACTGTCCCTTGGAACTGCATTCGCTGCCACACAGACATTCGCTTTCCCCAAAAGCTTTGGTTCGTAAAGGGGCAACACTGTGTATCTCTCTCTCGCAGAGCCCGGCTGCCAAATTGGAAACGTCCAGCGATTGCGCCCACACGAAAGCTGCCAGCACGGAATGCTGTAGCTGGTTTTCACTGTCCCTTGGAACTGCATTCGCTGCCACACAGACATTCGCTTTCCCCAAAAGCTTTGGTTCGTAAAGGGGCAACACTGTGTATCTCTCTCTCGCAGAGCCCGGCTGCCAAATTGGAAACGTCCAGCGATTGCGCCCACACGAAAGCTGCCAGCACGGAATGCTGTAGCTGGTTTTCACTGTCCCTTGGAACTGCATTCGCTGCCACACAGACATTCGCTTTCCCCAAAAGCTTGGATTCGTAAAGGGGCAACACTGTGTATCTCGCTCTCGCAGAGCCCGGCTGCCAAATTGGAAACGTCCAGCGATTGCGCCCACACGAAAGCTGCCAGCACGGAATGCTGTAGCTGGTTTTCACTGTCCCTTGGAACTGCATTCGCTGCCACACAGACATTCGCTTTCCCCAAAAGCTTTGGTTCGTAAAGGGGCAACACTGTGTATCTCTCTCTCGCAGAGCCCGGCTGCCAAATTGGAAACGTCCAGCGATTGCGCCCACACGAAAGCTGCCAGCACGGAATGCTGTAGCTGGTTTTCACTGTCCCTTGGAACTGCATTCGCTGCCACACAGACATTCGCTTTCCCCAAAAGCTTTGGTTCGTAAAGGGGCAACACTGTGTATCTCTCTCTCGCAGAGCCCGGCTGCCAAATTGGAAACGTCCAGCGATTGCGCCCACACGAAAGCTGCCAGCACGGAATGCTGTAGCTGGTTTTCACTGTCCCTTGGAACTGCATTCGCTGCCACACAGACATTCGCTTTCCCCAAAAGCTTGGATTCGTAAAGGGGCAACACTGTGTATCTCTCTCTCGCAGAGCCCGGCTGCCAAATTGGAAACGTCCAGCGATTGCGCCCACACGAAAGCTGCCAGCACGGAATGCTGTAGCTGGTTTTCACTGTCCCTTGGAACTGCATTCGCTGCCACACAGACATTCGCTTTCCCCAAAAGCTTTGGTTCGTAAAGGGGCAACACTGTGTATCTCTCTCTCGCAGAGCCCGGCTGCCAAATTCGAAACGTCCAGCGATTGCGCCCACACGAAAACTGCCAGCACGGAATGCTGTAGCTGGTTTTCACTGTCCCTTGGAACTGCATTCGCTGCCACACAGACATTCGCTTTCCCCAAAAGCTTTGGTTCGTAAAGGGGCAACACTGTGTATCTCTCTCTCGCAGAGCCCGGCTGCCAAATTGGAAACGTCCAGCGATTGCGCCCACACGAAAGCTGCCAGCACGGAATGCTGTAGCTGGTTTTCACTGTCCCTTGGAACTGCATTCGCTGCCACACAGACATTCGCTTTCCCCAAAAGCTTTGGTTCGTAAAGGGGCAACACTGTGTATCTCTCTCTCGCAGAGCCCGGCTGCCAAATTGGAAACGTCCAGCGATTGCGCCCACACGAAAGCTGCCAGCACGGAATGCTGTAGCTGGTTTTCACTGTCCCTTGGAACTGCATTCGCTGCCACACAGACATTCGCTTTCCCCAAAAGCTTTGGTTCGTAAAGGGGCAACACTGTGTATCTCTCTCTCGCAGAGCACGGCTGCCAAATTGGAAACGTCCAGCGATTGCGCCCACACGGAAGCTGCCAGCACGGAATGCTGTAGCTGGTTTTCACTGTCCCTTGGAACTGCATTCGCTGCCACACAGACATTCGCTTTCCCCAAAAGCTTGGATTCGTAAAGGGGCAACACTGTGTATCTCGCTCTCGCAGAGCCCGGCTGCCAAATTGGAAACGTCCAGCGATTGCGCCCACACGAAAGCTGCCAGCACGGAATGCTGTAGCTGGTTTTCACTGTCCCTTGGAACTGCATTCGCTGCCACACAGACATTCGCTTTCCCCAAAAGCTTTGGTTCGTAAAGGGGCAACACTGTGTATCTCGCTCTCGCAGAGACCGGCTGCCAAATTCGAAACGTCCAGCGATTGCGCCCACACGAAAGCTGCCAGCACGGAATGCTATAGCTGGTTTTCACTGTCCCTTGGAACTGCATTCGCTGCCACACAGACATTCGCTTTCCCCAAAAGCTTTGGTTCGTAAAGGGGCAACACTGTGTATCTCTCTCTCGCAGAGCCCGGCTGCCAAATTGGAAACGTCCAGCGATTGCGCCCACACGAAAGCTGCCAGCACGGAATGCTGTAGCTGGTTTTCACTGTCCCTTGGAACTGCATTCGCTGCCACACAGACATTCGCTTTCCCCAAAAGCTTTGGTTCGTAAAGGGGCAACACTGTGTATCTCTCTCTCGCAGAGCCCGGCTGCCAAATTGGAAACGTCCAGCGATTGCGCCCACACGAAAGCTGCCAGCACGGAATGCTGTAGCTGGTTTTCACTGTCCCTTGGAACTGCATTCGCTGCCACACAGACATTCGCTTTCCCCAAAAGCTTTGGTTCGTAAAGGGGCAACACTGTGTATCTCGCTCTCGCAGAGCCCGGCTGCCAAATTGGAAACGTCCAGCGATTGCGCCCACACGAAAGCTGCCAGCACGGAATGCTGTAGCTGGTTTTCACTGTCCCTTGGAACTGCATTCGCTGCCACACAGACATTCGCTTTCCCCAAAAGCTTTGGTTCGTAAAGGGGCAACACTGTGTATCTCTCTCTCGCAGAGCCCGGCTGCCAAATTGGAAACGTCCAGCGATTGCGCCCACACGAAAGCTGCCAGCACGGAATGCTGTAGCTGGTTTTCACTGTCCCTTGGAACTGCATTCGCTGCCACACAGACATTCGCTTTCCCCAAAAGCTTTGGTTCGTAAAGGGGCAACACTGTGTATCTCTCTCTCGCAGAGCCCGGCTGCCAAATTGGAAACGTCCAGCGATTGCGCCCACACGAAAGCTGCCAGCACGGAATGCTGTAGCTGGTTTTCACTGTCCCTTGGAACTGCATTCGCTGCCACACAGACATTCGCTTTCCCCAAAAGCTTTGGTTCGTAAAGGGGCAACACTGTGTATCTCTCTCTCGCAGAGCCCGGCTGCCAAATTGGAAACGTCCAGTGATTGCGCCCACACGAAAGCTGCCAGCACGGAATGCTGTAGCTGGTTTTCACTGTCCCTTGGAACTGCATTCGCTGCCACACAGACATTCGCTTTCCCCAAAAGCTTTGGTTCGTAAAGGGGCAACACTGTGTATCTCGCTCTCGCAGAGCCCGGCTGCCAAATTGGAAACGTCCAGCGATTGCGCCCACACGAAAGCTGCCAGCACGGAATGCTGTAGCTGGTTTTCACTGTCCCTTGGAACTGCATTCGCTGCCACACAGACATTCGCTTTCCCCAAAAGCTTTGGTTCGTAAAGGGGCAACACTGTGTATCTCGCTCTCGCAGAGCCCGGCTGCCAAATTGGAAACGTCCAGCGATTGCGCCCACACAGAAGCTGCCAGCACGGAATGCTGTAGCTGGTTTTCACTGTCCCTTGGAACTGCATTCGCTGCCACACAGACATTCGCTTTCCCCAAAAGCTTGGATTCGTAAAGGGGCAACACTGTGTATCTCGCTCTCGCAGAGCCCGGCTGCCAAATTGGAAACGTCCAGCGATTGCGCCCACACGAAAGCTGCCAGCACGGAATGCTGTAGCTGGTTTTCACTGTCCCTTGGAACTGCATTCGCTGCCACACAGACATTCGCTTTCCCCAAAAGCTTTGGTTCGTAAAGGGGCAACACTGTGTATCTCTCTCTCGCAGAGCCCGGCTGCCAAATTCGAAACGTCCAGCGATTGCGCCCACACGAAAACTGCCAGCACGGAATGCTGTAGCTGGTTTTCACTGTCCCTTGGAACTGCATTCGCTGCCACACAGACATTCGCTTTCCCCAAAAGCTTTGGTTCGTAAAGGGGCAACACTGTGTATCTCTCTCTCGCAGAGCCCGGCTGCCAAATTGGAAACGTCCAGCGATTGCGCCCACACGAAAGCTGCCAGCACGGAATGCTGTAGCTGGTTTTCACTGTCCCTTGGAACTGCATTCGCTGCCACACAGACATTCGCTTTCCCCAAAAGCTTTGGTTCGTAAAGGGGCAACACTGTGTATCTCTCTCTCGCAGAGCCCGGCTGCCAAATTGGAAACGTCCAGCGATTGCGCCCACACGAAAGCTGCCAGCACGGAATGCTGTAGCTGGTTTTCACTGTCCCTTGGAACTGCATTCGCTGCCACACAGACATTCGCTTTCCCCAAAAGCTTTGGTTCGTAAAGGGGCAACACTGTGTATCTCTCTCTCGCAGAGCCCGGCTGCCAAATTGGAAACGTCCAGCGATTGCGCCCACACGAAAGCTGCCAGCACGGAATGCTGTAGCTGGTTTTCACTGTCCCTTGGAACTGCATTCGCTGCCACACAGACATTCGCTTTCCCCAAAAGCTTTGGTTCGTAAAGGGGCAACACTGTGTATCTCTCTCTCGCAGAGCCCGGCTGCCAAATTGGAAACGTCCAGCGATTGCGCCCACACGGAAGCTGCCAGCACGGAATGCTGTAGCTGGTTTTCACTGTCCCTTGGAACTGCATTCGCTGCCACACAGACATTCGCTTTCCCCAAAAGCTTGGATTCGTAAAGGGGCAACACTGTGTATCTCGCTCTCGCAGAGCCCGGCTGCCAAATTGGAAACGTCCAGCGATTGCGCCCACACGAAAGCTGCCAGCACGGAATGCTGTAGCTGGTTTTCACTGTCCCTTGGAACTGCATTCGCTGCCACACAGACATTCGCTTTCCCCAAAAGCTTTGGTTCGTAAAGGGGCAACACTGTGTATCTCTCTCTCGCAGAGCCCGGCTGCCAAATTGGAAACGTCCAGCGATTGCGCCCACACGAAAGCTGCCAGCACGGAATGCTGTAGCTGGTTTTCACTGTCCCTTGGAACTGCATTCGCTGCCACACAGACATTCGCTTTCCCCAAAAGCTTTGGTTCGTAAAGGGGCAACACTGTGTATCTCTCTCTCGCAGAGCCCGGCTGCCAAATTGGAAACGTCCAGCGATTGCGCCCACACGAAAGCTGCCAGCACGGAATGCTGTAGCTGGTTTTCACTGTCCCTTGGAACTGCATTCGCTGCCACACAGACATTCGCTTTCCCCAAAAGCTTTGGTTCGTAAAGGGGCAACACTGTGTATCTCGCTCTCGCAGAGCCCGGCTGCCAAATTGGAAACGTCCAGCGATTGCGCCCACACGAAAGCTGCCAGCACGGAATGCTGTAGCTGGTTTTCACTGTCCCTTGGAACTGCATTCGCTGCCACACAGACATTCGCTTTCCCCAAAAGCTTGGATTCGTAAAGGGGCAACACTGTGTATCTCGCTCTCGCAGAGCCCGGCTGCCAAATTGGAAACGTCCAGCGATTGCGCCCACACGAAAGCTGCCAGCACGGAATGCTGTAGCTGGTTTTCACTGTCCCTTGGAACTGCATTCGCTGCCACACAGACATTCGCTTTCCCCAAAAGCTTTGGTTCGTAAAGGGGCAACACTGTGTATCTCTCTCTCGCAGAGCCCGGCTGCCAAATTGGAAACGTCCAGCGATTGTGCCCACACGAAAGCTGCCAGCACGGAATGCTGTAGCTGGTTTTCACTGTCCCTTGGAACTGCATTCGCTGCCACACAGACATTCGCTTTCCCCAAAAGCTTTGGTTCGTAAAGGGGCAACACTGTGTATCTCTCTCTCGCAGAGCACGGCTGCCAAATTGGAAACGTCCAGCGATTGCGCCCACACGAAAGCTGCCAGCACGGAATGCTGTAGCTGGTTTTCACTGTCCCTTGGAACTGCATTCGCTGCCACACAGACATTCGCTTTCCCCAAAAGCTTTGGTTCGTAAAGGGGCAACACTGTGTATCTCTCTCTCGCAGAGCCCGGCTGCCAAATTGGAAACGTCCAGCGATTGCGCCCACACGAAAGCTGCCAGCACGGAATGCTGTAGCTGGTTTTCACTGTCCCTTGGAACTGCATTCGCTGCCACACAGACATTCGCTTTCCCCAAAAGCTTTGGTTCGTAAAGGGGCAACACTGTGTATCTCTCTCTCGCAGAGCCCGGCTGCCAAATTGGAAACGTCCAGTGATTGCGCCCACACGAAAGCTGCCAGCACGGAAAGCTGTAGCTGGTTTTCACTGTCCCTTGGAACTGCATTCGCTGCCACACAGACATTCGCTTTCCCCAAAAGCTTGGATTCGTAAAGGGGCAACACTGTGTATCTCGCTCTCGCAGAGCCCGGCTGCCAAATTGGAAACGTCCAGCGATTGCGCCCACACGAAAGCTGCCAGCACGGAATGCTGTAGCTGGTTTTCACTGTCCCTTGGAACTGCATTCGCTGCCACACAGACATTCGCTTTCCCCAAAAGCTTTGGTTCGTAAAGGGGCAACACTGTGTATCTCGCTCTCGCAGAGACCGGCTGCCAAATTGGAAACGTCCAGCGATTGCGCCCACACGAAAGCTGCCAGCACGGAATGCTATAGCTGGTTTTCACTGTCCCTTGGAACTGCATTCGCTGCCACACAGACATTCGCTTTCCCCAAAAGCTTTGGTTCGTAAAGGGGCAACACTGTGTATCTCTCTCTCGCAGAGCCCGGCTGCCAAATTCGAAACGTCCAGCGATTGCGCCCACACGAAAGCTGCCAGCACGGAATGCTGTAGCTGGTTTTCACTGTCCCTTGGAACTGCATTCGCTGCCACACAGACATTCGCTTTCCCCAAAAGCTTTGGTTCGTAAAGGGGCAACACTGTGTATCTCTCTCTGGCAGAGCCCGGCTGCCAAATTGGAAACGTCCAGCGATTGCGCCCACACGAAAGCTGCCAGCACGGAATGCTGTAGCTGGTTTTCACTGTCCCTTGGAACTGCATTCGCTGCCACACAGACATTCGCTTTCCCCAAAAGCTTTGGTTCGTAAAGGGGCAACACTGTGTATCTCTCTCTCGCAGAGCCCAGCTGCCAAATTGGAAACGTCCAGCGATTGCGCCCACACGAAAGCTGCCAGCACGGAATGCTGTAGCTGGTTTTCACTGTCCCTTGGAACTGCATTCGCTGCCACACAGACATTCGCTTTCCCCAAAAGCTTTGGTTCGTAAAGGGGCAACACTGTGTATCTCTCTCTCGCAGAGCCCGGCTGCCAAATTGGAAACGTCCAGCGATTGCGCCCACACGAAAGCTGCCAGCACGGAATGCTGTAGCTGGTTTTCACTGTCCCTTGGAACTGCATTCGCTGCCACACAGACATTCGCTTTCCCCAAAAGCTTTGGTTCGTAAAGGGGCAACACTGTGTATCTCTCTCTCGCAGAGCCCGGCTGCCAAATTGGAAACGTCCAGCGATTGCGCCCACACGAAAGCTGCCAGCACGGAATGCTGTAGCTGGTTTTCACTGTCCCTTGGAACTGCATTCGCTGCCACACAGACATTCGCTTTCCCCAAAAGCTTTGGTTCGTAAAGGGGCAACACTGTGTATCTCGCTCTCGCAGAGCCCGGCTGCCAAATTGGAAACGTCCAGTGATTGCGCCCACACGGAAGCTGCCAGCACGGAATGCTGTAGCTGGTTTTCACTGTCCCTTGGAACTGCATTCGCTGCCACACAGACATTCGCTTTCCCCAAAAGCTTGGATTCGTAAAGGGGCAACACTGTGTATCTCGCTCTCGCAGAGCCCGGCTGCCAAATTGGAAACGTCCAGCGATTGCGCCCACACGAAAGCTGCTAGCACGGAATGCTGTAGCTGGTTTTCACTGTCCCTTGGAACTGCATTCGCTGCCACACAGACATTCGCTTTCCCCAAAAGCTTTGGTTCGTAAAGGGGCAACACTGTGTATCTCTCTCTCGCAGAGCCCGGCTGCCAAATTGGAAACGTCCAGCGATTGCGCCCACACGAAAGCTGCCAGCACGGAATGCTGTAGCTGGTTTTCACTGTCCCTTGGAACTGCATTCGCTGCCACACAGACATTCGCTTTCCCCAAAAGCTTTGGTTCGTAAAGGGGCAACACTGTGTCTCTCTCTCTCGCAGAGCCCGGCTGCCAAATTGGAAACGTCCAGCGATTGCGCCCACACGAAAGCTGCCAGCACGGAATGCTGTAGCTGGTTTTCACTGTCCCTTGGAACTGCATTCGCTGCCACACAGACATTCGCTTTCCCCAAAAGCTTTGGTTCGTAAAGGGGCAACACTGTGTATCTCTCTCTCGCAGAGCCCGGCTGCCAAATTGGAAACGTCCAGCGATTGCGCCCACACGAAAGCTGCCAGCACGGAATGCTGTAGCTGGTTTTCACTGTCCCTTGGAACTGCATTCGCTGCCACACAGACATTCGCTTTCCCCAAAAGCTTTGGTTCGTAAAGGGGCAACACTGTGTATCTCTCTCTCGCAGAGCCCGGCTGCCAAATTGGAAACGTCCAGCGATTGCGCCCACACGAAAGCTGCCAGCACGGAATGCTGTAGCTGGTTTTCACTGTCCCTTGGAACTGCATTCGCTGCCACACAGACATTCGCTTTCCCCAAAAGCTTGGATTCGTAAAGGGGCAACACTGTGTATCTCTCTCTCGCAGAGCCCGGCTGCCAAATTGGAAACGTCCAGCGATTGCGCCCACACGAAAGCTGCCAGCACGGAATGCTGTAGCTGGTTTTCACTGTCCCTTGGAACTGCATTCGCTGCCACACAGACATTCGCTTTCCCCAAAAGCTTTGGTTCGTAAAGGGGCAACACTGTGTATCTCGCTCTCGCAGAGACCGGCTGCCAAATTGGAAACGTCCAGTGATTGCGCCCACACGAAAGCTGCCAGCACGGAATGCTGTAGCTGGTTTTCACTGTCCCTTGGAACTGCATTCGCTGCCACACAGACATTCGCTTTCCCCAAAAGCTTTGGTTCGTAAAGGGGCAACACTGTGTATCTCTCTCTCGCAGAGCCCGGCTGCCAAATTCGAAACGTCCAGCGATTGCGCCCAAACGAAAGCTGCCAGCACGGAATGCTATAGCTGGTTTTCACTGTCCCTTGGAACTGCATTCGCTGCCACACAGACATTCGCTTTCCCCAAAAGCTTTGGTTCGTAAAGGGGCAACACTGTGTATCTCTCTCTCGCAGAGCCCGGCTGCCAAATTGGAAACGTCCAGCGATTGCGCCCACACGGAAGCTGCCAGCACGGAATGCTGTAGCTGGTTTTCACTGTCCCTTGGAACTGCATTCGCTGCCACACAGACATTCGCTTTCCCCAAAAGCTTGGATTCGTAAAGGGGCAACACTGTGTATCTCTCTCTCGCAGAGCCCGGCTGCCAAATTGGAAACGTCCAGCGATTGCGCCCACACGAAAGCTGCCAGCACGGAATGCTGTAGCTGGTTTTCACTGTCCCTTGGAACTGCATTCGCTGCCACACAGACATTCGCTTTCCCCAAAAGCTTTGGTTCGTAAAGGGGCAACACTGTGTATCTCTCTCTCGCAGAGCCCGGCTGCCAAATTGGAAACGTCCAGCGATTGCGCCCACACGAAAGCTGCCAGCACGGAATGCTGTAGCTGGTTTTCACTGTCCCTTGGAACTGCATTCGCTGCCACACAGACATTCGCTTTCCCCAAAAGCTTTGGTTCGTAAAGGGGCAACACTGTGTCTCTCTCTCTCGCAGAGCCCGGCTGCCAAATTGGAAACGTCCAGCGATTGCGCCCACACGAAAGCTGCCAGCACGGAATGCTGTAGCTGGTTTTCACTGTCCCTTGGAACTGCATTCGCTGCCACACAGACATTCGCTTTCCCCAAAAGCTTTGGTTCGTAAAGGGGCAACACTGTGTATCTCTCTCTCGCAGAGCCCGGCTGCCAAATTGGAAACGTCCAGCGATTGCGCCCACACGAAAGCTGCCAGCACGGAATGCTGTAGCTGGTTTTCACTGTCCCTTGGAACTGCATTCGCTGCCACACAGACATTCGCTTTCCCCAAAAGCTTTGGTTCGTAAAGGGGCAACACTGTGTATCTCTCTCTCGCAGAGCCCGGCTGCCAAATTGGAAACGTCCAGCGATTGCGCCCACACGAAAGCTGCCAGCACGGAATGCTGTAGCTGGTTTTCACTGTCCCTTGGAACTGCATTCGCTGCCACACAGACATTCGCTTTCCCCAAAAGCTTGGATTCGTAAAGGGGCAACACTGTGTATCTCTCTCTCGCAGAGCCCGGCTGCCAAATTGGAAACGTCCAGCGATTGCGCCCACACGAAAGCTGCCAGCACGGAATGCTGTAGCTGGTTTTCACTGTCCCTTGGAACTGCATTCGCTGCCACACAGACATTCGCTTTCCCCAAAAGCTTTGGTTCGTAAAGGGGCAACACTGTGTATCTCGCTCTCGCAGAGACCGGCTGCCAAATTGGAAACATCCAGTGATTGCGCCCACACGAAAGCTGCCAGCACGGAATGCTGTAGCTGGTTTTCACTGTCCCTTGGAACTGCATTCGCTGCCACACAGACATTCGCTTTCCCCAAAAGCTTTGGTTCGTAAAGGGGCAACACTGTGTATCTCGCTCTCGCAGAGACCGGCTGCCAAATTCGAAACGTCCAGCGATTGCGCCCAAACGAAAGCTGCCAGCACGGAATGCTATAGCTGGTTTTCACTGTCCCTTGGAACTGCATTCGCTGCCACACAGACATTCGCTTTCCCCAAAAGCTTTGGTTCGTAAAGGGGCAACACTGTGTATCT